>NC_135432.1:5785000-6450000 GCF_051991255.1 Vanacampus margaritifer | reverse complement strand
TATCTGCTTAAAGCCTCCATCACAAGGCTTTTCCACACAACAACGAGGCGCTCTACAACAGCCATGCTAGACTGTCAATGTTTACTAACTAAAAAAAAAAATGTTTTAAACTTCTCGCTCTTCTGTCTTTTTTACTGTTCTAAAACATACACACAAGCCCCCAGTCCATACACTGAGAATCAAATCAGACTCTCTCTGCTGTCTGTGTGCAACGTGACGTGTGTGCACTCACGGCCGACAATGAGGCACTCTGAAACTGCCGCACCAGCGGACTAGCAGAAGGGGGGGATGCATTTGTTTTAGCCATGAAAAGAAAATCAGGAAACTAAACTGATTTTAAAAAACAGTATAGCGCAACAATTTATATATAATCATATAATGAACTGTGAAAACTTAACTTCATTAACTGATGTACAGCAAAGCATTTTTAAAATCGGACTAAAATTAAGCAGCAAGTGCAGCATTGCTATGTTTGTTTAGCTAACTTTACTAGCAAGCAAACTGAAGTATTGAACAAAATCACTCATGGCGCGAAGGAATCATGGAAGTTTGCTGGGACTATTTGGCTTCTCGTATCTTAAATGCTGCGAACGTGAGACTATCAAGAGTTGTTTTGGGGGTTTTTAAAGCAGCATTAAAGTTCAGATTCCTCCGGCACGGACACAAGCAACGGCTCCATTCCAAATGCATCCAGTATGGGAAGGTTTTTGTCTAAAAAATAGTCACACAAATAAATTTGTGATTTTCACATGTGTTTTTGAGATCCACGAATACATCCGTGTTTTTCAGATCCACAAACATATTCGTAATTTTCACACGTGTTTTTCAAATCCACAAACATTTTCTTGATTTTCATATGTGTTTTTCAGATCCTCAAATGTATCCGCGATTTCCACGTCTTTTTTTAATTATTATTTTGTGTGTGCATGTTCCATGACTTTTGATTGCGAGTTGTCGAAAGCGCGTTTGTTAATCGCAGCGCACGCACATTTATTTTTTAGACAAACGTCACGCTGTTTCGAGATATTTACACACACACAAGCTTTCAGATATTCACATGTGTCTAAGGCCCGTTCCTCCGCCGTCCACGGGAAGGCAGTGTTACTGTCTCCATTGAAAGGGAAGGAGCCGTTTCTGTTTCTCGTTCAAAATTGGACATTGAAAAACGGAAATTGAGTCTTTATCTGACCTTCCATTATGTGTTTATTTTACACAAGTCGAGAAACAAAATGCGACTTTGGTTTGTTTACCTTGAGTTTGCTTTGCTTTCAGTCGAAAGGCACTCTTCTTCTGCTGTTAAAAGTTCTTCTTCTACGCCAATAAAGCAGCAGCGGCCAAAGAAGAAGAGTGTCTTTCGAGTGAAGCTAAAACAAACTCGAGGGAAAAAAATTTAGGTCGCATTTTGTTTCCCGAATTTTGTAAGATTAACACATAATAGAAGATCAGATAACGGCTCAATTTCTGTTTTTCAATGTCCAATTTTAAACGAGAAGCAGAAACGGCTCGTTCCCGTTCAATTGAGACAGCAACACTGCCTCCCCGTGGACGGCGGAGGAACGGAAATATTTGTGGATCTGAAAAACAAAAAAAAATTGGGTGAATATTTTTTAGACCAATCTCTCCCCATAATCCAGACATATAGGAAATGTCTTTACATTTGAATCCATATTTTTGGAACACGTAAATAAATTTATTTATATATATATATATATATATATGTATATGATAGAGGCAGAAGCAAAGCGACACCCATAAAACCCTGCGTTATATTATTAATATTTTTTAAAAACTGTGAAGCTGGAATAGGTTCGTCTGCTCTCTAGTGGTCACTGTTAGAACACACAATTTCATTTGATAAACATGTGCGCACCACAAAGAGATTTTCAGAGTAATTAATATATTATCTCCTGCATGAGTCTTCGCCTAAAGACTCAGTTAATTGTGCACATTTTATCTTTCATACTATTCGTTCACTGTTTGTTTGTTTTAACTTTTCTTCCCTGCATGTGCAACTGAGTTCACTATGTTATTTATACAGGCACCACATGTTTTTTCAGTGTGTGTATTTTAACCACGTTCAGTAATTTGTGCGTATGAAAAGTGTTCTATAGGTTTACTTACCATACCTGATTACCATCCGTATCCAAGTAATCCTTATTTTGTGCTTTTCAGTAAATGCTTATTAAATGTTGTATTTGAATGTCTAAATTATTTTGCTGGAACAATGTGCACAATTATGCACTACGCATAAAAAATAGCTTATTTATACGTTACAAATATTAGGCACATTATAATTAAATATTTTCAATTTGCACTTATTGTACGAAGATAGATAATTGCATTGTACAAGCAGGAATTGATCAGCTACAGTAATGTAGATATAGGCCCATTTCGTGTTTGTGTGTGTGTGTGTGTATTGTACAGTATAAAATGGTGACGACCTAATTACGTCTCTTAGTCTGTCATGTGACTTCAAAATTGGAGCGACAGTAAAAAAAAAAATTGCGATTCATTAAAACAATAAAATATAATAAATTGTACCGTAACTAAATAACGTGTGCTGCTGTTTTGTTTTGTTTTTCAGGACGAGTGAGCACTTTTGCGTTTGTGGACCAACAGCGACATCCAGCGGCCAACCTAGACACTTGAATAAAAGTCCAAAAAAACAGAACTCACACTTGGTGCAGTTTCAAGGTTTTATTTGAGGATGTAAGAGAAGAAAATGGCAAGTGAAAATTATTTACTTGATGAATATCCATCAGTCCATTTAACATGCAACAGTTGGTTGACCTAGCTACTGTACGTTGTGCTTCTGCGGGTTGAGATCTACAGCAGTGGGACAACACAACATGCACGTTTGTCTACATTTTTGAATGCCCTGGATTAATAGCAATTATTCTAGTATATAATATCGTGACCAATTTGTAATATACGGTTTGGTGATTTTTTTGCTGAAAATAAAGGAAAACCAAGACAAAAACATTTTGTAAGTGAACATGCACAAGTAACTAGTTATGCAGTTTATTGAACTATATTACTGCAGTTCTAAAGTAGATGACAATTAAGTACTGTGGACATTCAAGGTTTTATAAATGCTAGTTCTTTTGAGATTTAAGGCTACATTTGAGTGCATTTTTACTACATTTAAAGTTGCCACACCGACAGACAGCACTTGGTTTGGTTTTCACAGCTTTCCACGCACAATGCTCGTGTGTTTTTCGCACGACCCATTGAGGAATGAAACGAGAAATCGGCCGATGAAAGGAAACTGGCACAGAACGGTGAAAAGGCTGCACAATCGGGTCGTTTACACAAAAGGTAAAGACGGTCTTCTCACAGTGCCATCACGGGATTACGGAAGAGGATTAGGGCCAGTGAAGAGAGAGAAGAAGAAAAAAAGTTTGACATGATTCTGACTTTATTCTCAGAATTCACTTTAATCTCAGAATTCTGACATTTAAGTGAAAATTCTGATTTTTTTCCTTCAGGATTCTGACTTTTAAGTGAAAATTCTCACTTTATTCTCAGAATTCTGACTTTAAAGTGAGAATTCTCACTTTATTCTCAGAGTTTGGACTTTATTAGTGCTGCTATTATTCTCACTTTAAAATCAGAATTCTGAGATTAAAATCAGAATTTTCACTTAAGAGTAAGAATTCTGAAATTAAGGTCAGAATTATCACTTTAAAGTCAGAATTCCGACTTTATTAGTGCTACTATTATTCTCACTTCAAAGTCAGAATTCTGAGATTAAAGTCGGAATTATCACTTTAAAGTCAGAATTCTGAAATTAAAGTCAGAATTATCACTTTAAAGTCAGAATTCTGAAATTAAGGTCAGAATTATCACTTTAAAGTCAGAATTCCGACTTTATTAGTGCTACTATTATTTTCACTTTAAAGTCAGAATTATCACTTAAAAGTCAGAATTCTGAGATTAAAGTCAGAATTTTCACTTAAAAGTCAGAATTCTGAGATTAAAGTCAGAATCCTCACTTTGAAGTCAGAATTCTGAGTTTAAAGTGAGAATTCTGAGAACAAAGTGAGAATTGTGAGAATAAAGTGAGAATCCTGCCAAACTTTTTTTTTCTTTCTTCACTGGCCCTAATCCTCTTCGGTACAGGATCATTTCAAAAATTTCAAAATAAACTGGAGGTCAAGTTAGCAGTCACGTTCCTAAAGGCACCAAGGTTATGAGAGGGTAAACTAATTGAGAAAAAAAAAAAAGTGTCAAAATGGGAAACATCCTCAACATTTCAATTTTTTTCCCATAATTTATCATCCAGCAATCAACGAGTACAACTTCTAAAAAAATAATAAAGCCTAGAACCAGGTATGACTGCAAGCATTCCCCGGACCTGAGCCTTGTCTGACTATGTACAAGTTTGACCTCGTCTCACATTCGTCAGCAATCGCGCTCACACGCATCTAATACAAAGGAGATTCCTATCAAAAGCGAGAGCTGTCGCGCGTGGTCACAGGTGTGTATTTGGACGCAATCAATAAATACGACATTTATTTACATGGAAAGGGTGAAGATTAGAGGATGCAGGATCTCTTGCTGCCAAGTGAACCATGCTGGAAGAGAAAGAAGACAAGTTATTATGTTAGAAAGTGAGACCAACTAAAAACAACACTAGTAGCAGACGTCCAAGGTCTCACCTGCAAAATCAAAAAAATGTAATAAAAAATTAGTCAACCAGATTTTAAGACATGCTGATAAGTTAACGATGGCATCAATTTAAAGTTTGGAAGAACGCCTCACCGTCATGAAAAAAAATAATCAAAGATTGTGTTCTCATTTTAAATACGTCCAAACTGTCCGCATGACGTAGTACTGCCACCTGGTGGCCAAGACACGGCACACCAGAGGGAGCAGCACACTGAATTGGATCGCAACAAACATGATGCACAAACTCTTTAATGCTTTACAGTCTATTTTGTTGTTATAAAGTACAATATTGTAGAGTGCCAATTCCGCTTATTAAATCATTCACTGCCATTGACGGCTATAGACGTCAAAAATTAATTTGAACTATTTTTATGAGTTTAACATTTTTTTCCATTTTTGTTAGCAAGTGTATGAAAACCTAGAATTTTTAGAATAGATTTTTTTTGTACATTTAGAACAGGTATAAAATTTGTGATTAATCGTGAGTTAACTAGTGAAGTCATGCGATTAATTGCGATTGCAAATTTGCCTCTGATGCCCCTAATTTTTAATAATCTTTTCTTAAAAAAATATATATATAATAATAATTTATTTATTTTTAATAATGTTCATTTTTTAAAGAAAAGATTATTAAAAATTAGGGGTGTCAGGCGATTACAATTTTTAAACGTAATTAATCGCATGATTTCACTAGTTAACTCAAGATTAATCACAAATTTTATATCTGTTATAATACAAAAAAAAATCTATTTTTTCATACACAAAAGTGGGAAAAAAATGTTTAACTAATAGAAATAGTTAAAATGAATTTTTGACATCTATAGCCGTCAATGGCAGTGAAAGAGTTAAAAAGCAAAAAGGGCTAAAACAGATTAATAGCATTTCTATCCATTTTTGACGGAAAAAGATCATTTGAGATACAAATGCTTTGATGGTCACGTAAAGGGAACTCATATCTCAAGGCGCCACTGTACAACAAATTATAACATAGCAACGCCTTTTTTAAATAAAGCAAGACACTTCATTATTTGGACTTACTTTAGCCTGCTTGTAGAAGTGAGGTGCCAACTCAACCAGCCAGGACGATTCCACTGCGGTCACATCTCGCATGTAGTATTTGCTTGTCTGCAACACTTCGTTGAAGACAACCCTGTGGTAGCAGAGTGTAGCCATAAAAGCATATTAGTACTTTTATTTGTGTAATGCAGTGGTTCTTAACCTGGGTTCGATTGAACCCTCGGGGTTCGGGGAGTCATTCTCAGGGATTCCAGGGAGGTCAAGACACACACCCGACTCAAAAGATTTGTGATATGTGATGTCAAGCAAAAAAACAAAACAAAAATTGGTCGGATGAATGTGCGCGATATGAAGTCACGTGTATAGCGCAAAGTATGGTGCACCACAGGGTTCAATTCTGGGGCCTCTGGTGTTTTCATTGTATCAGCCATATCCATTGCTACTGGGTTCCATCTTAACTCATTCACTCGCAGCCATTTTCACTGAAGCAACCACCTTTGCTCCTGGCTGTTTTACTGGATTTTGATTTTGCAAGGCCCACGAAATATTGTGTTCTATTGCTATAAAAACATGGAACCTACCAAAAGAAAGATTAGAGTCTCTTCTTGCATCAGCAAAAAGTATATTTCTATCTATTTCCGTTTTGCAGCAATTAGCATTAGAATATAGCTAAGTTTCATCATTATTCAGGAAACTGCGGGTAAAAGTGCTTTTTGCAAGATGGCCCTGGTTGATCTCTTATACTTTGCTGCCACCTGCTGGTCATTTTTGTAATAACTACCATTGCGTCAATCATTTTCTTCAGTTCAGAGACGGCATCAAAGCCTTCTGTATGCTCTCGCATTAAAAATAGAGCTGTCAAACGATTACATTTTTTAATCAGATCGATCATTCTGAATGTCATACAAACATTTATTAAATGTTATACTTTAATGCATGTAGTGATGTTTATTGCTCAAATCAAATATTGCTACCTATCTGCGCTTAAAATTAATAGTGTGATTAATTTCCGTTAATACATGATCATTGACAGCACTAATAAAAAAATAAAAAAAACGTATAAATATGTCTTTGGGAGCAAATGGGTTAAGTTTTTGGAAAGTGCTCTATAAATATAGACTTTGGTGTTAAGAGTAAGGTTCAGGACCTCCAACAAGGTTAAGAGCCTCTGGTGTAAAGTGCTAAGAATAATGTAGCATTTGTGATGTCAACAAAAACATACTAACCATTTTGGCGGTTTCTCTCCATACAATACAGAGTTGGGGTGGATGTGAAGCTCACGGTCGTCTCGTAAAGTCCTGGGAGAAAATAAAATAAATGAGACGCAATCAGTGTGATAATATGCTGTGGGAATTTCACTTCATTCATCTGAAAAAAAAAAGAAAGATTGGGAAAGACCGCTTCCTGCAGAGTCAGTCCGAAATAAATTTGTGAAGGGAAAACAAAAAATGTTTACCGGTAGGAACCTGAGTGGTGAACTCGCGCTGCATTGGCAAAGAATCCTGCCACGATGCACCTCAAGATCACATCAGGATCACCTGCAAGGAAGCAAACGATTGCAAGTGGTTAAACGAGCACGCAGCTTAAATCGTGTACAGAATACAAAACAGTTGATGTACCTTCGCTGGAAGTCCACACCACCTTGAACTTGGTCATGAGGCGCCTCAGCTGCTCTCGTACCGTCACCGCACGCTGCAGACCTTTGTAATTGAGGAAATGGTCCTGACACCACTTAGAGCTCTTCTGGTGCTGCCGAATGTGAACCAAAAAAAAAAAAAAAAAAAACGAGGTAAGATTTTCCAGACTTCCTGAAACTGAACATGCGAGATAATGTCCGCTTCACTCTACCTTCATCCCCCCCCCCCCCCTCCCACACACACACACACTCTACCTTCATATAAGCTTCATACACATTCAGCATGGTGAGATGATCTCCTTCGGCAACAGCGAATTTCCTGTGCTGGCGGGCCTGCAGGGGGCGGTGACAGAAAAGGAGGCGTGAGAACGGAAACGTCTTTGTCAGGTTATAGCAAATGCCGCTACTGCTATTCTCCTCACAGCGGCTTTTTTCTGATGGGGAGGGACAGCAAAGATGTTCTGAATCTGCATCATTGCCGCGATGGTGACCATCTCTTTGGAGCAGCCGAAGTTCCCCGACTCCAGGAGCATCTTGGCGAACATGGGGCTGAGGGGGAATTCCGCCATCCGCACGCCCATGGGGTCCGTCAAACGGCCGTAATTGTCCAGGCCTGCGAATGGAGAGAGAAAAAGGACTCCAGATTTATCTTCAGTCACATAGAATGAAATATAGAGTAAATGAGCCAGTTTCGTACCTCCGAGAGCAAAAAGAAGCTCCAGCGCTTGAACCATACTCTGAGCTGGAGGAGGCTAGAGGGGGTTTAAAAAGACAAAATTGATTGGATGATCAATTCCACAGGCGGGAAAAAAGGTCAGTCGCTAAAAAAAAAAAAAAAAAAAAAAAAAAAGTGTTTAAACTTTTCCCGAAACCGAACCTTACAACGGGGATGACTTCCAAATTTACACTAACTTGCTTTTTTTTTTTATTATGGTCTTATGATACTTGCTTATTATTATTATTTGCCATTATCAGATCAGGGGTGTCAAACTCATTTTGATTGAGGGGCCACTTTCAAATTTGATCTCAAGTAGGCCAGATCTACGACGGCGTATTAATATATTTTTTTAGAGGGCGGGGCCAATATTCAGAGCAAAAAAAAAAAATCGCAAATTTGCCACTTAATAAACTCGCAAATTTACAAAAAAAATTCTCATAAATTTGAGACTTTATAAAGTGGCAGATTTGCGAGAATTTTTTTTTTATGAGAAATACACGTAGCGCAGCTATAGTCTAATAATGTGAGGATTTGTTGGTGGTTAATAGGACACTGTTTATAAAATGAAAAGGCAGGATGGAGACGGATTCATTCTTACATTAAAACTTTACTCGTCATTCACCGCAGCCGGACAACACTTCCTGATCCCTTATCAGCTGACTAACACTATCCAATCAGATGCTAGCATACCGTAGGTAAATGCAAGGGAATGACGCAGAGCAGCAAATTCAACACAAAAAATACCAAAATGTATGAAGGTGTAAATAATAATTCTGGAAACATAAATGTACAAGTAAATATACATTTAAATAAATTAACTTAAATGCTTGATGTGAACCTTCGCAAAGTGAGGCGTGTTTAAAGCAGGGATGTGATTTGACCAAAGTGAAATTATCTGAAAATTTAGCCGGGGGTCTGGGGGCCGCTGGCACCCAGCTAGGTCCAGGAGCTCATGGGTTTTCTGTGTTTTTAAGTACTTTCAATGCACTCACATGACAAAGAAATAGACAAAACAACAGCATAAATTTTCAATGTATATTGAACTATCCCATATAAAATGGCAGTTTTAGTCAACTCAAAATCAGTCACATTCAAAAACATTGGACTGCCTTTGCTTTTAAAAACTATCACTGAGAATATCATCATATCTAACTAATGTGATTACTAAGTTAACACATAAATAATGTTGAGGGGTTCAAATTTCATGAACAAATAATTGTATCATGACCAAATGAAAAGTAACTCATATTAGAGCATACCACAAATGTCTTTGTTATAGCAGAAGATGTTATCTGTCGGAGTCATGTGCATACACAATGAACTACAAAAATAAAAAATAAATAAATAAATTAAAAAAAATAAAAAAATCGTATTTTTGGGGGGGGGGGGGGGGGTAAAAAAAGCGGAATTCCGCGAATTAGCGGAAAAATCACATCCCTGTTAAAGAGTGAATGCTTAACACAATATGGTTAATCTATGCGAAAGCAATTACTATGTCCTTATTTGGAAACCCGACAGAAAGTACGAGTAGTATGCTACGTGTATTCCTCCTAAGTTTTTGAGGGTTTTTTTTCTTGCAAATCTGCCACTGTTTTAAGTGGCCACTTAATAAACTCGCAAATTTGCCACAAATGTGCGAGAGAAAAAAAATCGTTAATACCCCCGCCCTCTACAAAAAAAAAAAATAATTATACGTGTCCTAATACGCTGTCATAAAGATCAGTATGTCTGTGGCCTTAAGTTATAAATAATAATGACAGGTGAAAATTATTTTTCTTTTTTTGGGCTGCAAATAATTACAAACACATTCTGAAAATATTCCCATTTTATTTTTATTTTATTGCAGAATAATTTCTTAACAAAAATAATCACACAATATTTGTATAAAATCACGAATAAGACCCACGTTTACAGATTGTTATTTAAGTGGTTGTGAGTACGACCTCCAGTGGACAAAATTAGCAATAACAGTTAATTTTCCTAAAAAACTGAAAGTTGTGTTAAAGTTAAAGTACCACTGATTGTCACACCCACCTAGGTGGAGTGGAATACATTCTCCGCATTTGACCCCATCCTCTGAGGGAGCAGTGCGCAGCAAAAGGAGCATTCTGTCCTCACGGGCCAGATTAGACCTACTGACGGGCCTGTTGTGGCCCACGGGCCGTATGCTTGACACCACTGTATTGGACCATTTACACTGAGTACTCACCAATACAGAGTACAGATACCTCTACTACTTTTGATACCGTATCGAAATTTTAGTTTAGCCGCAGTATAGCGCCACCTACTGCCGAGGAGGACTTCATGACAGATTTATTTTGCGTTACATATTGATGGCTATCAGCAGCTGCACTCAAACATCCCTATTATTTAAAGATCAATTTTGTGAGTTTCAATCTGGGTTTGAGTCTTCCTGTATGCGTCTGCGGCTCCTCTCACAAGTTGGGACTGACACCAAAAAGTGTCAAAAGGATTGTTTTATCCAAAAATGAGAAAGGTTACAATGCATTTTATGTTGTCAATCAAATTATTGAATTTTTCTACTCACCGAAATGAAACTGAAGCGCAGAACATTATCAATGCCTAAAGCTTTGAGCTGCAAAATAACCGGGGCCAAATTGGTGCGCTGCATCTCTGGCACGGTCGAGGCCGGTAGTTTCTCAAAGTCCTCCTCTGATGAAAAAAATTAAAATAAAATCAGCGCATGAGCACGCTCACCAAAAAAAAAAAAAAATCCTGTATTTCCTCACCTGTGTAGAGTCTGAAGCATTTGCCGGGTCGGTTGCGTCCGGCTCTCCCCGCCCTCTGGCTGGCCGACGCCTTGGAGATGGGCGTGACCACCAGCGACTCGATGGCGGTGTTGGGGTTGTACGCGCGGAGCTTCACAAAAGCGCAATCGATGACAAAAACGATACCGTTGATGGTGATGGACGTCTCGGCTATGTTAGTCGCTACCACCACCTGGAAGAAGGAAGTCAAAGGCATTTATAAAATACTGCTAATGAAATAAACCAAGGATTGAAACCTGCAGCATATTTACTTTGCGAACTGTGTTGGGCACCCGCTCAAAGACTCTCATCTGCTCGGCATAAGGCAAACCGGAATACATTGGCAAAATCCGCAGGTGTTTCTTCATTCCCTGCCGCGACATCGACCTGGCGTGTTCCTGCAGAAGTGACACCACCTTCTCCACTTCGTCCTACCCAAAAACATGAGAATAAAGACAATGGGTTCGAAAGAGAGAGGAGCTGCACAGTTTTATTCTTTTTTTTTTTTTTTCTCTGGAGAGCTCAGTATTGTTCATTCGGTAATTTTACCGATTTGACATGTCATCATCATTTTTTTATATATATATATATATATATTTTATTTTCTTTTTTGTATTTTTTTTTTTTGTATGTGGGTCAATATGTGTATGTGCGTGCGTGCGTGCATTCATTAGTTGACCTAAAACCTATAAAAATAAATAAAAATAATAATAAAAAATTGTATTCATTTTAATCAAATTATATTAGAATCATGTCTGAATAATATTTCGTTTTTTAATGCTTTATGTAAAGCATTGTGAATCATATTGTACATGAAATGTGCTATCAGGCTTGGGGAGGAACGGAATACATGTACAGTACTGCCGTTATGTAATCAGATTACAATTTTTTTTTTTTAAACTGTATTCCATTACAGTTACAGGAAAAAACATGTAATCAGTTTACAGGTACATTTATCAAAAAAGGGGATTACTTCGAGGAATTACAATTTCTACGAACGAGAGAGAGAGAGAGAGAGAGAGAAAGAGAGAAAGAGAGAAAGAAAGAGAGAGAGAGAGAGAGAGAGAGAGAGAGAGAGAGAGAGAGAGAGAAGACAGCATCATTTTAGGAGAATAAAGGTGTAATTGGGAATTCAATAGCGAGATGAGAGCAAGCGAGATGCGAGATGCTACATGTCGGGGAGGTGGGAACGAACTAACTGAATAGTCGTGTCCTCCACACGCAGGCAGTTTGAAAAAGCTTGACGGACGGGAGGAGGAAATGGCGACGGGTATACACTGGAACTTACTCGGAGCGAAAGTTTGAGCTGAGAGTCCACGGCATGCTAGGCGCTGTAGCTTCTTGCTAGCTAGCCCGCTAGCCTACAACCACAATGTGAGTTACACCTTCCAAACAATCGGCAATAATCGACTAATTTGACGTCAAACAGATAAACAAGATATTAAAGAAATGTTTGCATTTTTCAAACATGGCTGTTTTGTTTTGGCAAACTCAAAATGAGTTACTAGTTTTCTTAGTAAACATATCAATAAAATTTTGCTTCATGGTGCTTTACGCAATGTTTACATGTATTTGTCCATGTCAGCTTTATAGTAGGACTCAAAAGTATATTTGTATTCAAGTTAATCTTGCATGTCAAATCGGTAAAATTACCGAATGAACAATACTGAACTCTCCAGATTTAAAAAAAAAAAAAAAAAAAGTTAATTTTGCAAACAATTATCGGCTGACTTATTGGTTATCGACATCGGCACTTACTAAATGATTGATTTATCTGTATCGGTTGAAAATAGCATTATCGTGCACCCCTAGCAAGTAGATAGAAATTGATAGGGAATTGATAGCATAAAAAAAAATGTTTTTAATGAATGATGAATTGATAGTATTAAAAAAAATATTGTAATAAATATAAAAAAATAAAACCCTGGTATTTACTGGTATAAAGCTATAAAACTAATTGAAATGGTACTGAAATTGAACGAGTTACTAAAACCCCCCAAAAAAAAATTTGACCAAAGATGCTAGTTTGGTGGCCTGTCCAATGTCTTTTGCATTGTATGTTAGCATTAAGCTTAACTACCAAACATGTGCAAGTATCACCAAATCCCCGTGTCTAAGTATCACCGTTATAAAAATAAAAAAAAGGCTCAAACCTGCCCGGTGAGGAACACCAGCACATCCCCAGCATCCTCCGCCTCGTGTATTTTCATCACCGTCTCCACGGTGGCCTTCACGTAGTCGGGTACGGGACTGGGGAGCAAACAGAGAGACTTCAGTGTCGTGTCAAAAATGAAGTCTGAAGAATGTCCAGCGTCCATACCTGATAGTGTAGAAAATATCCACCGGGAAAGTGCGGCCCTCCACAGTTAGGATGCCGCACGTGTCCTTGCTGGGATCTCCAGACTCGTTCTGGTTGAAAAACTCGTGGAATTTCTTACGGAAACAGGAAGTGGATTTTGTATGGTTAGCGAGACAAAATAACTTCTTGTTTACGTTACGTTTATATTGTTACTTAATTCCTATATTGTCTCCATAGGAACGCAACATCTCATTCACACGTGAGACGTTTCAGCTGACATCGAACACTGCGCTCTCATCGCACCAATCTGACCCGACGATGACTTTGGTTTTGTCACCACTCCAGCAAATCTCTTCATCTTAATGACGCCATAGCTTACCTTAGCATCCAGAGTGGCGGAGGCCACAATCAGCCGCAGGTCTCCGCGTTTCTTCTGGATCTGATGAAGAAAAAGATTTGCGAGGTTTCCCGATTTACAGTTGCCAAATCTTGACACAATTTTTCTACATTTTTCGTAAAATGATAAGAATAGAAAAATGCAGGAGCAGTTACGATTGGGCCAATATTAGGATTCCCGCATGGAACATATTAGGTAAGTAAATGCCTCGCGTGTTAGCCACAATGTGACCAATACCAAAACTGTAACTATAACACCAAGATATGTATGTGCCCAATAGGAATGTGCTATTAACTCATTCACTGCCATTAATTAATTAAAAAAAATATATATATAAAAATTCGGGGTGTCAGTTACAATTTTTTATCATAATTAATCGCATGACTTCAAATTTGTGATTAATCGTGAGTTAACTAGTGAAGTTATGCGATTAATTACGTTTAAAAATTGTAATCGCCCGACGCCCCTAATTTTTAATAATGTTTTCTTAAAAAAAAAAAAAAAAAAAAACATTATTAAAAATAAAAAAATTAATTCATTTGTTTTTTTTAAAAGAAAAGATTATTAAAAATTAGGGGCATCGGGGGCAAATTTGTAATCGTAATTAATCGCATGACTTCACTAGTTAGTTAACTCACGATTAATCACAAATGTTATATCTGTTCTAAATATACAATAAAAAAAAATCTAGGTTTTTGTACTCTTGTTAACAAAAGTGGGGGGAAAAAATGTTAAACTAATAGAAATAGCTCAAATGAATTGACGTTTATAGCCGTCAATGGCAGTGAATGAGTTGATAGACATTCAATTATACTCCACGATTACAAAGTTGGCATAACTGTGGTTCGATCGGGGGATGTCGTTGATATTTGTCAACTGTGTGCATGTGAAGCCCTTTGAGACTATTGTGTGATTAATCTAAATAAACTTGACTTGATAATAGTAAAAAAATTAATAAAAATTCCATTCTATTCTGATGCAGCTTTCAATTTTTTTTACAAACTGCCCTTTTGTTATCAATGTGAAAATAGAATTCATTTTACAATGTCTAAGTCTTAGACACTTAAGTTCAAAATTTGCACTTTATAGATCTACTCAAATGGTATTTAACAGATTATTTCAATGTTTCTATGGCAATTTATGTTTGTTTATACAAGAAAACCGTAATAGAATTTATACATTTGCTATTACTTTTTATTTTCAAATAATTTTATAAATAGGTTGGCCCAAAAGTAACTTGCATAAATAGTGTTTCAAAGTATTTTATCTGAACACTTTTTACATGATTTATCTTTTTTTTTAAACCCAAAAATAAATAAATAAGTGCATGTTTGAATATTTGCGATTTCAATTATTACCAAAATAATTGTGATTTAAAAAAATAATAATCCATAATCGAGCAGCCCTAGTGCCGAACCATCATGTGTGTGAAACATTGGCTCCCTCTAGTGGTAGCCAAAAAAATCACTACTTAACTAAATACAGTTCAGTTGACTTTTTAAGCACAATACAATTTAATTTAATCTTTAAGAACTGTTATTTTTTTAACTTTTATTTTGGCACTTTTTAAAAAATATATTTTAATTTCAATCATTAAAAAGTACAGTTTATTTTACTATTTAAGTGCAGTGTTAACATTACAACTTACAATAATATTCAATATTCTTTTCAGGAATAAAACCTCTGTTAATTCTTTTATGGCAACTTGCCTATTATGCTACTTTATTATGTGTAGTATATGTATAACATATAGTGTCATTTGGTACTTTGACAGCAAAGTATTTTTTTTATTCGGTATACTAAAATTGAAAATGATTAGCGGTATACGTTTTGTGGTTTCTTCATTATAACCGCCACCCCGATGGCAATTTGAAGTTCGATACGGCCCGCGATGAAAACAAGTTTGACACCCCCGACTTAAAATTCCAAACTTGCGCTACCTTCTTCAGAAGGCCGATGGCCATGTCTGTATACAGAGTTCTCTCGTGCGCTTCGTCCAGCATCAGCACACTGCGAAAGACGGCAAAGCAGAAAACATCAGACCTGCTCGGAGCCAGCCTGGCACATTCAAGGCGCTACCTGTATTTTTTCAGCAGAGGATCGGCCATCATCTCCCGGACTAACATTCCATCTGTAAGGAACTGAAACCCAAAGGCAGAGTGTGACACAAAAAAAAAAAAAGATGAATGTTGGAGTTGTGTGTGGTACGCAGTGTTGCCTTGAGATACGGAGAACTTTAATTTACTAAAACAATGATATCTCAAATCATCTTTGCCTGTTGAAATGTCAGCTTTTCCTCCCAAAAAAATAGCAATTGTAATGGACTTTAATAGTCCATTACAATTGCTATTTTTCATTCACTGCCATTGACGGCTATAGACGTCAAAAATTCATTTGAACTATTTTTATTAGTTTAACATTTTTTTCCCACTTTTGTTAACAAGAGTACGAAAACCTAGAATTTTTTTTATTGTACATTTAGGAACAGATATAAAATGTGTGATTAATCGTGAGTTAACTAGTGAAGTCATGCGATTAATTACGATAAAAAATTGTAACTGACGCCCCGAATTTTTTATCTTTTTTTTTATGAATTAATGGCAGTGAATGAGTTAATAGCACAGCCTTATTGGGCTTTTTAACACTTTTTCCACTTTTGGTAACAAGAGTATGAAAACCTAAAAAAAAAGATTTTACATTTAGAACAGATACAAAAAATATTGATTAATTGTGAGTTAATAATTGAAGTCATGCGATTAATTACATTTAAATAAATAATAATTGCCTGACGCAATAAAAAAAAAGAAAGAAGAAAACGTAAAAAATTAGGGGCGTCAGGCGATTAAAATTTTAAATGGAATTAATTGCATGACTTCACTAGTTAACTCACAATTAATAACAAATGTTATATCTGTTCTAAATGCTCAATAAAAAAAATCTAGGTTTTCACACTCTTGTTAACAAAAGCGGGAAAAAAAAGGTTAAACTAATAGAAATAGTTCAAATGAATTTTTGACGTCTATAGTCGTCAATGGCAGTGAATGAGTTAAATCAAGTCACTCGTATTTCAAGGCACCACAATCTAAAAAGTAGGGCCCGACCGATATGCATTTTTGGGAGACCGATGCCAATCCCAATTTCTGACAGATTACAGATTAATCTCATGTTTATTTAAAAAAAATATATATAATGCAATTTCATTCTTAAATAACTCGTTTTTCACAGATTGGGGAAGAATGTGTGCCTTGACGTAGTCTTATGTTACCAGTGGTACTGGGTATGTGTTCCCAGAGCATTTGAGTGTGAATATTCGTTATTTGAAGAAAAAACACTCCCAAAGTCGAGGTTAACTTCCCTTTAGAATTTGAATGGGAGCCTCCATTCGCTTTAGCATTAGCGCGAGGCTAGCGATGTTAGAAAAACGAGGCATGTTTTGTATTTAAATATACAATGGACGTAATTCTTATTGTTGGGCGTTTAGTTTCACAGCTAACTTCAACTGTGGTGTCATTAAACATCTTAAAGGACTCTTCGGGACAACAGAATCACATACGCTTGCTAGTTGCTAATGCTATGCAATACGGCTGGGAATCTTTGACTGTCTCGCAATTCGATTCCAATTTTTGGGTCTGTGATTCGATTCAGAATCGATTATCGAGTCAGAACGATTTTAGATTAAAGATGATTTGATTGACAATGATTTCTGCTTCAATTTATAGATATGCAAATAATTACTACAGTCTGACGCACTATTGCTAATTAGCACGCTACTCGTGGCACTTTTATCACTCAAAAGAACGACTATTCATTCAAAACGTTTCAGGAATGTATACAGAGAAGCATTTTAACACCCTACACTGCATTAAAAAAAACACTTTTACTGGAATAACTTGATCATGACTTTTTGCTTCTGTGTGGCTACAACTTAACAGTGTATCAGAACGAGCGGAACCACACTGCCCCTCAGTGGCCAAATCGTGTACAACATGAACAGTGCTCCCAATAAAAGGAACACACAAACAAGGGCAAGACAGTATAAAATAATTGAAATGAAATCGATTTTGGGACATTTAAAATCGATTCTGAATCCTACTAAATGAGAATCGTGACTTTTATGAGAATCCATTTTTACTACGCAAGCACAATGGTGAATTCAGGGTACTTTTGGAAAACTTCGGTTTTCTACGATTACAGTATAAGATTTTAAAGGGAAAATTGCGGTCATTTGGCTCAGTCGGCCGATTGTTTTGGCCAAATGTTTGAAGGGCGATAATCGGCCGATTAATCGGTCAGGCCCCACTAAAAAGTTTCCAATGTGTTTAGGACTACCTTGATCCTTGTAGCTTGAGGGTCAGAGCAGTCGTCGAATCGAATGGTGTAGCCCACCTCATGTCCTAACCGGGCGGCTCTCTCTTCTGCAACGCGGCCCGCCACCTAACGTCAAGGAGAAGCAGAAGCGCCCGCGTCCTTGAGTGTTTAACCGATTTTCCCCGAGAGAAAGGCCAATCGCAGGACATCTGCAGAGAAGAGCTCTTACGGAGATAGCAGCCACGCGTCGAGGCTGCGTCACGCCAATCACCCTCCCCTCGGCCGCCCAGCCGGCCTCCAGCAGGTACTGAGGGGAGATAAATTGAAAAAGATGGCTGCAGAACGGGCAAAGCAGAATGACGTCAATGTTACGGGGAGGGCAACACAAACGCATCACAGAAACGAGGTCACGTTGAGGTTAAGTCACACTTTGTGAACATGATTGGCAAAACACTCTCTCTGCTGAAGTAGAAGTACGGAAAGCCGAGGCTGGTAAAAGTAGGGAGTCATTCGACTCCTGTGCTAAAAAAAAGAAAGAAAAAATGCTGTCCCTTTTTTTTTCTTTCTGAAAAGATCCCAAGATTTCAATCAATCAAGAGCTCGACTGCATTTGACGTTCCCTCCACTAATATTTACATTTGTTTTTTAGTCATCCAAGGGAAAAAAATAACAAGCCTATTTTGACAAAGTAGAAAGTACCGGTACATATATAGTGGTGCTTTGAGATACTAGTTTCATTTTGAACCTTGACTCAAAGCATTTGTATCACAAATCATCTTTTCAAAGAAAAAAATTCCAACACTTCGGGGTACGCTCCAACCGCCTGTTTTAGCTAAAGATATTAACAAGCTTTCTCCGACAACAACAAAAAAACTTTCAAAAATATATAAGTTACTTTCATATACTGATAAAATGTCTTTACCCATCTCGAAATGGGAGACAGACTTGTCTATAGCACCGGAACCTGACTTTTGGATTCAAGTTTGTGAAAACGCATTTAAAATGACAAAACACACAAATTTACAACTTATCCAATATAAAGTTATTCACAGAACATAAATTACTCAATATATGATGAAGAAAATGGGACTCTCAGACTCCGACATTTGTCTCCAATGCTTACAAAACACTACAGACACTTATGTTCATGCTTTATGGTTATGTACTCCGGTTATGTATTTCTGGACTAAAGTCTTAGAAAAACTTTCCGCTATTTTGGACTGTAGGATACCTTTATCTCCAAACTTGTGTTTGCTAGGTGACCTAACAACAACTGATTTACCACATAAACAATTTCAATCTACACTTGTAGCCCTTACTATCGCTAAAAAAACAATTCTTGTTAACTGGAAAAATAAACAAACTCTGAATATCGACCAATGGTCTAACCTCCTCATAAATCACATTTTAATGGAAAAAATATCTGCCTCAAATAAAAACCAAATATCAAAATTTATAGAAACATGGTCTACGTATATAGAATTTTTTAACCTAATTCCGGTTACTTAATTCTGTCAGTTAGCGAGAGCCACTACATCGTGATAACTTACATTGATGTTTCTGCATTTGGCAATTTATTATTATATTATATTATTAGTATGGGATTTTTTTTAATGGGCTTTAGGTGAACTGATGAATACACACACGCTCGCACGCACGCACGCACACACACACACACACACACACACACACACACGCACATACACATTCTCACCCACATACAAAAAAAAAGTATATATATGTATATATATATATATATGTGTGTATATGTATATATATATGTATATGTACTTAAAAAAAAAAAACATTTATTAAAATTTTTTTAATTGATCTGTTGTTTTAAAAAAAAAAAAAAAAAAAGGAGAGCAATGATGATGTCAAATCGAATGAACAATACTGAGCTCTTCTGTAAAAAAAAAAAAAAAATCATCTTTTCCCACCGAAATGAAGGGAAATGCCATTAATCTGTTCAAAAAAACACACATTTTTGTATTTGTTTTTAACTCATTTACTGCCATTGACAGCTATAGACGTCAAAAATTCATTTAAACTATTTCTATTAGCTTAACATATTTTTTCCACTTTTGTTAACAAGAGTGTGAAAACCTAGATTTTTTTATTGTACATTTAGAACAGATATAAAATTTGTGATTAATCGTGAGTTAACTAGTAAATTCATGCGATTAATATCAATTTAAAAAATTAATCGCCTGGCGCCCCTAACTTTTAGTATTTTCTTTTATTTTTTAAAATCGCGTCTGGCGATTACATTTTTTAATTGAAAAAAATCAGATGACTTCAATAATTAACTCGCAATTAATCACAAATTTAATTTCTGTTCTAAATGTTTAATATTTTTTTTTTAGGTTTTCATAGTCTTATTAACAAAAGTGGAAAACTAATCAAGCTCAAATGAATTTTTGACGTCTATAGCCGTCAATGACAGTGAATAAGTTAAATAAGGAAAAATAGCACTTGATTCTATCGTGTACTTTATAAAAAACAAATAATAATTAAATAAAATGTAAAATCTTAAAATGTTTGTGCATAATTATTCAATGCTGCAATACGATTCAATGTGCTGCTCCTTCTCATGTGCCCATCTTGGCCACCAGGAGGCAGCACTTCGTAATATTGTCATGGAGACACAAATGAAGAAGAACAGACTTCTACTACTACTCAGTCATGAGCTGTAGTATTTGCCGTTGTTCGTACAGGATAAAGAACATCGTTACCCTGTTAAAATAATGATCTAAGTCCTATTTTGTTTAAAAAAAGATATATTTTTGCCTGAAACTGGATGCTGGCCATTTCTGCTAAAATGGGCTACATAATATCCTTAGTTTAAAATGTCATTCAAATCTACCTTTGAAATGAAATGTTTAGTTTTTGCTATTTTCTTAACTCATTCACTGCCATTGACGGCTATAAACACCCAAAATTAATTTGAACTATTTCTATTAGTTTAACATTTTTTTCCCACTTTGGTTAACAAGAGTATGAAAACTAGATTTTTTTTTATTGTAGATCTAGAACAGATATAACATTTGTGGTTAATTGTGAGTTAACTAGTGAAGTCGTGCGATTAATTACGATTAAACATTTTAATTGAACGACGCCCCGAATTTTGTATTATCTTTTTATTTTTAATTCTTATGAATTTATAGAAGTAATTGAGTTTAAAAAACAACAACAACTTTATTTTAAGAGGGTGACAATCTATGCCAGTTGTTGTATTATCTGTCTAACATGTTGTGAAACCTTTTGTGTTCAAATATGTAAATTCACGACTATCAATGCTAACCGTTAGCATGTCAAAGGGATATACCATTATGTTAGCATCAACGTCACAGGGCTGTTCTTAAAGCAATGTAGTTTGGTAGTTGCTTTTTTAAACACAACATGTAATTCTCTTCATATTTACTAATGACAGTAAACATCAATGGGATCGGCAATAAACAGCTCGAAGTATCTTTTTTAAAGACTTTTTAAAAATTCGGCCGAATGACGCCTCGTATCTCATATCTTGAAGAAACCAGTGTATATCTGTTTTAAATGTAGGAAGTAAAAGTACATCAAAGTGCAGCATGTGAACTTATTTAAGAGTAAATCGAGTAAACTTAAGCCATAGTTTTTGCATGGCTTGTATGTTGTGAAGATGTTGCACAAACCTGCGGGATCTGTGTCGTCTTCCCACATCCCGTTTCCCCAACTATGATGACAGTCTGAAAGCTTTCCACCAAGTACAGGATGTTGTTTCTGTGCTGTAAAGACAATCATTTTGGGCCAAGATGAGACAAACTCGCTTGGGTTGAGGTCGAGGGAGAAAGAAGGTGTTGGGGACACCTTGAAAACGGGAAGCTTCTGTCTCTGCTTCTCGATGGAGAGTGAAATGAAGGGATTGAAGACGGCGGTGGAACCGCTGATCTCGGTGTTTAGTTCACGTTCCTCGGAGATCCCAGGTGCTACGGACCCTGGGCACACGAGAGACGGACGGTTCGAATGCATGCAATGCAACGGTGAAAGGCGACTTCCCGCAGGACTGGCTGCACATATCGCGCACATTCCGATTTGAGGCTTAAAAGCCCGCAAAGGATGATTATCATGACTGGCTTGTAAAGCTGTTAATATGCCGATGCATTTTGAGTCGTACATACAGAAACCGATGCATATTCACACTCACGGAGACTAACTTACCCGGCTTCCAAAATTTCATCGTGGAACGGGTGCCCGCCATCTTGGATTTGACGTCACGGCTCGTTGTTGACGTCACAGCCAACCAAGAAAATAAGTCACTGGCAAGCCTCCGCTTTGCGTAGAAGCGTTTGCATAATAATAATAATAATAATAATAATAATAATAATAATAATAATAATAATAATAATAATAATAATAATAATAATAATAATAATAATAATAAGAAGAAGAAGAAGAAGAAGAAGAAGAAGAAGAAGAAGAATTATTATTTATTTTTATTAATTAATTAGTATATTATTTGCATATTTTATATATTTTTGTGTGTATATATATATATAGATTTAGTAATTATTAAAATAATTGAGTATTGAAGTCAGATCTAGTAAAATAACGAGTTACTGTAAACTGGTACCGTATGGGGTAGATGCCACGGACTTCCGACTTCCGGGTTTTACACATCAGCGCCATTTTCGGCCACTGCTGGCCGCGTTCCAACACTCGCACCGCCACGCCTGCGCCCCCTCAACCACTCGTCGACCGGAATGCGCAACCGAGGGGCACAAAGACGGAAGCGCAAGTACTGGAATGCGGCCCACGCGTAGAAAACCGGAAACGGAAACAAAAGTTGATGGGTGAAAAGTCGGAAGTCCCGCCTCCTCCGTGGCATATACTGTAGTCTATTGTCATTTTGTGTGAAGGGGCATCCGGCTGGAATTGAGGGCCCTCAAACACTTTGGAAAATTTTTAAACCAGGGTTTGGGTTTGAAATTGAGATTTTAAACTCAAGTTAGGGTTTTAAAGTAGGGTTTTAAACTAGGATTAGGGTTTCAAAGCAGGGTTTTAAACTAGTGTTAGGGTTTCAAATGGGCTGTAAACTATGGCTAGGGTTTCAAAGTTGGGTTTTAAAGTCGCATTAGGGTTTCAAATTAATTAAAGTTTAAGATGTGGGTTTTTATCTGGTCAAATAAAGGTATAATAAGATAAGAGTTAGTGTTTGAAATTAGGGTTATAAACTAGGATTGTGGTTTCAAAGTAGGGTTTGTTTTTACCAGAGGCATACAGAGGGTGGCATCCCCCCAGTGACCACAATTTCTCAGGGCATGTCCATTGCCAGTTGTATATTTGATGGCATGTTAAAAGGTCATGTTGAAAGGGCATCTTGCTGAACTCGATGGGCATGAAGTTAATTATGGCTGCACTGTACAACCCAAATAAATGTATGATCGTCTCATATTTACACAACAAATTGACAAACGACTTTTGAAATCAGGGGCCAGTTAAAGCCGTTTCTTCAAATAAGTATCACATTTGTTTTTAAAATGGATTGGTAACAAAAAAATGCTTACAATATAAATTTTCTTTTTTAAAAGTGACAATTTGCTGATAAATGTAATATTGTGACCTTTCCGTTTTTATCTCCTTAAAAAAAGGGTACTAGTGGATGCCTTTTTATTTCTAATCATTTACTTTCAATAAAGGGTCCAAATAAAACACAACAAATCTCATTGAAAATGGAGGCCAAATGAAGCCCACGTTTAATGATTCCCAAAAGATTTGATCAGAAAACACGATTGTTTCAAGCACAATCTGCATATTGAGGCTAACATTTCATTTCATCATGATAACTTTGCAGAACAAAAGTTCTCGCCTATAAAATACTGAGCAATGTTAACATCCTGCGAAAAAACATCTTAAAAGTTCATACGTTTGGATTTGACGACTCGTTCATTAAAAAGAAAACTTTAAATTAATTTAAAAACAAGAGGTAAGACTCTGATCTGGAAGCTACATTAAATTAGTTCTACCTTCTTTACTAGTCATTGATACAGGCCGAGTTGAGCTTGGGTTTGAATGACTTGCAGCAATATTAAAATGCACACACTTGGAGCAGATGATTAAAAACGGAGAATTTTGCTCAATTCCAATAAACAAGACAATTGATAAAAAGATACAACGTAGCAATCAAATTGCAAAGGCATAATATGATGTGGGGCTGTATCGTTCCAGGAATGGTGTCACCAAAGGTCCTTCATTCAGTGCCTAAGGAGACAACATGCCCTGAGCATCCAACAGTTCCTGGCCAAGGAGACAAAGGCCCTGCTTGAGCAATCTGAATTCAAAACAGCTTTAGTGACACAATCCTGTCGCTTTTTTTCTGACATATTTCATATGACAATAATAAACAGTATCGATCTCAATTCATCCGACTGGTGTGATTTATCCTAAAAGAATGGTGTCAAACACTCCCCAAGTGACTGTCAGGTAAAAAATGAGCTGCAATGTCTGCATCTTGAAACTTGAGGAAGCAGCTCAGGTGTAGTAGCGCTACAACCAACTGAATATATAAACAGAAATATGCTTGTTCTCCAGCACAAAACAAGTCAGGCAGAAAAGATAGCATCCATTTTCCATTTCCGATCAAGGCTTTGATTCATTTGAAACAGAACCAGAGCTACTGTACTTTTGCTTCTTTTTTTTTTTAGTGTTTTGTACGACACGGCGACCATGAAACGAGGGAGGAAGAATGACAAGTGGAAAAAATTTGTCACCCGTAAAAAAAAAAAACTGCCCGACAACAACAGAAACGGATTTAATCATGTCCATTTCCACTATGCGGTGCGCGCAGAGGAGTCATACTGTTTGTGGGCACGTCGGCACCTTTTAAGCCATAGAGTTCTTGCTTCTTGACATAAATGTTCGTAGAAAGTATTGAGTGGAAGCCTTTCAGTCAAAGTGTAGGGCTGTGTAAAAGATGATCCACACCACCTGCGGGGACAAACAATGGGGGGCATTAATAATTGAGTTGAGTCCAATAATGTTGACGCAAACACACAAGCAGAACTGCCACCTCTCTATAATTAAGGGATATTGTTATGCAATATACTTCATGTAAGCTATATTCAGTAGGAATGCAACCACCTAAACTCCATCTGATCTAATATATATATATATATATATATATATATATATATATATATATATATATATTTCACTTAATAAATAATGCTGATTATAATACAACCAAGTTCAAATCAAGGTTATAATAAAATAACACATAGAAAAATAAAAATAATAATTTTGTTAACTAAATAAAATAGAAACCTAACAAATTACGTTCTAAGCTAAGGCTGCTCGATTATGAAGAAAATATTAACTCATTCACTGCCATTGACAGCTATAGGCTTAAAAAAAATCATTTTAACTATTTTTATTAATTAAATTTTTTCCCCATTTTTGTTAACAAGAGTATGAAAACCTAGATTTTTTTTTATACATTTAGAACACATGTAAAATTAGTGATTAATCGTGAGTTAACAAGTGAAGTCATGCGATTAACTACGATTACAAATTGTAATCGCCTGATGCCCCACATTTTTAATAACCTTTTCTTTTTAAAACAAACATTTTTTGTTTAATTTAAAAAAAAATCTTTTTTTTTTTTTTTTAAAGAGAAGATTATTAAAAATTAGGAGCGTCGGGCGATTACAATTTTTAATTGTAATTAATCGCATGACTTCACTAGTTAACTCACGATTAATCACAAATTTTATATCTGTTCTAATACAATTTTAAAAAAATCTAGGTTTTCATACTCTTGTTAACAAAAGTGGGAAAAATGTTAAACTAATCGAAATAGTTCAAATGAATTTTTGACGTCTATAGCCGTCAATGGTAGTGAATGAGTTAATCACGATTATTTTGGTAATACTTTAAATCACAATTAGGACAATCATTTATTTTTTGGTACAAAACAAGAAAATGTTTAAATGTAAAATTTATTGAGACAAATACATTTCTTTGAAACAATAATTATGCAAGTTCCTTTTGGATTGAACAAAATGCATTAAATTTGTTATTTTAACATTTTAAAAAAAAGGTGCAAATCTATAAATTTAAACAATTCAAAAATAGTATTAATAATCTTACTATTATGCTGATTTTGTAATTGTGGAGTGTAATCATTGAAATTTAATTTTGATTAATTATACAGCCGTATTCTAAATTTATAAAACTAAAATTATTTATTTTTATCTTGCACTCGACAAATACTATGTAGTAAACACAGAATTTAATAAATAAAACGAATACTAAAACTACAAAAAAAACTAAAATGAAGCGTTCATATAAAAATAAGAATACTAAAACTACTAAGTAAAACAAAGCATTCATGTTAAAACTAATACTAAAACAAAGAATTTTTGAAAAAATAAAAACTAACGAACCTTCTCTAAAAAACAATTCAAACTAAATGATGTCCAAAAACTCAACAGAAACCTGTTAAGATTTTTTTTTTTTTTTGCGCATCATGAAATATTCTCCCACCAGAAACAGCGCAAAAGATGTCATGAAGCCTTCTTTGGTGAGCTCCCACGTGCCACCGTACTCTTCCTCGTCAACCTGCTGAAAGCTGCTGAAGTACACGTAGAGGACGCCAGCGTTGATGATGCAGAAACTGATGAGGCAAAAACATGGTGCGAAGATTAGCCTGCTGAGTTCAACTGATGAAATGTGAAAGAAGAGCCAGGTTGAAAAACGCTTACATGGCTATTCCCAGAAATCCTTTCAGCGGGGCCACCCCCCAGATGACACCGAGGATCACTGCAATTATTTGCCGGAGCCAGTAAATCACATCTAAAAACTCATCCTGCAACAATATCACACACACACACACACACACACACACAAAAAAGAAGACTTAAGTGTAATGGTGCATTTTCAGTTAAATCCCCACAATGCCCAAGTTTTTTTTAATTCTCACTGGACCAGTTAAATTATTATTTTTTTCCCTTGGAGTTGTAGTGGTTCGCAAATTAACTTCTGTATCAAATAAATTTATTTCCATTGGTTTGAAATCCTGCAGCTTGCCACTTAACTGGAACACGTAAGAGGGAGCTCATACCACCTGCATTCGCCTTTGAGAGTTCATTTTACGATACGATACGATATACTTTTATTTTCTCCGTGGGGAACTTTTTCCTGGACTACGTCCAGCTGCAGTTTACAATAAAGAGAAAACAACAGAATAGAAAGAGATCAAATTAAAATTAAATAAAAAGTGCAGCAGTTAATGTCGGTTGTTAAGCAGTTTGATGGATGTCGGCAGGAATGAGTTCTTGTAGCGGTTCAGCCTGGTTCTGGGGGCCCTGAATCTCCTGCCGGAAGGCAGTAGCTGGAACTCATGATGCAGAATGTGAGTCGGGTCATTAACAATTTTCTGTGCCAGTCCGGTGACGGACCGCTCATAAAGCATCTGTAGGGAAGGATGATTCCTGACCCCCATGATCTTCATGGCAGTCCGCACCAGACCGGCAATCTGTGACCTTGACTGCACAGTCAGGTTGCCGTACCAGGCCGCAGTGCCGTATCTGATGATACTTTCCAATGCAGCCCGGTAGAACAACAGCATGATCCTCTGCTCCACTCCATAGACCCTCAGTCTGTGTAGGAAATAGAGACGCTGTTGGAGTTTGGAGCAGAGACTTCCAACGTGTAGCCTCCAGCTGAGTGTGTTGTCAATGTGGACCCCCAGATACCTGTATGAACCCACCTGGCTGATGTGATTGCTGATTTTAATATTCATCTGTGCATTTTCAAATATCAGATAAGTCTTGTCCCACCTTACCTCGCTGAGCTGTTTTATCCAGACACTCCTGTTGACCAGCTGATCATGGCTGGAGGTCCCAAGTCTAGATCCCCGTCAGTCCATTTTTTTTTAAACTTTTTTTTTTTATTGCTTTTTAAAGTGCTCTATTAGTAACAATGAATTGAGTTACATTGCATTAACGCAGTATTTACAGTAGCTTTCCTGTTTACTTATTTGTTTTTTGCTGCACATTAGATTGCTACTTCATTATGCATGTCGTCACTTCTGTCATTTCATTAAAAGATTTGAACGCTCCAACTTGGTTTCGTTTTAGGTTAGAGTTGCGAACTACTAACTGGAAACTTTCTTTAGTTAATGCAAATCTATGTCTGCATTCATCAAATTCAAAACTGCTCATTTAGGCTGGCCAATGTAAGTACATTATTATTATTTTTAACATAGCCGCAAGATCATGTTGTCCGCCTCTGCTGCAACGCACAACAAAGCAGGTGTTTTGAGCAAAACAAAACCCGACAACACACCGGGTCATATTTGAAAAGCGCTGCCGACTGACCTTCTCGTCCCAAACTGCATTACCGTTGAAGGCTTTGCTCCATGTGGACTGTTTGACACCCCCATTCAGCAGATGACTTTCTTCTTTCCGCTTTAAGCTGCTCGTCATTCTTTCCTGCTTCTTTCCGCCACGCGCGTCGAAAAAACAAAATGACAAACTAAAGGCACGTAAAAGTAAATGGGAAGTATCGGGCGCCTAATAAATAGAATCCGCGTTGTGCCTTATAGCAAGGTATTAACACTTAGTACAAGTCGCTGATCTGACAGATCTCAGATGCTAGCCTCAAAAGGGCGACTACGCATGCGCAATGTATTTTGACCCGACCAGAGTTAGCCAATCAGTAAGTGCGACGTCCCTGCGTTTCTGTTGCCAGAAAGGTCAAGAAATTCCACAGCGACACCAAGTGGTCATTACATGTAAACGTGTGCCAGTCCCACGAACGCGCTCGATTACAGTTTTGTCATATTTTCCAATAAGTAAATGAATGAACGCCTTCTATTTACCGAAATGCTTCTTTTATAGAGAAACACCAACCTACTCAGGTGGGGTAAAATGTCATTTTAGCGCATGACCAAAACCGTTAGTGGAGAAAGGTAACCAGGCGCAACTATGATGAGTAGATTATTTAATTGTGTATTTATTTAAGCTTTATTTATCCAGTTGAGGCAATTGAGAACAGATAATCATTTGCAACGTCAACCGGAGACAGTAAAACAAATACAACAAACTGTACAATGTGATATAGTTACATTTTTCACAATATATTGTAGTTTATAATCCTAAATTGAAACCAAAACCATAGTTTACAACCATACTTTGAAAGCCTAACCCTAGTTTAAAAACCTAATTTGAAATCCGAACCCTAGTTTGAAACATGAACTCAGATTTAAAACCCAGATCTGGAATTCTATCTCGAGTGTAAAACCCTCAATTAGAAACCCTAACCCTATTTTAAAACCATACCATGAAACCCTAACTCTAGTTTAAAACCATATTTTAAAACACCAATCCAAGTTTAAAACCCCAATTTGAAACCCTATTCCAACTATAAACCCTAATTTGAAACCCTGATTTCACTAACCTTTTTAAAACCCCAATTTGAAACGTGAATCCAAGTTTAAACCCTAATTTCAAACCCCAACCTGTTTCAAACTCTAACCCAAGTTTGACACCCTACCTTGATGCTACTTTTTGAATACTATTTACTGTATTATTATTATTACCCTTGTACCTTTTTTATGCTGTTTTTTTTTTTTACACTTTACTCATTTTATTATTTTGACTGTAATGGCACCTTGTTTGAAATTCAAGTAAAGTTCAAGTGTGCCTTTGGAGGTTTACTCTTTTCTTTTTTTTACATATCCTGTAATGCAATTTCTAATCACTCAAATGTTATGAACAAAACACATTCAAATTGTTAAATGGCCAATTATTGACATGTTTCATTGGGTTAAAATAAAATTAAATATTGAATCCAAATTGTCTGGTAATGCCCATCACTATTTTGTGTGATGTGATGAAATATGCCGTAAGTAGCTGGTATTTCACAAATTGTACTACAATACAAACATCTCTTTATTTTTAAGTGAGCATGTGTGATGCTTAATGATGTGCCGGTATATCATCCCATCAGTTGGAAAATGAAAATAAGCAAATATTAGAATTTCATTAGCCTGTGTTTGTCGAGTGAATTGGCAAACGGGCTATTTGGATAAGCAGTGAGTTGAAGACTGTCTTGGTAACTTTCCGCCAAACAAGACACAAGTTTCTACACCAATGTAAGATGAATTTAGGTGCACACGTGCCAGACTACATTAACAGCTAAGCAAAAACTGAGTAACAAGTGCCCAACTTCCATAATATTTGTAAGAAGGTTAACTAACTAAGCAAATGTGATACCTCAATGTTAAACATTCTGGCAGGCTCATTTAGTGCTCTTGCAGGAATTGTTCCAGATTGCTCCATGCAAATATCATACCGCCCCTGACAAACACCCAAAACATGTTCCCAATTTGCATCCTTGTCAAAGTGCTTGTGTTTTTTTCGTCACTACAGTATTTTCACACATTGGTGTATTTGGTTTTCTAGGCCAGTGGTTCTCAAAGTGCCACAAAATCATTTGCAGGGGAGAAAAAAAATTCTTTTTTGGAGTAATATGAGAGAGAGAGAGAAAGAGAGAGAGAGAGAGAGAGAGAGAGAGAGAGAGAGAGAGAGAGAGAGAGAGAATAAACAGCATCATTTTAGGGGAATAAAGGTGTAATTGGGAATTCAGTTGTCGAAATATGACTTCCGTTCTTTGTTATATGTTGACTTATGTATCATTTTATTATGACTTTATCTTGGAAAAATACTACTTTATTGTCATAAGATCACATCTTTTTATCGTGTCATAATACATGTTTATTTTTATACTAGTTTTGTTTTTTCTTTAAAAATATTACTTTATTCTTATTACAACTTTTTGTGGTCCTTTTATTGTGTGTCACCTAGAAGGGACATCAATAAAAAAAAAAAGTTGCCACCAGACCAGATGACATCACTCCTAGCTTGCCTGTTTATTATGGCTCGGACGGCTTTAACTCATCGGAAATGTGACGCTAGGTAACAAGTGCTCTGCTTTTGTTGTTCATAAACGAAAAAAAAAAAAAAAAAAGTAAACCGTACAATTGGGTTTAACTCATTTTTGAAAGGAATTCAAACCAGAAATCCACTTTAGAAGTGTGCAACCTGACAAAGGGACAAGAGTTGAGTATTCCTACTGGTATCGGTCTGAAAAGAGTGCTTCTTGAAAATACATTTTAAAAATATTTTGTTTAATCTTGCACACAAGAAGTACACACATTTTTAAAAAAATAAAATAAAATTGAAAATAAATACTAAATCTAATAAAAACTAACAATCCAGCTATGAAAACTAATCAAAATAAACTTAAAATAAAAACTAGCTAAAACGAAAATTCCAAAACTATTGTAAAGCTGGAGAGAGCAAGAGCAATGAAACAAAAGTACTAAAGTACGAGACAAGCAGTGTAAAAAATGAAAAATAAACTAAACTAAGTGCAATTTCTGCTGAATGCTAATAGCTGAATTCTTATGAAGTAAATTGAAAGATAAATTACATGAAAATTACAAAATATTAATTGTAGTTGAAAGATAAATGAATAAAAAGAACACTTGAACCCGGGAGGCGTGAATTTTTGAAGGAAGCTGAAATTTATATGGAAAACTTTTATCTAAAATTCATTTTGATCGAAAAGTGGAACTAATGATATCCAATGGAAAAATGCACACAAAATAATAATAAACAAAAAAAATCACTCAATAGCGCCAACTAGGTATGCAGTACCCTCCATTCATTTAGATGGGAAACTGGAACTATCATGTAATCACTTAGCATAATTGCCATGGACACATTTTCAATGAACAGTCGGAGGGGGGATTTTAACCCGCAACCTCCTGGTTACTGGACAATGCATTTTACCAAGTGTGCCACTGATCAGTATCAGAGACCTGGCAATGATGATTGATCAGTTGTATGTATGGACATGGGCGTGAAAAGGGAAAAGTTCAGTGTCAGTCCCATTAAAAATGAATGGAGAAAAGTTGATATTGAACGTTAAATTGTGCCAATACTGTAAGTAATGTGGAATCAGACGATAAATACCCCGGAATGCATAGAGTATAAAGTGATGGTTTACTACCAAGTTTGATGGCGGGCTGCAAATGGTCCCCAGGCCGTAGTTTGAACACCAGTGGTTCAGTGAAACCAAAACTTTAGTTTTGCTTGATTAAAAGCAAATAAAATGTGTAACTTTTTCGTTTTGGCCTCCCGACTGAAACAAAGAACGACTAGTGATTCAACTGGGTCTGTCTCTTTAAGAGAGGTCACCTGGGGCGACAGGTGTGTGAACGGCGTTTTTAGCCGGACTGTCTGCGGTAGAACAATGCCGGCGTGTTGGACCCCGTCCCGCCCGATGTTTGGGGTTCGAATGTAAGGCGGGAGGTCGCTTTTGCTCACTGCACGGGGCTCTTCGCCTCTTCACGCTCTCACGCCAACTCCACCGTCAGTGACGTAGGCGTCACGTGTTCGCCTCTTCCCTCTCTACGTCCGCCGTATTTTCCTTCCCTCCATTGGCTGCGCTCACACTGGAACCAGTCGAAATAAAACAACAAGCCCGAACCGAAGCGGGGTCGCGGGCGCGAGCGACCGGGGCTTCAGGCGTCTTGACAACCGGCCGATGGACGGAGCAGCTTCCACCTTGAAGTTACCATCAATGAGGCGCAGACCTCCCGTCGGCGTACTGGTTCCGCTCAGCTGCTACCATTGAAAACTTTTTTTTTTTCTGGGCTTGTTTTGTTCGCCACAGCGACGTGCGCCGACAACGTGAGGTGAGTGTCGTTTCGTTTCCTGGTCTGCATTCCGACCGGGGCCGGTTCAGCCTTCGCCCAACTTCGCGTCCACCTTCACCGGCCAGCTGCACCGTACGTCGCCTGCTTAAAATGGCGACAGCCGACTGGGGGGGTGGAGAGGCTTGTTCGAAGACTGGGGACTTGTCTTTTTTTTTCTTCCCCACTCTGGGCTGCGAGATCGAAGGTTCGGACGCGTATTATTGTCATGTGCACGAAGTTGGGACTCACTCCGCCTGCAAGTTGAGCGGAAGGAAGATGAACACGCACCGTAATGGCAAATGTGTGATGACGATGACGTTGGCATTCGGCAGCAGCTCCAATTTTATCAAGTCAATTTTAAATAAATAAATAATATTACTCGTGCAACTTGGGAACGCTTGAATATTCGTGTGTAATTTCAAATAGATTTTCGTATACAATTGTTGAATGTGACATGAATAAAAGTGTTCCATTTAATGGCACTCAGTAAAAGTTCTACAAATAGGCCACCAAGCTTTGCTTTCGACTTTGTGTGTGTGTTTTTTTAAATATGTCCTTATAAACACCCTCCAAAAATACTATGATAGGCTAACCAACATCGGAATGCATATACACTAAAAAAACAAAACGGCATAAGTTGTGTTTGTATAAATGATACTCATATTTATTATTAAGCTACTGTGATATACACAAACATTAACCGTGTTGCGCTTACATATAATTTCCCCATGACTTCACACCGCGTTTTGTTGTGCTGCTTAAAGCAACACTAAGGATCTTTCAGTTTATGTTGATTAGGGCGGCGCCATATGGACAAAAGCGGTAATGTTATGCCTGAAGGAAGACCACATTTCCTATGAGGACAAGCGCATTACGTCGTTTTTTTAGCTCACGCCAGTCAAATTGACTTCCGTCTTTGTAACGAATGGGTAAAGTGACATATGCCATAAAGCAGTCAGCACATTTGTATTTTTTTTGTGTGGCAGTGTTTCTACCGTCCTCCTCAAAGTTGTTTGGTGCCAGTAAGTCAATGTTTCATCAGAAAAGTTATGAACATCTTTTATTAAGGTTGAAAAGTTCCTTAGTGCTACTTTAATGAGTGTTTGAATAAAGAATCTTCCCGATCTCAAACACCAACACGGTGGGTAAACAAGTACAAGTCACATGATTAAAGATGATAGCCAGAAGAAGAAAATTAACTACATAATGACTTTAATAAAATGTATTGCACGTAAAAGTTAAACAAAACATGTACATTATTGTTTAAAAACAGCACGTTAAAAGTTAAATAAATCTTTTTTTTTTTTTTTTAAGTAAAACGTGATGTATATGAATTTTAAAATATACTGGATACAAAAAATAGCTACAAGTTTCACTGTAACAGGTTTGATTGTATTTCATGCTTAAAATGTAATTTCATTTGCATTTAATTCAGTGATTCTTTTGCATACCACTAGAAAGCGCTGGTATACTAGTAGTGGTACTGCTAAATCACTTTTAGAATTATTGCCCTGTAGTGTACAATTCTTTAGTGTACTATGAAAAATAGTTCTACTTTTCCAATTAGAATGACATGCATGGTTGCCCTTTTTAAATATTTTGCAAATAGACTACTAGTGTTCCTTTTAGCCTTCATCCTTTACTTTCCATTAAACATGTTTTTTATAATATTAAATAGATTTTCCCGATGCAATTGCTAAGTGTACTATGAATAAAACTGTTCCAGTTTTCTAATTAGAATGACACGCTTGGTGGCCCCTTTTAAATGTTATGCAAATGGGCTTTTAAATGATTGTTTTTTTTTTTAACCATCATTTGCAATGAAATGTTTAACATCAAGCATCTTGATGATGAGTTATCGCATGCTGACATGGTGATGAATCATATCGTGTTGTCGTGGCTGTGTGACTTCTGGGGGATTTGAGAGTTTACCCACGGTGACACTAGGGCCTATGACTCAAAGGTGAAGTCCGGCTGTCCTCCTGTGAAGGCCAAAACCGTCAACAACACAGATCTATCTCAATCTTGCAGTGTTTTGTTTAGCCGGCACTCCATCAAATACCGACAACTTGACTCTTCACATTTTCTGTCCGAGGTTAGGATTTCACCTCGTAGAGGAGGAATGAATGAGATATTTCTGTAACCATTTGAATTCTTTGAATTGTATCTTCAGTCTTCACTCAAGGCTCCTACGAGGGAAGTCATTTCAGCGTACGAGCCGTTCGGCGGCGTCACGCTCCCTCCCTACTGTCATGCCGACAATGTATTCGCATATCCCTACCAAGTTGTCAACCAGCTCGGCGTCAACCGCTCGGCGAGAGCCTTTTAGTCTTGGCGAAAGCGCGCTGATTCACTCCCACATCCGGCGCTAGCAGGTTTGGGTCAGCGGCGGCCGCCTGCGTTCTGCTCGGCTGGCGAGCAGCTTGTGATGTCAGCCATTTTAGGTTGGGCAGCACAGAGCACGACGCGACGCCATTTTTCCTCCCTCTCCTTCTCTCGCTCACTCGCTCTGTCTGTGGCTCTCTATTCAGCAGCCCAGTTCTGCATGCCCCGGCAGAGGCCACAGCAATGCAGCCCTTTGCAACCCACACAGCCATCTGCTCTGTGACCTGAAAGTCGCTCATGGCCCGCTCGGAAACTGACATGAAGTGTTCCACTGTTGCCAATGTTGAACCGGAGTCACGGGCGAATGAAGCAAATCTCTCAGAGACGTTTGAATGACGGCAAAGGAGCAATTGAACAAAACGCTTAAGTTGGTGGGGTTGAACTTTTTTGTTTTGTTTTTTTAACCTGTGGTGCTGCAGGCATGCCTAAAAGACAGAAACTTTATTCATCCCTTGAGGGAAGAGAGCAAGAAGTAACCAAGGTCAATGTCTGGAAGGGCACTCAGGCATGTGGTCAACAGGAAGAGTCAGCATCATCTCTGGCCGATAACTTTCCGTGGCGACCGCACCTATCTGGGAATCTAAAATAAGAGCAGTCCAGGGATGCTCCAAATGCCGCGTCAAAAACAAACTTAAGATAGGCACAGTGAACGTGCATGCGAGGCACACATTTTGTGTTCCTGAACTGCCGGTGGTGCTAGTGGTTGGGGTGAAGGGGTAGGAGGTGGTTGCCATGGGGATAGTAACACACCAGTGGCGCTGCCGACCTGTCTCCCTTGGCCAAGCATGAGAAGGAGGAGGGGGAGGAACACTGGGAAGGAGGGAGGGCCAGAGGGGAAGTGGAGGCGGGGGGGGGAGGTATCTGCGTGACGTAGGAAAAGCGAGGAAGCTTGAAACCGAGTAAACAAGCGAACATGCATCTCATAAGCGCTGCGTTATCATCAGCACTGACTGCTATTTTTGTGCCCATGCTACGTAGCCTTCATTTTAGTGAGACTTGTGATATTTTGATCTTTACTCTGTGGATCCAGCATAGTTCCTGCACAAAAGTCAGACCAAGGGATGAAAAGAGGTCATGTTGTGCAGAACCACCCAACAGACGTTGAATAACCCGGCGGGACAAAAACATTTCTTTGTGTCGCCGGCAGGAAAACGAGCCGCCTCGCTACCGCCGTAAACAAGCTTCACATGCGCTCGCAGGCACGCAGGCAGCCACCCCCGCGCCCTACACGCATACGGACGTAAGCACATATGCGCCCTTGCTCACCAACCCCACCCCCCCCCCCCTCCTTAGCTTCACTCTACATCTCACAGGAAACCCACACATGCAAATGCTGACACACAGACACCAACTCGCCATCGCCGCAACATGTGACATCAAATTTGACAGTGTTGAATTCAGACTCTGTGAGTTAACAGGCCGAATAGGTGGAGCAAGCATAGAGCTTTGTTTGCAACGCTCACCTGACTGAGGCCCATAATGCAGTCCCTGGTTAGGAAAAACCTTGCAGGACAACTTTGTAGCTCTGTCCATTATTACGGATGGGCGAGTACCAACACCAGGTTTCATATCGGGCCGATACCGGCATTATGTTAAGGCAGGGTTGGGCAACTTACATGCTAAATGCCCCAATTTGTCATCAGTGCTGCTGGGGGGTAAATAGGACCGTGTACTTCCAAACCAGGGGTATGGCAACAAAAAATAAAAAATTGCATATGCATATGTGACAAACACATGCTCTTAATATATTTCATTTTTGATAATACGTAAAGGGAGTCATCGAGTTACGACGTACGTGACCAACGATGACTCGACTTTACAACGCTCGTGCCTCCTCTGTAGCACCTTCTTTTTCATTAATTTCCCACAGTAATCACGCCATTTTAAAGTTATTTAAAGTTGTGTTGTTGGTACCTCCAGCAACGGGCGTCCATCGAGCAGGTCGGCTCGCCATCAGGCCCATCACATTTCCGTGTTTACGTTTCCATTAACTCTGCTTTGCCGTCCGTCAGCAATGAATGTTCCTGCGGAAACACAAAATATTGGTTCCGGCATCTTCCGGGTGGCGCAAATATATATTTTTAAATTACTGTACAAAGTCTTTTGATGTAAATATCGACTTTAACTGTGAAATCCGACTTACATCGAAATTTGGGTTACATCGCCAGCGTTGGAATGGAACTCGAGGACTCCCTATAGTTGAAAGATCCCGCTTCTAACCCGACAACAAAGGGTTTGAAGCATACAACAAAATAACCACAGTTTGTTTGTTTTTTCTATTTTTGTCTCTCAATATTATTTAATATTTCGTAATTTTCCTGGAATGTTCTCACAATTTCCCCCCGCTTTTCGTTGAATACATATACAGTAGGGGTGTTTAAAAAAAATCCAGTCGGCAATATATCGTGATCTTACAGTGCACAATTCTCGAAACGATTCTTTATGCGGCCGAATCGCTTTTTACAAAACGTCTTACTTAGGGTTAGGGTTCACACTACGCATGGAAGAATGTTCTATTAATGGAACATTTAGCCTTAATATTTTTATTTTGGGGGCTGTTTAAGCATGAAACAGACTGCAATCAACAGTTATAAGCCTGAAGTTTCAGATACATTTTCATACAAATCTTACAATGTACAACATGTACAAGTTTACTGATTAGTATTTTCTAAATTTGAGTAAAAGAAGAAAAAAAAAATCGCAATAATCAATTTATAGATTTGTATCGGGATTAATTGGCATCGAATCGTGACATGGATCGAATCGCCAGGTATAACGCAATTCACACCCCTACGTATTGTATGTTAATCAGCGGTTTTGATGGGTATTTTTTGGGGGCGTATTGTAAAATTTCAGTTTTTGTCCACTGACTGAAGGGCTTCTTGGTTTGGAACATTCCAGTCTGAGCAAGCATGGCGAGGAGGGAAAGGGTGTGTGGGGGTGGGGGTGTGAGGTGGCGAAGTGGGGTGGAGCACTGGATGACTGTAGTTTGGAGCAAGAGGGGGCGTCGAAGAGCGGGGGTTGGCAGGGTGCGGCGGTTGGAAGCGGGGGGGGCCGGGGGTATCGGGTCAGGAAAATTCCTCTCGGCGCTTCCTCTACGACAGTTAACACCCCAAAGCGGCTCCCCTTCCCCCAACGCCTCACCCGACACAGCCACGTAATGGATGACTGAGACTGTCCACCCAGAAGCCTTTGTTTCGGTCACGTGACCAGGCCGCCTTGGCAGCGCGATGTGCCCCCTGATGCAGAATTGAATGGCAGAGGAGTAGGAGGGGGGCGCAACAGCCCAAGATGAGGGTAGTGACTCTCCCCGGGGGGGGCTCCAAGGAACAAGGGGCATCACGTTCCTTCAACAGTAACAAATCTCAGTTAACCCCTCATGTTCCGCACTAATGGCTGAAATCACGGGGGAAGAAAATGTCAGGTTCTTATCAAGTGGAAGCCAATCAAATTCCTCACTCATCTCAAATGGTGTGAACCAAAGTTTTAGCATTTCAATGGAAAGAACTGATGTTGGCGTATTTGGTGCGTGAAGGGTGTAGCTTCCCTGTGGAGTTAACGTTGACTCGTGTCTGAAACTAACATAGACCTTTCGCTTGCTATAAACTTTTTGGGTGTTGTGGGTACAAGCAAGAGAAGGAAAGCCTTGACGGTGTTTGGAGAAGGGCAGGTTTGTGACGTGGCCAGCAGTTGTGCCTTGCGTAATAAGGGGCAGGACGTTGACATGCTTTTGAATTTACCAGTTCAACTGGTGAGCCAGTCACGTTTGTCAGCTTCGGCCACTTTTTGTGTCAGGTGCCACATCCATGCCCCAAAACCATTTTCCGGTCCACAATTGAGAGTCCCCCTTTGTCGGATGTGGGTTGTCCCAAGTGAATTTAAGCAAATAACATTTTGGATGAATTGTACTTGTCAACGTACTTTTTACTTTGAGTATTTTTCCCCAAAATAAAAGTGCTGTTGAGAAAGGAGAGACTATACCTTAGCCAGTTGCCTAAGATGAAAAAAATTGATTTTGAGACAGTTTGAGACTGTTGGCTTTAGATAAGGTGCCCAGGAGGCCCCAGTCAGCAGGGTGGCATGTACAAGGGCCACTGGGCCCAGACACCATAACTTCACTTTAATTTTTGTTGTAATCCAAGAAGTTCAGTGTCATCCAAGCCTTTATTTTCTACATACAGGACAAAACGGTCTAATTGAGAAAGCGTCCTTTTTGCTTAGCGGGACATAAATCTGAGTATTTGTCTCAGAAGCCATCAAGAGGTTAATCACCAGTCACTCAGTTCTTGAGTATGTTTTTTTTGCCCACTGAATGCTAACCCTTACTAAAATTAATTATTTGGAAGACTACGATTTACTTTACTTAAGTCATATTATTCAAACGTGACATCACTCTTAGAAGAATTCTTGGCTACTCTACCCACCTCTGCTCTCTGCGCCGCCTGAGGGAGGGAAGGCGGGATGGTGAAACTCCTTCCCAGGAAGCCTCACCATTTTGCTTGGAGACGTAGGAAAATGTTCACTCATTTGTAGCAACAAAAACACCACCAAGCTGACGGGCCTTCCCAACTACAAGCAGACCTGTAATGCACGATGTGTTCGTCCCAATATTTGTCAAGGTGTGCAAAGGCTCGTTTTTTTTTTTCTTTCTAAATGCACTCGCGCTCTGTCGTGGGGGGTGGAGGGGTCATGATGGAGGGGAAGTGAGACATAGCGGCGCGGGGGACGGGGAGGGGAAAGGAGGGGGTCAGACAGGAGCACTCCCAAAAAGGGTTTGGTGAAAAAGCAGAGTGGGTTTGAAAAACCCTCATTAATGGCATAAAGGATGCCTTGTAATCATATTTTGGGTTTTGTTTGGTTTTAGCGTGGGGAAAGCGATTGCATTTTAATTGCTGGTAACATCCTCTCGCTTTTACACAAGTTGCTCGTGGAGTTGTGTTTCATTGTAAGTAACCACCAAATGTTTTATTATGTCCACATTTCCCCCCCAGGCCACCATGAAAGCTCCAAGTGGACGTATGGACATGCTGTGCACACTCCCTCCCTCCACGGCTTGCCTATAGGCTGCCAGCAACCACCCATCCTCCCCATCAACACCCCACTCGCAGTTATTTGAGCGGCGCTCCCCACCGTGTGGCCACAACATGGCCAGCAAGAGGAAGTCCACCATCCCCTGTATGATCCCCAGCAAGATCATACCCCACTTTGAGGACTTCGAAGCGGACATTCCGGTTCTTCAGCGGCAAACTCCCATTTCTGGGGGCGGGGGCAGGCACAGCCCGCCAGATCTGGCCGACGCTCCCAAACTGGAGGCAGCAGACCCCGTCATAGACGATGCAGGGAACTACATCTGCAAGCCTTGCAACTTTGAAACCTACGACCTTAACTTGTTCTTAGACCACGTGTACGCCGGGCACCCGGAATTTCGTTCGGACCCGAGCTTCCTCTGTGTGAACTGCGGCTTTTCGGCGCTTAAATTTGAAGGCCTGGCTCTTCATAATGCCAGGATTCACCCCAGCACCTTTAACTGCCCTCTACAGCTGAGAAGGAGGGATAGGAGGGCGGTGGTGGAGCAAACAATAGCAACTGGCTCAGATGAAGGCAAAGATAACGAGATTTCCATCAGCAAGACCCCAATCATGAAGATGCTCAAGGGCAAATCGGAGCTCAAACGGATTGTAATGTCCCAGCCTTCCTTGGATCCGCACTCCTTTTCTGGCTGCAAGGAGCCTGAGAAAAAGGAGACTGTTACAATCACCCAAGTCGCTCACCTGCCCACGGCTGTCCACAACGGACTAACCAAGGTCACGCTACCCTCAGCCATTCAGATCGTCAATGGCTCTGGTGCTTTACCGGTGCTCAAGACCCCCATCACACAGGTAGGTTGACTCCTTGGTGGGTCATTCCATGCCAAATTACCCAATCGGTTTAACCAAGCACGTTTTGATTTGAATGAAACGTGGTGTACTTGTTGATATTGATGGCTTAACGCAAAATCCCACATTTTAGGTCAGGCTGGGCTTTAGGAGCTACGGCCTGCTGAATTTTTACATTTTCGTCAAAAAGGGGTGTGGTCGTCCTCCTTTGAACGCTTATCTCCTGGGTCAATATTCACAAGACATCTCTGAAACTTTTTGTATATTGTAGAACACGTGAGAGATTACATTTCATCAAAAAAATTATTAAAAGGTCCATGTAATCCACAAGGTCAACTAAAAACAAAAGGTTACTAAAATATGCAGTAATCTTCAAAATGATTTGCAGGTTTGGAATCCTTTTTGATTTTTCTTCCCAACAATACCTGTTTCATGAAGATTGACCCACAAGTTAATGAGATAAGGAAGGTGGCCACACCACTTTTGCCTAAAATGTCAGAATTCGGTGGGCTGTACCTACCAAACCCCTGCTCCGATTGAACAAAAATTCAAGATTTTGTGTTGTAAGATTACGATCAACAAGTACACTGAATTTCATTAAAATCAAAATTGCTGGGTTAAAAATATTCCGATTTTTGCAGTGATCTGGCATGGAATGAGCCTGCTTTGTTTTACTGACTGGTTTACGAAATCCAATGTAGATTAACAACTAAGGATTTAATTGGATTTAATTTCCATCGGTTTATTCCAAAACAGGGCATTATTTCAAAGTACCATTGCAAAAAATTATTTAAGATTCAGTTACTGGTTTGGGCCATAACATTAAAAAAAAATGGGAAAATGTTGATCACTGTTTTCTAAAGTAAAGGCAGATATTTGCAATTGTCAGAGGTGGCAATTTGGCAAATCCAGATTCAGAAAGTAAAGACCTTGTAACCGTTTAGTTTTAGCCACAGGTGCTTCTACTCAACTGGTAGGTAAACAAGTTCTGTTAAGGGTTTTTACTTTCTGGTCTTGGATTTGCCACTTTTTGTAATTATCTTATTTCAATTGAGCACAAAGATAACCAATCTTTTTTTCCTTGAGGACTACAGATATCTGAGAATGTTTACTGGTTAGTGGCTGAAATTGTGAGGATTCGGACAGTTTTAAGTTGAATAAGGTTTCGAAACTATCAGTTGTCTTTTAAAATAGTTGCCGATTTATTGTTGCACCTCTAATCCAATGTATGTATAGGTGGTGTCTGTTCACAACAAAAGCCTGCACCAGTCCTCTCTGACCGCAGTTTCCACTGATGCCTCATCTTCCAAGAATCTTCCCAAAGTAATTCTTGTTTCAATTCTAGCTCAGCCAACATGGACGCTTGTCAGCATGTAAAGTTCTTCTTCTCCTTCCCAACTATTCCCATCCAGGTGATGATTCCTCTGAGTAGCATCCCCACATACAACGCTTCCATGGATTCCTCTTCCTTTTTGAAGACCTCCTTCAGCAAATTCCCCTACCCGACAAAGGCGGAGCTCTGCTACCTCACCGTGGTCACCAAGTTCCCAGAAGAGCAGATCAAGATCTGGTTCACGGCGCAGCGACTCAAACAAGGCATCAGCTGGTCTCCGGAGGAGATCGAGGAGTCCAGGAGGAAAATGTTCAACACCATCATCCAAACCGCACACAACCAGCCGCAGACTCCCGCGCCTCACACGATCACAGTCCTGGGGGCCACCGGGATCCCTCAAATCTTGCAGGGCTCTCTCGTTAGCCAAGGGGGCGTCCTCGTCACACAACCCGTGATGACCAACGGCATACAGGTCAACGGTACCCCCGTGGCGCTGGCTCTCACGCCCAAGCCCCAGGCAGCGGCTCGACCCATGATGCAGGCCCGACCCGCCGCGGCCCCGGCGGCCGACAAGGGCATGATGGTGGGCTCGGTGGCCAGCGGCAGTACGGGAAGCAATGTGATTGGCAGCAGTAAGAGTAGTAGGAGTGGGGGAGGGGCCGCCAGCAGTGTCATTAGTAGCAGCAGTCACGCTAGTGTCATTAACCTCACTCTGGGAGGCAACAATCACGGCAATGCAAAGGTGAGTAGCGGCAGTGTGAAAAGCCACAATGCTGCTCATGGCAAGAGCAAAAGCGATGTCGGTAAAAGTACAAACCTCCCCAAAGTCAGCACAGACGACAAGCCTTCAAACAGCAGCAGCACAACTGACAACAACGGACAAAAGAGCAAAGACACTGGCGGCAGCGGGAACAAAAACGACGCCACCAGCGCCGCTGAGGATGACGCAGACCTGAGCATGAGCAACTCCAAAATGGAGGACACCTCCCCCCCTTCCTCCAAATCGTCGTCGCCGTCACCCGTGGCCGGCGGCTCTCTGAGCTCCCGCGGTATCAACGCCTTCCTGGACCCCGGCTTTTGCAAGGGCAAAAAGTCCCAGGAGCAGCTCGGCACTCTCAAAGACAGTTTTCTGAGCAACGCCTACCCCAACCAGGAGGAGGTGGACCGCCTCATCTCACTGACGGGACTCACGGTGCGCGAAGTCCGCAAGTGGTTCAGCGATCGACGCTACCACCTTCGCAACCTCAAGGGCCCGCGCGCGCCAAACAAGTCGTCCGCAGGGAGCGGTGAGGGCAGCCCCGGACCCATTGACCTGTCCGAAAATAGCGGCGGCTGCAATTCTGGCGCCAAAACGCCACAGCACACTTCTGCTCCTCTGAGCCCGGCGTCAACGCCCACGCCCACGTCTCCCTCTACGCCCTCGCGCAGACTGCCCAGATCGCCTTCTCCGGATTTCACACTCGTTCGCTACAAGGAGCGAGAACCTCACCAGGTGAGCACTTGGCCACAAAGAAAAAAAAGTTTATATCTCAGGAAAACAGTACTATAGAGAGACTGAGACCTGTATGTATTTTTCTCTGGAAAAAAACTAACAAAAAAACGCTTCATAGTCCAACAAGTAAAAAATTCAGTTTGATCAAAAATACTAAGTGGTTAACACTAATAGGCCTATAGTGCTTTTTCTTCATCATATATTTACAAAGCCATCTTTACTTACGGTATCTCATTCAAACATAGAGCTTAGCCTACGCTAGCCCGTCAAAGCAGGGTATCAATCCACGGAAAGGTTTTCCTTTTTTCTCGTCAAAATAATTTACTTTAACCTCCAGGATCCCGCGCCGTAGCCTGCTTAATGGCAGAACAAATGATGCTGTTTTCTCTTTGGTCCCATTTAAATCCATCCCTGTTGTGGTTTACAAGCCTGTAGCCTCGTCGTATCTAACGCTAAGCTACAAGTAGTTCGTCTTTATAGTCGAGGGTCCGCGAATAGCATTCTTTTATTTTTATTTAACCAGGTAAAATGTTTGAGAACTAATTCTCATTTACAAACATGACCTGGACAAGAAGCCCAAACAGAGCACATACATCACAACAAAGCACAACATAATTATAAAAAAGAGGAGAAGGGCACTTATGCTTATTATATTAACAAGAACAGGTGTCAACTACAATTTCCTTCATCTTGTTTATAAACAAAGAAGAGATGAGTCTGAGTTTGTTCTGTGGGGTGTTCCAATCATTTGCTACTGCGAATCCAAAGAAATTACGGCCAAATGTAGTAAGTGTTTTTGGAGGGGTGAACTTAATAAACTAACTATACCTGGTACTGTAAGTATTCTGAGCAAAATGAAGAAATGAGGACAGATAGGATGGTGTCATGCCAAGAAAAGTTTTATAGATAAAGACAAACCAGTGATTTGAAGAGATGGCCAGCCCACTACTTTGTAAAGATCGCAACGGTGAGTCTGAAATCGGATAGCTGAATGATAAAGAGTGTCCAGTTTTTTTAAGAGTGGAGTTTGGTGCTATTCTGTAAATAAGGTCTCCTAGTCAAGAATAGGCAACAATGTCATCTTCACTAGCAAGCACTTTGTGGCATGAGTGAATGAGGCTTTCTTGCGAAAAAGGAAAGATAATCTGGCTTTAACCTTAGCTTGCAGTTTACTGATGTGTGTGGCAAATGACAGTGATGAATAAATAAATATTTATAAGAAGTGACACATTCTAAATCGCATCCATCAGCACAAGTAATAGTAGGATGACTGATTACTTGCTTAAGGCTGAATGAAATACACTTACGTTTTAGCAGTGTTGAGGCGAAGATGGATCTTAACGGAAGACGTGCTCCACAGAGGTAAGGCTAAGCTGGAGACAGGACGCTGCAATTTCCAATGAAGGTCCAACCAAATACAGGATTGTGTCATCAGCATTGAGATGAATCCGGGAATTCTTAACAGTTTTGGCTATGTCATTCATGTCGATGGAGAAAAGGGTTGGACCCGGAATGGAGCCTTGTGGCACACCTTTAGACACTGGCAATGGCTCAGAAATAACATTTTCAGCCTTCGCCTGTTGGACACGGTCAGAAAGGTAGCTGGCGAACCACTCACAACAGCCACTGGAAAGGCCGATACTGGAAAGCCTTCCCAGCAAAAGAGTGATTGGCTAAATCAAAGGCATTTGCGAGGTCAACAAAGGTGGCAATACAGACCTGTTTATTCTGCTTCTGATTGGTGAACTTGGAGGGGATAAGAGTGCTTAGGGGGGGAGAAGCACCACCATTAATCAGATTCATAATCGTGTTGTCCAAACTGTTGTCGCAATCTTCACCTCCTGTTATGTGTATTCACAAAATGGCTGACCTCAATCCTGAAATGGTGCATAGCTGCCATCTACTGGCATTTGTGCGTCACTTAAGTTGTTTCTAAGCTTGAAATTCACAGTGAAGCAGCATCAGACTCACTCACCCTCGTTGAAAAACATCATTTTTGTTTGATTTTGTTAAGATCAAAGCGCTGGAGGCCAGCTTCACTCAGGCCGCCGAACCGTCAGGAGAAGAAGTGGACCGACTGCGAAGCGAGACCAAGATGACTCGAAGGGAGATCCACACCTGGTTCACCGAAAGGAGGAAGAAAGCGGCGGCGGCTGAAAGACGGAAAGAGGAGGAGGAGGCGGCGCAAGCATCGGCCGACGGCGAGGAAGGACTGAACGAGGACGCTTCCGGCGAACTCAAAGTCAACCCGATTAAGATCAATCTAAAGATGCTGAAGGTGACCGAGGCCAACGGCAAACCGGAGGACGAGGTGGCGGAAGGGAGCGCCCAATCCGGCGCATCTACCACCCCTGCGCCGATGCCCGGCGCCAAAGCGGCCGTTCTGCGAGGTAAGAAGACGGCGGATCAACTGCACCTGCTCAAGCGAGTGTATGCGCGAACGCAGTGGCCCAGCCCCGCTCAGTACGATGAGCTCCTCTCGGGCACGGGGCTGCCCCGGCCCGACGTGGTGCGCTGGTTCGGGGACTGTCGCTACATGCAGAAGAACAGCCAGCTGAAGTGGCTGGAGGCTTACCAGAACACGGCCCTGGACGAGGAACTCCACCAGGATAACGAACGCTTCCTCCAGGCGCACCTCGACGGCTGCGGCGGTCAGGAAGAGTTGCAGGTACTGACCACAAACGCGTCAGCGCAATGGGTCAAAGTTCGTTGAAGTCCCTGTTAAGTGAAAATAAATCAGAGAAAAGTGTGTATAATCAATGTTTAAAAAAATAAATAAATCACAAAATATATCAAATGAGGCTTCAAAATCATGAAAAATAAATACTTTGTTTTGGTGGCCGCTGAATGCTTGTAAACACCCCATTAGAAAATGGCCGCCATCTTTGTTATTTTTTCTTTAAAAAAAGAAAAAAGAATACATCCACGGGTTTCTCGGGCTGGGTTTAAAAAAATCAATGTTTGTGTAACACTTAAGTGATTAATTTATAACACTAAATCATTTAACCAGTTACTACTGCCGCAAAAAATAATTTGGAATATTTAATATTTGTGGATTTTTTTTTATCATGTCCTTGATATTTAAGAAGACCTAATGTTCCATAATTAATATCGTTTTGAATAATCAAACTGACCTCTTGGGAATCGAAATTGAATAGATTGAAGAAATTAGAATCGATACTTAGCCCTACAAGTTTCTACCTCAAGTTGCATTCAAGTGATTAATTTTTTTGGTGCAAATGTCCATTGAAATGAGCAGCACTTGAACACGGGTCTTTCCAACTGCAGTTACAGGAACTGGCAAAGGCGACGGGTTTGACAACAGATCTGGTGAGACATTGGTTCGCCACCAGGGCATCTGTGCCTCGACCCGAGCGAGCGTCTGCGCTGGAACCCGCGGCGGGCGCAGCAGCAGCCGCTGAGCCGCCGCCGTCGGGCTCCTCCCCCGTGGAGCCACACCCGAGAGGAAGTAAGGAGAAAATTGAGCAGTCGCTGTGTGGCCAAGCAGGGGAGGGCGACACGCACAAGACTACAAAAGGTAATTTGGTCGTCTTGAAATGTCATTTGAAGTGTAGTTACGATCTAATGGTATTCCGACGACCCCCCCCCCCCCCCCCATTCCCGGTTTGACTCACTACAGAAGCAGATTGACAAATGTGACTGGATGACAGGAGGGGAACCAGGAGAACCAGAACGACCCCCCCCACACACACACACACACACAAACACACGCACACACAAATAGTGGATGTAACCTCAACTGCTTTGTGAAATGGACACAAAAAACTCAGGCTCGGCACTCCACCCCCACCCTTGTTTTATTTTTCGTCATGGCCCTTCCAATATCCAGCTGTGTTCCTTATCGGCCATTCAAGTAATACTGGAGAAAAATGTAATGTAGAATAAGAACTTTAAGTTTGCTTTGTTGCTGGCTGTGTTTCCTGAAGCCTTAAAAGTAAAAAAAAAATTAAAAAAAATTGCCAGCTTGCACTAATTGACTGGCAGCAGACAAAAAAGTGCAGGCTGGACTCTTCATAGCGTCTTAGGACAAATGAAGCAGAGGGTTTTCAGATATTCCGTTCATTTGTACATTGTGTATAAAAGTATAAAGGAATGGATGCGTTCATCCTCACACGTCAACAATACAATGACGGGTGATGGAGTTTTGTTTGTATCGTAGCATCAAGTGCTCCTTGACGTGTAAAACAGTTATTTTTATGGAGCATTTACATGATGTACATTTGACTGTAAAACAGAACTTTTCCAGGGTTCCCTACTTAGGTGAAATGTATCATTTTTACAGGTGTGTTTGCAGAATAAACTGAATGTCATCAAACGTTTCCTTACTCAAACTTCTTGTTCACACTTGACTTGAGGTTGTTGGTAAACATGATTATCAGCAGTGTTGTGAAAAAATCATTTCCTACATGAACGCAAAGTTCATTCACAAATTTTTAAATGAGCTCCTTACTTAGTTTTATTCACTTCCCGTTATGGCCGATAACCTGCAGTCAAACTTATCCACCGGTGCGAAGACGGACAAACATGACTGTCAGTAGTTTTACTTGACTCTTGTTGGAGAAATATCAAAATAATTTGTGCACTTTAAAAATTCAAATAGCGTATTAGTTGTACATCGTTGGCGTATCATCTGAGAGCAAAATACCCTGTTCAAGTTCCCTCCACGCGGCCTCGCAGATTAATGCTTCTGAAGTGTGCTACTTATGAACACAACTAAATGGAAGCGAGAAGTTGTTCGGAGAATTGTTTCTATGAGAAAAAATGATTGCCTATAAAGCGGAGTCCATTTTGATTTTTTTTAAACAGTTGTATTTTACATAAGTATTCTGATTTAAGGATAGATTTAGAAACATGAATTTCTATTTGATCATTTTACATTAATTCCAAGATTTTACTCAAGTAAATATCCGTTACAAGCTTTGAAGAAAAAAGTAAAGCAGAAGTAGAAAAATGTGATTAATCGCTGCAGTTAACTCATTCACTGCCATTGACGGCTATAAACGTCCAAAATTTATTTTACTATTTCTATTAGTTTAAAAAAAAAATCCACTTTTGTTAATAGTATGAAAACTTAGATTTTTTTAATTGTACATTTAGAACAAATATGCAATTTGTGATTAACCGTGAGTTAACTAGTGAAGTCATGCAATTAATTACGATTAAAAACTTTAATCGCCTGACGCGCCGAATTTTTCATAATTTTCTTTTTTTTATTCATTCACTGCTATGGACGGCTATAAACGTCAAAAATTCATTTGAACTATTTCTATTTAACATTTTTTCCCCACTTTTGGTAACAAGAATATGAAAACCTATAAAAAAAATGTATTGTACATTTAGAACAGGTGTAAAATTTATTAATCGTGAGTTAACTAGTGAAGTCATGCAATTAATTACAATTTAAAAAAAATAATCGCCTCTTGCCTTTAATTTTTAATCTTTTTTTTTATGAATTTATGGCAGTAAATTAGTTTAAACATTTTTTAATACCATCTAGTGGCGAACTAATAATTCATTAAAAAAAATAAACATTAATTTTAATAACGTAAAAAAAAAAATCCATAACATTTACGTACTTTTTTTCCCCCTTAAAAAAAAACATTTAATCGTAGGTCTAGTAAAAGCTAATATTACATAGGTTTAGCTCTAGCCACACCTGACAGGAGGCTGACATGTTTCACCGCAATCTTTATGCTAGCGAATTTAGCAAACGTATTTAGTCAGCCTCTGATTATACTTATCGCTAGTGTCGGACTCAATGGGTCAACCGTCGCTTACCTTCCACATCTGAGACCTGCAGGGGGTCGTCGCTGAATCCCGTGATTCGGGCTCCCGCCATTTGTCTCCCTCAGCTTTGCTCTAGCTAGCTTCTCCCGCTAGCCGCTCCAGTTAGTTCTCGTTAGCCGCTCGTTAGCCACTCCAGCTAGAATAAATAGTTCTTACTAGCCACACTTGCTGGCCGCTCTAGTTCACTCGAAATAATTGGTAGTAATTGGTGATAGCTTTTGCCAAAGTCTGGTCTAAGGCTCCGTAGTACACGTGCTCACAAATGGTTGCCTTCTAATAGTTCACCACTCGATGGCACTAAATAGTTTCATAAAATTACACTCAATAACGCTGGCTTTTGTCCAATTGTTGCCACACTTAAATACACTCACCTGCGTTTTTCAACCCACAATCTTATGAGGAAAAAGTTTTTTAAACTTTAAAATGAAGAAACAGGACTTGAGTCCTTAATGTGCCAGCGGTAGGAAATAAACTGTCATCCACTAACTAAACTCACGTCTCGTCTAGATGTTAGCTTAACCCCTAGGCGTTATTGTGACAATTTTGGGGCTTTTTGCTAGTTCTGACTGTTAGTTCCATTTCAAAATAAAATACTGACCACGGGTTAAAACGACCCACCCTGCGACCCCGTCTCGTGTATCTACCACAGACTAACAAACAGTAACTTATCTTACAATTTGTCGCTAACCAGTAGAGATAACCGCAGCGGCCCACGGTTTTTTTTTATTTATTTTTTGCCCTTCAAGCTGCCATCATGCTTTCATGCTTGTGACGTGTTTGGCCGCGCGAGGCTGCCAAATCAAATCATTATTCTCCTCCGTAAGGCTCCTCAGGTTTTCTCCTGGAAGTCTAATGAAATCTGACACCAAACAAAAATTAACTGTCGTTCACGAACTTGAACGCGTTCGCGTAACACTGACGTCACATTAACGCAAACAAACTCGATACCGGCTAGCATAAAGTAGTAAGTATTTTATTCTCAGGCTTGAATATGTTTATGAAAGGCAAAATTAAAATGAATACTCTTCCTCTCCATAGCTTAGGCACATTACAGAAAGGCGAGACTGTCAGTGAGTAAACAAAAAGACACTTTGGGGCTCTGCACACATCCAAAAAGCAGGTTTTGAGATACTCAATCCATTTGACTGCTTTCAATACCAAAACTGCATCAGCCCATCGAAACGGGTACACGAAAAAATATATACAAAAAAAAAAAAAAAAAAAGATTAAGAGGCCAACAGGCAACTTTTTGTTATGATCATGCGTTGCTGAGACCCGGTCAGTCAAAACAGGTGTGAGTGTACCATGTCTGCAAGTAAATGCTGGGGGCATGAAGACAGACATTTGCAATACTGCAACATCGACAGCTAGTGGGTAAAAGTAATACGGGGGGCGCGAGGGCGGGACGCAGTCACACACACACAATGCTAATAAAAACTTTTCTGTGGAATTTTTCGAACATCTTCCAGTTCTTCACGATACCTTATGGCTTGCGAGTCTCAGTGGTGGAACACCGAGCGACAATACTGAACTTACATCATGACAGAGAGAAAACAAATGGGCAGAGTTGAACCCAAGCTCCGAGTGGACCCACTGAAGGCACCTTGACGTCCATCCGAGAAGCGGCCAGCGTCGGCCCGCTTTGACTTTGACAAACATGCAGAAGCCAGAAAGGAGCCAACCAAGACGCTTGTTGACGTTTAACTCAAAGCGCGGCGGCAGAGCAACTTTGCAATCTCCAAAACGCATGATGGCAGTGGTGTCATTCATAACTTATTTAAATATGGCATAATTTCCCACTCCTAAAGGTTTGGCTAACCAAAACATAAGCAAACTTGACAACACTTTCACAATAGTGGAGGGCCGTCACATTTTCACTGATTGAGGAAAAAAAATGAACGGAATGACATCATTACATCCGCTCCGACGTGAGATCAACCGGACAATTTGGGGGGGGGGGACAAAAGAGCAAAACGATGGAGCAGCGTGACCGACCACAAAAACGCAATCATGTGCAAGTTTGTGATTTTTGGAATGTAACACAAAAAAAAAAACGCTGGCTACGTCTGCTGCCTCACCAGCTGTGACGTCTTCCTGATGCCTTTAAGTTAAATATGTCAAGAGGAGGTGCATAATATCCTCCGAAGCGCAGAGAGAGACGTTAAAAACAGTCGCAGAGCCCTCGTGTTTTACACATATACATCAAAGGAAACGCAAAGGTCACATTATGAACGTCTTAAATAATTGGAATCGTTAAAACCGCGGGAGCTCTTTGAGAGCGGGTCGGGTGCCGCCGTCCTCTCGCCGACAGCACAACAGGAATAAATACGTTAAGTTCATACACGGAGATGAGTCAACAGCCCGCAACAGGAAACACTTTCAAACTTTTCACTGAGCACCTGGAACCTCTTCTTTTTTTCCTTCTTCCTGTGTGCAGCAACCCGCTTCCTCTCTGGCGTCGCGGCCCCTCCCTCTCCGACGGTGAGTGGGCTGGGGTGGGAGGGGGGGGGGGGTGTTTTTGTGAGCTGCCTGAAATGTAGGCCAAAGCGGTGGTGGGCGTTTCCATGGAAACAGTGCTCACAGCAGTCAGTGACATCATCAGTACGGGCAGAGGCGTGTTGGGTGGGGGGTGGGGGTTGGGGGGGCAGCTCGGGTTGGGCTTTTGGATTTAGACGCGGTTTTCTCCGCCCACTCTGGTCCGCCGCAGCATCCTGGCAAGGTGACAAACAAACAAGAGTCACGTCTGACGTCTGGAGACTTCGTACCGACCCCCCCCCCCCTCCCCTCCCGCACCCGCACCCGCACGCACCTTCTGTTCTGCGGGTCCATGTGGTCGAGCAGCGGCTCCTGCGACACCCTGAAGTCGTCCAGCGGCGACTGGTAGCGCGAGTCGAAGGGGCCCTCCCGGCCCGTGTACGCCGGCACGGCCTGGCCCGGCGACTGCGGCACCGGCGACACGTTGGAGGACGCGGACGAGACCGAGCCGTGCTCCGCGAAATGTTCCCGTCCGGCGTGCGCTGACACGACGCTCGACGAGCTCGCGGCAAACGGACACACGATCTCGCCGTTTTCATTCTGGAGAAAAGGGGGTGGGGGGGGGCATGTTGGAATGAACAGCCTCGCTAACATAAATGGAAAATGCCATTGACAAGCTAACAGTTAGCATTGGTAGTCAAAGTTTTATAACACTTTAAGCAACAGATATTTAAACACAAATAGTAGAAAAACGCATACATTCTTTATCATTTAGGAAAAATGACTACATGACAGCAACTCATTGAGTAGAAGAAGTTTGTTCTTCTTGGTTTTTGTGTGCATTATACTGCCTCCTGGTGGCCAAACTGAGTGCACCAGAAGGAGAAGCAAATTGAATTGGATTGCAGCCTTAACTCATGACGCACCAACTGTTTAATGCTTTACATTCCATTTGAATGTTATTTATTCCACATGAGTCCATATTTAAATGTTATTAATCCACATTTTTAAAAAGTAAACCGCAGACTGTGCCTTGTCTTCCGCCGTCCCCTACCTCAATTCATTTCGCCTTTATGTCTTGGAATGCGCGATAACATGTTCAACTTAATTTGAGGAAGTTCTTTTTTTTTATAAATGTGCTTATGTCAGGGATGTGATTTGACCAAAGTGAAATTATCTGAAAATTTAGCCGGGGGTCTGGGGGCCGCTGGCACCCAGCTAGGTCCAGAGCTCATGGGTTTTCCGTGTTTTTAAGTACTTTCAATGCACTCACATGACAAAGAAATAGACAAAAAAACAGCATAAATTTTCAATGTATATCGAACTGTCCCATATAAAATGGCAGTTTTAGTCAACTCAAAATCAGTCACATTCAAAAACATTGGACTGCCTTTGCTTTTAAAAACTATCACTGAGAATATCATCATATCTAACTAATGTGATTACTAAGTTAACACATAAATAATGTTGAAGAGTTCAAATTTCATGAACAAATAATTGTATCATGACCAAATGAAAAGTAACTCATATTAGAGCATACCACAAATGTCTTTGTTATAGCAGAAGATGTTATCTGTCGGAGTCATGTCCATACACAATGAACTACTAAAAAAAAAAATTAAAAAAAAACTGAATTTTTTTTTTTTTTGGGGGGGGATAAAAAAAGCGGAATTCCGCGAATTAGCGGAAAAATCACATCCCTGTTATGTAAAACATTCAAAATGAGCTCGGAGGGTTGGCAATTTCAGTGTTATTAGTCATTCGAGCCCCGTTTCTTTCTCCATTAGCGGTGCTAAGCGATGACCATCACTGAAAAAAGTGGTCACATGACAATGCAGTTGGCGAAGTCTTGCTGAAGACTTTTTCTATTCAGTCTAGGCTTATGTTTCAATTACAAAAATCATATCTGTACCAAAATTGCAAATTCTCTTCAACTTTAATAACATTGAGATAATGCCAACATTTTTTATTTATTTATTTTTTTTAAATCAGCAAACCCCTTTTAAAAACACATTGAAAAACAGTTGAAGACGATCTTCTGATCCGCCTCAAAAACAAACCCGCATTGAGTCCAGTCAAACGGGCCTTACCCTTCCTCTGACGACGTCCATGTGGACCAACAACGAGGCCAACTCCAGATCTTCGTTGAAGCTGTTCTTCAGCGGGACCGACCGATAACCTGCCGAAGACGAGAGGTCAGTCACGCGAGCGCTAAGCAACTGACGGGAATGGACCGGCGCCGGCCGGCGCTGCTGCGCGTACCCGTCTTCAGGCTGTGAATGGGGAAGGTGGCCTGGGCCAGGAAGTTCTGGTCGCTGAACATGTCGATCTCGTAGACCACAAAGCGCAGGAAGGCGAAGGCCGAGTTGCTGACTGCGAACTGGAAGGGCTTTCGGGGCCACGTGGGGTTCAGGCCGTTATCAGCTGGGGACGGGAAACAAGACAATCAAGCTTTTGCGTGGAGGTTTTTGTAAAACGCGACGTGCACAATACTGCTGTACTCAAATCTGGCAGGGTGTGGAGTATTCGCCTTTAATGTGAAGATGTCCATTTGATTGATTTGTGAATGGCGAATTGTTGCTTGTGTGTGTTATGCTAGGAAAGGAACATCAAACTGCTCAAACAAGCAGTCTTTATTTGTGTTGGATGAAAGTATAGTGCTACCTCGGAGTTTGAACATAATTTGTGATAAAGTGTTCAACCTCCGAAACATTTTTTCCCATAGGAAATAATGTAAATGCAATTAATCCGTTCCCAAGCTCCAAAAACAGAAAATTCCTATTTTAATTTCTATTTATGTTTTTTTACATTTACAGTACAGTACAATATTTAAACAATAAAAAATACCTTATCTTTTTTCTTGTGGTGTGATGGCATCAGTGGATGATAAATGCTACGTTAATGCTAGCTTTAGTTCAGTGCTGAGTTTGTGTATTTTACATTGGGCATATTGTCGGACTACTAAGCGTGCGTTGTTTAACGTCAGGCACGTTGTTGAACAGCTAAGGGGGGTCCTCGTGCCAGTATTTACAGAAATAGTCACGGTAGTTACAACGGCGCGATAATCTCCTTCCTAATTCCACAAATTTCCATTAATTGCACAAAACTGCAAGGCCGCGAAAAGTGAACCGCGTTATAGCGATAGAACACTGTAATGCTTTTTTTTTTTTTCTCGCATGTTGATGGTAACACTTGCTAAGTGTTTGCACTTCATAAATTTAGCCTCAATTACAATGTTTAGATCAGATAACTGTACATAGTCTACTCACATTTAACGCTTATTTAATTTGACGATGAAAATATAATTGACACGTTAAATGTCGCAATCGCGATATTCAACACAACATATCGCATGCTTTTCCAATATCGTGCAGCCCCAGTAACAGGCTTATTAGCAGATCATGCCGAGAAGCTACTCGTCAAAGAAATGTGTGGCAAGACTGTTAGAAAAAACAGCAGTTGGATATTCGCCAGTTGTTACTCAACAAACCGTTACATTTGAGTGAATTTTTTTTAAATTTTTTTTTTAATTTTTTTTTTTACTAAATTTGATAAATATATATACATATTTTCATCACAATTAAAAGACCATCAAGTAGCAGTACTAAATATCTGTGAGTATTCAAATGTACAGTAAATACTGTGTGCACAAAAAAAGTAGCATCGATTCCCTCATTTTTATGACCTCTAGTTATTGGTTACGATCAATAAAACAGCACAGTTGGGGGGGCGCAACCACTCACTATTGCATACAGAGCTCAGCATAAATAAGCACACCCAAACAGACTTCTTAGAAAAAGCTTGCGTTTCCTTTCACAATCAATATTTGATGTCATACTATACTTCAAAGTACTCGACGGCAGCTACACTATTCTTAATACGGCATACGATTAATAGAGAATTTTTTTTTTTTGCCTTCCAGCGTTATTGAACATGATTATGTAACAATGTTACACCCATGTTGGATAAAAGACAAAAATAACAACATGACTTTACGCCGCAACTCAATCCTCACCTTCTGAATCGGTTTTTTGCTTGGCGCTGTCATACTCGGCCCCGCACACCTCAATCTCGATGAGGGGGCAAACGATGCCACGTCCGTGCTTGGGTAGGTGCCTCGCACCCAACACCTTTAAAAGAGAGATAAGAAATGAACACTTTTTTGTTTACACCTGATGGAAAGAACTTACAAAGTGCTTAAGATCGGTCAAGACAACATAACGTGACAAAAGAGAATATAAAAAGGACTGAGCTGGTTTTGAATGAAGTCAAAAGGCGCACACGCCGGATGGAAAATGTCGGGTTGTCGGTTTCACACGCCGTTAGCTTGGTGTGAGCGTCTGCTCCATGCCCATTGCGAGTGTTCTCATTTTGTATTGGTTGCTTGTCCGTTTCCAAAAAACAGCGGCTATGACTAAGTACCTAATAGGTAGGATTGCTCGATTATGAAGAAAATATTAATCATGATTATTTTGGTAATAACTTAAATCACGATTAGGACGATCATTTATTTTTGGGTACAAAACAAGAAAATGTTTAAATGTAAAAAATATTTAGACAAATCAAATTCTTTGAAACACTTTACTTATGCAAGTTCCTTTTTGATTAAACAAAATGTATTAAATTTGTTATTTAAAAATAAAAAAATAAGGTGCAAATGGATCAATTTAAACTCAAAACTCTAAATTAGTATTAATAATCTTTTTTTTTGACGATTATGCTTATTTCATAATTGTGGAGTGTTATAATTGAAATTGAATTTCAATTCATTTCACAGCCTTGCAACACACACACACACACACACACACACGTTTGTTTTACTATCTTTGTGGCGCCATCTCATTGACATAATGCATTGCCTAGCCCAGGGGTGGGCAAACTTTTTGACTTGCGGGCCACAATGGGTTTGAAATTTTGACAAATGGGCCGGACCAGGAGCATTTGGACCTCATAGCACAGTAAAAACACACAGATAAATGTACAACCCAATTTACTTATAGTGTGCACTTAGGACTGCGTTTTTCAAATGTGCAAAATCCCCATATTTAAAACAGCTTTTCCAATAGCTTCATTTTTATTGTTTTAGCTCAACTTTTGCTGTGTTTTTATGCTTTGTAAAGTGACCTTGGGTGTTCTGAAAGGTGCTGTTTTTAAATGAAATGTATTATTATTATTATTATTATGATTATTATAAAATAGCCCTAATCCAGGTAGTACGTTTGCCTCAGTGAATATGCAAGATGCGGCATTTACACACTATTTGGCAAAGTGGGAGGAGAAATGTAAATAGATTATAATAGCACATACACTGTGATCTGTCAAACCTGGTGACTGCATCTATTATTAATAGATTTCAATTCAAGGCGTAAAGTTAAAGAATTTTTTTCCATTGGCCCACCCATTTTTAACCCGGGCCCACAGTACGTGTGACACAAATTTGTTCTCCGCATTTGACCCATCCCCTGAGGGAGCGGTGAGCAGCAACAGCGCCGCGCTCGGGAATCATGTGGTGATCTAACCTCCCAATTCCAACCCTTAATGCTCAGTGTCAAGCAGAGTGGCAATCGGTCCCATTTTTATAGTCTTTGGTATGACCCGGCCGGGAATTGAACCCACGACCTCCCAGTCTCAGGGCGGACACTCTAACCACTCGGCCACTGAGCTGAAAAAAAATAAATAAAAAAATCGCTTTTTTTTTCTAGCCTTATTGGATAAATTCGGCGGGCCGGATTGAAACGCATAACGGGCCGTATTTGGCCCGCGGGCCGGGGTTTGCCCATGCTGGCCTAGCCCCTCCTTCCCCTAACCGTAAAAAAAATCATTGCCTACCCCTATTCCTTACCCTAACCTCAACCGTAACCCAATTCTAATCTAAACTCTCAAAACCAAGTCTTGACCCTCAAAAAGAGGTCTAAACTTGTGGGAATGGCCCCACGTGGACGGGTGGACCCCACAACTCTGTGAAATCCCGAAATGTAACAAAAACAAGACCACGCACACACACACAAGACCAAGCTGAGGTCAAGTAAGCTGGTAAGGTCATGACATCCCACAGGAAGACGTACCTCGATCTGAAGAGTGACTTCGTCGAGGCCCCGCACGGTGTGTCTGTCAAAGGGGTCGAAGGTGTCGTCCCTCATGATGGGAGGCTGGAGGACGTAGCCGCTCCGTCCGTTCAGCATGAACAAGGCCTGGTTCATCTGCATGGGCTTGTCTGGACGGAAGACGGCGCACGAGCGTCAAACAATAATCACACGTTGCCACTTGAAGAAACGGGATGAAAGACGGTTCCCTTTACCCGCCGTCTGGAAGTTCAGCGCCACAAGCTGCGAGCCGCAGAGCCACATGGGCAGAGGGTCGTAGTTGGACGAGTCCAGTCTTTGGCCTCGCGGGTAGATCCGGGACAGCTGCAGTCGATTGTATTGCAGGAACTTCTTCCCTTTGATTTTGTTGACGTATTTCTCCGCCTTGGTCTCGGGAAAGGAGGACATGTCCCGGAAACAGGCGCGCTCCGTGCCGATCTCTAGAGGATGCGGGCAGACCGGGACAGGGTTGACTCATCGGCCTAAAACACTTCCGATATCACGTCCGTCTCGTCTTACGTCCATTACATTGAAATGACATTTTGTTCGGTTCAGGTGAACGGTATGGGATTTTTTTAATAGGTTTTAGGTGAACTAATGAATACACACACACACGCACGCACATACACATACAAATAATAATAATAATAATAATAATAATAATTTTTTTAAAAATTAAAAAGGAGAGAGCAATGATGATGACATGTCAAATCGGTAAAATTACCGAATGAACAATACTGAGCTCTTCAGAGAGAAAAAAAAAAAGACATTTTATTTATTAAAATTGCAAGACATAAGGAGACATTTGGGGGTTGTTCAAGTTGACTTACTGTCTTCGTCGAAAGGCACGGGTCGACAGTAGACGACCAGGTCGGATAACTCCAGTGCAATCTTCTTTCTCCTCTCCATCATCTTTCCCTCCTCCAGCTGCGCACACACACACACACACACACACACACAACACGATCAATCTGCTGCATCTGTATGGCAGGTGGTGATGTGTCACAAAGTGAGGGTGCGCGGCACGCACCTTGGCCTCTGAGGTCATCGCCACCTCGCGGATCTTGAGAACCCATTCCTTTAACTCCTCCTGAGTGCTGGCAGCAACTTCCAGCACCGGTCCGGTCCGCATGGCCGTGGTTGGTACGAGGGAGAAGACATGTGGCCTGCTTCCTTTTCCATCGGGCCGAACAACTGGTTTGGAAACATATCAGGTCAAAAATAGAGGCTAGAGTCCTGCATTCAATCGATTTATTGTATGTATGTACATGTATTTTGTTTACTGAAATCTTTTTTGAAATATATATTTACATAAATTGTGCAACTATATAATAGTGTGGTTAAAGCCAGGTTCATACAGCAAGATAATTAACCCCAATTTTAGCCTTAACAAGCGTGATGACGCTCCCATATTAGTGAATATGTTTGTTTTTTAAGGCAGATACCAATTATGAGCAGTCAAGGAGGCCGATAACCGATATTTTAAGACAATATTTATTTGCAGTAAAAGAGAAAATATTAGTGTCAAAATTTAAAAAAAAAAGGGTTTTTGGTCTTTTAATTTGAAACATATAAATAATTGACAGCTTTGTTTAAAAATGCTAACAAAAAATTGCAGGGAGCTTCCAGGGTCATCAGCATGTGTTAAGCTAAATTAAAAATTAAGCACATAAATAGTTCCCTAAAGTTTTCTACTGTAAATAAAGTTTTCCAAAATGTCAACATAATTTCTTAATTTTAACATAAAAAATTGTAGGGAGTTCCCAGTGTCATCTTAAATTTGTATAACGTCGAAATTTAAATCTCACTGAGCGACAAATGCATGTGAATGTAGCTAATTTGGGGTTTTCATGAGGGTTCGTAGAAGGTTTCAAAAGATCTTCACAGACAATAAAAAATTGGCTGAATATGTTCAAAAGGTCTTTGTGACAAGTAAAAATTGAAAACCCTAAATGTGCTACCTTCGCAAGCATTCACCGCTCAGTGAGAAACCAGCTTTATCGGCCTTCAGATTCGTAAAAAGGCAAATACCGATATTTGTGAAAGTACCAAATATCGACACCGATAGTCGGTCTATCCCTATCCCATATCCAAAAACTAATCTTCACACAGATTCCTGCCGTGTGTGGTGTGTTCAAACGGATCTCAGCTCCTTCAATCGCAAATCGCCTTTTCTTTTAGTCGTTTTTTCAGTATCGCCACTAGTCCGTCAACTGTTTACTCTGAAGTCACGCTTAATCTTAAGAGGTTTTGCGAAATTTCCCGTCTAACCTAGGAAAAAAATCAGGAATGAAATAATCGGTACGTGTTTGATGTGTTGATTTTGCCGTGTGGGCTGCACACCACACACTGTATGTTCAAAACTGTTTTTTACCCATGACTTTTTTTTTTCTCGTCTCTCGGAATTTGGAAGTCTGCTGACAATCTTGAAATCTTGTCATGTGAACCAGGCTTAAAATACAAAAACATTGAAAGGACAGAATTCTTGCAGCTATGCACATTAACAGGGGCCAAATGTTTCAATTTCCTTTTCAAACACACTTTAGCCTATTTTCTTTTTAAAACACTTGCAGTCACAATGTTAATGCACAAAATGTCAAACTTAATACTGCCACTAGAGGGAGCCAAAACCCCAGCTATGGACAGAGCAGCTGCTTTTAGAGCCTAAATACGAACCAACAGAGATAGCAATGCAAATGGGGTGTGCCCCGCCGAGCCCCAGGCCTTAGATTGCAGATAAGTAAAGAAACAAAGAGATTGTAATCAAACAAAAAAAAATGGACTTTTAGTACTCGCTAGACAAATCGAAAGCAGCACAACTAGTTGGAAACGTAGATTATAATCATGGAAGGAGGCTGCCCTCTGACACGTCGACTGCCAAGCACTGCAGCAGCAGAGCCGAACAGGAAATGGAGTGGGGGGACGGCGGGGGGAGGGGGGGGGTGTCGCTCACCAATCTGACAGGAGGAGACGTCCACACTTCCTCTCAGCAGATCTCCCAGTGGGCTGTTTTCTGTCATCTCCTGCTGGACACGGAAGAGTAGCATAAGGTGAATCAATGGAGTGGAGCCGAGTATGCACGGAGCGCTGCGTGGATTCGATTGATTTGATCCTCACACTTCTGTCTGGCTCTGCGGCTGACGGACTGATCTCCTCAACGTAATTCGCCGGAAACCACAGCTGCTTCTTCCCTCCGCAGTCGCCCTTCCACCTGGCAGAAGTGGCATTTTATTATCAACAGCACATGGACACGGACGAAAATAAATAAAAGTCAATCCCACATGAGAGCTCCTTCCGCAATAGATGTCAAACTCACCATCCTCCTTCCTGTTTGTCCACGTTGGAGATGGTGGCGTTTTTGGTGAATGAGAGCTCATCATCTCTTTGGGCTTTATACTCATACATGGCTCTTACTGTGCACTGTAAAAGGCAGACGGAATGTTATAGGAATTCAACTGACTGGATTTCTCCACAGCGGACACTCACCTTAAAGGTAGGCATTTGATTGGCTTCCACATAAAAGCCAGGATTCCGGCCCTCGTAGAGTGACCCGTAGTCGGGCTCCTGTCAGATGAGACAATGTCTCTCAATTGGACGGTCATCGTTGCATTCAACAAGACACAGCCACATATAACTCCAAAACATCCATCCATCCATTTTCTACGGGGTCGGGACGCGGGGGCAGCAGCTTTAGGAGGAAAGCCCAGACTTCCTTCTCCCCAGCCACTTCGACCAGCTCTTCCGAAGGGATCCCAAGGCGTTCCCAGGCCAGCCAGGAGACATAGACTGTCCAGCGTGTTCTGGGTTGTCCCCGGGGCCTCCCACCGGTGGGACATGCCCGGAACACCTCTCCAGGGAGGCGTCCAGAAAGCATCCAAACCAAACGCCCAAGCCACCTCAATTGGCTCCTCTCCTCGAGTAGCGGCTCGACCCTCAGTCACTCCCAGATGACCGAGCTTCTCACCCTATCTCTAAGGGAGAGGCTGGACACCCTGCGGAGGAAACTCATTTCGGCCGCTTGTATCCGGGATCTCGTTCTTTCGGTCACGACCCACAGCTGGTGACCACTGGTGAAGGTGGGAACGTAGATCGACCGGTAAAAAACTGCTTTACCACATCAAACCGATACAGAGTTCACATCACTGCAGACGCTGCACCGATCCGCCTGTCAATCTCCCGCTCCAACCTACCCTCACTCGTGAACAAGACTCCAAGATACTTGAACTCCTTCACTTGGGGCAGGACCTCATCCCCGACCCGGAGAGAGCACGCCACCCTTTTCAGGACTGAGGACCATGGTCTCGGATTTGGAGGTGCTGATCCACATCCCAACCGCTTCACACTCTGCTACGAGCCGCTCCAGTGAGAGTTGGAGATCACAGCTTGATGAAGCCAACAGCACCACATCATCTGCAAAAAGCAGAGATGCTATACTGAGGCCACCAAACCGGACCCCCCTCAACGCCTCGGCTGTGTCTAGAAATTCTGTCCATAAAAGTTATTAACAAGAATCGGTGACAGAGGGCAGCCTTGGCGGAGTTCAACCCTCACTGGTACCGAATCAGACTTACCGCGGACCAAACTTTGACAACGGTCGTACAGGGACCGAACAGCCCGTATCAGGGGGCTCGGTACCCGTACTACCGAAACACCCCCCACAGGACTCCCGGAGGGTCGATCGCCTTCTCCAAATCCACAAAACACATGTAGACTGGTTGGGCGAACTCCCATGCACCCTCGTGGATTAAAACTCCAAACAATTTGTAATGATTATTTTCCCGCCAGTCCAACGCGGTACTCACAGCAGTGCCGATCTTTTCCAGTGTGTCTTCATTGATGGGATATCGCAGCTTCATTTTGCGATACAGAGGGTGCTTCTCGTAGTAGCTGATGAGATCGACGAGGCTGTCAAACTCCGAAGTGCCCAGCACCACAGTCTGACCCTCTTGCTGTACACGGCAGTGCTTAATCTTGCCCTCGGCCCTGCATCGAAACCACCGGCATACAATAAATGACTAAGCGCCACACGATTCATCGCTTATCTGCTGTACATTTACAATCTCTCCAATCGGGATATTTAAGTCACAGCTACTTGCCTGAAGGAGATGGCAAATGAGTTGGATTCAGCCCTCTTCCTGACAAGGAAAGCGCCATCTCTAGGAACCCTCATCAGCATGTTCTCAGCATGACTCCTGGATAGGTTCGCATGGTACCACCTGGAACAAACGAACAAAAAAAAAAGACCCAATTAGAACAGGTATATTTTCTTTAGTTTATTAGTTAGTTTAAGAAACTTTAGTTTCTTTGAGTAGCCGGGCTCTCCCTTAGAGATAGGGTGAGAAGCTCGGTCATCCAGGACTCAGCGTCGAGCCGCTACTCCTCCACGTTGAGAGGAACCAGTTGAGGTGGCTCGGGCATCTGGTTCGGATGCCTCCTGGACGCCTCCCTGGGGAGGTGTTCTGGGCATGTCCTACCGGCGGGAGTCCCCGGGGACGACCCAGGACACACTGGAGAGACTATGTCTCTCGGCTGTCCTGGGAACGCCTTGGAGTCCCGTCGGAGGAGCTGGCTGAAGTGGCTGGGGAGAGGGAAGTCTGGGCTTCCCTGCTAAAGCTACTGCCCCCGCGACACGACCCCGGATAAGCAGAAGACGACGGACGGACGATATTTTCTTTTATCTTCCAAGCACTCTAATGCATTAAATCAAATCGTACCGTGATTATCGGTTCCCCTTACCTACCTTTAACTTACCATCTAGCAGACATTTACATTAAAACTTTAAGAAACTACCACACAAATTTCTAATGTATTTTCATATACTTGGAAGGCACGGTAAGCATTTAAAAAAAGTTCAACCCTCTAAACAATTTGTCATTCTTGATATGTGAGTGAGTCTCACTCTTTGCTCTCGTGGGCGTTGGTCTGCGGCACGGGCTCAGTCAGCTTCATCTCAAATTCATTGCAGCGCAACGCCACCTGCTGGTAGTGGTTGATGAGGGCAAAGAGAGTGTCGAACACCAGGTTGTCAGTCAGGTAGAATTTGGGGCTGCCGGCCTCTTGGCGGGAGTGAATGCGGCAGTGCTGCACTCGTCCCGACCGCCTGGAAAAGGGATGAGATGGAGGAAGGGTAAAAATGTGATCATATGTATAGTTTCCACTCAGTGATTCAATTTATTAGAATGTGCTTTTTATGGAGGACCAAATTAAAAATAAATAAATAAATAAATACAAATATAATTCAAAAGTTAAACACAAAACATATAAATGGAAATAAAAACAAAAATATGAATAAATAAATAAATAAAAGTAAAAATACATACATAAATATAAAAAAATATATAAATACATTTAAAAATTGTTAACAAAAAATAAAAATTCAGGGCCCTTCCAAAAGGTATGTAGGGCAGACACTGAGAATGAGGAAAGTTAAAGTATAAAAGGTGGTGTTTTTGGTTTAACGTTACACGTGTTTTTGGGGTCACCATTTTCCATCTTCAAAAAAGTTTTGGTTCAATATTGTCCTGTCCTGGAAAATTCTGAGCATATACATTCAATCCATCACTTTCATTGATTACTCCGTTCGTGACTCCATTCATTCAGAGTCAATGCAATGACAAAGGTAATGATCTGAACACGACATTAAATCCATGAAATGCACGTTCACTGGAATGAATCAGGCTGTCAATGCACTTTCAAAAAATGTGTTAAAATAGAAAAAACATTCAGTTAATTTAAAATGCACAAAATAACTCAAATAAATAGTTCATTTATTTTAGATTAATATGTGAATAATCCTCCGTTGTCGTGATTTAATGTCACAGTTTGTAGAAACTAGATGAAATTCCCCAATCCGGAACATACCAGAAAGACAGTGTGTAATCTCCCACAAAGGTCTCACTCTCTCGAACCAGGAAGGAGCCGTCAGGCGCTCCGGTTTCTAGGCAGTACTCCGACAGCAGCCGCTCAGCTATCTGTCTCCCGTCCCGCCCTGCGCCCAACTTCCCGTGGAACCACTTTTCTGTAACATGCTGATCCATCCCATTGGAAACCTGTCGATTAGCGGAAAGGAACTGATAACGGCTCAAGCCCGCCACCAACAGGAAGCACTTGACATCACACTTTTTATTTTAAGTGCTTGCAAAGATCTCGCCTTGGGACAGTGTGGTCCAAGTCCGTACTCACTTAACGTGAGGCCTACTAACCTCTCTGTGCTCCTCCTCCTCATCGTTACCCTGATTATTTGAGGTCTCCTCTGAGTAGTAGATCTTACTGCTGGTCAGGACAAAGAAATGAGGGTACCACTCCTGCAGCCGGAGGGACAGGATATGAGGAGGCAGAATGCACGAGCGACATTAATTATTTAGAATATCCATGTCTTGCACAGGAACAAATGTGACCACCATCTAACCAGGAAAACAAGTTCTAAGATATTTGGGTGCAAGCAGGATACAGTTACACAATCATTTATGAGTAGACATTACAATCGTGTTCCAGAAAACACATGCTAAGTTTAAAACTGTTCTATTTACATGATTGATTGGATCCTCCAAATACAGGATTCCGTTTTTGATGGAGTTGCTGATGTCGTTCTCAGAGTAGGGAGTAGAGGTGGACACCTCCTCGTAGGCGCTGCCCTCAGCAAGCTTCTTATGCTGCCACGTGGAAAATGAGAGCATTGAAATGAAAGACGAACATTTTTTAAATGGGAAAACAAATTATGCAATTTGTGCAAAAGAGAAATAAAGTATACGGCCACAATACACAGTGCACATTATGAGGTTTCGGTAAGTCCGTCCCAGAGGTTTGGCGCAGGTCAAGAGACACACCCGACTCAAATGATTTGTGATGATATACCCTGTTTGGCCATTTTCACTGAAGCAACCCCCTTTGCACACGTCTGTTTTACTGGATTTGACTAATATTGCAAGGCCCACCGAATATTGTTTTCTATTGCTATAAAAACATGGAACCTACCAAAAGAAAGCTTAGAGTCTCTTCTTTCATCAGAGAAAAACTTATATTTGTATCTGTATCCTTTTAGCAGCAATTAGCATTTGAATATAGCTTAGTTTCATCATTATTCACAAATCTATGTAAAACACCGGGGGAAAGAGTTTTTTGCAATATGGCCCTGGTTGAGCTCTTATACTATGCTGCCACCTGCTGGACATTTTTTTGTAATAACTACCATTGCTTTAGGCATCCTCTTCAGGTCAGAGGCTGCATCAAAACCTTCTGTATGCTCTAGCATTAAAAAAACAAAAATAAAACGTATAAATATGTTTTTGGGACCATGGCAATATTTAACATAGAACATTTTTATACGTTTTTGGGAGCAAATTAGTTAAGAGAACAGTGGTGGTTGTTTTAAAGCGCTCCATAAATAAGAGTTCTAACAGTTGCTGCATGCATGGATATAGGAAATACAAGAACACGTTTTCTGAATTCAACATGAAGAGAGCTAGATTTGATAGCTCCTCTCCCTGATCATTTTGTTCACCAGGAAATCCTACACCTATGTCTTGAATTTGAAAAAACACACACACACTTACTTTTTCCAATAAAGAAGGTTTCAGTGAATGTGTATAGACAACTGGTGGGGTACAGTACCTCCACCAAGACTAAGAACCACTGGTGTAAGGTGTACAACGTTGATTGAAAAATGTCATCGGAAGCCCAACCTTGATGAGGATCTTCTTCTTGAGCTGGTTGGGTGAAGGCAGGCCATCCGCTGCGATATCCACCGCCTTGGTCAGCAACATGTCTCCGAACAGTTTCTTAAAGTAAGTGGCCATGTTCCTCTGCTGGACAATACTACAGTGGTCCTCAATGGACAGGATTATGGGAAAGCTGCGGGAAAGATCAGACTTAAAAGTTGCAACTTCCTCTTTCACTGCACTTGGGTGCCATTTCTTATCTTATTTTCTCACACGGTACAATTTCCTCAGGGCACATTGTTTCTTTACACTTTATGTGTGCAGCCTAATTATTTTTCACCGGGGGACGCCTGCAACAAGACACTGAAGAGGGGCTGACAAGTCTCTGGGAACTTACTCTGACGTGACAAATGCGTGCTCTTTGATGGTGGTCAACACATCACAGAACTTGATCTTTGTTGTGAGGGTGTGCCCGTGGTAAATGACTGGCATTCCATCTGGACCATCCCAGCAGTCCACTGCAAAAACAAAACACATTCAACTGCTAAACTACAAAATAAAAAAGGAATGCAAAAACATATTGCAGAGCTACAGTTTGAACTTGAACCTCAACTCGCTAGTGTCACGTGTGTTTATTTTTCTATGACACAAACCAACACTTGCAGACAATTCAAAGAAACCAGCTTGACCAGCTCACGTATGCGATAATGTAAAGTAGTTATGAAACTGCTCCGTGAGTGTGAGAGGGCGTGGCGGCTACGGTAGCAACCAAACTGAATGGACAGTGTTTACTTACATTCGATACAACGGCAACCCATCCTTAAAGCGCGAGCGTACGCCTCCAGAGACGACTCGCTGGAAAACTGGTCTCCTGTCAGGTACCTAAAAATAAGCATGTGACGAGTCAACGCGCGCATACCTCTTTCAGTGCTAATCGCACCGGCATCGCTCGCACACAAATGTCATGCTGCCGTTTCTCCGATGTTGACCTGCGCAAACGCGTATTTCAAACTCTATCAAAGCAACATCGGAAGCTGTCATTCTGCTTTTTCAATGTGTATTGTTTGGCAACCGGCATAGAAGGCTCACATTTGAACAGCGTTTCACACGCTTTTCAATTGAAGGAAAACGTGTATTTTTTCCCTGACTAAAAATAGGCCTCTCAATCTGGAATTCTGTTGTTGAAAAATCTAGTTGTGATTTGGTGACATCAATTCAAAAGTTTGACACCAAGATGCTTGAAACCCAACCACGAGTGTAGACAGAAACGAGCCGGACTCTTACGTGTTGTGTGAAGAGGAAATCCAATAATGGGACAAAGGGTTGCTCATATTTTCTGGACATACTTGATCCAAGGAAGAATCCCAGATGGTGTTCTCTTTGGAGAATAAGTACGTCAGGAACTACAACGAAACAACAAGAACAATATTTTACTCATTACGTATGCATTTGAAATGTTTTTATATCAGCAAACATTGGCCATAAAGGACGATAAAGTAGAATAAATAAGACTCCCCTTAAGCTACTCTTTTGTACAAATTTGATGAGAATTACATAAAACAGAGGTATCAATTAACAAAGACCATCTTTTTTTGATATCCTAGGGGCCTAAAACTATTAAAATGATTCATTTATCTAATTTGAAAACAATTAGAAGATTGTTGAAGAGGTTTCCAGATTCACGGAAAACGTAGCAACCTAAGTGTGTGATTCCCATTCACGCGCCATAATATGACCTCGTGCCAGCAGAGCCGTACGGTGCCACCTCCTACAGGCTGGTTTGCTAAAGTGCTCTCTGTTCTCTGCCGTTTCGTCAATTCGCCGCTTTATGGCAACCACAAAGGGCATCCGTCGCTTTCTGCATACTACCTACAGACGCCACAGCCAACCTTTTCTAATTGTGTGGGAGGTGTTTAAGGCCAACGTCGGGCTTTCTTGTGTCAATTACGGAGAACCACGTACCCACACAAACAATGCGGGAGTTTAGAGGCGTGGGGTAAATGGAAACGATACCAACTATTAACATGACAAAAGTACTTTACATTTGAGCATCGGGCAGCAAAAAGACCCTCAAATAATATTGAGAAATAAAATAAAAATGCATGTATACCTCATCTTGGAGGAAATAAGGCTGTTCCACTTCTCTAAGAGGTTCCTTCAGGTAGTCGAACATGAACTGCTGAACCTTGCTGCCATCCGTGGCCCACATATCCTGCATTTACATGGCGTGTATGATATCACAGATATTCAAGCATTAGGGGAAGCCCGTGTGCAATAAACCAGAGAGATTATTACCATTTGAGACTCCAGGAGGAAGCTCTTAAAGTCCTCAAGGGAGATCCTCTGTTCTGGTCTGTCAATGAACCTGGCAGAGAAAGTAACGCCTCGGTAAGCACACATATGGGATGCGGCTGCAGCACGGCCTTAATTTGTTTGGTTTTGGCCTACCTCTGCAAAAACGGGAACTCGAGCTGAAAGGAGGAGGAAAGGGGAAAATGTCGGTTAATTGGAGGGGCTGAGGATGCGTACAAACTGGTGTTGTGTAAGGTTGGTTAGTCATGGCGGGCGGGCGCTGAGGTCATCCATTTATTTTAAATATACTCCCAGCCTGCCTCCCCTTCATCTGTGTGAGTGTGTTTACGTGTGTCCTAATGGCCTTCGCCAGAAGGGCTCGTGCGTTTTCAACTGGATTGTATTGATCTTGCTGCCATTTGAGAACAGACAAATGGGGGAGGAAGCATGCCTGGGCATGGGGGGGTGGATTGTCGAGGGGATGCACAAACTCAGACTTGTCTGTGAACAGTGACACGAGATGCGCCATATAAACTCACGTTCTTCTGAGCATCAAACATGAGGTTGCGATAAAGTTGTGAAAACTGGCTGAAGGACACTTCTCCATTCCTCCACTCAGAGTCCTGGGGAAAAAAAGAACACCAAAAAAAAAAAGAGTCGGCATTTTTTTTTTTCCGTTCCGTCTTCAATTCCGCTTATCGGTCGGGTGGCGGGGGCAGCAGCTTTAGCAGGGAAGCCCAGACTTCGCTCTCCCCAGCCACTTCAGCCAGCTCCTCCGACGGGATCCCAAGGCGTTCCCAGGCCAGCCGAGAGACTTAGTCTCTCCAGCGTGTCCTGGGTCGTCCCCGGGGCCTCCCGCCGGTGGGACATGCCCGGAACACCTCCCCAGGGAGGCGTCCAGGAGGCATCCGAACGAGATGCCCGAGCCACCTCAACTGGTTCCTCTCAACGTGGAGGAGTAACGGCTCGACGCTGAGTCCCTCCCAGATGACCGAGCTTCTCACCCTACCTCTAAGGGAGAGCCCGTCTACCCTGTGGAGGAAACTCATTTCGGCCGCTTGTATCCGGGATCACATCGTCATGTTTCACCTCAAATGTTACGCGAAATTAAACTAAGCAGGAAGGCATCAGAAGTGCAAGCCAGACTGTTAAGCAGAGCGAGTTTACCGGAAGTTTCTCTCGGAGGAACCTCATGTTGGGCACCCTGTAGTTGACCTGGCTCAGCATGTTCTTCAGATCCTTACAGGATATCCTAGACACAAGCACGCGCTGGGTTTAGAAAAATGAAACACAAATACAAAGACGCACGTAGATGCACGTCCTATTAGCATAAAGCTTTGGCCCCGCGGGGAAGGCAACGACCCACGCAGCCTCAAACGGACTCGCTCTGTCGTCTAGGTAGCGGCAGACAAACATCTCCGTGCATCTCCTCAAGTCCTGCACAGACTGTTTCCTGCGGCAGGAAAAGTTGCTGGTGTGTGGCTGAGAGGTTAGTTCCTTCACAGCACCTCACAACACTCAAGCGTGGTGAACTCATGAACTATACCCCCAAAGTAATAATTTAATGAGGATGAAACTTTTGATCAAAACAATTTACCTGTCTTCTCTGTTGCGGTCAACGGCATAGAATTGTTTCCGTAACCACCTAAATAGAAATAAGCAATAAGTGTGATGCATTCACAAAAACATGGCAGCAATATGTCAAGACGTGGCACATGTCCACATTGTACTTCCTTGCCTCTCGACTTGAAGTGGTGTTGGGGACTTGAGCGTGTCAGCCACTAGCCAGTTTAAGCCCTTCACCCACATGGTCATCTCCTCATCGGATGTTGCTGTTATGTTGACAAGCAGAATAAAAATACATTTAAAAAAAAAGTCACTTTCCTTTCTTTTCTTTGATCCTTCCTCGGGTCTCCTGACGGCCTCACAACTCTGGCTGAAAGTGTTCGGTTGAGGTGAATGGTATGGGATTTTTTAATAAGTTTTAGGTGAACTAATGAATACACTCTCACACAAACACACATACAAAAAAAATAAAAATATAAAAAATAAAAATAAAAAGAGAGAGCAATGATGATGACGACATGTCAAATCGGTAAAATTACCGAATGAAGAAAAAAAAAGTCACATAGACAACATAACAACACATTTGCTAAGTCCTCATGTTTTTTTTCCAGTCAAACATCAAATGCATACCTGCTAGGCTGAGTGACTTAAGGCGAAACTCTGTCCCGTACAAAATGACAAAGCAATGGGCTTGGTCCAGCCTGGCTGCAGAGTCCTCCATGTAGCGCTCAAAGTCCCGGGACTTCTGTCCGGGTCGGATCTCTTTGATTTCTCGGATGTCAACTGGTGATACGGAACACATACGACAAAGCTCAGTACGTCCACCCAAATACAATGAGGAGTTTCCTTTTAATAAGTCCAGAAGACAATAGCAAAATAACTGTACAGCTTGCGTAAAAACTATTTATGGAAAAGGCAATTAAAATAGCAAATTAATGAAAAGAGGAAATGATATATGTGGACCGTTACGGAGTTACGCCTGAATATAAAAACAACAACAACAAAACAATTAGCACACAATGTGACATAAAAAAATGCAAAAGCAAAAAAAAAAAAAAGTACCAACCCCAACCATGCAAAAGTTACTTATTTGCAAACTGGTAGACCACATCCACGTGCTCGGTGAGGTTTGAAAGTTCGACTCGGTCCCTTTTGCCACTAAAGAAACTGCCAATTGACAAGTAACAGGATTTCTGCAGGTATTAGCAAAAAATTATTATTTTTTTATGCCTGTTTTAATGCTATTTAAAACAAATTTAATGCCCATGCCGTACTGCATACACACACGCACACACACTGACATATACATACATAACATTTATGCATGTGCTCTTGGTATATAAGGGCTGTCGGTGGAATTGTTTTCAATCGTAATTAATGGCATGATTTCCATAATTAATTTGCAATTAATCGCAAATCAGACGCTAAATGTAAAAAAAAAAAAAAAAAATTCTATTGTTTAATACTCTTTTTCATTAACATAAAAGTGGACAAAATATGGTTACCAAACACAATTGCGGTTGTATCTTTTAATTCATTGATACAGCAATGTTATAGTAACTCATAAAGTTATTTGAACTTCAAAAGATTTATTAAACGGTTAAAATGAGTGTGAAACATTGATTCACAGATTGGTGTTGAGATAATTTTCTAGATGGCATTGGTGCTTCATGTTTGGACGTGGGTGACAGAAACAGTAACTTTTTCTGTTCAAATTCAGAGCAATTCATATTTGGAACACAAAGCAAATCGTAGACTCCGGGCTATTTTGTTCATTGTAAATTACAACTACAATCACATTTATTATTACTAAATTAAGTTATAGTGACTCCTTTCACAATGTTTTATTTATTTATTTATTTTTATTTTCCACAGTGTTTTATGTAAAAGAAAGCATGAACAACAATTTCTTTTCTACGTCAATTGTATAAAAATATATATATATATTTAATGTATTTTTAATGCCATTTAAGCCCTTAAATTGAGCAAAACCCATTTAATGACTTTTAATGCTTTTTCATGACTCGCGGAAAGCCAGCTATAGTGTTGTCGTTCTAGCATCTAAAACACAAAAAGAGTGTGTTGCAATAGAAAAGGTGATCTGTAACTTACTAAAAGTGTTGGGTGCATACCAAGTTCAAATTATGATCACCCTTTTACACCCGCTGCGATTTAGAGGGTAAAGTCGCAGATGGCTGATTTTTGGAACCTGCGTCTTGTTAATGAGCACACACAAAGTTTGCACGTGTGGGCTGAGGAGGCTCAAAGGCCTTGGCAGCAAGGGGACTCTCCTGTGCACACACACACACTTTTTTTCAGCTCCTGCCACTCTTCCTGCTCTTGCACCACACTTCCTGTGCTTTTGTCGCCTACACACCACATCTGCTTGTGTTAAGGTGCACATACTCTTTTTTTTTTTTTTTTTTACAGAAAAAAAAAAACGGGTCTTCTCACACTACATTTGACCAAGCTATAATGCGATAAATGATAATCGGGCTTCACTTGTTCAGCGTAGTTCCATCTTTGAAGAACTTTTACATTATCACCTTGTTCACCAACTGACGCAATGATTAATTGTCATCACAATGATTAATTGTCATGATGTGAAAGTAGCAGATCATTCACAAATTGACTATACCACCAGACCCCCCCCATCCAACCACCACTATCCCAAATCCCTGCTATAAACCGTGTGTCATTGCGGTCACCCTACGAGCCGACAGACTTGCGTGGAAAAACCAAAACAGGTTGACTCGTTTCAGTCCTTTGTGTCAAACTTTGCGAGGCCGACTTGAGCAGATGCCGGAAATGAGGAGGTAGCCAGAGGTATAACCTCATTAAAGGATATACCCTGCGGCACACTCCCACGCTTCCGTCATCTCTCCATCCTGCCTCGCACAAGCGCTTCTAATGTCCACAGACAAAATGTAGTATGTCGTTTAATTGGAAATAGGGATGTAACAATAACGGCAATATCGTGATATTAAAACTGCCACAATATCGTCGTCGTCGTCGTGTCAGTTTAATTTTCACAAGGCATGTTGTGGCCCTTCTATGTTTAAAATCCACGCTCATGGTCAGATGAAGGGGAACGGAACTTAATATGCTTAAGAGAGTCAATATGAGGAAGAACTCAATGTGTGCGTGCATTAGCAAGTAAGTGCCTCATTATTAAGTGTTATTAGAGATTGTTGTAGGTTGTTTATAAGGAATAAACTTTGCACGACTTTGCGGCGCCCGTGCCTCGTCCGTAGCACCTTCTTTTTCGTTGATTTCCCGCAGTAATCATGCCATTTTAAATGTATTTAAAGTGTGTCCGTGCGGAAACGCAAAATACTGGTTTACGGACCCTTCCGGGTCACGCAAATATGTTTGTTTTTTTTAATTACTGTGCAAAGAATTTTGATGTAAATATCAACTTTAACGGTGAAATCAGACTTAATTCGAAATTCGAGTTACATCGTCAGCATAGGAACGGAACTCGTCCGTAACATGAGGACTCCCTGTATTGTGCTTTTTTTTTTTTGTATGAGCTCATTTGAAAAAAATATTGTGACCTTTTTTATTATTGCGAACCTCCCCACAATATTGTGATAATTATCATATCGTGACCCGCCCAAGTATTAACATGGTGTGGGAAACACTGACCGCATTGTGCCATTTTGATGTCGTTACATCGCCAAATCTCAATGGCAGATATTTGGGGAGCCACATTTGATTTCTTCTTCTTTATTTTTTAGCATTGCATGAGGCACAGATTAAAATATCTCAATAGGCAGCAGCCTCATGGACAGGAAGGCGCTGGGGAGAGTTGTTAAGGCGGCACAAAAGATCATTGGTGCCACGCCGCCAAGTATGAGTGAACTCATACTCGTGGTATCAGCAAAGACATTTCACACCCCTTTAATAAACGGTTTCCCCTTCTGCCACCGGGAAAACGGAGTTTGAGGTGCAAAACTGCCACATTCTTGAAGAGTTTTTATCCAACCGCCATAAGACTACTAAATAGAAAATGAAAGGGACAGGTGCAATATATAATGAGTTAAAACTCTCCCGAAAGTGTCAAGTGTAAATTGTATTATTTGGAATTTAAGGTTTTATTTCTTTTTTATTCTTTTTTTTAATTTACTCTATAGTTTTTTTTTATTCAGTATTTTTATTACATTTTTTACATTTCGTTCGGTGACAACATCTGGGATGTTATGTTTGCTGAATGACAATAAATCTGAGTCTTATATTCAGAATACACCAAATCTATCTGGAAAAGCAGTCAAGTGTGCCGACTCTAAAAAAAATTTTTAAAAAAATCCCCGACGCCCCTCTACCAGCCTGACTTGTTCATTCCAGAAAGGTGGAGTAAGGAATCATGTCAGCTGTGTGGATAAGGTAAATGACGACGACGACGACGACACGGGCTGTCCTGGAGCTGAGCAGCGTGGAGCAGAGTTCTAAAAACTCTGTGCTTTCCGGACAGCCTGCCACCGCAACTCCCACATATGCTGTGGTGCAAGTAAGTGATGGTGTGAGAAAAAGGTATTACTTCAGTTATCCTGTTAGCAGTTTAATTTTACCTCTGAAATGTCTGATGCTGCTGAAACATGTGGAAAAAGAGCTTTTGTAAAATATGCGGCCGTATATTAAAATGTCAATAATAAGTGGTGACTCTGAAAAGTATTTGAGAGAAACTTAAGCCATGTTGGAAAAACTTCCTGTATTGTGTTTCTGAATAACATTTAACTAATCACAATTGGAAGATGTAATGACATTATCATGACATTGATAACAAAGCATTTAGTCATACTTGGCCTTTAAAAAAAAAAGTGGTATCAGTGCACCCATTTTTATTACCGGTACTTATTAATAATTAGTAATTGGAAAAAAAATAAAAGAAATTCTGGAGTTTCCCAGATGAAAATGCCACACGGATGATTCAGGCAGTAGAAGTAAAACAAGTTTTAAACAGAGGTCTATAATAAACTAATATACAAAGCATCATGTGCATAACAACAGGTGCAAGACAACATCAAATTTATAATTCAAGCTCAACAGCTTTGAAAGCAACAATGCTTGCACCTTAGCTGATCCAACCTGCTGCTTCAGGCAAGCTGATAACAACTAATTACCGTCATGTTCAAAAGCCGTTCCTTCACACTCAAACAAAGGAGAGAGAAAAAAAAAAAAGAGTTTCCATGCACCAGTCATATAAACACGGATACTTAATTTTTCGCCCCCGGGTTTCTCGTCGCTCAACTTGGGTGAAATGTTTCCAAATCAGTCAAGTGCATATCTTGAATTACGTCACATGAGTGACGCGCTCGAGGGAAAAATGATGAATCTTTACAGCTGGGACGAAGCAAGTCAGGCCGGTAAGGTGATTCTCTCGAATATTTGCATTTCTGAAATAGTCACAGCCACTAACTTAAGTCATATTTTTGCATGCACATGATTCCAAAATAAATTGGAGTGCCAAGTGTAGGATCATTATACCATGTTACTACACAAGGACGAGCACTCGGGTAAACAAACTTACTTTTAACCCATTACACTCTTTTAAATGCTTAGATAAAAAAAAAAAGAATATATATATATATATATATATATATATATATATATATATATATATAATTAAAAAGACAACTTTTTTTAGGACAACCTTTTTAGACAACCTTATATTGTGTCTTCATGTCCAAAAGAGTCAAGTTGGACAGAATGTCAAACACCAATTTGTAAATATGACATAAACCAAACAACATACTGTATTACATCGATGAGACAAAAGAGTGAGCAAGAAATGTGTCACATCCTTCAGAGCAACTCAATACAATATCACCAGAACTCCCTTCCCTTATTCAATGTGACAAAGAGTGTGTCCCATCTGTCAAAGTTATTTATGGGGTTGTCTGAAACAGCTGGGTTAACTGACTGGTCCAGTTAGTCTTGTGTTGCATGAGACCAGCCAGAGAAGACTGGCAAAGCTCAAAATGTGTGCACATGCACCCATGAGTAATCCATCATACGAGTACCCGGAAGGGGAGCAACTGTGTCAACAAAAATGTAAACGCCTCAGGATTTTTCCTACATGTAAACGTCGGGTGGCGTCTGCTCCGCCTAAATTCAAGAAGCACTTAACAGTCATACAAAAAAGAAAAAGAAAAAAGGAGAGCAATGATGATGACATGTCAAATCGGTAAAATTACCGAATGAACAATACTGAGCTCTCCAGGGAAAAAAAAAAAAAAAGCACTTAACAATCTCGGACATCATGACCATTCGTGAAGAAGCATCATAAATGAAAGACTTGCTCTCCTACTTCAAATGGGGATGACAATTTTGTCTATCAAGCTGACTTTAGTAAAGTAACAATAAAGCATGTGTTCAACTGTGACAGGCGATGATGTCACTTTTTTACTTATCTTTCCAGATTCTCCCTCCCAACAAATAAAAAAAAAACAGAACCAATGGTTTTGATCCACAGTGGCTGGGCCCCTTCACCTGCCTCACACATACTGAAGGAAGGCGTGCTTTGTAATCTAATATAGCAGATGCAATGTGGCCTAAGGCAGCACTCACTTGCTGCTGCTCGTGAAACAGCATTTCCACAAACGACAGTTTGGATGCATTACAATTTTTTGAGGTATGCTTCGGGATAGCTGTCATTATCATTTCAGTTCTATGCCAGCAGGATGTGAAGCCATGTTATGCCGAGAGATGATGATGTTGGCAACGGGATGAGTGAGCCTTGTCAATCTTGTTAAGACGAGAGAGTGGAGGGTGACTGCTAGCATTAGCCACTGAAATTCATATCATGCTATCAATTGCAACCCTTCATGGTTAACAATAGGGGTGGGAATCTTTGAATGTCTCACGATTCGATTACGATTTTTGGGTCTGCGATTCGATTGAGAATCATTTTTTATTCAAAATGATTTGATTGACAATGATTTTTGCTTAAATCTATAGATGTGCAAGGAATTGTAATGATCTACTCCAGTCTGACTCGCTAATCCTAATTAGCGTGCTACTCGCGGCACTTTTATCACTCAACAGAACGGGTACACACTGCAAAAAAAACTTATTGGAATAACTTGATCGTGACTTTGTCCTTCTACTCTAATGCAGAACGGGTACACACTGCAAAAAAACTTATTGGAATAACTTGATCGTGACTTTGTCCTTCTACTCTCTAATGCAGAACGGGTACACACTGCAAAAAAACTTATTGGAATAACTTGATCGTGACTTTTTCCTTCTTCTCTCGAATGTGGCTACAACTTAGTGTATCAAACCGCGTGGAACCACACTGCCCCTCAGTGGCCAAATCAGGTACAACAAGAACAGCGCTCCAAATAAAGACACACACAGACAAAGGCAAGACAGTATGCAAAAAAACTTATTGGAATAACTTGATCGTGACTTTTTCCTTCTTCTCTCCAATGTGGCTACAACTTAGTGTATCAAACCGCGTGGAACCACACTGCCCCTCAGTGGCCAAATCAGGTACAACAAGAACAGCGCTCCAAATAAAGACACACACAGACAAAGGCAAGACAGTATAAAATTATTTAAATAAACTCGATTTTGGGATAATTAAAATTGATTCTAAATCGTACTAAATGAGAATCGTTTTTTTGGCACACCCCTAATTAACAGTATATGTCATGGTATAAAATGAAGGGTAAAAATATTTAAATTTAATAATTGTATAATTTCTAAATAGGTAAATTAGACACGTCATTAGAGGAGCTAAATTGATAAAATAAGTGAGAAAACCAATATGAACTAGGATAACAATTATTGTGCAAATCGCAAATTACAATTAAATGTTAGCCCTCCCTAATTCAAAATAATAGACACATGCGGATATTTTAAAAACACTACAACTGGCTTTGAGTTTAGTTTTCTATAATTCATTCAAATTACTGTGGATGGATTAATTAGCCTTTACTGACCCTTGTGAGGAATAAGCGGTTCGGAAAATGGATTGAAGGATGGATGATTCTGTTTTCAAGTTTAGAAAGCAAGTCTACTTAATAAGATTTATCAGACCTCAAAAGGTCAAAATGGACAATCAGCACACAAAATAACAAATCATGCTGCTGATAGATTGCGTTGGATAGAAAATATTTCCGCTTTCTATTTTGTGCTATGTACTTCTTGTCTTCCTGGCATCTCATGTGTCCACGATTGCTCGTGAAACATTGTGAATGGCGGCAATGTGGGACTAAAATAGTTCTAAAATGTTCATTACTATTAGCATTATTATTATAAAAATGACTTCCTCCGCCATTTCCGCTCTTCAATGACTGCGTACGTTCTTCTGTATTATTTTCTCCCCTGTTACTATTAAAATGCTTATTTTGCTGTCCTGTATCACACAAGCGCTTATTTAGGTGATTTACGGCAGCATTTAACAAGTTGAAATTATAAAATGCCGTGGCTTGACCCTCGATTAATTACATTTTAAAATCTCAACAAACTTAAAGTCAACCAGTGTCAAACAACCTTTAGAGGTTGCAGTGGATTAAGATTTTTTATTTATTTTTTTAGGCTAACAAGATCACAAAGAGAAATCACTTCAGTATAAAAATGCTTCCCTGCACTTCACCTCAAATTCGAGGGCTATTTCAAAGTGATGGACATAATAGTTGCTGCCTTTGATAAGGAGTAAAGCACAACACACTTGTCCAAAATTACACAATTGAAGTAAAAACAAATAAAAAAAAAAAATAGAATAAAACTCGTACGCCAATCCTATACACAAACGAGGCATCATTTGACCTCTCGTGGGTATCAAATGGCAGCCATGAACTGGCATGTATAAGATTTTTTTTCGGTTACACTTTTTGCGCCTGTGACTGTGCCGCATCCGGAGCAGAGTGCAGCTGTGCTCAAGGCATCCTGCTATGCCAGCAGTAGACTTACAACTAAACAGCTCAGTCAAAGACTTCATATCCTAAGAAAGCGTGCTGGTTACAATTTCAAATCGATTTCGACTGACAGCAGCGAAACAAGTGCAGGGTTCTGTCAACATGACCTACAGTCATTTCTGGACTATAAGCCGCTACTTTTTTCCCCCCACTTGCATTCGACCCTGCGGCTAATACAATGGTGTGGCTTATCCATCAGATCACAAGGGGACGCACTACAAAGAAAGCGCGTCTGGCAGAGCAAAAGTGGAGAGACAGAACCTGAGAGCGGGACATTTACTCTTTCACTGTCATTGACGGCTATAGACGTAAAAAATTCATTTGAACTATTTCTAGTAGTTTCACATTTTTTTCCACTTTTATTAACAAGAGTATGAAAACCTAGAAAAAATGTTTATTGTACATTTAGAACAGACATAAAATTTGTGATTAAATAGAAGTCATGTGATTAATTACAATTAAAAAAAAAAATCACCTGATGCCCCTAACTAAAAAAAAGAAAATATTATTAAAACATTAGGTGTCAGAATATTAAATGCTTTAATTGTAATTAATCGCATGACCTCAATAGTTAACTCACGATTAATCACAAATTTTATATCTGTTTATAAATGTACAATAAAACTATTTTTTTCTAGGTTTTCATACTCTTGTTAACAAAAGTGGGGGAAAATGTGAAACTAATAAAAATAGTTCAAATGAATTTTTGACGTCTATTGCCGTCAATGGCAGTGAATGAGTTATAACACCTGCGGCTTATAGTCTGGTGCGCCTTATATGTGTAACTAACACGAGTATTCCCCAAATTTAGCTAGCGTGGCTTAATAGTCCAGAAATGACTGTACATGTAGCAGGGACCAGCCACCCTAGAGTAACCCCACACACGTGGAAAAACAATTATAACGCTATCAAATTAAACCAGCAAGCATTGTATATGCTGCCAGTCCCGGTTACTCGGATGTAGAGATGAATAGATATATAGATAAGAAGTCAATAAAGAGAATATCTACAACTAAAATTATTATGGGAAATGTTTTGAAAGTCGAGTTAGTCGACCAAAACAAACAAAACACCACCACCAAACATAACACAAAACGTACTAACTATTAACTCACAAAATTCTAAACGGAATATGCATGCATGAAAACCACAACACCGTTCAATCCGTCCACCATAACACAGTATCAAAATTTGGACTTGGACTATAGCTGCATTACGTACCTCCAACTTCTGATACAAAAAAAAACTTGAGTAAAAAGGAATGGAATAATAGTTTTGTATTAGCAAGTTTACAACGTTTTGACTTTCCTGTTGGTGACCCCAGAAGTGTATTTCAGTGGGCCACCACCTTTTTGCTCTGTGGGTTCTATCAACAAACCTGTGACAAAATTGCCTGTTCAAATTACATTTGCATTGGATTGCCATGAAAACAGTGTACGTACTATAAAAAAAGAGAAAAAAAAAGTATAACATGCATCTTTTTCCGAAACATATTATCCCAAATCATGTATTATACACGGGAGTTAATATGAAATGCAAAATTTTCACTTGGTACATGAACCAGTGCCTTGGCAGGACCTAGGAGGGTGTAAAAAAATAAAAAAATAAGGCGGTACCGGTACTCCATTGTATTTTGACAAGTGGTTGGTTGCACAAAATAAAATAATCTGGCTCCACATAATTTTTTTAAATAAACTATTGTCATTGCAATTTGAAAAACACTATGTTTTTTTAATTTTTACTTTTTTGGGATGTCTAAAAATTAAAAAAATGACAAGTCTTTTTCACATAGCAGCGACGCAACACATCTACTTAAAATATGTTTCTGGATCCAGATGATTTTATTGTGTGCAACCGCATGATGAAATCATAGTGATTAAATTCAACAAAGCATTTTTTCAGTGAATGTCTGATGTCGCAAATTTACCTAATATAAGAAGATTATTCTCGCTCTTGTACCATATAATACTCGTGCGCAAAGAAGAAAAAAATACTTTTAAGGTTGATTCTGGGGGGTCCTTTTTGAAAAGAGGACTTCAAGCATGGTTGTTTCAGCATGAGAGGCATTTGTTTACACATATAAAACCAAGGCATTTAAAAAAAAAAATTGAGAATATTTAATATAATCATTACTAATTGAATTACAGTGGACCCCCATAAATAGTGAAAATCTGAGTATCACTGACGCCCACTGAAATGAAAAATGACTAAAATCCCCAAATTCTTTAAAAAAAAAAACACAGACACACACACACTGATAAACCTCCAATATGCTTTTCCACAAAAAAGTGGGATGTCTGGCTCCCCTTGAACCCCCCACCCCTTTTTTTATGTAAATGGATGAAACCAAAACTACCAACAGTCCAATTGATGATGAAAACACCGTACATATATATTAGGGGTGTGGCCAAAAAATCGATTCTCATATGAATCGCGATTCTCATTTAGTACGATTCAGAATCGATTTTAAATGTCCCAAAATCGATTTTATTTAAATTATTTTATAGTGTCTTCCCTTTGTTTGCGTGTGCCTTTATTGGGAGCGCTGTTTGTGTTGTACCCAATTTAACCACTTAGGGGCAGTGTGGTTCCACGCGGTCTTATGCACCGTTGAGTTGTAGCCATATTAGCGAGTAGAAGGAAAAAGTCACGATCAAGTTATTCCAATAAAAGTTGTTTTTTTGCAGCGTGGAGCTGTTCTTTTGAGTGACAAAAGCGCCGCAAGTAGCGCGCTAGTTAGCATTAGCAAGTCAGACTGGAGTAGATCATTACGATTCCTTGAACATCTATAAATTGAAGCAAAAATCATTGTCAATTAAATCATTTGCAAGCAAAAATCGCTCTTAATCAAAAATCTATTCCGAATCGAATCGCACAACCAAAAAATTGGAAACAAATTGAATCGTGAGACATTCAAAGATTCCCATCCCTAATATATATGCCTAATACACTTTTACTGATGTTTTCCGTTTTTGCTGTGTCAATGTTTCCGTATCTGTATCATTTTATGCAGGACTGTATTCAAAGTCAAAATGTTGGTATCGTGACACGATACACTATAGCGTACAGATGGGTACTCACTCTCGCCCTCTATTTTATCCGTGCCCCGGGTCCAGATGATGGTCCTGGTCTCCAGCTTGACCTGGAAAGTTCTCCTCTCTGGCCTCTGAGACTTCTTGGAATAAAACAGCGTCAGCACTGTGCCTAGTTCCAGGTCTCGGTAGAGGTTGTTCATCTCTGCGTCGTTGTCCATCCATGCGACGGGCCCGTTGGAAAAGAAGCCTGAGGTCCCAGCCATGTTCACTTCCGCTGTTTGTTATCCGTTTCCTTTCAGAACAATATGCTCGGCCCGGGCCTCGTAGACAGGGATACCTACAACAAGGAGGAGGAGTGAGGCCCATGAAACAACAATCCCAAGTGTGTCAGACCTGTACATACTTTCAACCACAGTTGACGCAGCCAGAAGGAACGTCTGGCAGCTGAATAGTTACCATTCCTATTCAAAATGTCAACACACAAGGGAGTACCTGTATTATCAGGCAGTGTTCAATGTATAATTAAAAAGTTGTTTGGTGCGCACTGCACAGCAAAGCTATTGATAATAATTTGGCTTCAATGTATCAAGAGCCACATTTTGTCACAAAGCACATCTTTATGTCAAGAGGGAAAAACAAACAAACAAACAAGAATACATCGTATAGTCATAATCATTTAACTCGACACGATAGACGCAAGTAAATCCCAACAGCCTGTTTTGCCTTTTTGTGAATTCATAGTTCGAAATATGAAACACCCAACAATATCAAGTGCTATTACGACAAATACGTCAGATGTTACGGAAAAGAACATCTGGACGGGAAGCTAACGTTTCTTGAAGCTAATCACAGTAACTTTCGCCACAACGTTTGACCGAACGTACGCTTTCCACTTTCAAGTCCTGTGGCGTTTGTAACACACAATTGATATCCGCGCCGTTGGCCCGACACGTTTAGGTCCCAAAAAATATTTTTATTTTTTTAAGGGGGTGGGGGGGACACTTTAGGGAGCGAGTCGAATGGGGGATAACAAGCGACGTCGCCTGGCCATTTCCTCGGCGTGGAATCGCGGCCGGTGAGAGCTAGCATGTCGTCGGGCCACAAACATGCTGCTCGTTCCGGACCCTTCAAATGGGCTACTATCTTGACAAATATGCTTTCATATCTTCGTTTTGTAAAAACGTGTGGAGTAGGAGGAGGGGGGGGGGGGTCGGGGGGGACACGTCGCAGTAGATGCTGTGCTGTGCTGGACTTACCGCCGCAATCTCGGCCTGACCGCCGCACATCTCTAACGGCTCCCGTTTGATGCCGCTTCTCCTTGTCTTTCCGTCCGCTTTTCCGAGATTCGAGCTCCGCCAAGCCTCCCAGGGGAGGCTCACCAACTCCCGTCGACAAAACGCCCAGTTTGCTCGTCGTCCCCCCGCTGGCCGTCCATAGAGAGGGACAGACCGACCCGCGACAGCAGAGGCAAAGGTAAGCAAGTCTGCTTTTTTTTTTTTTTGCTCAAGTCACGGACTGGCAGCTCAGCCGATTCTCCTCCCAACGACCACCAGCAGCGTCAATAGCACAAAGGAAAGCTAGTTTTTCCGGTGATCTTCTTCACAATAAAAGCGTTTAAAAAAAAAGACAGCTTTATTTTGGAAAAAAAAAATGCATAATCTACATTTGATGCCCCTCAAACTGCGGTTATAAGTGCATAAATGATCCAAACTACTCATTAAACCAAGTACACTCTTGTCAGTCTGGTAAAATATGCAATAGTTCCACCACTCACACATTTACTTTGCTTTTGGAACACCACTTGACTATTTAAAAAAGAATAGAAAAGAAAACACGACTGAGACATTTTGATGGCGAAATAATTTATTTACTGATATACAAATAAAAATAGTAATCTCTCTCTCTCTATCTTCTAAAGGTATATATTATGTAGTTATATAAAACTATGTATTCAGTAGTTTCTTTGAGATTTATTTTCTGTATATATTATATTTAAACAAATGATGTGCTTGTTACGGAAGCGTATTGCATTCACTTGAAAAAAAAAAAGTCCTGTTTTTCTGACTAATTTTTGGGGGGAGCTTTGTTTTTTTTTGTATTGTTTTCCCTGTTTTTCTGAGTAATTTTCCTGTTTTAAAAAATAATTATTTTCCTGTTTTTCTAAAAAAAATAAATAAATCTGTTTTTCTGACTATTTTTTTTAAAGGTGTTTTCCCTCAGAGATTAGAGAACAAACCACAATACAGTATACACATTCATTCCTTTATTGAGAGCCAGTAAGTAAACATGACCATCTTATTGCATATGGAGGTATGCGGGAAAGTGTCTGCTTCCGCTATTAGCGAGTCTGCAACAAGTCACTTGGAGTTCAGAGGTAACAACAACAACAAAATTAATTCGAAAAACAGTAATATTTTTTTCCGAGTAATTTTTTCCTCCTGTTTTTCTGAATATTTTTTTCAGCCTGTTTTTCGGAATATTTTTGGACAGAAAAAGAATATTCAGTAAAACAGAAAAAAAAATCAGAAAATTAAAAAAAAAAAAAACTCAAAAAAACAAAGCTCCCTCCAAAAATAGTAAGAAAAATAGGAGTTGTTTTTTTTTTTTAAGTGAATGCAATACGCCTCCATGGCTTGTTGTACCAACGTCTTTTTTAATATTCTGTAGTCAAATGCTGATTAACTTTGGACTCCATTACATTAAAAAGTGAAAACCAAAGAAATGGTGAATAATAGATGGGAGGCTTGAGAAAATGAATTTACCAAACCCAATTAGCCATGAGAGTCACCTTGCTGTCAAGTGGCGGACATCTCGGGGGGGCTATGCATGGCAGGGGCGTCTCGTCTTGTGGTAGATTTTCCCACAATCCTTCTGCAACTTCCATTGGGCGGACTTCTGCGCTCCAGCTACAATTTCCACAATTACATTTTTAAAATTGTAATTAATCGATTAATCACAAATTTTATAGCTGTTATAAATGCACAATAAAAAAAATTCTAGGTTTTCATACTCTTGTTAACAAAAGTGGCAAAAAAATGTGAAACTAATATAGTTCAAATGAATTTTTGACATCTTTAGCCGCCAATGGCAGTGAATGAGTTAATTGGAACATCCCATTTCTTGTATCACACGTTTGTTATTACGTTCCATCAAGGTGACAATGTCCTGACTGCAGCTGCATGACAACATAAACACACAAGCTCGGCCACTGTCAGGTCGCTGTCTTGTTGACCTCTTTTATTTGGATTCACACGTTGAGCTACATTGTACGCCGGCTTCCCATGCACCACCCCGAGAGGTGAAAAAGCCTTACGACCGGGCAAAACACAGAACATTCCTTTATCCATTGTGCTAGAGGAGGAGGCTCTCCATAAATAGCAGTGGGCCATCGGTTAAGGGAGGGTGGACCACCTCTTCACTGTCGTGTGGCCTGACCCTGCAAACGCCTAACGCTGGCTTTCCCGCTTGGATCAAGACGCTCCGTGGCTCCCAGAAATACGATTTGATTTGCCACATGACACAATGTGTTTTTTGTTGTCATTTTCCAAGATGAATAAACTTGAACTTGTCAGTACTATAAATTCAAAGTGTGAGTGTCTCCAAAGATTTGGAATAAGATTCATGGACGTGGAATCGAATTGGGTTCGAATTGATGCACACTAGGGGTGTGCCCAAAAAAATAGATTCTCATAAGAACCGCGATTCACATTTTGTACGATTCAGAATCGATTTAAAATGTCCCAAAATCGATTTATACTATCTTGCCTTGATTTGGCGCGCTGTTCATGTTGTACCCGGTGTGGCCACTGAGGGGCAGTGTGGTTCCACGCAGTCTAATACACTGTTAAGTTGTAGCCACATTAGAGAGTAGAAGGAAAAAGTCACGATCAAGTTATTCCAATAAAAGTTGTTTTTTTTGCAGTGTGGAGCCATTCTTTTGAGTGATAAAAGTGCCGCGAGTAGCGCACTAGTTAGCATTAGCGAGTCAGACTGGAGTAGATCATTACAATTTCTTCCACATCTATAGATTGAAGCAAAAATCATTGTCAATCAAATCATTTTCAATCAAAAATCGTTCTTAACCGAAAATCGATTCTGAATCGAATCACAGACCCAAAAATCTGAATCAAATTGAATTGTGAGACATTCAAAGATTCCCACCCCTAATGCACACACTAAATCAAAACAGATTTTCCAATTCAAATATCTGTTTTCGTCACACCCCTAGTTAACACCAATCCCACCTTGAGGCCTAGGCAGGACGCACACTCAGCAATATGGCTGGATCCAGGTGGGACCACATATATGGGAGGGACTGCCTAGAACTCAAGTGAAAGTCATAATAATGCATCAATGAGGTACATACTTGTTTGGTGTACCTGTTGTTTTTTTTAAATTGTGAATTGAAATTATTGCATGAAGTAAAAAAATATATAAATAATGCGTCAATGATAAGTAGCATATCGTATACTGCCCCCGGTGGCCAAAGGCGGACACACCAGAAAGAGCAGCACAACGGTCATTCAGTTGATTCAGTGACAAAAACGATTTAACAGAGAACATTTTAAAATGCAGGTAGCGTAGTCGTTCAAGATGTAGGCTACATGTGTATCAATCAAAAATAAAATATTATACATTACCGCATAAAAGCTGGGTCCCTAATTAGATGGTTATGGACATCACGTGTCTTTCTGCGGTTTTGTTTTAGACGTTGGCTCGCAGTTATTTCATAGCTCGGTAGCAAATACAGTACTTGTCTAATAGGTTTGATATAAACTCCCTACGTGGTATATTTTTAAACGAGGAATACCAGCGAGGTGTCCACGCGCCGAATCATCATTGTTTTTGTGAGAAAAAGAGGTGAAGTTGTGCTGGGCAGGAAGCTTCTGCTTCAATGTCCGAACTGACACGGTTTGCGCATGCGCGGACAAACTACGTAACCACCGAGTTATCAAAGCGTTGTTGTTGTTGCAGGACCGAGTGGCAGCTTCGAAAACATTTCCCAAAGTCAGAATGACAAATCAGACAGCTCAGTACCCGATCCGAGTCTCGCCAGGGGTAAAGCAATGCTGCATTTTACCATTCCCTGTAAGAGTTCGTTGGATGGCTTTCATGTATAATAAGGAGCAAATATTTCAACGGTGCTGACGGTAACGTTTGTTGTGAGTAAAATAATAATAATAATAATAATAATTTGACACACTGGCTAAATGCAGTAGAAAATTTATTTCACTTTTAAGTTACATCATTTTGCAAACAGGACAAGCTCCATTATCAGTCTAAACATGATTAATCCAGCATGTAACAAAAAACAACATTATTTGCAGTTTGCACACATTTTAACTACAATCTCACATTACAGGATGGACAATACATAATTATTATGTTTTAAACAATCTGTACACGATTTCTTCCTTGAGTAAAAAATACAAAATCATAAGCTGGAACGGAGAAATCCAAATCATGATTCACAGCAGAAAACAAAACAGTGGTCAAAAAAGCAAGACGTGTGCTCCTATTTTGACTTCCTTCGCTTGGCCTGCGTGGGGCTGGCTCCAGTTTCTGTTACATGTAAATACGTGCCATGTCGTTGAAATGAAGTGTGCCAGTCAACATTCACATGGTTTAGTTTATCATCTCGTGCTTGTGTTACCTTTAACAGCAGCGGCGGATGTTGCGGGCCGCGTTGATCTCTTCCTGACGCCGCTTTCCGCCACCGGCTCTTCCTCCACCTCCTTCTCGGCCCGAGAGCTGCGTCTACTCGGCCCCTTGGGTTTCTCCACGGCGGCCCTGGGGAATAGCAGATACAGGACGAACAAACAGAAGAGAGGGGAGAAGAAAACGGCGTTATTAAAGAGGGGGTGAGTTGAACTCTGCACTACTCAGGAAGATAGAATACCACGCAGGACTTTTGCTGTTTTTCCTCATCTACCACAGATACTGTCCGTCTTCGTCCCGACAGCTCCACTATGTCAACATGACCCACTGCTTGTGTCTTTGCAGCGCAAACGCGTTCAAATACATACCTTGGAACTAAGTTGATGGGCGTCTTTCTTTTCTTTGCCCATCTGTGATAGAAGTGGAAAAACAGCGGTAAACTATCAACTGTGCCGCACAAACATGGCTTCACTTCCAAACCATATCAATGCAATCCCCAGAAAAGAAATGAGGCCATGAAGGTCAGCGGAGGTGTACGACTAATTTGGCGATGCGCCGTCATTAGGTTTAACCTGAGACATGCATTACTGTAGTATTAGTAGATTGTTACATGCTCATCATACGTACCATGTGCCGAGGCGGCACTGATTTTCACCATATACCCAACTTGGCAAACCACATGACCTTCCCTGAGTTTCGGTAGAGTTCGACATTTCTAAGCATTTCTTCTTCAATGGCACAAGTCTTTGGCCAACTTAGATCATTGGAGATGATTATTAGATCATTATTAATGAATATATTCGTAAATCCCACTTATGTATTCAGCTAGACATTTAGTCAAAAAGCAACAACAGCAATTATGGTATGAGGAATCTTACCCCTGATCAGGACTTGTTAAGACCTCTTCACCTGAAAGAACAGGAAAAACAAAAAACACATGTCACCTTATTCCAAAAGAGATCACATAAAACAGTGGTTGTTAACCTGGGTTCGATCAAACCGCAAGGGTTCGGAATGATTGTTGCAGGTGATCACGCTACATTGCTTGGCCTATTTGGTGCGCTCGGTATGTCGACTTGTGATTGGTACGTCATGTGATTGATTTATTATTGGAACCCCTACATATTATGTCAAGCCAAAAAAGAAAGTGGCATGACAAATCTGTGCAATATGAGTACACATATATAACGGAATGTATGGTGTTCCACAGGGTTCGATTGTGGGGCCTCTGCTGTTTTCTGCATAAAACAGTGGTTGTTAACCTGGTGTCGATCAAACCGCAAGGGTTCGGAATGATTGATGCAGGTGATCACGCTACATTGCTTGGCCTATTTGCGCCGCAGGCAATTTGGTGCGCTCGGTATGTCGACTTGTGATTGGTACGTCATGTGACTGATTTGTTATTGGAACCCCTACATATTATGTCAAGCCAAAAATGAAAGTGGCATGACAAATCTGTGCAATACGAGTACACATATATAACGGAATGTATGGTGTTCCACAGGGTTAGATTGTGGGGCCTCTGCTGTTTTCATTGTATCTGTTGCCCCCCCTGCGTTCCATCTTAAGAAAACAGCGGTGACTGGTTCTAAATTGCTCTATAATTATAGTTGAGTTGAGTGATGAGAGCCAACAAGCAATTCGAGTCCAGCACAACTAGCAAAAATAAAGGAGGATTTCCTTAAGCTGCATGGAGGTGGCGAATACAAGAACAACGCTTTCTGAATTCAAGGTGAAGAGAGCCAGATTCAATTAAAAGGCTACTCTCCTTTTTCCTTTTATTCACCAGTAAACCCTATACCTTACCTATGTCTTGAATTTGGGGGGACATTTTATTTTTCATTAGAAGGGTTTGGTGAATGTGTGTAGTAAACTTCAGTGCCTCCAACAAGATTAAGAATCACTGGCAAAAAAAAAGTAACACACTCACTGGTCTTCTCAACTGCAACAGACTCTTGTGAAACATCTTGCTGAACGGATTCTAAGGGAAAACAGATAGACACAGTCAAAATATACTCATACAGGACTTAGAAAGAATTGCAAAAAAAAAACATGGTCTAGCGTTTGAAGTACCAAGCATCCAGTACAACTCACTTAAGACCTGTATTTACCTGGCGTGGACTGAATAGTTTCAGCAGGAGCTACTGCTTGCGTAACGGTGGGCTCAAAAGACACAGGTCCCGTCTGGGAAAGAGGAACTCTGCTGGCGCTAGCGACAGATGAATTTGTGGGTGGAGTCTCTTGAATCAGTCCAGGCATGGTAACAATTGGAACCACGGATGGTACTGGATTTTGAACCGGACTGACTGTAGAGACCAAGATGGTAGATGAGGCTGCAGCGGTGGTACCAACTACACTGCCGATGGGATTTTGAGAGGTTGCAGACAGGGTGAAGTTTGGCAATGGAGCTGTAGGAGCCTGGGTAGGAGCAGTAACCTGACCAGGAACTGAAACCAAAGGGGAGACTGCTGGTGTTGTAAGGTTGGCAATAGTGGTGTGGGCCACTACTGCTTCAGTTGGAATAACAGGACTAGCAGAAGGTTGGAGGACATATGGTGGAGCAGCCACACTGGATACTTGAGCTGGTATCTGGGAATCAGCTGTTCCAGAAAGTGCTGTGGTCACCTGCGCCGGCTTACTTTTTAACTGAGAAGTGGGAGCGGCAGACATGAGGCCCTTTCGAAGTGTGTTAGGACTTGAGCAAGGCGGAGACGAAATGTGAGGTTGAAATGAGGAGGACGTCGAAGGGCTTGGATGGGATGGCTGGCTGACTGGTGGACTTGATTTCTGAGCTTCGCCTATATTTTCTATTCTAACAGCCCCATGGTTGATTTGCTGAGAAGTTGAATGAGCACCAATAGGAGTGGCTGAGGACACACTGGTGACAGTCTGAAGCTGTCCAACAGTGCTACGGGCAAGTTGAGATGTGCTTATGCTTGCCCCTGCGGACTGCGTGGAACTCGGGGCGGTAGAAAGTTGGATGTTTGTAGTAGATACTTGGATCGGTCCCATCATGGTGACTGACTGAGAAACGACTGTGGTATTGGGCGACACGGATGTACTTGGGACTTGAAAAATCGGGTTGATAAAAACAGGCGTGGTGGTGATGAACTGGGGTGGTCGCGTTACAGGTGTCTGATGCCGGATATCCTGGGGCCGAATATTCTTGTTGGGAAGAGTCACCATTGTGGAAACCATAGATGCAGGAACTTGAGTGGTCGGTGCAGAGGTCATTGGGTTAGGTGTGACAAATACGGTGATCTGGTTGGGAGAAATCGAACTGGATGAAGCAGGAATCTGTATGACAGAGTGAACACTTGTAAGAGGTTTGGGGCCCATGCCGGGTTTGAGCATCACACTGGCCTGGCTTGGACTGCAGCTGGTGTTAGAACTGCTGCTAACGGCTAACGAATGGCTGCCTTGAGTGGAAGTAACTGGTTTTGGGCTCACACTCTGGACAATATTAGTGTTAGTGAAGGTAGGACAAAGGCTAGTAGTTGTACTTAGACTGGAACTGATACCAGGAGATGGTAAAGGGTTTTGGTTATTGCTGGGAGTGGTATTGAAGGTCACGTTAGGATGCATGCTGTGACTGCTCATAGGAGTTGACGCAGGAGTCTTGGGTTTAGCTTCTGATTCGATAAGCGTGGCAGAAGTAGAAACAGGGGCTGGCATGTCTGCACTCTGAGTATTAAAGTGAAGTTGCCTCTCAGGATCCATGGCTGACTTGGGGCTGTCTTTTGCCATAACGTCCCGAACCACATTGCCATGCACAGTCCGAAGATGCTTGTTCGGGACGTCCAGAAGCTGGTTGAGTGAAGTGGGAGCAGCCCTGACAGCCGCTGATCCTCCCGACTCCTGCACTGGTGCTTTGTGTGTAGGGTGCCTCTCGATTGTCCCAGCTTGCAACTCCAAGTCAGATTTCGGCTGCTGAGGACCGGGAAGACGAGGACTTGTCATCCTGGGAGCCGATAACTCCCTCAAAGGCTGAGGATGTGGTTGAAGTTGAGATATCTGACGTTGCTCGGATGCCATCATTATCTGACTTTCTCGAATGCCCTCTGGAGGGTTACCTTGTAAACCGTGGAAGGAACTCTGGGTCTGTTGTGTCTCCATGCTGCCACTTATCTGTGACGCCAAAGATACTGGATTTGGTGTTAGCATCATGGTTTGCCCTTGAGCATTAACCAGCTGTTGAGGTTGGGGAGGGCACGTGATGGCCGCTTTTGCCCCTTTTTGTCTTCCAGGACTTGGTGTGGTTGACTTGCGACTAGAAGCTGGGCTTGACCTACGACTATTGCTAGGACTTGCCCTTTTACTCTGTCCTCCAGACTGCTTGTCCGGTTTAATGCCTCCTCCACCAGTACCTGTAGAGAACGGTTGTTGACTGCTGCTTGCGTTATTTCCACCACTTCCATTGTTGCTGTTGTTGCCTGGTAAAGTTAAGCTGGGAGGCGCCTGTCCAATAGCTTTCAACGTTGTTGGGTTAAGGCCCTGTTGGTCAAATCCTCTGTTCAAGTTTGTCTGCCTGGGTGGCAGAGGAATGTTAATTTTAGGGGGAAATAACCCTGCAATGGACGCATTGAGCCTTTCTGGCGAAAGGTTGATTTCCGAGGGCTCTGTGCTCGGTGGACGATTAGTTGGGGTGAGGGGGTGATGGTATGGCCTGGGGCTGGCCCTGTTGGGAGTTTTTGGTCGTGAACTCTGTGAAGTTGTAGGAACGTTAGGGAAATGAATGCCGGACATGGGTCCCCCTTGTTGAGGTTGAGTGGGTAACTGTTGTTGGGGACTGGCTCCAGTGTGCTGGGCCACTGATGACGGAACAGGGCCTTGCTTCATCACGTGCGGCGTGGAACCCTGGTTGGCCATCATCTGTTGGGCCCCATTTCCAGACTGCATGCCTATTTCTGCACCACTTGGCCTGTCCTGCTTCGGGTGGATCCCAGAAGTTGTCTCATCAGAGCCGGTGCCTTGGGGACCCTGCCCTGAATCAGGAAGGGACATTCGCCGCGAAGCACCTGCAAGCTAAAATGCAAAACACAGTAGAGTTGACGCAATAAAATACTCACACTCACAAAATAATTAGCTCTTAAATCAATACTATATGTCAGTGGTTCTTAACCTTGTTGGAGGTACTGAATCCCACCAGTTTCCCATGTGCATTCACCGAATCCTTCTTGACTGAAAACTTTGAAAATGTTTTTTTTTCTTTCAATTTCAAGACGTTATAGGGTTTACTGATGAACAAAATGAACATGGAGAGTAGCCTTTTCATCAAATCTGGCGAAAGGAAGTGTTACTTTAGTTTTGCTGGACTAGAATTGCTCAACTTGGCATTGCAAATCATGCAGTTAGGACACTGACTCCCATCACTCAACTCAACTGTATATTTACAGAGCACTTTAAAACAATCACCGCTGTTTTCGTAAGATGGAACCCAGGGGCAGCAGATACAATGAAAACAGCAGAGGCCCCAAAAGTGAACCATGTGGAACACCATACGTTACGTTATACAGGCAAAGTCATATTGCACATATTCGTCCCAACACTTTTTTTTTGGGCTCAACATAGTATGAAGGGATTCCAATAATAAAGAAATCAAATGACATACCATCACAACAGTCTCAAGTCAACTAACGAGTGCAACAAATTCCTGCAGCACAGATAGAACAATCAATGTAGCGTGATCACCTGCAGCCTATGATGCCCCAAGTGGGGCGTATCATCACGAATCATTTGAGTCAGGTGCGTGCCTTGGTCTCCATCGAACCCCTAGGGTTCGATCCAACCCAGGTTAAGAACCACTGCTATATGTAGAAAATTTGACATTACAGGACGTAGCTTTCTTTAATAGTTAAGTTTTTTTACTTGAATAACAAGTCCCATGAGTTCTCACCTGGTGATTTATGATAAGGGGCATCCCTCTTGCTTTGTCAGGCGACGGCGCTAATCCTGCATGACCTTGAAGGCTGATCATGACAGGCATGTTCCCTTGCTGGGAAACCGGGAGTCTCTGCGCCTCAGGTTGATTGCCAATGACACGAGGAGGAAGTTGACCTCCTGGAGCGGTGGACATGCGATTTTTCTGCTCTTGCTGCATCTTAAGCATCATCAGCATCTGCTGCTGTTGCTGTAGTTCGGAGATTGAATCAAGCAGGATTAGATCATCGGATATTTATCGCATATTGCAAAGTACCTTAAAAAAATTACCTGCTGTTGTAGATGTTGCTGCTGACTCTGCTGCTGTTGCAGCTGGTGGTGTACCTGGGGTTGGCCTTGACCTGTGGTCTGTGGTCCTGCCATGCCCTGCTGCCCTTGAGCATTCTGGAGACCTTGCATCTGCAACTGTTGCATCTGCTGCTGCTGCTGCATCTGCTGCTGTTGTAGCTGTTGCTGCATTTGCTGCTGCTGTTGAATCTGCTGCTGTTGAATTTGTTGTTGCTGCTGCTGCTGCTGCTGCTGCTGTTGTTGTTGAATTTGCTGCTGCTGTTGAATTTGTTGTTGTTGAATTTGCTGCTGTTGAATTTGCTGCTGCTGTTGGATTTGCTGCTGTTGTTGGATGTGTTGTTGCTGCTGCTGCTGTTGCATGAACTGCATCGGTACCTGCTGCAATATCCTTTGATCACCTGGTTGACCAGGGAACACTTGGGACAAGCAGATATGAAATGGAAACATGTCATCATACGTATATACAAAATGCGTTGCTACTAGACATAGTAAAAAACTTTACATCACTGGCTACAAGAAAAGCATCAACCCACCCTACTACTGACCTTATTTAAAAACAACTGTAACTGAGCCTAACTAGCATTTGCTCCACACACACACACACTCATAGTTTTAGCTTTTTTTGTCACCTGAAACCTTGCCAAAGGTTTACAAACATTTATTGCCCCAAAAAAATTGTGTGTCATATCTTAGTCAGCACAGTCAATCCTAGTATATAATTCATCCAGTGAACTGATCAATACTCAAATGAATGAAACCATTCTGAAATACCTGAAGGCCTATTGGGAAAGTCAGCAAGCTTTGGGCCAGTGTTATCCATGCCCAAACTCTGTTCGCCTCCAAAATTTTGCAGCTCAGAATCCTCCATAGAACCAGTCGCATCCAGACCTCTAAAAATATAAGAAACATAAATCCACTTGAATAATAATATTAATGTACAATTGCCTTTGGAAACTGGCTTTTTGTTGCCAATAAAACTGGTTACCCAGGTCCCTCAACTTGCTGGGGCCCTTCTCCATCTTTTGGCTTCTTCTTTCGTGCAGGTTTCTTCTTTTTGGGTTTGGCCTGATTGCCCCCACCTGCTTGCTTTCCTCCCGGTCCAAACTGGCTGGCTGAGATATCACTCTGCAGCAGATTTACCAGCAGTGGGCTTGTCAATGTTACATCTTTACTGACAGGAAAACCACCTGCCTGTGCACAAGGTCCCCCCATTGGAACCTGAGCCGGGAATTGGGAGTTAAAGTTCATGCCATGACCTGCAAAGTGTCCATTTCCCATTTGCATGTGCTGAGGGCCCCCCATCATGCCTTGTGCCTGCTGTACCTGCATATCAGGGACCATCTGTTGGACCCCCAAATCGCCTGTCCCACTATTGGGATCTCCCATTTGATGTGGGTGTGGTTGAGCTGTCTGTTGTTGTTGTTGTTGCTGCTGCTGCAACAATACTTGCTGCTGCTGTTTCTGTTGCTGCTGCTGTAACTGCTGCTGTTGCAACTGTTGTTGGATAAGCGGGTGACCAGCAGGGAGCCTCAACTGTTGCCCATGCATACCCATGATTTGATTTGGGTTGGCAGTGAGTGGAAGCTGTTGAGGCTGCTGCTGATTCATCTGCTGATGGTGTTGTTGTTGTTGTTGCTGCTGCTGCTGAAGCTGTTGTTGTTGCTGCTGCTGCAGTTGATGCTGTTGTTGTAACTGTTGTTGTTGGAGATGGGCCATTTGCTGCTGCTGTTGCGGCGTCATCTGCTGTGGGCCAACCTGGCCTTGGAACTGAGCCATGTTCCCTTGAACGTTTGGTGAGGGCCCACGCATCATCTGGCCAGGCATGACCCCGGAGGGCATTTTTCCTCCAAAGGCCTGTTTGTTGCCTTGCATCTGGCTTACAACCATTTGTTCCATCATTGAATTTTGCTGCTGCTGCTGCTGTTGCTGCAGGAGCATTGCCTGATGCCCTTGGCCTCCAACCATCTGACCCTGCCCATGAATCACCCCCTGGCCTTGCTGAGGCATCATTTGCTTGGGTGGGGTCATCCCTCCTCTCTGCCCTTGACTGAGGGGCCTTGAGAGGACAGTCTGACCTCCACCCTGGCCTTGAACCATCTGGCTGGGGGAGGAGGACACGGGTTGGGCCTGATGCTGGAGGCCCAACATCGGGGTCTGAATGCCAGGCGGCTGCTGCTGCTGCTGTTGGGTCATGCTAGGCCCAGTAGCTGTGCCAGGGGACTGACCTGGAATGCCACTTTGTACACCCATAACATTGGGTTGGGCATGGATTGAATTTGGTGTGGAGGATGATTGCTGGATTCCTGATGCAAACAAAGAAGGAGAGCATTGGTAATTGACATAAAGGTGAACACCAACTAGCATGCTGCCTACTGACTGTTAAGTAATGCTTGTTTGAACATTCAAGTGGCCACAAAGTGGAACACAATACAATTTGTGAAGATGCTAGGGATTCTAGTAATGCACATATTGCTGGCTATATGTCAACATTTGGTCAATCTATACTTTCCAGAAACCAATACTATTGGTTAGTACGGATTCTGTACTGTGTAAAGTGTCACAGGGAAAAAAACAATGTAAATATATTTCTCATTAGGGCAAGCAACTTCCTCATTCTACGTTTCTCACCTTACTGAGAACGTTTTCTAATTTGAACGAGAAAGTAGTCCATTGCATGTTAGCATGGGAGACCCTATAAAAACATCTTGGTTTGCATTTCTGAGTGAAAGTGACAATGAAATGTGCAGGACCTAGTTAGGTTCTATTTTCACCTGGGACTTTATTATAAGGACAATGCTGCTTTACTTGCACATCAACATAATGTTGTGTCTGAGGGACATTTAAAACGGCTGACATCTTATAGTCTGCTAAATAAGCTACCGCTCTCATCCTTATGAGAAAGTTTCTCATTCAAAGAAAAAAAACTTTTTTGTTAGAACAAGAAAGGTACGTTACCTGTGTGAGTCATTGTTTGGCTACTCTGCAGACTTGATCCCCCACCGGGCGCTCCTGACGTGCTTGTGCCCACCTGACCTTGGGCAAAGTTTGGGGTTGGAAAGCCCATTGGCCGCTTTGCCATACCTGTGGTCAAGAGTCATTGACTTATCTCATATATGTACTTCTTATGGTAAACAGTATTATATCCATTTCTTTATATTTACATTCAATTATACTCACAGAAGAAAAGTTACCGACCTGGATGAACTTGTGTTCCAGGTTTTCCATGTTGGGGCATTCCTATGAATCCTTGCTGCATGTTACCTTGTTGGTTGAGGGCTGCTCTTCCCGGTGAGCCGACACCCTGTGGAAAACCCTGTGGAGTTGTGGGTCTCTGAGCCATCATTGGGGGAGTTCCAGGTGAACCCTGTTGAAAAGGAGATGACGAGGACCCCGGGGATTTGGCAGTGAGATTCCCCTGCGGCCCAGTTGGGGCTGGAATGGGTGGAGGAGGTCTAGGTGGTCCGACTACACCACCAGGGCCAACTTGTGGACCCTTAGGCTGAGGTGCAGCAAACTGACCCATTGCCATCTGCTGCTGCAATTGTCCTTGTCCCATGGTATTGAATACCTGACCTGCCTGCTGGCTACCAAATGGATACGGTGGTGGTGGGTGACTCGGCGTCTGAACTGTAGAAAGCGAAGGAGGGCGTGGAACCATCTGAGCTTGAGGTGGAGGCTTCCTCCAGGCAGGACCTCCTTGAGCGGCCGGAGCCTGGAGGACTCCGGAGGGGTTCCAGCCAGGAGGCATAGCCATTTGGCCCTGTGGGTTGAATGGAGGTCTGGGCCCAAGCTGAGAGAGTTGTGCCTGCTGTTGGGCTTGTTGCTGTTGGTGATGTTGTTGTTGAAGCTGCTGTAAAGCAGCAGGGTTGATTGGTCTACCAGCCTGCAACGCCTGCATGTGATGGGCAGCCTGGGGAGGAATGGGGCCATGTGGACCAGCCTGATGATGCTGAAGTTGCTGGTGCTGAACTGACATGCCTGGCATCATTGGGTCCATGACATCTGTGACAGAATGTACAATGTTGTAGTACTATCCCAAAAATGTGCACTATAAAATATCTCTGTTAAAGACAGTTAAAAACCTGTCTGTGAAGATGGTCTTGCAACACGTGGATGCATCTGTCCACTGTTACCTGGCACTAGAGCTTGGCCTGTCATAGCTGAGCCTGGAGGGACCATCGAAGGATTTGCCATCCTCACTCCTACTTGTGGAAAAGTAGCATATTAAACCGCAGTGGATGTACAAATCTATACAAGTCCCTGTATGCATAATGAATTTCAACTCATTTGCTACCAAAAACGTATAACTATGTTCTATTTTAAATATTACCATGCTCCCAAAGATGTATTTATACGTTTATGTTTAAAAAAAACAACAAAAAGATGCTAGAGCATACAGAATGCTTTGACGCAGCCTCTGAACTAAAGAGAATGCTTAAAGCAATGGTAGTTATTACAAAAACGGCCAGCAGGTAGCAGCAGAGTATAAGAGATCAACCAGGGCCATGTTGCAAAAAGCTCTTTCCCCCCACTGTTTAAACAGATTTGTGAATAATGATGAAACTTAGCTATATGCTAATGCTAATTGCTGCAAAACGGAAACAGATAGAAAAATACTTTTTTCCCCTGATGAAAGAAGAAACCATAATCTTTCTTTAGGTAGGTTCCATGTTTTTATAGCAATATAACACAATATTCTGTGGCCTTGCAAAATCTGTCAAAATCCAGTAAAACAGCCGGGAGCGAAGGGGGTTGCTTCAGTGAAAATGGATGGGAGTGAATGAGTTAATTAATTTATTTTTTATTACAAAAAGTCTTGAGATGGAAAATTCCATAACTCAGTTCTAAAAAACAGACAATTCCCAAAGTGTTACATTGTAGCAACAAAACAGTAGCAATACCTGGACCAGGCTGATTTGGAAACCCCACATCCATTCTCATCTGGCCAGCTGCTCCAATTGGTCCATTAACTCGAACTTCTTGCCCTCGATTTGGTCCCCCTGCAACATTGATGGCCCCCTCTCCTAAACAAAAGAGGAAACATTTATTTATCAACGCATTGTTTTTATTTTTAGACTGTTTGAAGCAATAAACGTATGTACAATAGCCGTGAAATAAGCTGTATGTATCCAACCTTCGATTTGCACCGAAAGAATTCCCAGGTCTCGGAGCTGCTGCTGGTTGTTCTGAGCCAGTAGCCTCAGTCGTTCAGCGGCATCCCGTGGAATGTTGAATGTAACGCGCACACTGTTCCACGGCTCGACGTGCTGTGGCTGAAGTGTCTTTGATTCTAGAAGAGGGCAGAATACAACGTGCGGTTGCAGTGTATCTGAAATTGAGTTGTGATTTCCATTTTAAAAAAGAAAGTAATAAGAATAAGATTAATGGAAAAAATGAATATCATGAAGCCAAATCGCAGTTTGGAGATGTATGATTCATTCTAAGCCAGGAATCAAGTATTGATGAAACTCACATGCAGTCACATGATACTAAGATGGTGCGTTGCGAAAGTGTTAGTCCCCTTGAACTTGTTGGCCTTTTGCCACATTTCAGGCTTCAAGCAAACATGAACCTAGTTTGTTTGTTTTTTTCTGTGAAGGGGCTAATGCCAGAGGGGGCGTGTGTTACCCCAGGGAACATGCTGTGTTGTAGTATTAGTATTACATTACAAAACATAATTGCACATCCACTACAGTAGGTGGCAGTGGCACTCACATAGTCAGAGTGTGCGCAGAGAGTATTAGGTCTATCTTATAACGAGTTTATAGATAGATGATAATATCTATAGTCATGGCGGAGATTTAGGGAAGTGGAGCAAATTTTTTGAGTAGTGTCTTTTTTTTTTTGCTACTCTTCTATAAAGGCCAGATTTGTACAGCGTGCCACTAATAGCTTAGCTGTGGATCTCGCCAGTTCATCTCGAGTGATCATAGACTTCTTGGCTGTATTTCTGACCAGTGCTTTTCGTAAGGGTCTGAAGTTTCGAGGGACAGTGGTTTGATACGCGCTCCATTTCAATATGATTGATCGAACAGTGCTCCGTGAGATGTAAATCCTGTGAAATGTTTTAAAATCCTAATCCTGCTTTAAAACTTCACCACAACTTCCTCCCGGACTTGCCTGGTGTGTTCCGTGGTCTTCATGACGCTGTTTGCTCCCCAATATTCTTTTAACAGACCTCTGAGACCGTCACAGAGCAGGTGCATTTATACTGAGACTAGATTACACATAAGTGGATTATCATCATCAGTTATTTAGGTCAACATTGGATCATTCAGAAATCATGATCTGGAGTCAGATGGCTGCACTGAGAGAAAAGGGGGTGAATAATTTCAAACATCCTATTTTTGAGGTAGGAGAGAGGGACGGAGCTGTCAACTGATCACCACCTGGTGGTGTGTTGGCTCCGATGGTGGGTGAAGATGCCTGTCAGACCCAAACGTTTTGTGAGGGTTTGCTGGGAACGTCTGGCGGAACCCCGTCAGAAAGAGTTTCTCCGGCAAAACTTCTCCCTTGTCCCGGGGGTCGGCGGATGACATTGAGTCAGAGTGGGCCATGTTCCGCTCCATTGTTGAGGTGGCCGATCGGAGCTGTGGTCGTAAGGTGGTCGGTGCATGTCGTGGCGGCAATCCTCGAACCCGCTAATGCAGTGGTCCTCAACCCTGATCCTCAGGGACCGGTATCCAGCCTGTTTTCCATTTCTCCCATAGCCAGCACAGGTGGAGATCGTTATCAGCCTTCTCCAGAGATTGCTGATTAGCTGATTATATGAATCACCTGTGTTGACTGTGGGAGGCATGGAAAACAGGCTGGATACCGGTCCTCGAGGACCAGGATTGAGGACCACTGCGCTAATGGACACCAGCGGTAAGGGATGCCGTCAGGCTGAAGGAGGAGTCCTATCGGGCCTTTTTGGCCTGTGGAGGCTGCTGACAGGTACCGGCTGGCCAAGCGGATCGCGGCTTCGGCGATCGCTGAGGCAAAAACTCGGACATGGGAGGAGTTCGGTGAGGCCATGGAAAACAACTTCCGGACGGCTTCGAGGAAATTCTGGTCCACCATCCGGCGTCTCAGGAGAGGAAAGCAGTGTACCATTAACACTGTGTATAGTAGAGATGGGGTGCTGCTGACCTCGACTCGGGACGTCGTGAGTCGTGGGGAGAATACTTCGAAGTCCTCCTCAATTCCACTGACACGTCCTCCTTTGAGGAAGCAGAGTCTGAAGTGGGGTCTCCTATCTCTGGGGTTGAAGTCATTGAGGTGGTTGGAAACCTCCTCGGTAGCAGGGCGCCCCGCGGGGGTGGATGAGATCCGCCCGGAGTTCCTAAAGGCTCTGGATGTTGTGGGGCTGTCGTGGTTGACATGCCTCTACAACATCGCGTGGACATCGGGGGCAGTGCCTCTGGATTGGCCGACCGGAGTGGCGTTCCCCCTTTTTAAGAAAGGGGACCGTAGGGCGTGTTCCAACTATAGAGGGATCACACTCTTCAGCCTCCCTGGTAAGGTCTATTGAGGGATGCTGGAGAGGAGGGTCCGTCGGGAAGTCGAAATCTCGGATTCAGGAGGAACAGTGTGGTTTTCATTCCGGCTGTGGAAGTGGTTGAAGTGGCTGGGGAGAGGAAAGTCTGGGCTTCCCTGCTAAAGCTGCTGCCTCCGCGACCCGACCTGTGATAAGCGGCAGAAGATGGATGGATATTTTTGAGGTACATATTTGTGTGAAAAAAAAAAAAAAAAAAGTTCAAAATATTGTATAAAGTTCGTTCCACTTCACGATTGTGTCCCACTTGGTTTTGAATCATCAAAAAAAAAATTATATCTTTATGTTCTAAGCCTGAAATGTGGCAAAAGGTCAAGAATTTTATGGGGGGGTTAATACTTTCACAATGCGCTGTACATTTTAACGCTATGGTGAAAAGATTTTATTATTACTTGATTAAACATATTGTACATTTATGGGGAAGCCCATTTATACAAATTCCTTTTGGTATGAGCCATTATGAGTATGAGCAATTATTATCGGGATCGGCATCGGCCAAAAAACAAAACCATGTTGGTCGGTCCCTGATAATGGCAGGTGCATTGCTTGATCAGAATGTTGCGTAAAAAAAAACAAAAAAAACATACTAACCCATATCAAGCATGTTGGGTATACCACTGAGAACATTATCAAGTTTAAATGCGAAGTCTTCGTCGTCCATACTCCCTTGAAAAGCAACAAAAACGGTAAAATGTGCTCCCGCCCCACTGCTGCCTTCCATGGCATCTTGGTGGTTGTCCTCTTCAGTCTCAGGGCTTCTGTGGCAACTCTCAACCTCATCGCCGACACCAGAGTCCAAATCTGAGTCACTGTCACTCTCCAGGTACTCGCTCCGTTGGGACAGCTGAGGTGGAGCGCCTCGATGAGCCATTCTCCTCTTTGTCTGGGAGTGGCGTTGGAACCGTTTTAAGCTAAAATTCCACATGAGAAAAACAAGCCATTATGATTTGATCCTGAGGACCACTTGTCAAACGCTCAGTATATCAGAAACTGGTAGTCTTGAGATTTCATTGTAGCCTGCACAGGTTCAAGACGCCCTGCGACGGAGATCACAAAAAAAACGATCACCTGCAGCTCATACTTTGCAGGCTGCAGCCAACTAAAAACCAGCCCATGTGCAGCGTGGCGTCCTCTCCTCAGTTTCATTAACACTGCACGTTACAGATCAAATCAGTGACTGAAAATATTTGTGTGCATTTTGCACCATAAATTTAAAACAATGTTCTGTTTTCTGTATAATAAAGGAATGGAAAATTGGATATGTATATTTTCTTTACCTGATTTGTCGATTTAATCAAAAAATAATTGACAGCTTAATCGATTATTCAAATGATTGTTAGCAATCAGCTCAGAAATGAAAATGCAGTTAATCCATGTGATCCGAATCGGTATCACCCAGTTTTACTCGTGGATGATCGGTACCAGACTCAGCAGCATAAAACCCTGAACAAACCCTGATCGGAACAAGACGAGCAAGCCATTTTTATTAGTTTGTTTTTAAACGATTATGTTGGAGCTCAAAAACAAAGCAATGCCTGATTTTTAGGGGTTAACTTTTTTACATTCTTTCTTAGTATTTCTTATGTCGGATTCAAGTTATTTGAACATTTTTCTCTGCATACACACCAAAGGCTACAGTATAAAATACTCGAGTACTTAAACCAGTATTACAAAATAAAAAGCTAACTCATTTGCGACATTCAGTAAAAAAAAAAAAAAAGAAAGAAAGAAAAAGTGTTGTTGCACTATATGTGGTGTAACGTTGAGGTTATACATTGATTAATAAAATACTTAGTTTATTGCTAGATATAAGCAATAACAAAAATAAAAATAAAATAGCACGGATAACATGATCGGCCCTGCAGTAGCGGGCCTCGGCACGAATCTTCGGTACACGTAAAAAACAGTATCAATTAGAAAATCCATTCAAAAATTAATCTACTTTGCATTGCTTCACGATAAAGATAACCGCTTGATGAAGATGATGTTATGTAAGATTATGAGACAGACCAAACGTATAACTAGACGGATCCAAGCAAGCTTCGCTTAGCAAAGGCTAGCGACGAGCAGGTAATTCACCGCGGATGCTTCAAAAAGGCACACAACAGCCTCTCAATTTTGTTTTCGGGTTAGCATATCGGCTATGTGTTATTCATGGCAGGTTAGTCAAAGATGAGGAAAACGTCTTACCACACATAGTTTTGTGGAAATAAATTCGACCTGTCGACATCTGCTAGCTAAATTAGCTAACAAAACAGTGATAACGAAAGCATTAAGCACGCTCAGCGTTTCCGTTGAGGCCTTTCAAAATAAATCAAGAATGAAGCATAAACGGCGACAGTCGTTCCAAACTAAATAAGGGTAATATGTCTCTATACAAGATATACTGCACGCAAAGGTTTCAGTAATGTCCACATGGAATGTGAGAATATAAAAGTACAGAATCATTCAATCAGTGGAATCATTTCATTTCATATAAATATACGCATACATAGAGCAGTCTTCAGTCACATTTTTATGAGGGTGAATGTTTATTTGTATGGAAAACCATCACAAAATTATTCACATATTGTGCAAATGTGTACACGGCGCGCTCCAGACAATAAAACAAGCAAAGCCATATTGCACAATTTAAGATAAAATTATCACAATTTTACATTAAAATAGAACCACGTTGCTGTTGATCTTAAGCGTTATGTACACCACCTAAAAATAATTTCATATATAAATAAAAAATCTGCTACATGCATTGAAAAAAAACTGTGCATCTACATACAGTAAAAAAACAAAAAACATTGATGCAAAAGTTACGTAACAAACAAGCGCACAGAACTTCAATGTTGTTTTGTTTGATGTCGTGTAGTCATCCGCTGGTGGGGCAATTGCGAACGGCTTGGCTTGAATATTGGTGCGTTGAGTAGTACGACAACACGTTTAAGAGAACATTGCACTATTTGCACAATTGTTGTTCTATCAGAATGACTGCATTACTGCTCACTTTACCCCTGGGCGTTATTTGACCATTTTTTGGCTTTTTGTTGGTTCTGACCAAGCCATTTCAAAATAAAATAACGCCCAGGGGTTAAAATGAATCTCTGCACGTACTGTTCATGTCCTAAATGTATACAATATTGTGTTATAGTGGCTTGTTTGCTGTAGTACTTGAGTGGCTAAAACTACCAGTGACAAATACCTTCCGTGTTTTCAACATACTTGGGCTTGTCCAATAAAGACGATTCTAAATATAAGCTCATTCAGCGTCTGAGGGGAATCAGATACTTTTAGACAGAAAGGAATAAGGCAAGGGAGCCAATGTTGGATGACTGCAGGGGTTCGCAAAGTTTCTAAGAAGCCCGTTTGCAAAACTTGTAATGCCTGTAAAAAATTCACATTTATTTTCTACAGTTTAAGATCAATTGTGGATGAACATGATTGACTGAGTCGGAATGGTTCAATACATTTTTCTTTGTCGTACGAGCTCAGCAGAACGGGAATGTCATTTTGTGGGGAAGAACGGATAATATTCAACTTAACGCCACAAGGGTTTCTTGCCTTAAAAATCAACTGATCATTCTCAACCTGCGGTGTCGTCGTTTCGTTTTCAGCAGAACAGTCCATTGCCATTCAATTTGTCCCAAATGAATAAGCAGCGGCGTTTTTGGGACAAAAGCTAAGTCCTGGACATTGCGAGCGCCGAGGCATCAGAACTCCGCGGGTCCGTCACTCCGATGATGCGGTCGTTAGTTCTCCGGGCGCCCTCCACCAAGGACAAAACATCCGTCCTCTCCACCTTGTGGCCTTTGGCCTCCAGCAGTTTAACATCTTCATCTAGAAATTCAGCTGTAAGAGAAGATTGATGAAATTGGGCTTTTCTTGCAATTGTCAATAAAGTTTCACAGCATTTACTCCTGATATGAACTTCATGGGAAAAAAAGTAGCACTGAAAAAAATGTCCACAATATGTGATGGGAGTAGAAAAAAAAAAACTTACAGTCGACCAATAGGATGTCTGGCTCCAGCTGTGGGTGGAGTCTACCATACGCTAAACTGTCACTCATGTTTTTACGTGAGGACAAAACATTTAGCAGCACCTGTGACGGATAATGAAACATCATGAAAAAAAAAAAAAAGCAGGAAGCTTTAAATACCACGGTCAAAAATCAGACATGAAAACTAATCACCTGTGTGATGCCACTAAGAGATTTGGCTCCGTTGCAGGATCCGACCGCAACGTATGTACCGCACACGCCGTTGGATGGCCTCACTGCGGTGGGCAACAGGAAGGACAACGGTCGCTTCCCAGGCTGGAGGTTGTTATGCTAATGACATCAACCGTGTTTCACAAGGTCATAAGAAGCCAACATCCAGCATTTTTTTTTAAAATACAGCGGTGCCTTGAGATACGAGTGACCCCACATATGAGTTGATCAAGATACAAGCTGTCCTTCAGCCAATTTTTTTATTTTTTTTTGCTTTGTCTTAAGAACTCAAACTGGAGATACGAACGAGCACTGTATGATGACATTGAACTCAACTCGGCTCAAGCGGTTTGAACAATTTGCCCCAAAAGAGATTTGGATCAAATGAAGGCCTAAAATGGCATTAACAAGCATTAAATCCAGTAAAAATAATAATAATACAATTGTTCATTGTGTAAAGCAGTCACTATAACACATTTTAGCGATAATTTAATGTGACAATAAAATATATGTCCACATTTTGTTTCATGTTCCAAATACCACCTGCTCTTAATTTGAAAAGAAATGTAGTGTTCCTGTCACCAATGTCCGACATGAAACACCAATGCCACCTAGTGGCAGATTATTACCTCAACACAAATCTATGACTCAATGTATCCCATTCCTTTGAACCCTGACTGTTAACTGCAACTTTATGAATTACTACTTGAATGAACTAAAAGATACAATATATTTATCCACTTTTAAGATAATTAACAAGAGTTTAACAATGGAAATCATGCGATTAATTAAGATTAAAAGTTGTAATCGACTGACAGCAACCAATATCTAAACGGTATTATGCACATATGTATTTACGTATATGGCGACATGGGACGTGTAGCATTAAAAGTAGAGGTGTGCCAAAAAAATCGATTCTCATTTAGTACGATTCAGAATCGATTTTAAATGTCTAAAAATCGATTTTTTTTAAATTATTTTATACTGTCTTGCCTTTGTCTGTGTGTGCCTTTATTTGGAGCGCTGTTCATGTTGTACCCAATGTGGCCACTTAGGGGCAGTGTGGTTCCACGCGGTCTAATACACTGTTAAGTTGTAGCCACATTAGAGAGTAGAAGGAAAAAGTCACGATCAAGTTATTCCAATAAAAGTTGTTTTTTTGTGTGGAGCCATTCTTTTGAGTGATAAAAGTCGCGTGAGTCGCGCGCTAATTAGCATTAGCGAGTCAGACTGGATTAGATCAGTACAATTCCTTGCACATCTATAAATTGAAGCACAAATCATTGTCAATCAAATCATTTTCAATCAAAAATCGTTCTTAATCGAAAATAGATTCTGAATCGAATCGCAGGCCCAGAAATCGGAATCGAATCGAACCGTGAGACATTCAAAGATTCCCACCCCTAATTAAAAGCATTGGGAAAAAAACTCATTGTGTGTGCGTGTAAAAAAAAAAAAACTAGCTTTACCTTTCAGGCCACTAACTTAACGCTCATACTAATTAGCATCCATGTTGCAGTGCTTAAACCCTTTAATCAACAGACTGAAAACAAGCGGCGTGCAAATAACCGAAAATATCCTTTATCTTCTGCGTATAATATTAGTGCTGCATTGAACATGTGGGAGAGTTGAGGCGTTATTATGAAGCACTCCATGCAGCAGCCAATCATATTGCAGCTGGCCTACAACTCCAGTGGGATTCATAATAACGCTTATCCGTCAGTTTGTCTTCTGCTGCCCCCAAGTGGCCAAGGCGGGCATACCAGAAGGAGCAGTATTCGGTTGATGTTCCAAAAAAACTTTAAAAAAATATATTTTTCATTTTAGTTTATGACGTACAATATTACGGCGTGACATTTTCCTCATTAAAATACACATTACAAGATTTGTTGTCGTTTTTAATGGAATTTCCATTCATTTGCGATACGAGTGTGGCTACGGAACAAATTGAACTCGTATCCCAAGGCACCGATAAAAAGTCATACTTACAGGATTAGGTGTGGAGTTTTGGGTTTTATTAGGCCAAGAGAAGGCCATTATTTGGCTGTTCAAAAGGATTCCAGAAGGAGTCACTATCCGACTGCCAAACGGTTTATTTAGGGAGCTGAAAGACCAAAATACGCTAAGTAACTATTTCATCTTGAGTAAAAACAAACAAAACAAGTCAGTGTTGTACGAACGCATACCTTACGACTGAGACGATGTGGTCATCCGGACCCATGACGATGACCTGAGCAGCTGCTGCACCATCCTCCAAACTGAACGAGGGCGCGTAATGGCCGGCAGGAAAGGCCTGAGAGTCGCTGATCATTTGGCGGAGCGAGGACGCCTGCGATTTGCTTAGAGATCGGACAAGGAACGTTTCGATAACGAACGAGCCGGACCCACCAAAAAAAAAAAAACTGATTGGAATGCAGCAGAGCGGTGCAATGTGTACCTCAACATCTTGCTGACTAATTCTGAGACTGAAGTGTCAAACATGGGGTCTCCCAGGCCACTCGCCAGGGCCAAAGCTATTTTCACCGACTGGAAGACAACAATGGATGAATTACTGTTCAGTGAAATCTCGATTTAATAGACGGATAGAAAATAGTATGCAGTAGCTGTGAAAGAAAAAAAAAAAAGTTTAAGAGGCAATCGGGTCTAACAGACAACCCACAATTACTCAATTAAATCAAGGCTCTAGTGTACTGTAGTGAACCTTAACTCATTCACTGCCATTGACGTCAAAAATTAATTTGAACTATTTCTATTAGTTGAACATTTTTTTCCACTTTTGTTAACAAGAGTATGAAATCCTATATATTTTTTTATTGTACATTTAGAACAGATATGAAATTTGTGATTAATCACGAGTTAACCAGTGAAGTCATGCGATTAATTACGATTAAAAACTTTAATCGCCTCTTGCCCCAAATTTTTAATAATCTTTTTTTTTCTTTTTTTTAATTCATTCACTGCCATTGACGGCTATAAACGTCCAAAATTCATTTGAACTATTTCTATTAGTTTAACATTTTTTCCCCCACTTTTGTGAAACAAGACATTTTTTTAATAATCTTTTTTTTGGGGGGAAGATTGTTAAAAATTAGGGTCGGCAGGCAATTAAATTTTTTTATTGTAATTAATCGCATGACTTCAATTAATCAAATTTATTATTATTTTATTAATCACAAATTTTATATCTGTTCTAAATATACAAAAAAAAAATCTAGATTTTCATACACTTGTTTTTTTTTTTAACTAATAGAAATAGTTTAAATGAATTTCTGACGTCTATAGCCGTCAATGGCAGTGAACGAGTGAAACCAGATTTAGTGTAAGGGTCAATCCTACCTCTGCAGTCCAGTGATACGTGTTGTTCCTGGGCACCTGGCTGCTAATGTTGTAACCTTCCAGGATGTTAAGGGCTGCGATCAGACCAATACCTGCATGGGGTGCTGGCGCCACCATCACGTGGTGGCCTTCAAAAACATCCACAAAGAGCAATATGACAATTGTACTGATTGTTACAAAAAAAATAAAAGAAATGAAACGGAGAAGGAAAACGGTACTCGCCTTGATAGTTGATGTGCGCTGGCTGCTGAAGGACTGTGCTGTAGTTAGCAAAGTCATCTTCTGTGAGCACCCCACCACTTGCTTGCACCTTTACCAATCAGGAAAGCAGAGAAATGCAATAGTCGAGGCCATTCACCGAATTCAGTCTTGTCGAGTCCATACAAACCCCCAAAATGATCCTTATTTATTACAGTTCAGAACTTGAGTACAGTGGTGCCTTGAGATACAAGTGACCTGACTTCCAATTTTTTTTTTTTGATACGAGCTGTCGTGCCAATTTTTTATTTGACTTGTGAGTAGAAATTTGAGATATGAGCACGGTATCGTGGCAGTTTGACATATAGTGACTAATTCTTCTCAAATGAAGCTTCAAGCTGTTTAACGGAGTTTACTGTCAAAATAAATGTGAAACAAAGATAGTTACACAATGTGTATTTAAAAAAAAAAACAACAACACATAAGTTGTCTTCAAGTCCACTAGCTTAATGCTAACATATAATGGTAACAATCTCTGCTCACCAAGAATGGCCGTCAAAATGGCCGTTTCGACCACTTCCGTTAAGTGGTTTAGTTAGCTCCGCCCCGACTTACTGAAAGGTTGTGTTTGTTTTTTTCAATGCTCCATGAAGTGTTAAAAAAAATAAAAATAAACGTGGCGTGTTTTTAAAAGGTACAATGTACAATTCCATTTTTAGTTTGAGTTTCATCTATTGTATTCTGTTTTACAGTGAGTCATTTTGATATAGCATATACTATCTAACATTTATTTTTGGTTTTAATCATCTTTTCATGAATCATAAGTCATTTTTTATATGTTCGGGCAGTACAATATAACTAATTCACTGCCATTGACGGCTATAGACGTCAAAAATTCATTTAAACTATTTATATTAGTTTTACATTTTCGCCCACTTTTGTTTACAAAAGTATGCAAACCTAGAATTTTTTTTGGGGGGGGGGTATTAGAACAGATATATAATTTGTGATTAATCGTGAGTTAACTAGTGAAGTCATGCAATTAATTAAAAAAATTAATAATGTTTTTTTTGGTGTGTTTTTTTTAAATGTAAAAAAAGTTAAATCCGGAGTTAACTAGTGAAGTCATGCGATTAATTCCGGTTAAAATTTTTAATTGCCCGACGCCCCTAATTTTTTTTATTTTTTTCTTTACAAAAAACACATTACTAAAAAAAATTATAATAATTAAAAAAAAGAAAAGATTATTAAAAATTTGAGGCATCAGACGTAATCGTAATTAATCGCATGACTTCACTAGTTAACTCAAGATTAATCACAAATTGTAAATCCGTTCTAAATGTACAAAAAAAATCTAGGTTTTCATACTCTTGTTAACAAAAATGGGAGAAAAAAATGTTAAACTAATATAAATAGTTCAAATGAATTTTTGACGTCTATAGCCGTCAACGGCAGTGAATGAGAGTGCTCAGTGAGCGTGAAAATAATTAGATATGCAATTATGTAATCACAAGTCAACATTTGTGAAATCTTTACCACAGAAGCAATTTCCTGTGTCAGGTTGCCACTGTAGAACTCGGCTATCCCTTTAACTGCAATAGCATCCAAGAGATTGGCCAAATCCAGTCGTCTGCTCAACAAGCCAGAGAGGGGAGCCTGGCCATTAGGTAGGAACAGATCCCGAAAGGCATCCGAAATGTTCTGGTCCTTCACGTTTGCCAGAGCTTCAGCTAGGGATACAAAAAAGACAAGTCAGAAGACATCCAATCTCATTTCTAGCAAGTCACGTTATATTACCTACCAAACTCATGAGTTACATTAAATCCATTTCTGGCCACATCTGCTGCCACGGAAACCACGTCCCTCCACGGTATTCTGGCAAATTTACGACATTTAAAATTGACAAACATTTAAAAACATGCGAAATGAATCACCAATTTTGTCATCTGTAGTACTTTTGCAAACGGGCCCCACGAGCAGAACAGAATCTTGGCTTTCATTGGCCATTTAGGTTGACCAAAAAATGTGTTCGTTAGCCCAATTAGTCGTGTAAAGGTGCAGCTTTTTCTGTGGACTGATCATGCAAGATGGCCAACCCTGCGTCTCTCCTATGAGACGGCGTGGGAACAAGTACTTGCTCTCTTAGATAAATAATCATTTCTAGTTCTGCCTCAACATGGAATAACAGGTAGTTCAATAAACAAAGACTCGAGGCCATGATTTGAGGGAACACATTATAGAGAAAAATGCAAAATCAATTCAATTCAAATCAAAAGTCTACAATTAACTCATTCACTGCCATTGACGGCTATAAACGTCAAAAAATCATTTTAACTATTTCTATTAGTTTAACATTTCCCCCCCCACACTTTTTTTAACTAGAGTATGAAAACCTATAATTTTTTTTATTGTACATTTAGAACAGATATAACATTTGTGATTAATCATGAGTTAACTCAAGCCATGCAATTAATTATGATTGAAATTTTAATCGCCTGACGCCCCAAATTTTTAATTATGTTTTTTTTTTTTTTTATTCATTCACTGCCATTAATGGCTATAAACGTAAAAAAATCATTTTAACTATTTCTATTAGTTTAACATTTTTTTCCCCACTTTTGTTAAAGAGTGTGAAAACCTAGAATTTTTTTTATTGTACATTTAGAACCGATATAACATTTGTGATTAATCGTGAGTTAACTCAAGCCATGCAATTAATTACGATTGAAATTTTAATCGCCTGACGCCCCAATTTTTTAATAATGTTTTTTTATTTTTTATTCATTCACTGCCATTAACGGCTATAAACGTCAAAAAATAATTTTAACTATTTCTATTAGGTTAACATTTTTTTCCCCACTTTTGTTAACTAGAGTATGAAAACCTAGAATTTTGCTTAATTGTATTTTAGAACAGACATACATGTGATTAATCGTGAGTTAACTAGTGAAGTCACCCAATTAATTACGATGTAAAGAATGTAATCGCCTGTCGCCCCTAATTTTTAATAATCTTTTCTTTTGATTCATTCACTGCCATTGACGGCTATAAACGTCAAAAATTCATTTTGACTAATTCTATTAGGGTTTTTTTTCACTTTTGTTAACAGAGTATGAAAACCTAGAATTTTTTATTGTACATTTAGAACAGATACAAAATTTGTGATTAATCATGAGTTAACTAGTGAAGTCATGCGATTAATTACGATTAAAATTTTAATCGCCTGTCGCCCCTAATTTTTAATGATCTTTTGATGTTTTTTTTAATGAATTTATGGCAGTGAAGTGAGTTTATTATTACATACCTGCCATAAAGTTGGTGTGCCTGATGCATCCCACTGAGCATTCCTGGTACGCCAACAAGCAGCCCGGGCTGAAATGCACATGAATCATGCAGTAACAAAATCCTAAATGTATGGCTTGCTTAACATCCAAATGGGATTGAATGCCTCACATTGAGATCAAGGTTTGTCTGGAGTAACTCTTCCCGAATGGCAGCCGGCGCCGTTTCCCGGAAGTCAATGATCCTTGTATCATTTTTCCGGATATCATGCACCAACATAACTCCCCCACTGAGGACATCACACATACATCTTGGTAAATACAGACAAATGTAATAAAAATCCCCAATGCATACGTGATTTTTTTTTTTCCTCTTGACAACTCACCCTCCTAAACCCGAGGTGTGAGGATGTACAATGCCCAAACAGAGGGCAGCAGCGATGGCAGCATCAACACTGGACCCCTGCTTCCCCAAAACTTCGAACCCGAGGGATGTACAGCGAGCCACATCTGTCACCAACGCTCCTTGGTGAAAGACCTAATGAGAAAAATGAGGCAGTTTGTGTGTGACCGCCACGTGCAAGGCCAGAATTATTTTAGCAAATTAACTAGGGCTGCAGATATCGAATATTTTGGTAGTTGGATACTCTACTAAAAATTATATAGTATAGAATAATTGTTCGGATACAAATAATATCTATATTTATTTATTTATTTTGGTTAAAGTATAATTATGAATACCGAAGAGAACATAACACATTAAATTAAATTGCCTTTGAAGTAGACTGACAGCTCTTAATGGTTGCACTCTCTTAGTAGCTAGCTGCTAGCAAATAGACGCTAACAACAAGCACTGAATGTCAATACCAGCGTAATTAATTATAATTATGAATACCAAGAGAACATAACACATTAAATAAAATTAAACTGTCTTCGAAAAGTAGACTGATGGCTCTTGCCATGGGACACTCACTTAGATGCTAGCTGCTAGCCAATAGACGCTAACAACAAGCACTGAATGTCAATACCAGTGTAATTAATTATTGGGTTTGATTATAATTATGAATACCAAGAGAAGATAACACATTAAATCAAATCAAACTGCCTTTGAAAAGTAGACTGATGGCTCTTGCCATGGGTCACTCACTTAGATGCTAGCTGCTAGCCAATAGAAGCTAACAACAAGCACTGAATGTCAATACCAGCGTAATTAATTATTGGGTTTAGTTATAATTATAAATACCAAGAGAACATAACACATTAAATAAAATTAAACTGCCTTTGAAAAGTAGACTGATGGCTCTTGCCATGCGTCACTCACTCACTTAGCTGCTAGCCAATAGAAGCTAACAAAAAGCACTGAATATCAATACCAGCGAATACCAGCGTAATTCATTTGTGTGTTTTTTTTCATCCTTAATTTGTGACTGAATATGATTTCAGGAAGATAATGTGTTGATATTGGTTGCAATATATGACAGCAATATAATCCGGCCCCAACTACAGCTGGAAAGACGAGTTAAGACAGCCGTCACGCCACCGCGTACTGACCAGAACATTTTCAAAATAAAAGCGACAAAGGCATTGTCAATGTATGGGGTAGACGCACGCCACGGACTTCCAACTTCCACACATCGGGGTCATTTCCGGCCACTGATGGCTGTGTTCCGACACTCGCACCCCCACCCCTGCGCCCAGGACGTCTCCACACAACTGAGAAAGACACACTACACTCTCGCACCCGTCGACGGGAACGCGCAACCGAGGGGCACAAAGGCGGAAGCGCAAGAACTGGGACGCGGCCCACTGATGTGTGGAAACCAGGAAGTCCCGCCTCCTCCGTGGCATATACCCCATTCGTGGGTAAGCAAAGGTTTATTTTGAAGTTCCTGCGGAACGGGTACTAAAAGCAGAAAAAAAAAAGTGTTTAACCCTGGGGAACCCAAGAACCCTTTTCTTCTTTGGAAAATTATGAATTATACATTAAATGGCTGCTATAAGTTCACTGAACACCAAAATATATGTTTTTTCAATTTTAACCCTTGTTTTTTTAACTAGCTCAGAGTTGCTAATTTGATCAAAATATATATATAAAACATACTCCTAGGTATTCTGCAACATGATATGAAATAGATTAACAAAAAAAATAATAATTTTGCCATCTGATGGTTTGCTGAGAAGATGGTTTTGTTTGGATTGATTTCCAGCTCAACAAAACAGCATGTTGCCAGCCATCTTGTCACCACCACTCTATTTAAGTGCAATATTCCTCCACTAGGTGGCCCCATGCAGGGGTCAGAAGTGGCACTCTGGACTTTTGAAGTTAAATTTGTAAAAAAGAAAAAAAAAGGTCTTTGTTATTTGAGTAGCAGAATTTATAGGGGCCAAATTTGACCCCGTGGGTTCTCCAGGGTTAAAAAAAAATATTGGGGTACTCAAATTACTCAAGGCCTCGTTTCAAGCCCTAAAAATCAACCCTATTGCAATATGCTAATGTCCACTCACCTGGGGGTCTCCAAAGTAGATCTGCATGATGAGAGCAATGGTGACCCCCGTGGCAAAGGTGAGACAGGCCGTGATGATGACCTTCAGTCCATCCCGCTGGCAAGCACAATCTTGCATAAAAGGGTCTGTGGTGGTCTCCCTCAAGGAAACGGCATCATGGTAGGCCAGGTCGGACACCGAGGACGGCAGACGCTGGAGACGAGCGGACCTCAAAAACACATCCGGGTCTGGAATGTAATATATAGAACATTTTACCAAACACTTTTCTGAATTCCTCACGCATGCAACACCTAAAGTGACTTTAGAGGACTTTTTTTTTTTTATTCTTAGGAAACATCATATGACAATTTTACGGACCCGTCTCTTGCTCGCCGAGGACGTTGTCTTCATCTTTACGAGATTTTAAGGCATTGTCCCCCTGCATCACTTCATCCTCTGGCAGCCTGGGGAAGCTGGTGATGCTCATGTAGTCCACCGGCGAGTAGGCACTGCCCAGCGTTGTCTCCAGAGTGGCATCTTTAGCCGCCACGAACCCGTCCGGGTACTGCGTCACTGCTTCAGGGGATGAATTGTGCATGGCTCTTCCTCTGGATCTTTGGGGTTACACACTAAAAGTCCTCTAACGTTTAAGTGCCAAGACATACATCTAAGCGTTTCGTACGTCCCGGATGAAGAACTTCCAGGTCCACTTGATGTGATTTAAACCGGATCACAGTCGGACCTTTTTATAGCTCCTTGCTAAGAAATGGGCGCGTTACGTCGACGGTTGTGCATTCTGACAAGTGGAACCTGCAGAACACAGCAAACGTGCAGATCAGCTTTTATCTTCAATTCCATGACCTACATGGCTCAATAACAACAACAACAACAATCAGACATTATAATAAATAAGACAGCACCTACGCAAGGACACGTATTAAATTGCTAACCTTACCTGTCAGGATTTTAAGCTAGCTAACAAGCTATTCAAACACCCGCCGCAAAATAGGACACGCAAACTCCATTTTAAATACCGCACCGGAGTATATAATGAGGAAATCGGAAATATTCCTTATGGGGTTATTTTTAGGTGTCGCGGTCGTGTCGTCCTCGGTCACTCGAACCCCTACGATGTTGCCATGGGGGGAATGCGGTTTAGCGGAGGGTGTCAAATCGTCCAACCGGAACAACGAGTTCGAAACACCCGAGATCATTTCTTACGATTACATTACGGCTCGTGTGTGTCCACAAACATCGGGATGCCAAAGTGGCCGCCGCTCGCTAATATCGTCACACTTACTTCATCGGTCATTGTTGCTGCTATCTGCTCTGTCCTCCTCCTCAACGGCGCATCTTCACGTCGTCCACGTCCGATAGGAACAAGTTAAGCGAGTGGACGTAAATCTGAACCGATCACCTGCTCCAGTTACGTCATCTGTTGTCGTCATCGTCATCCTCCTCAATCTCCTCCTCCTCCTACTCCCCCCTCCAGTGTTACCCCACCCCCACCCACCCACCCAAAAAACAACAACTATGCAGTTCATTTCGTTATTGCTAACTGAACTTTTGCTTGACCCCAAAAAATAAAAGCCATTAAGAAAGCTCATACATATAATTTGTAAACAATAATAATCGGCTCTGACTTTCATCAATCACATCAAATCAGGCACTAAAAACAACCTTTTACCATCTGGAAAACATCCAGATTGAAGGGTTGCATGCTCCAAGTAGCTACAGGAGAAGCTTCTACATTCGTTTATCTCGACTTAACCTTTACTCATTCACTGCCATTGACGGCTATAGACGTCAAAAATTCATTTGAACTATTTCTATTAGTTTATTATTTTTTTCCCACTTTTGTTAACAAGAGTATGAAAACCTAGATTTTTTTTTATTGTACATTTAGAACAGATGTAAAATTTATGATTAATCGTGAGTTAACTAGTGAAGTCATGCGATTAATTATAATTAAAAACTTTAATCGCCTCTTGCCCCGAATTTTTAATAATCTTTTCTTTTTCTTTGTTTTAATTCATTCACTGCCATTGATGGCTATAAACGTCAAAAAATTCATTTTAACTATTTCTAGTAGTTTAACACCCCCCTCCCCCCACACACACTTTTGTTAACAAGAGTATGAAAACCTAGAATTTTTTTATTGTACATTTAGAACAGATGTAAAATTTGTGATTACTCGTGAGTTAACTAGTGAAGTCATGCGATTAATTACGATTAAAAACTTTAATCACCTGACGCCTCGAATTTTTAATAATCTTTTCTTTTTTTAAGTGATTCATCAAAAATTTATTTGAACTATTTCTATTAGTTTAACATTCCCCCCCACTTTTGTTAACGAGTATGAAAACCTAGAATTGTTTATTGTACATTTATAACAGATGTAAAATTTGTGATTAATTGTGAGTGAACTAATGAAGTCATGCGATTAATTACAATAAAAAAAAATGTAATCGCCTCTTGCCCCTAATTTTTAATAATCTTTTTTTTTTCAAATGAATTTATGGCAGTGAATGAGTTAATGATACTATGGACTCCCTTGAGCATCAGAACACTGCAGTTCGGGTTCTGACCTGAACAAAGATATCAGAACATATCACTTCAATCCTAAAGGCTGACACTGACTCCCTGTCAGCTGTAGAATTGATTTTAAATCACGCTACTGGTCTATAAATCTCTCAATGGCTTAGTCCTGAATACATTAAAGAAATGCTCATGGAATACAAACCCATGGGGGTCGGAGGTCATCAGACTCAAGTCAGTTAGTGGAGTTCAAAGCAAATGTGATGCTATCACATTAGCTGTTCCAAATGGAATAAGATGGCAACAGAACTGATGTTAGCCCCAAATGAAAGTACTTATAAATCCATGTTCTCCCAAAGCTATTATGCTCTTTTCCTAAATCATGTCTTTATTAATCCTAGTAAACATTTTCTGTACTTCTTCATTTCCTGAATCGCTTATGCCTTTCCCTGAACTGGTTTCTAGCCGACCACCGAGCACACACGGACGAACCATTTTCTCTGCTTTGCTTTTAAATGTCTTCAATTCTTAAGTTTAAGTATGCGAAATTACTTTCACTTAAAAAATGTTTTGTATCTATGTGAAGCACATTTGAGTTCACTTGTGTATAAAATGCACAATATAAATTAAGCCGCCTTGCTAATAATACAGGGCTGTTCCATTTTGTTCCGCCCTTCCTAATCACGCTCATCGTCCCCACATGAAAATAACGACACGAGATTCAGGCGTGAACCTGAGCATTTATTGTGTTGTTTGTGGAGAGTGGGTTGGTGGGCTGGTACCTGTGTTTTCTGAAAGGATGCTGAAATACCCATCAGTTCATTTTGCATAGGTTTTGCCTGGTTGTGGAAAACTGTCCACTTTAGGGATGGAGGAAGGGAAGAAAAAAAAAAATCACAAAAAAACATGCAGAGAAAGTGAAAGGCACAATCACCATGGATACCAGATACACCACATTTTATGTGTCTAAATATTTCATTTCATGGGGAGGCGTGTACTTGAGATGTAAACATGGGCCAAAGCGCATGTGTTGGTAAGCTGCCATCATTTCAGGGCATAACATAAACATCACAAACTCCCCAGACATTCATAGTTTTTTTTTTTTTCATTTCAAACATCCTAGCTCTAATTACTATACAGGAAAGTACAAGCATATTCTATGTGTTATTATAATACATATACATCATTTCATTTCTTTAAATATAAACGACTGTCTCCTGCCTCATCTGTCCATTTCCTTTCATCGTCGGTGTTCAACACACAGTATGACCACCGACTCTCCACATTGTTGGATGTCTTTTACTCTGAACACACACTTTCCATTGCTTACACACAACACGCTGAACACATTTCCTTCTTACATGTCATCAGAGGTGAGGGAGAAAAAAAATTTCAAAACCAAAATAAACAGGACAAGCTTGCAGACGTCGTCGCATTTTTACATGCATGCACATACAGTCGCCCGCAAGATCTGTGATCTCATCAAGAATTCAGTTGCGCGTCATTCATGTCGATACCCTGGCACAACACGTACATAGCAAACAGAGAAAAGAAATCACATCATAAATTAATAGATATTTGAATAAAACGGTCTTTTATGAGAATAGTTGACAGAACAAAACAATTTTGGTATGTCATTAACTCATTCACTGCCATTGACGGCTATAGACGTCAAAAATTCATTTGAACTATTTCTATTAGTTGAACATTTTTTCCCACTTTTGTTAACAACAGTATGCAAATCTAGAATTTTTTTATTGTTCATTTAGAACAGATATAAAATGTGTGATTAATCGGGAGTTAACTAGTGAAGTCATGCGATTAATTACGACCCAAAAAATAAAATCGCCTGACGCCCCTAATTTTTAATAATCCTTTCTCTTTTTTTTTTTTAATCGCGCCAGGCGATTCATTTTTTTTTAATTGTAATTAATTACATGACTTCAATAGTTAACTCACGATTAATAACAAATTGTATTTGTTCTAAATGTACAATAATTTTTTACAAGAGTATGAAAACCTAGACAATTTTTTTAAATTGTACATTTAGAACAGATATAAAATTTGTGATTAATTTCAATTAACTAGTGAAGTCATGCGATTAATTATGATAAAAATAAAATAATCGCCTGATGCCCCTAATTTTTAAATAATCTTTTCTTAAAAAAAAGAAAAGATTATTAAAAAATAAAAATAAAATAATTAAAATTGAAAAGATGATTAAAAACTAGGGCAGTCAGGCGATTAAAATTTTTCGTAATTAATGGCATGACTAATGTTCTGTTCTAAACGTAAAATTTTTCTTCTTCTAGGTTTTCATACTCAACCAAAAAAAAAAACTTAACAAAAGTGGAAAAAAATGTTAAACTAATAGAAATATGAATTTTTGACGGTTATAGCCGTCAATGGCAGTGAACGGGTTAAAAAGCAAAATAACTTGGATGGATGGTTTAAAAACACTCTTTCTGTTTCCAAAGATTGTGAAAGCATCACCGGATCGCCACTAATTCTTTTGAGCACAGCAGTACAGATTTTCAATTACAGCCATGTCGACATTCCTCTCAAAAGTCGAAGCGGACCCTCTGGGAGGCAGCGTGTGATTTTCATTGTGCTCCTCACCCGGTAAGATGCGACTCAAAACGGGGGCCACGATGCCTTTTCCCATTTGGATAAGTGATGCAGAGAGGATTCACCTCAGTCCCTTAAAACTTAACAGTGAGGACCCACGTTTTGAGAGGCTTTGACATCTAACTAGAAATTGTTCTTAGAATATTTACAAGCGTAATAAAAGACTATTATAATGAACGTTTTGGAAAAGAAAAACAAGTGGAAGCATCACAAAAGAAAAACACAAGCACACAGCACGCCACTAAAACTTTCGACTCACAAAAAATGAATGAGAGTGTAAACACACATCCACGTCTCCAATAATATACAAACATTAGTTTACACTTCAGCACCATTGTTTAATATTGTTTTAATACATATCATTAAGCTGAATCTCTAATTGGACAATGTTAAGAGTTTGGTGTGCATACAGGAACAAACAGCGGGTGTTGATGCTCAAAAAGGCCGAATGGAACTTTAAGTGAGTTATTATTTTATTTTTTTCAATTAAAAAAATGCTTAACTCATTCACTGCCATTGACGGCTATTTACGTCAAAAATTCATTTGAACTATTTCTATTGGTTTCACATTTTTTTCTCCACTTTTGTTAACAAGAGCATGGAAACCTAGAAAAAAAACGATTGTACATTTAGAGCAGATATAAAATGTGTGATTAATCATGAGTTAACTATTGAAGTTATGCGATTAATTACAATAAAAAAATGTAATTGCTAATTTTTTAATCGTAATTAACTAGTTAACTCACAATTAATCACACATTTTATATCTGTTCTAAATGTACAATAAAAAATATAGGTTTTCATACTCTTGTTAACAAAATTAGAAAAAAATGTTAAACTAATAGAAATAGTTCAAATGAATTTTTGACGTCTATAGCCGTCAATGGCAGTGAATGAGTTAATATGGAGTCTATTAATGAAAGTGACTAATGAATGAAACCATCACACTTTCTTTTTCCATTTCGGAAAAGAGGAATCACGGCGCACACTGTGGCCGGTGTGCGCCGGGCACGTTTTCTTCAGTCGGCAGATTTGACACACAATTGAATGGTCGTCATCCTGCTGTGTGCCTTCTGCAAACGGCAAGTTTCAATGTGGCGACCTTGTCTTCGCAAACAGATTGATATTGGTGGAACCATGCAGACTGGAAAACCAACAAAACAAAATCAAGAGCTCGACCATCAATAACGCTCTTTATACACTTACTATATCTTGTCATATCGTGTGACCCAATTATTTTGACTGCATCCATGAACATTGCAATATTTTTCAATTAACTCATTCACTGCCATTGACGGCTATATAATATATCATTTGAACTATTTGTATTAGTTTAATATTATTTTTTCACTTGTGTTAACAAGAGTATGGAATTCTATTTTTTTTTTATTGAACATTTAGAACAGATAATTTGTGATGAGTTAACTCGTGAAGTCATGTTATTAATTACAATTAAAAAAATTCATCGCCTTTTTTTATTTTTTTATTGTAATTAATCGCATGACTTCAATCGTTAAATCATGATTAATCCTAAAAAAATAAAAAATAAAAAATAAATCTGGGTTTTCATACTCCTGTTAACAAAAGCGGAAAAAATGGTAAACTAATAGAAATAGTTCAAATTAATTTTTGACGTCTATGGCCGTCAATGGCAGTGAATGAGTTAAAAAGCTAACTGAAGGCTGTTGATGCTGGACAACAGGCTGTTGTCGTGGGTCACTTTGCACTTGTCGTTATCTATTCTTTGTCATCGAAGTCTTTGCGTCTAAGCCGCTGCAACATTTCGTTGACTCTTTAGTCTGTTTTGTTGTCGTTCTCCCACCATCGCCTTCTTGCTCATCCTTCTCAAAGTGAGATGTGAGGAATCACACAATATTTACGTCTTGTGCTGATATTGTTTGCTCCAACACAAATGCAAATAGATTGTATTGTGCTTTTCATCCCACACCGTATATCCATCCTCTTTTTTTTTTCTGGGCAAAATGAACAGTTTCATGTGGATATATTAACTTTACATAAAGCTGTAAGGGAAGGATGAGCTGCTTTTTCTGTAAATGAAGTTGAGCCACGTTGCAGTCATGCAAAGTTCCAGCAATTTTCTGTTCAGTCAGAGAAGATCGTCTGTCAATGTTATTTGATTCATGAACTTCAGCAATGTATTGGAAATGATCTCAAAATTGTATCTGCTTATGGTTCAGTAAAACTTTGGAATAAGTCCAAGACATTTGACTAAAAAAGAGAAAATTAACAAACCAGTTTTTTTTGTACTTTTTGTGAATATTTTGTTTTTGTTTTTTGACACTGTAGAAAGTATCGTTAGGTTCTATTCAGCTCCACTCTGAGGGCTTAACAGCAAAACAGGGAGAATCCAATTACTGTAGTCCAAATGTAATACGAACTAAATTAGACAGAATGCGGCGAAAACAAAGTTGACTCTTCTAATGCCCTCAGAGTAAACGCTCGGGGAGGGTCTAGTGGCAGACGTTACGCTTGCTGGGCTGGTGCAGGAAGGTGTTTCGAGCGTGACTTGCGTGGCGGGGAATCTGCTCCCTGGTGCGGTTTTGGCGTTGGATGCGGTTGCGGCTCAGGTGGCGCCTCTCGATGCGAGCTTTGCTACGCTGGGCTCGGGCCACTTGGGCGACCTTAGGCTGGACGTAAGGTCCAAAACTCACCCTGAATGGCCCAGGGGTGTGGGTGGCCGGAGCAGCGGCTGGCTCGGCCACTCGGCTGCAGGAGGGGAGACAAAAACAATTTGGGACTATGTTTACATGCGGTCAATAGTCGGGTTAATGGTCAGAGGTGGCAAATCCAGGTCCAAAAAGTAAAAACCCTACCACAGTTTGGCTTTAGCTCCAAGTGCTAGCTTGCTAGCACCCTAGCTAGCTCCCATGGTGCTAGGGAGCTAGCTAGCTAGCTAGCATCAATGGCTAAAGCCAAACTGTGTCAGAGTTTTTACTTTCTGGACCTGGATTTGCCACCTGTGGTTAAGGTCAAAATTCTAATTTCTGAAACATTCGGGACAACTTGTTTACATGTGTGATCGGACAGATTTTTTACCCTCGTGTACATATGTGTGGTGAGTGACATGAATATAATGTCTTTTATTAGCCGCCGAAATGATGTCTATTTGCACAATGACGCTGGACCCAAGGCTTAAAACGGGACTGTGACAGCCAAAACGCGACTTTGCAGTCGGGAAAATCCAGTTATACAAGTTAGCAAGCGGCAACGTAAGATGGCCGCCGCAGTTCCGTACTAGTTCCTGTACTCAAAAGACCAAGATTCCTTGTGAATAGAGCATGCGCAGATCACAACTCAGTGATCCTTTCAAACAGGGATCGCGTTTATATGATCAACTATTTGGGTTAGAAAAGGGGGTTGCCTAGGGGTCTTATTCGGGTTTTGAAACCCCCCCGAATAAGAACATAAATGTTTTTGCACGCTTAAATGACTTGTCAAAACCTGAATAGATTGCATGTAAACATAGTCAGTTTATATCCTGTTTCCGAAGCACTCGTGGAAAGAGTTACTCTCGTATACATGGTCATTGTGCTCAATTGGAAATCTAAAGGTGTGACGTATGGACATCGTATATAAGACGTAAATAGACGTCATTTCCGCTTTTAACTTACAACGTTCAATAAAAGACATTCTATTTATGTCACCACGTTAAATAAAATCAGTTTCTTCTTCGCTCCAAAAGTGTAGTTCTGTGCTGTGTCGCCATGTTTTTTGTTTTTGTTTTGTTTACCTCTGCTTGTGCTTTTCCGGTAGATTGTGCGCCAGACACACGGACATACAGTACACGCAAATATTTGTGTATACACACTGTGTCATTTTCGCCGTAGAGACAGAAAATAACGTGAAAACGCGGCGGGGAAATAAACGTGTACCACCGCTGAAAGCTGGATGCTGGAACCAAGGTTAAAATACGACAAAATAGGACAAAATGTATATAGGCTCGCTTAGTGAGTGGCAACGTAAGATGGCCGCCGCAGTTCCTGTACTCAAAAGACTACGATTCCTTGCGAATATAGCATACACAGAACCCAAACCACTGATCCTTTCAAACAAGGTATTTAGATGACCAAGTCAAATATTCTGGTTAGAAAAGGGGTAACCCAGGGGTCTTATTCGGGTTATCGCGCGTTTACATGGCTCCTACAGTGATTTTTGATGGCGCTAAGGAAAACGTGTTTTCTGAGTTTCTCACCTCACGCTACTGGCCATGCTCACAATGCTTTCCTCGCCCACCACGGAGAGGTTGCCGTTGGAGACCATGGACAGGTTGCTCGCCGACACGTACACGGACATGCTGGGGTGCTCGATGAGCAGGTCCTCCATGGGGCTGGCCTCCGCCGTGGCTCCTTCTGCAGTGAAACAGGGGGGAGGGGTGACAAACCAGCTCTCATCCATGCAGCCCCTCTCCGAGCCTGCCCTACTGCCGTCCCCGCTGCCCCCACACTCGCTCCCGGCGGGAGAAGTCGACTGAGAAGTCGAGGAGGCTGCGGACAGTCTGGCCCGTCTTGTCAATGGAGTGACACCCGTGGGGTCTGGCGCTAATTGCGCCCGCACGCTACGTGTCCTCCGTCGCTTGTTTGGTGGGCGGGGAATGGAAGTTTGGCGTTCAGTCCGTGTTTGAGCGTCTTCAAGGTTCGATGGGTTACTGTCTGGGATCGGATGTGCAATCGTAAGTTGGGCCTGTGTCTCGGCGTCGGGTTGCATCATGCGGCCGGACTCGTCTAATCAGGGTCGGGGGACGCCAATAAGGTGGAGGTGGGAGGATTTGATGCAAATGTTGGAGACATTTAAAATGTCATGCAGGTAGAAAGGGATCATTTTGTGGCCATCACATACGCACGCGCACACATACCAGTGTGAGGGATGTAAGGGTGTATACAAAAAAAAAAAAATCGAAGGGGAGGGGGGAGAAGAGGGGGCAGGAGACACAAAACATAAAAGAGTCACATCATTAGTTGTGTTGACCCTCTTGGGTTTTGACTGTTTCTCCTATTTTTCATTGCTTGATTGGGTCCTGAAGACTCACATTTGATTTTATTTTTTTTTTTAAACAATCCACTTTGTCATGATTGAGATCATAAACAAGGAGGGGTGAGCTTCATGTTCAAAACCAATGGACTATATGCCACGGAGGAGGCGGGACTTCCGACTTGTGGGTTTTCACCCATCAATTTTGTTTCCGTTTCCGGTTTGCGACGTGTGGGCCGCGTCCCAATACTTGCGCGTCTGCCTTTGTGCCCCTCGGTTGCGCGTTCTCGTCGACGGGTGCGAGGCTGCGAGTGTGTAGTGTCTGTCTGAGTGTCTGAAGCATTTCAGGTAGCCGAGACGCCCTCCCGCCGATGAGCTGGAGCACGCGGTTGGGGGGCGCAGGGGTGGGGATGCGAGTGTTGGAACGCGACCAGCAGTGGCCGGAAACGGCGCTGATGTGTAAAACCCGGAAGTCGGAAGTCCGTGGCATCTATACCCCATTGCAACGTTCCATTAACCGGTTTAAAGGGAAAGTCAACCCTCCCAAAAAAAATTATTGACAATAATATGCTCTATCCTACGGAAGCGTATTGCATTCATTTGAAGAAGAAAAGTCCTGTTTTTTTTAACAAATTTTTGGGGGGAGCTTTGTTTTTTGGAGTATTTTTTTCTGTTTTATTGAATATTTTTTGAGTAATTTCTCCCTGTTTTATAAAATAAGCTTTCTATTTTTCTGAATATATATATATTTTTTAAAGGGTTTTTCCTCAGAGATTAGAGAACAAACCACAATACAATATACACATTCATTCCTTCCTGAGAGCCAGTAAGTAAACATGACCATCTTATGGCATATGGAGGTATGCGGGAAAGTGTCTATTAGTGAGTCTGCAACAAGTCACTTGGAGTTCAGAGGTCAAAAGAATTAATTACTCAGAAAAAAAACTGTTTTTCTGAATATTTTTTTCCCAGTTTTTTTTTATGATTTTTCCCCCTGTTTTTTTATGATTTTTTCCGTTTTTTTTTATTTTAATTTTCAGACTGTTTTTCTGAATATTTTTTGACTGAAAAAAATATTCCGTACAACAGAAAAAAAATCCAAAACAGACAATTAAAAAAAATACTCCAAAGCTCCCCCCAAAAATTTGTCAGAAAAACGTTTTTCTTTTTCTTTTTTCAAGTGAATACAATACGCTTCCGTACAATCTTGCCCCACTAGTCTAAATATGGTATTCTGGTTAATAGTGTTAGTGGAATATGAGTTAAGCAGCAAAATCCAGCAGTTTTTAATCCATCCCGGGCGGCCATTTTGCCACTTGCTGTCGACTGACGATGACATCACAGGTGCACAGGTCTCAGGTAACAACCAATCCCAGCTCAGCTTCAGAAAACAGGAGAGCTGTGATTGGTCGTTGACTGAGCCCTGAGCAACTATGATGTCATCTTCAGTCGACAGCAAGTGGCAAAATGGCCGCCCCCTTGAGATGGATAAAAACGGCTGGATTTTGCTTCATAACTCATATTCCACAAATGTAATATTAACTCGTTGACTGCCAAAAACGTTAAATAACGTTTAGTAAAATCCCAGGGAGGAGTGCCAAAGACGTTAAAAGACGTTTGTTTCAAAACAGAGGTGAAACTAACCATTTTTTATTGTTGATTACTGAAAAACGGAATAAGGTAGAAACAAACTTTTTTTTCTGATGAAAGATGAGAGTCCAATCTTTCATTTGGTAGTATGTGTGTTTCCATAGTCCAAACACATAATTTTCTGTGGACCTTGAAAGATCAGTCAAAATGCTTAAATCGGCTGGCACTGGCGACATCCCGTTTCTGAAAACGTCTGGCAGTCAAAGAGTTAACCAGAACGTCATGTTTAGACTCGTGAGGTCACATATAAGATATTATTGTCAAGAAATGTTTAAGGTTGACTTCCACTTTAAAACATCTCAGGTGGCCTTCTGGGCCTGTACCGAATCAATTCCTGACTACAGCCCATCATGACCTTCACTTCACCTCATAATGTTTTCATGCAAACGGGGACAGCGCTTGCACTCACTGCGTAAAAGTCATTCTTAATAGTTTTTTCTAACTTAACAGTCGCCCCCGTGTTATTTGACTCTCCAAATCTATGATCCAATCAAACTGCAAATGAGACTCACCAGGCAAGTTGACAAGCATCCATCCTTCCTCGTCAGCCTCGGTCACGCAGGGATTCGGTCCCTTCAGCTCCGCTGCCACTTCTTCCACCTCCCCAAAAAGCAAGTTGCTCAGGCGTTGAAACATGACGGCTTGGCCTTAAGTTGTTTTTTTTTTAAACTTTGATGAGTAAAACAAAACAAAAAAGCTGTAGCTGCCTTTGAATGGTATTTAATTTTTTTTTTTTTTTTTTTTTTTAGGTAAGACGTATAACTGTGTATTGTTATTATTTAACTTTGCTTTGACTCCGAGCCCTTTGCTGGATCTTGGTTTGGACAAGGGGGAGGGTGGGCTTCAGTAGTGCAAATGTAAGGTTTCACTTGGTTTGGAGCAAAAGGCCTGAAAGAGAGCAAAGAGACAATCGTGTGTTTACAAAAGGGAGTTCTTTAACTTGCAATACATATTTAAGTCAAAAATGAGCTAATGCTACGTTGAAGTATTGCTACAAAGTCAACATTTTTTATAGTATGTAGCGCCAGGTTGGGTTAATGACGATTATGTAGATGATTTTGGTGCTTTGTCCTTTTTGTATCCTTGAAGGTTTGCATGTTAGCCATCGTTGCTAATGAGCTAATCTGGTTAGCGCACTGCCAAACATATTTACATTTCAAAGTACGGCACTTAGCATAACGCCTGACTTTGCCTCCCAGAATTGTTATAAATTGCGATTTGGTCCACAAATGAGCGGCGTAAGCTTTCGTTTGTTGGAATGCGACCACGATAAATGTCATTATGTGGACCTCGTTTGTGTCTTTGTCGCTTAAGAGTTTGTGTGTCCAATGAATTCGGTGTACTAACTGGATTGCCCTTTGAAAATAAATGATATTATGAACTTTCACCAAGTCAAGGAGAAATATAAACACCTTTTTCCTTTCTTTCCTTTTTTTTTTTTTGAGGATGACCTGCACTCTCGGTGGTAACCAGACGATAGCATGTATTAGTGAGCCCACAATAGTGATTCCATAGTTAACTCATTCACTGCCATTGACGCCTATAGACGTCAAAAATTCATTTTGACTATTTAATTTAACTTTTTTTTTTCCCACTTTTGTTAATGTTTAAAGTATGAAAACCTAGATTTTTTTTTTTTGCACATTCAGAACAGATATAAAATTTGTTCATGCAATTAATTACAATTAAATTTTTTAATCACCTGACGCCCCTAATTTTTAATAATCTTTTTTTTTAATCGTGAGTTAACTCGTGAAGTAATACGATTAATTACAATTTTAAAAAATTATCACCTGACGCCCCTAATTTTTTAATAATCTTTTATTCTTAAAAAAAAAAAAAAGATTAAAATTAGGGGTGTCAGGCGATTAAAATTTGTCATCATAATTAATCGCATGACTTCACTAGTTAACCCACAGTTTTATATCTGTTCTAAATATCCCCCCAAAAATTCTAGGTTTTCATATTCTTGTTAACAAAAGTGGAAAAAAATGTTAAACTAATAAAAATTGTTAATAGTTAGTCACATTAAACCTGATCATGACTGGCATAGCAAGTTTAATTAGCACAACTAAAGAGACTTGACTTATGTTTGTTGTCGTTTTCAGTGAGAGGCGTACAATCTACATCCAAATGAGAGCTGTTTCTAATGGTTAGCCTCTCTCACACATACTACCAGTCAAAAGTTTGGACACCTTTTTTATTTTCAATCAAAATCATGACAAAGTGCATCCAACCTTTTGATTGGTAGTATTGCTAAATTCTGGAACTCATATGCTTCAGTAGTTCAACTACACCGCAAACTACACTAGTAATAAAACATTTTGTCAAATGATTAACTCCATGGGTAAATACTAGGGGTGTGACAAAAATGGATTCTCATAAAAATCGAGATTCTCATTTAGTCCGATTCAGAATCGATTTAAAATGTCCCAAAATCGATTTTATTTAAATTATTTTATACTGTCTGTGTGTGCCTTTATTGCTGTTCATGTTGTACCCGGTTTGGCCACTGAGGGGCAGTGTGGTTCCACGCGGTCTAATACACTGTTAAGTTGTAGCCACATTAGAGAGTAGAAGGAAAAAGTCACGATCAAGTTATTCCAAAAAAAAATAATTCAGCGTGGAGCTGTTCTTTTGAGTGATAAAAGTGCCGCGAGTAGCGAGCTAATTAGCATTAGCGAGTCCGACTGGAGTAGATCATTACAATTCCTTGTACATCTATAGATTGAAGCAAAAATCATTGTCAATCAAATCATTTTGAATCAAAAATCATCCTTAATCGAAAATCGATTCTGAATCGAATCGCAGGCCCAAAAATTCGGAATCGAATCGTGACACATTCAAAGACTCCCACCCTTAGTAAATACAGAGTCATATTATCTGACGTTTTGATTCAGCTCTTGTAATGGAGCTCTTTACGCTGGCAGGTTTCAAACGTGGTCATAAATTAATGCTAATGTCAGCACTAGAAAAGGAACAGAAAGTACACATTTACAGAACATTACAAGCACTACAGAAGATAGTGAGGAAAGGGACAAGGCCTGGCCTAATGTGTAACAGTGATGTAATAATGTTCTGAAGTTGAAATAATCTGCTGACAAGATTGTAGGTACATGAAGTATGACGCTCTGTCCTTATTTGGAGAATGCAATGGTCAAAATAAACTTCAGGATTAGATAAAAAGGAAGCTTTATCAAGTCCAGCGCGAGACTAGCGCTAATGCAGGGAATTGATTTCTACAATAATTTAAAGGAATCGACGTGCGCTGTTGTCATATTTTTACGAATGACCTCACGTGACCGCAAAATTCATAATCCTGTGCCTCGATCAAATCCACCAAAATCGCATTACACCACAACTTAGACCTGATTTGATCTCATCTCATCTCTAGCCTACTTTCCGTCCCCAAATTCTCAGGCGCACCTGAGGCGTAGAATAGAAAATGCCCTCGGTGCGCCGAAACACCCAGAAAGGTGCGGCGCGGTTCACCAAAATCCCAGACGCGGTAAACCAGACTTGTTGGTGCACGAAAAAGAAGATGTGCGAGTTTTTAAGTGCACGTGGTCTGTCTTTGAATATACAGCCCTGAGGTGTTGTGTCGGTAGCCGTCGCTAGTCTTATTATACTGTACAAAGAAAAACTTAACCTAGAAGCTTAAAGTATGCAGTTTTCCGGGCTTTTTCAAATATACGTTATTGATCCCAATAACGCTATCCGTTTAGCAGATTTGCTATAGTTTAAATTAGGGACGCTCAATAACACTTTCTTCCAGATCGGCCCTAGTATGAGTACACATCTCTTGAGTCACCGATACTACTACCAAGTACCACAAGTAATTATTACTATCTTAAAGAACGACTTATATATTTCAAATTTTCGAGAAACGTTATGTTAATCTTATATATACTTATTTTTATATTTATATTCTTTTTATTTCTAGTTCCGGATCATAAAATGGCCGCAAGAGAGTGCGTGTGACTACTAATATGTTGAAATATGATTAGGTATGGACTGATACTGATACCTGGTATCGGTCCTCACCCATCCCTGGTTAAAATCCTATAACCTTAAGACACTCATGTGGGTGTTTTGAATACAAAATATGTAATACAGTTTTAATTGACAGTAAATATCTCCTGGGAGTGACAACACTCGCATTGCAAGTTTGTGCTCGCAAGTAAAAAAAAAAAACAGTAGAGGGATGGCTAGTATTTTTATTTTTTTTTAATTGTCACTGTCAGTGAAGGTAATGAAATTTTGGGATTTTTTGTCTTAAAATAAAATGTTGATTTTACTATTAGTCATTATTATTTTACATAATTTTAACTATTTTAACTTCATCTATAAATTATCTGGTCCATTTATCTATTTAAAATACTAACTCATTCACTGCCATTGACGGCTATAGACGTCAAAAATTCATTCGAACTATTTCTATTCGTTTCACTTTTTTTCCCACTTTTGTTAACAAGAGTACGAAAACCTAGAATTTAGAACAGATATAAAATTTGTGATTAATCGTGAATTAACTAGTGAAGTCATGCGATTAATTACGATAAAAAAATTAATCACCTGATTCAGGTCAGTCAGGCGATTTACATTTTTTATGGTAATTAACTGCATGACTTCAATGGTTAACTCACAATTAATCACTAATTATATATCTGTTCTAAATGTCCAATATATATTTTTTCTAGGTTTTCATACTCTTGTTAACAAAAGTGGGAAAAAAACGTTAAACTAATAGAAATCGTTCAAATTAATTTTTGACGTCTATAGCCGTCAATGGCAGTGAATGAGTTAAAATTCTTAACATGCATATTGCAGTTAGGCACTTGTATATTTGCCTATTTGCGTTTTTTTCCAGTTTTTTTTTTGGGGGGGGGGTGTAATATGGATGGCAAATCTATTTTTTGTGTGTGTGTGTGAAAAATGCAAGCAACCAATATTTCCAATTTGCACATATGTCTAATTTAAAATGTCATTTTTGTCATACATCTAGTGAGTAAGTACGTGGTCCTATGTGGCCCCCTCCAGTAGTGCTGATGAAAAATGATGGCCTCCTCCATCAATGTTGCCCATCCCAGTCACTTTGTACTCTTATTTTACGACTAATATAATAATAATAAAAAACCAATTGCACAGTGACTTTCCCAACAGTAACCTGCACTACAGATCCAAAGTGTATTTTTGCCTGTAGGGGGCGGGGCTTCCACAGTGGGCTTGTTCGGAGAATGAAAACAAGCCGCGGTGACGTCACAGCATCGTCACCCAGCCGCAGAAAAGAGTCTGAAGGCGTAAACCCAGCGAAATTCGAGGACGTTAACAGTGACGCCGCACGAAATAAATCCTCCTGTATTCAGCATCGCGTTAATATTCTAGCAGTCGTCCATCATCGAATATATTAGCGTGGTTCGCCTAAAAAGCAGCAGTAAAACTGGACGGCAGAATGCGGAGCCAGCCAGCTAGCGGCAGACTTTGGTGTGGGTTCTGCTATTCAGGTTACAGATGAATTATCCGTATAAGCCCTCCATCTGAAGGGTCAAAGCAATGACAATTGCGGCTGATCGGCGACGCGGGCACTCACAGGTCACAACACAAGACGTCGACCGACACTGACGATTACGTAGTCAGAAGGAGAAAAAAAATAGCGACGTTGATGATGATTGGGAACCTTAACCTCAAATGTCCTCTTGGAAAACATCAACATCCGCCATCGAGCATTTGGTGCAGTTTGCATAAGAGCGGCTGCACAGTGCAGATTGGTGTCATCTTCCGAGTAAAGGGCGTCGCAAAACACTTAATAAAACGCTTTGAATCGCGCACGACATGAAAACATTTAGGCTGTGCAAGTCGTAGGTGACGATGGAATTTTCCCATAATGACGGTTGACATTGCATCCTCATAGATGTCACTTGATTAATAAGCAGAGGGTATGACGGGACAAAACACACACAAATACACGATATGAAAAGCTGCTTACCTGCCTTTGCGATATTATTCAAGTTGTAAACGAGATCACACACAGTAGGAACGACAATTCTTAAAGCATAGCTTTAGATAGCCTTTAAGAGAGGTAGTTAAAACACCATGGTATAAAAATAAAAAGGCTTTCTTCTCAGAAGAAGGGCTTCGTGCAAAATATTACACCGATGTTTCAGATCATAACATCTGCAGCTTTTCGAGCCTCTGCTATTTTTCTCCTCCTGTTTATTGCTGCCTCCAGCTGATCCTCAGATCAGTATGTAGAACGTACAAAACAGCTGATTGTGAGATCACAATACACGGGGACACGCCTTCGCTCCGCCCACATGGAACCAGCGGGCCAATCAGAATCGGACACAAGCCACAAGCTGCAGCTGTGAGGAAACGGGAAGGGTGGGGGCTGGGCCGCGGAGACTTCAAGCTGGAGCCAGCGAAAAGGAGGGCTTGAGCTCACTGGCTGATCCCAGATCAGCAAGTTCTATCGCCGCGGCCACTTTACGATACAAAACTGGGGGATGGTAAACTGACTCGGAATCTGTACACACACGCCGTCTGTTACGAAGGCCTGTGAGGGACAAATTTCAAGATGACCTCGCAAACACACTAAAGATACGCTCCCTCTGAAATATACAAGTTAAACTTACTAGTAATACCTGATATCGCTCATATTCACAAGCTCTTATATACACTGAATAAACGGTCTCACAAATACAAACAATATTCATTTGCTCTCATACACAATAAGTGAAACTCTGTCTTAAACACTACTGAAATCAAATGCTCTTTTATACACATTTGTACACCCCCGCCCCCATTAAATACAACTGAACCGCTCTCATGCACCAAACTACACACACACAAAAACACTCACATACACAAGTAAACACCCTTACATAAACTAGTAGTGAAACACAAACTACTGAACTGCTCTCATACATATTTTTTTTGCTCACATACACAAGTGTAATGCTCTCACACACTACTGTGACACTCATGAGGCCAACTGAATATTTTTTTCCCACTCTAATACAACTGAAACTCTTTCGCGCGATACATGGATGAACCGCTTTTCCCCCACCCACATAAACAAGTGAAATGATCTCACATGCACTAGTCTAACGCCGTCACAGGAACTCCTGAACCGCTCTCATACGCAGTGAATCATTTCATAACAGTTCTTCACTCATCTGTTGATATGTTTATACCTACGTACCATTTGTGTTACATTTAACTATATTTAAACACAAGTTTGTGTCATAATGATCAAGATTAGCGCTCTCTCGTCCACCCATGCCGTTGTCACTTTAAAAACAGTTTGTAAACAGACCCGTTGCCCTCGCCTTGGACCTACTGCTCCTCTCTGCCACTTGGTGGGTTGGACCTCCATTTGCCACTCAACATTCAACAGCCAATCAGACGGGCTCTGTCCGAATGCAGCATTCGAGTAACCAATGAGCTACCAGGAGCTTTTCAAAAACCCCTGCTGGTAACTTTTACACGTCGCAGTCTGTCACTGCCACGTTTATCATTGTTGAAGCTTATTTTCTGCGGTGGGATTGTTGTCATGTCTAGTGAATGTGATGACGTGTGGTCATCCATGCACCTGCGTTCTCACAGGGCTTACTGTGGAATGAATAATTCCTTCAGAAAGGGCAGGAAAATACAGCAGCCTAATAGTCTCTTTCAAATGACGATTTGAGGTCATTTTATACACTTAAAAGGGGGAAAGTCTATCTGAAACTGGGCCAGTTCTGTGCAGACTGTATTAGACCTTGTTATGAAATTATAAAAACTTGAAGCACAGCCAAAGCCTGGCATGATGATCTTTTACTGATTAACTGCCATTGACGACTATAAACGTAAAAAATTAATTTGAACTATTTCTATTAGTTTAAAAAAAAAAAAATCCACTTTTCCTAATACGAGTATGAAAACCTAGGGAAAAAAATATTGTAAATTTAGAACAGATATAAAATTTGTGATTAATCGTGAGTTAACTAGTGAAGTCATGTGATTAATTACAATTTAAAAAAAATAATCGGATGATGGGCCTAATTTAAAAAAAATGAATAAATAAGGGGCGTTTAATCGTAATTAATCGCATGATAATGTTATATCTGTTATTAATGTACAATAAAAAAATATAGGTTTTCATAAAAAATGAAATGAAAGATTGTTAAACTAATAGAAATAGTTCACATGAATTTTTGACGTCTATAGTCGTCAATGGCTGCGTGAGTGGATGTTACAAGTGGAAACAAATAAACCACACCCAGCGTAGTTGTGTCTACAAGCACCTGACTTCCATTCCAACGCCTATTTAAAATGATTTTTTGTCTGCAAGTTGTCCTGCTTTTATCTGCCTTCTGTGAGATGATAGCAAGCGCTGCTTGAGCTTTGTTCAAGCAAGATGATAAGGTTCCGGCCTATACGGTTACCAGGTGCTAGGCAACTCACGCAGACGCGCAAACAAACAACGATTATTATGTGAGTGACGCAACAAGAACAGTCCGTGCGTGCGCTCGTGTTTTGTTCATACGTGAGGTGGAATTATCCGAACAAATAATGCCGAGTCTGGTTTCTGGCTTCTTTTTTTTTAGTCTCCACAACACAAAGGCCGAGCTTTGACACGATTCCCACAGTTTCCCCAAGCCGGCTGAAGAAATAGGTGAAAGTTCAGAGCCGGGCCTTGGCTGCCGTGCGCATGTTGATGTTCACGAATGTGACATTCGGCTTTACCGGCATCTTAACTCATTCACTGCCATTGACGACTATAGACAAGTCAAAAATTCATGTGAACTATTTCTATTAGTTTGTCATTTTTTTTCCATTTCGTTTTTTATGAAACCTAGAAGAAAAAAAATATATTGTACATTTATATATATTTATATATATACATATATATATGCGATTAATTACGATTACAAATTTTAATCGTCTGATGCCCCTCATTTAATTTTTTTTTTTAATTAGGGGCGTCAGGTGATTAAAAATTTTAATTGTGAATAATTGCGTGACTTCACTAGTTAACTAACAATCTGTTCTGAATGTACAATAAAAAAAAAAATCTAGGTTTTCATACTTTTGTAAGCAAATTTGGAATAAATCCAAATCCACTTTTGCCAATAAGTGTATGAAAACCTAGGAAAAAGAATATTGTAAATTTAGAACAGAGATAAAATTTGTGATTAATCGTGAGTTAACTAGTGAAGTCATGTGATTAATTACAATTTAAAAAAAATAATCGGATGACGTGCCTAATTTAAAAAATATATAAAAAATAAGAAGTGTTTAATCATAATTAATCGCATGATAATTTTATATCTGTTATTAATGTACAATAAAAAATATAGGTTTTCATAAAAAATGAAATGAAAGATTGTTAAACTAATAGAAATAGTTCAAATGAATTTTTGACGTCTATAGCCGTCAATGGCAGTGAATGAGTTAAAAATAAAAAGTGCTGCCTGTGAGCGCTTGAAGGTTTCGGTGTTGCCAAAAGATAAATTGACTCAGACAGCATGTTAACACTCGTTCTGTTTGTTTGGTGCTCTTTAATTGCTTCCTGTCTTCCTCAAGTGTGTCATACGAGGATGGTTTGTTGTAGCGTATTTTAAAAAGAGACCATTTGGAAACATGCCAATACAAAAAAAAAAAAAAAGCGCTGCCCCTCTTCGAACATGTTACGTAACAAAAGACGCCATGAGCAGAGCGGCACTCTGTGCTCATTTGACCACGGTGACCTTGTCATGTGTTTTGATTCCACCGTCTTTTGCAGCTTTTATGTTTGGTCCCTCCCCGATCTCCTTTCTGGCCTCTCTCTGCAGCATTAGTGGCTGTTTGCATATGATAAGCGCGTGTCGAGGGTGGCAAGGCAGATGAGACGTCAAACTGCATGTGACACAATTTTGGATGGCCTGAGGAAAAGGATTTGAATACTGATGACATACAGTGGGTATAAAAAGTGTACACACCCCTGTTCAAATGGCTTTTTTTCCCTGTGACACCTAGGTAATTAATTATGGGTGTCAAAATTTGTGAATTAATTTTGAGTTAATTTAAAGTCCTTTTAACACATGCGATTAATGACCACCCCTTACTTGGAAAGCCTGTACAGCAGAGACGTCCGCGTCAAAATTTAGCAGTAATAAATTTTACAAAAATGCATATATTTGTGGAGACTGAGGTCAAGTTGTATTTTCCAGTTTTAAAAACGTGCATAATTTCACAAGGTAGTTCATGTTAAAGATTAGATCGCTCTTAATATGATAAGAAAAATGCACTGAGCTGTCACTGTCTTACAAATGCAATTATGCCATCTAGTGGCAGAAAAATGACCTCAACGCAAATCAATATCATGCTTGTTTTTACAGTAGAGTTCATCTTTTTAATTTTAGCTTAATTTTATGAATTATTATGAAATTACTGTATCAATGATGCAGCCATATTTCTGTGAGTTTAAATGATTGGTGAAGCGGTATGTACACTTATGCAACCACATTATTTCAGTTGTTTATTTTATACTTTCCCTCTTGAAAAGATATAAACATTTGAATTTAAAATGGTTTATCTTGGTCTGTTTTTTTTTTACAGCAAAAAAACAACAACAGGCATTTGAACAGGGGTGTGTAGACTTTTTATATCCACTCTATCGGATTTTTATAGTCCGAGTGTGAAATGAATGAGCTCTGGAACAACTGATGAAACAAGACACACAAAGGTAAACATTTTTGAAGCTTTAGTGCTTTTACAGCTGGATTTTCCCTCAGGTGACATTTTAGCAGCTCGACGCTCTGCACTGCTCTGGGCCTCATGTTGCATACAGTTTGTTTATAAATGTTATCCTCAACTGCACTTTGTGGTCCTAAGATAACCCCTAAATACACATAATACTTAGCCAGCACAGACGCCACTTGATAGCTTCCTGTCCTCCATCCAAATTACACAACTGAGCTGATATAAAGCAAACACGCCCCTTTCATAGTTCAGGGAGATTCCCTGCAGTTCATTTAGCAGACAGAAAAAAAAAAGGGGGGGGGGGTGCGTCAGCTTTTCCCACCTTCTCTCCTTTCCTTTCAGAGCTCTTCCAAAGCCCCCCCATGCATGATGCATCCCTTCATGGAGTCCCTACAAGGCTTTGAGCGGACAGGCCCCGGAGGTGTCCTTGGCAAGGGGCAGCTGATAAACACTGCAAAAGCGAGGTTATGTGGGGGGGGGGGGGGGGGGGGGGGCTCTAATTCATGCTCCCCTGGAATCTCTCAAGAGAAATATTATAATTGGCCTTTTGGATGGTGAGAAAGCATCATATTGTTCATTTGAACGTATTTGCTGATATTTTTTCTTTCAGCAATGTTAGGTGGCTGAAGAATGAATGCCCGTCCTCTGCCCGCAAGGATATGCTGTACTTACAAAGTATGACCTGGATGCTAAAAATAGCAACAGGCAAGGTGAAGGTTAAAGTTGATTAAGTTGCGTATGAGAGCACATGGAAAACTTTAGATCATTAAATAATTGGAGTTGAACCATGTTCATATATAATGTTTTCGACAACTATTTTATCATAATTATAATTGTATAATATATAAATAGATAAACAGGCGGCAATTAATTTACACGGGGATGTAGCTCAGTGGTAGAGCGCATGCTTTGCATGTATGAGGTCCCGGGTTCAATCCCCGGCATCTCCACATTTTTGATCCGAACTCGTTGTTAGCGCGCGATGTGCAACAAGCAAAGCTAATCAAATCATCCAGACGACCAGTGCAAAGGTTTGACAATATGAATGCAAAGTAAACGGTTTAATTTATCGACGTGCAGGTTCTTAGCTTTCAGAGAGCAATTAATTAACAAAATGCAACATCATACATTGGTGGTTGTCGAACTTAAGTATTTAATATTAAACATACTGTCAAAACTAAACGCCGCGTTCGTAAAAATGGAATTTATGAAGACAATTTTGTGTTGCTGTTGTGCCCTTACACAATACAAAGGTCAGTTATGGCCATCCTGTTGACATCATGTGCCATTTTGGGCCACATGAAAAGCTGATGGTGAACCATAAAAATAGTAATAACAAAATTTTTTTGAACCCAAATTGTATATGTTATGTTTCACCTGTCATGATTGTTTATATATTTCATAGTGTTAGCATATCATATTTTTGCTGTAAATAAGAAAATAGCCACTATCTACTTATTTAATTTTTTTTTATAAAGCCCACCTCACACAATTTCAAAATGAACTCTTTGGATAAGGATTATATTTATGTACATATAGTATCTCACATTACCAAAACGTCCTAAGAGTTCGCTTGTAAAATTGTGTTTCACGTGTTAAATATGTATCCAATAATGATTATGCATAACTCAACAGTTTGCCTAAAAACTCGACCGGTCATTTATTGGGGTTGGGCTGCTCTCTTGTGGTTGCTTTCATATTTGTTTCTGTTGCTGCGATTCCCCGTTCGAACACTCGGGAGCGCCAGATAGCAGATTATTATTATTATTATTATTAATTTATTTATTTATTTTTGAGAGATTGGTCATTTCATTTGATACTGTTTACATTAAATATAATACAATTTTAAACATATATATATATATATATATTTGTACTAACCAAAAAGCCCATGCTTTAATTTGAAGCTAGAAATCACAGATATAACTTACTTACAAATTTAGAATAGATAATTTGGTCCTATCAAACTTGATTTATAAAGCACTTGTTGTACATGGCAACGTACTTCTTGCTTCTCATTTTCACATGATTAAAACCAACCTTTGCGTGTCCTGACTTTTGGAATGGCAAAAGGCTGGAGCCGGAGGACGTCTGAACTCGCGAGGGTTCAAACTGTAAGGTAGAAGAAGTTCAGAGAGATAAGAAGGCGCAAGGCCATTAGCTAAAAAACAACAACTTTAAAAGCAATACTGAATGTACTGCCACCAACTCTGGTCTTTGTCAGGACACGCGCTGACGAGGGCTGTAATAATTTTAAGCTTTAAATGCATTTTTTTTGGGGGGGGGAGGGGGTTGCATTACCGTACTCAATCCAATGAACAAAGATACACTTTTGCATATCATGAGCATAACAATGGAAATTCACTCTCTTCCTCCTGATAACATTATCAAGTGGGAACATATGTAATTTGAACAATAAAGGGCCTAGAATTGAACCTTGAGGCACACCACATTTTATTTCGTAGACTTGTTAGGAACACATATCCTTTTTTTTTTCTTTGTAGCTCAAAAATGGTAAATTATTAGTATTGTTAAGAGGTCAGATAGCATTTTCTCACAATTTGCACACAGGTGGTCTTGTTGGCATGTTTGTTTGGTGATAAATAGCTTGACCAGCAGATGACCTTTAATGGCGCCATATACAGTATTGAATACTGTGGACATACGAGACATTATGACTTTGTAGTTGTAAAACATCCATAACAGAAATAACTGTCATCACGTCCTAAAAAGATGTTCCTCTGAGGCCAACGTTGAATTGTGATGATTGCTTTTATGTAACGCAATCAATAGCCACCATGAAGCGGCGGAACGACGGGCCAAATAGCAAACATGACTTTGTGTCGTTAATGATCTGCTGGTGACGGACGTATTGACAAAAAATATGTTCATTTGTGTGCGCTGTAAAAGTTTGCTCAATATTTCAATACAATATTTCAACATGACAATTCCGAGATGTGCTATCAGGTTTAGGAGAAATGTTTGACGTGATGGAAAAAGAATCTCCTTACGCAAGAGTGATATTTGTCTAAATTGAATGGCGCCTCAAATTAAATCACAATTGCACATTTTTGACTTTCTTATCGCTTATCTAACCCTAACCCTAGTTTAAAATCCTAATTTGAAACCCTCACCCAGATTAAAACTCTAATTTGAAACATTAACCAAAGTTTGAAACCCGAACACTATTTTAAAACCCCATCCCTAGTTTTAAATTCTTATTTGAAACCCCCAAACCTGATTTACAAGCATAATTTGAAACCCCACCCTGAGTTTGAAACCCTAATTTTATACCCTAATCTGAAACCCCCTTTGAAATTTGAATTTGAAACCATAAACCTAGTTTTCAACCCTATTTCAAAACCCCGATTTGAAACCCTAAACACGTTCAAACACAAATTTGAACCCACAACCATTGTTTGAAGCCTTTGTTGAAACCCTAAACCTAGTTTAAAAACTCTCATTTAAAAACTACTACTACTACACTAAGCTCACTTTAAAACCCTAAATTGAAATCATAGCCATAGTTTGAAATCCTGTTTTGGATAAAGGTTTCAAATGAGGGTTTACCTAACTAGGATTGTTGTATAAAATTAATTTATTTGCTCCCAAAAACATATAAATACGTTCTATTTAAAATAGTACCATGCTACCAAAGACGTAGTTATACGTTTTTTATGCTAGCGCATACAGAAGGCTTTGATGCAGCCTCTGAACAGAAGAGAAGGCTTGAAGCAATGGTAGTTATTACAAAAACAACCAACAGGTGGCAGCAGAGTATAAGAGATCAACCAGGGTCATGTTGCAAAAAGCTAATTTAACCACAGTTCTAAACAGATTTGTGAATAACGATGAAACTTAGCTATATTCCAATGCTAATTGCGGCAAAACCAAAATAGAAACAAATATACTTTTTTTTGGTGATGAAAGAAGAGACTCTAATCTTTCATTTGGTAGGTTTCATGTCTTCATAGCAAAAGAACAGAATATTCTGTGGGCCGTGCAAAATCTGTCAAAATCCAGTAAAACAGCCGGGAGCGAAGGGGGTTGCTTCAGGCTGGGAGTGACTGAGTTAAGGTTTTAAAGTAAGATTAAGGTTTCAAATCAGGCATGTTGGTGTTTTAGGGGGACTGGAAGGGATTAACGGCATTTGCATTCATTTCAAACATCCCCAGGGGTCAATAATGTGTTGACATTAAATCATCTTTTCATTTTATAGACTTCCTTTTCAAAACCCACACAAACTGTGCTTAAGGTATGTGGGGGTCGAGATGGTTGCACTGCATGTGGGAGCGTTGGCGGCCTTCCTCGAGGAGAACCCAACCTCGCACCTGCCGAGCAACACTCATACATAAAGTATACGTATGCAAAAACAACAAGCGCTCACGACGCGCTCAATAGAGCAGCTCTGCCATTGTTGCTCCGTAGATCAAATCTCAAGCAGACAACTCGTCTTCTTTCAGATTCATTGGGGCAGCCGCATAACGAGGGCCAGCTGCAGAATCATATGAAACAAATGGAAATGCCGCTAAGTGGTCGTTACCTGAACGGTCCGAATGCGCTTGATTACTCAAGAGCCGTTTGCTTTTACATGCAAAATGGCACTTTGCAACCTGCACACAAAACACTTGTTGCAAGTCAAGGTGAGCGACGGCTTCTTTTTGAATAGGAAATAGCCCAGATATAAAATTGAGAATCACACCTCAACTTTTTTATATGAGATCTTCTTCCTCACGTGACTCGCTTTACAGCTGCACTTCGTCAAGATTTGTCCATTGGTTGTAATCTGTCTGATGAAGCTCATACATTTTTTTTTGCCAAAGGTGAAATTTGGAGGCGGCCATTTTGCATACAACTAAAGATTGTAGCACAAGGGAGTTCAAAGTCCGGCTCGGGGGCCACTTGTGGCCCACTGCAAGTTTTTTTTATTGGTTTGTCATATATTTTTTATCAAAAACACGATGATAGAACGCGTATATTGAAATATAGCACACTACTTTTTTTAAATACAAAAAATGTATATGTCTCTCTAAAAAAAAGATTAAAAAAAAAAGAAATAAAATAACATTTAAAAAAAGATAGCATACCTTTATGCATAGTTGAAAGACTTTTTATTTTCATTTTTTTATGTTAAAAAAAGTTGAATGAAAATTTGCCACATGCATGTTTTTTCTCATTTGCTCCCTTCAGTTGGACCTTCTGCAGCCTGTGAGATGCTACAAAAGTTGTTATTTTATATTATTCATCCATCCATCCATCATCTACCGCTTATCCGGCGTCGGGTCGCGGGGGCAGCAGCTTTAGCAGGGAAGCCCAGACTTCCCTCTCCCGAGCCACTTCAGCCAGCTCCTCCGACGGGATCCCAAGGCGTTCCCAGGCCAGCCGAGAGACGTAGCCTCTCCAGCGTGTCCTGGGTCGTCCCCGGGGCCTCCCGTCGGTGGGACATGCCCGGAACACCTCCCCGGGGAGGCGTCCAGGAGGCATCCGAACCAGATGCCCGAGCCACCTCAACTGACCTTTACTTTTATTCCTGTTCTTAACATATCTTACTTCTGTTTTTATTGTCTTTATTACAGGTTTTATGTCAAGATCTGTATTTTTGACTTTCTGACTACTGTCGGTGAGCCAAAGACAATTTTCCACCTGACTGAACAATAAATCATTTTTATTCTCTATTTTATTCTATTTAAAAATGAGAAAAAAAAACTAATATTGGAATGTTAGAACATGACATCACACATTTTTCAATGAATTATGAACACAATAATTATATTCCCATGATAAATGCAACAATGGCAACACTTATCGTATAAGTGCGCTGTCATGTTGAATCCCTGAAGCAACGGAGCCAAACATCTGCTCCGAGCTGAAAACTTGACATCTTGACGTCTTCTCCGGTTCACGAGGTCGCTTTGACCCGCTTGCAAGTAGCACAAATCGTCTGCACCAAAATGCTCTCCTCAAAACAATTAAACCGCAACACTGTGTAATCAGCTGTTTTCTTTTCACTCCCTCTGTGTGTTATCGATTGGATCTTTATTTCTATATGAGCCGCTAGACACAGATTGTATATCTCATAAAATTATACAGGGCAGCTCATCTGTCCCCTTTGCATGATTTTCAAATTTGCCGTGACAGTCCACCACCACCACCACAGCGAACGAACAACCCGCCTGACTTTCACGCGTCTCTGCTATTTGCTTTTTGTTTTTATTAGCGCGCTGCCCTCTGACCTCCAGTCTCCGTGGCGTCGGCGTCAACAAGCGTCTAACGACGTGTGAACTTTTTGGGCATGGCGTTACAATGGCGCCCACAGACAGGTGCACCCCCAAACGCATACCCCCTCCCCCTCCCCCAACGCACAGCTCAGCCTGCAACCAGTGGGAGCTTTAGGCTCCCTTTGCAATGTTAAGCAGGACCACTGCGGCATTCCAACAATACTGACACCTGATTTTTGATGAGTCCTTGTTGAGGACGACTAAAGATGAGGCGATGGAAATAATATAGCCCTATAGGATTGATTTATGACACCTATTACGCCTTCTTATTGTCTCTGTCAGCTAAGTCCATTTAGGTCCGGATCATATACGACAACGTTACATCGTATTCGGAGACCCCCCCCCCCCACCACCACCACCAAAGTCTTCCGCGTTATTCGTGAATTTCCTCCTCATGCAGCGCGTTATAAAGCCCCGAGCAACAAGTTGACACAAAAGCCATCGTAAAATGCGCATCTGGGTTGGGAAGGGATCTGAAAGCAGCTTTACTTGGATGCCTGTTGCTATTTTTGACTCACTTGGTTGATGTGTACATTTTTTTTAACAGCTAATCTGGTTGCAACGCGAATGAACGCCAACAGGGGGCGCCCAAGCTTCAGTGAACCCCATTTTTAGTCACCTAAACTGAATGTAGTTTATGTACAATTGAATTGTATTTATGGGGCTTGTTGCGAACACATTTTTATTTATTTTTTTAATGTGCCATTGTTTCCCTTTGTGAGCCATTAGCAGCGCAAGCAGCCATTCACGCACACGCACACGCACACGCGGCACCTGCGGTGAAGGAGCCGCTGCTGGGTGTGTCCTCGGGCCGGGACGCGCCCACCCACCCAGCCGCTTCCTTCCCCTCGTTACGCCGGTCACTATTTGAGGAGGCGACTCGACCGCACTGATTCCTTAGCACATTTTTGGAGCCTCGGTGGATGTTGTGCGGCCTTTCGGACTCCACGAAGCCTCTCGAAGACAAGGGGCCACTTCCGTGGGAAATACGAGTTTGTTTTCGAAAAGACATCATGCCTCGGTCATTCCTGGTCAAGAAGTATTTTTCCAGCAAGAAAGCATGCTACAGAGAAAGCCTGCTGGACAGCCAAACTGGTATGTTGGAGTTGTGCAAACTTTTCTTGAACTCTCTGAGAAGAGCAACATGTGTGAAAGACTTCCAAGAAGGAAAACAAGTTTAGCGTGTTAGTACTAGATTTAAGTTATGTGAGTTCACTATGTTCATCAGCTGTGCAACTTAAATGCTTGGGGGCAATTTTTGGCCACATAAGACCAATTTGACTTCCAGGACAAAAATGCTACTTTATATACGGACAAAGTACGTGCTTCTAAATGTCATATTTTTAAAATACATTTATAATATCAACTATCCTAACCCAACTAAGAGTTTGAAGCTAAAAAAAACAAAAAAAACACACACATACTGTGATTTTTTATTTTTTCCAGTGCATAAAAATGACTATTTAAAAGGACGGTGCAAAACTGCCTAACGACAAACCAACATAAAGTGCAAGATCTTATTTTGTGTATTTTCTTTACAAAATCCAACTCTCTCAAAATGTTAATCTACCAAGGTACATTTGTTCTGCATGTCATTCCAAATTCGAAAAAAACAAACAAATTAATTGCATTGCACATTAGAGCAGTATGTATGCGCAACTAAGACATGTCTGCGATCTAGTGGTGAAAGGTGATATTACATCTTAAAACTACATTCATAGTTTGCCACCCTCAAATTTGCTCATTTAACCCCCCCCCCCCCTTTTCCTCCAATATTAGTTTTTGTGAAAGAAATTTAATCAGTGGACGACTCAAGCCGCCAATTGCCCATACCTGATAAATAATTAATTAAATTAATTAATTAAATTGTCGTATTTATTGATTTATTGAAGTGGATATTTTGCTGTGACTGACTCACCATATCGCGCTATTTTGCCGTGAGTCGCACAAGAACCACAAATACCAATTATGCGCCAGTGACTGTGTGGGTTAGCGCATGCTAGGTCAGGAGTTTGATTCCTGCTACATTCGGTTACGGTTAGCCTATTTTAATTTTCGGTGGCAAAACAGAACTAAAACTTTGTGAAAAAACACGAAAGGAGGTGAAGCGAAGCAAGAGCCACACCCATTCCGGCGATTGACCAATCAGAGGTGTTCACTGCAAAATAGCCACATTAAAAAAAAAATGAAATCCACTCTGATTTCTTTTCGACAGCTTTTGTCCCAGAAAGCTTCCCCCGAGCTGACCTTCCAACCCAGAACCACAGCTCCGCCCTCACCTGCTACCCCTCAGCTCCATTCACGCCGGCCCCCCTTTCCCCAACGGCCCCGGCATCCCTCCCTCCATCACCACTCGGGCCTCTGGACCTCAGCAGCTCCCCGTTCAGCAGCAGCGGCGACGAGGACGAAGACAACGGCCGTTCTTCGGACCCCCCCAGCCCGGATGTCCTCCAAGCCGTCTACCACTGCATGCACTGCAGCGAGCGCTACACCTGCCTGTCGGCGCTGTCCCGCCACCAGTCGTCTCACCTGTGCGTCCCGTCGCTGCCCGTCGAGGCGTCGGCTTCTCGGCCCGCCTTCCATTGCAAACACTGCCCCAAGGAGTACACCAGCCTGGGCGCCCTGAAGATGCACATCCGCTCGCACACGCTGCCGTGCGTGTGCACCACCTGCGGCAAGGCCTTCTCCAGACCGTGGCTGCTGAGGGGACACATCCGCACGCACACAGGTTGGTCTGAGGGTTATTATTTCAATATCAATGGGGAAAAGGGGAAAATTGAAGTCAACCCATAAGTATTCTTTATGATAATATGTGCCCTTTACTAGGCTAAAGACAGCATTCTGATGAACTCATTCACTGCCATTGATGGTTATAGACGTCAAAAAATCATTTGAACTATTTCTATTAGTTTACCATTTTTTCCCCACTTTTTTTTTCTGCATTTAAACCGATATAAAATGAGTGATTAATCATGAGTTAACTAGTAAAGTCATGCGATTAATTAATTTTTAAAATTCTAATTAATCACATGACTTCAATAATTAACTCATGATTAATATTTTTTTTTAATATCTGTTCTAAATGTACAATATATTTTTTTAAAAGGTTTTCATACTCTTATTATCAAAAGTGGAAAAAGTGAAAATGACACATTTGCTCAGAGCTCAACCAACTACCAATCACGGCTCAGCTTGAGTCAGAAAACAGGTGAGCCGTGATTGGTCGTTAGCTGAGCGTGGAGCAGTGATGTCATTTTCACTCAACAGCAAGTGACAAAATGGCTGCCTTCTGAGATGAATGAAAACGGATAGATTTTGCTGCTGCTTTTTTAAAAACTTTTTACTTTAAACAATGACATGAGTGTGTCTTAATTAATTTCATTTTAAGTTATTCATTAAGTATTTTATATATATATATATATATATATATATATATATATATAGGTGCAATGTTGATGTGCAAACTGCATAATGTTCCTTGGGCTCACAAAAATATGCCGTATACTAATATGTTCGATACACTTACCAATTAAATGATATATCTCAAGATGGCATTTATCCTTAAAATGGCCAGAAATGAATGTCAATTTCCTATTTTTCTAGTTTTTAATATCAGTTCATAAAACAGCCACAAGTCAAATGTATCAAACGTCTGCAGTATAGCGCCAACTACTGGCGAGGAGGACTTTCCCAATGTTTGATTTGGTTTTGCCTTTGTTATCGGCGCGTGATATCGGCAGCTTCCATGAGTACCCGATACCTTAGCATCGGTACTTCCGCATCCTTCCTCGTAATAGATTTGGACGGGGGCCTACTACTCCTGTATTTTCATCTTTTACCGATTAACCAATTATCAAAATAGTTATCAATTCCAAAAAAAGAAAACAAATTCCAGAAAAAAAAAAGTTATCAATTAATCTGGGAATTGTTGCACGTCTAAGCTCAAGCTTTGATTGATTTCCCTCAGGTGAGCGTCCTTTCGCCTGCCAACACTGCAACCGGGCCTTCGCCGACCGCTCCAACCTGCGAGCGCACCTGCAGACGCACTCGCAAGTGAAGAAGTACCAGTGCGGCTCCTGCTCTCGCACCTTCAGCCGCATGTCCCTGCTGCACAAACACAACGCCTCGGGATGCGGCAACCCCGCCTCATAGACGGGACCCGCCCGCGTTCCCACCAGCAGCCCTCCCCCGGTGGCCCCCCGTTTCCACCCGGAGGACTCTTCTTTTTCTACTACTTGAGTGCCTTTTTGATTTCAGAAGTGAGGTTTCAGATGAGCCGCCGTCCGTCAACGGTGCGAGCACGTATGACACGAGAGCAGCTGGACATGCAGTTAAATCCCAGGAAGCTCCCATTGGTGCCGGCCGGTCCGGGACTGCAGCTGCTTGGGTGTGTTTTTGGTGCGTACGCGTGGATGCCATTCCTTATTATACATACAAGATGTGTGTGTGTTGAGACAGCTGCCTGTGAAGGTGGGCGACAGGTGACCTCCTCTCACCCATCTTCTTGGCAGCGTGTGAACCGACCACTAAAGCTTGACCAAAAGGACCCAGTTTGCATCTGCAGCATTTCTCTGGCGTCTTAATGGTGTGTGTTTTTAATATTTTCATATCATGATTTTATCGACTATTTTGTTCATCACCTGCGTTCCCCCCCTTCCTTGTCACATGTAAATAAAAGCCTTGTTGTAGAAAATACTGCACCCTGTCATGGTGTTTGTTTGAAACGCTTGGGAATTAATCAACATTTCAGCAAGCATTGTAGCGACTCGCAACTCCGAGTGAGTTCATCAGGACAGATGCGACAGGTTCTCAATGGGAAGATAGAGTTGTGTGCGTTAGTGGGAGTGGCTTTGTGTGATGGTGAGTGATTTGGGGGGGTGGTACCTGCACACACCTGCCAGCCTGTCAGCACGCACTTGGATGAACACGTGGACAACATACAAGACTGGAGCCGGTGAGTGACGGAGAAGTGGTCTGTGTGTCATTCTCTGTTGACAAGCAAAAATTTATTAATTTTAATCCAACACAAACTAAATGGGGGAAAAAAGACTGACAGAATCTTCCAAAAAAAAAAAAAAAAAAGAATCTTCCGCCAAAATTAGTGCATTAATTTTGAGTTAATTTAAAGTTCCTTTAATGCTACTATTTTTTTTAACACGTGATTAATGACCGCCCCTTGGAAAGCCTGTACTGGGGGAATTCCAGTTGCAAAAATTTGAGTAAAAAAAAAAAGAAGCTATATATATATTAGGGGTGTCAAAATTAGTGCATTAATTTTGAGTTAATTTAAAGTTCCTTTAACGCTACCAATGTTTTTTAATACGTGATTAATGACCGCCCCTTGGAAAGCCTGTACTGGGGGAATTCCAGTCGCAAAAATTTGAGTAAAAAAAAAAAGAGAAGCAATATATATATATATTAGGGGTGTCAAAATTTGTGCATTAATTTTGAGTTAATTTAAAGTTCCTTTAACGCTACCAATGTTTTTTAACATGTGATTAATGACCGCCCCTTGGAAAGCCTGTACTGGGGGAATTCCAGTCGCAAAAATTTGAGTAAAAAAAAAAAAGAAGCAATACAGTATATATATATATATATTAGGGGTGTCAAAATTAGTACATTAATTTTGAGTTAATTTAAAGTTCCTTTAACGCTACAAATGTTTTTTAACACGTGATTAATGACCGCCCCTTGGAAAGCCTGTACTGGGGGAATTCCAGTCGCAAAAATTTGATAAAAAAAAAAAGAAGCTATATATATATATATATATATATATATATATATATATATATATATATTAGGGGTGTCAAAATTAGTGCATTAATTTTGAGTTAATTTAAAGTTCCTTTAACGCTACCAATGTTTTTTAACACGTGATTAATGACCGCCCCTTGGAAAGCCTGTACTGGGGGAATTCCAGTCTCAAAAATTTGAGTAAAAAAAAAAAAAGAAGCAATATATATATATATATTAGGGGTGTCAAAATTAGTGCATTAATTTTGAGTTAATTTAAAGTTCCTTTAACGCTACCAATGTTTTTTAACACGTGATTAATGACCGCCCCTTGGAAAGCCTGTACTGGGGGAATTCCAGTCGCAAAAATTTGAGTAAAAAAAAAAAGAAGAAGCAATATATATATATATATTAGGGGTGTCAAAATTTGTGCATTAATTTTGAGTTAATTTAAAGTTCCTTTAACGCTACTATTTTTTTTTTTTAACACGTGATTAATGACCGCCCCTTGGAAAGCCTGTACTGGGGGGAATTCCAGTCGCAAAAATTTGAGTAAAAAAAAAAAAGAAGCAATACAGTATATATATATATATTAGGGGTGTCAAAATTAGTGCATTAATTTTGAGTTAATTTAAAGTTCCTTTAACGCTACAAATGTTTTTTAACACGTGATTAATGACCGCCCCTTGGAAAGCCTGTACTGGGGGAATTCCAGTTGAAAAAATTTGAGTAAAAAAAAAAAGAAGCAATATATATATATATATTAGGGGTGTCAAAATTAGTGCATTAATTTTGAGTTAATTTAAAGTTCCTTTAACGCTACCAATGTTTTTTAACACGTGATTAATGACCGCCCCTTGGAAAGCCTGTACTGGGGGAATTACAGTCACAAAAATTTGAGTAAAAAAAAAAAAAGCAATATATATATATATATATTAGGGGTGTCAAAATTAGTGCATTCATTTTGAGTTAATTTAAAGTTCCTTTAACGCTACCAATGTTTTTTAATACGTGATTAATGACCGCCCCTTGGAAAGCCTGTACTGAGGGAATTCCAGTCGCAAAAATTTGATTAAAACAAAAAAAGAAGCAATATATATATATATATATTAGGGGTGTCAAAATTAGTGCATTCATTTTGAGTTAATTTAAAGTTCCTTTAACGCTACCAATGTTTTTTAACACGTGATTAATGACCGCCCCTTGGAAAGCCTGTACTGGGGGAATTCCAGTCACAAAAATTTGAGTAAAAAAAAAAAAAGCAATATATATATATATATATTAGGGGTGTCAAAATTAGTGCATTCATTTTGAGTTAATTTAAAGTTCCTTTAACGCTACCAATGTTTTTTAATACGTGATTAATGACCGCCCCTTGGAAAGCCTGTACTGAGGGAATTCCAGTCGCAAAAATTTGATTAAAACAAAAAAAGAAGCAATATATATATATATATATATATATTAGGGGTGTCAAAATTAGTGCATTCATTTTGAGTTAATTTAAAGTTCCTTTAACGCTACCAATGTTTTTTAACACGTGATTAATGACCGCCCCTTGGAAAGCCTGTACTGGGGGAATTCCAGTCTCAAAAATTTGCGTAAAAAAAAAAGAAGCAATATATATATATATTAGGGGTGTCAAAATGAGTGCATTCATTTTGAGTTAATTTAAAGCTCCTTTAACGCTACTAATGTTTCTTAACACGTGATTAATGACCGCCCCTTGGAAAGCCTGTACTGGGGGAATTCCAGTCGCAACGCAGCAGACACGTCCACGTCAATACTAAATATAATAATAATGCATATATTTGGGACCGGGGTTGTATTTTACAATTTTAAAAATGTGCAGAATTTCACAAGTTACTTCCTGTTAAAGATGAGATCAATCTTAATATGAAAATAAAAATGCACTGTGCTGTCACCAATGTCTTACAAATGCAATTATGCCATCTAGTGGCAGTAAGATGAGCTCAACACAAATCAATATCACACTCGATTTTTTTACAGTACAGTACATCTTTTTCATTTGAACTCAATTTTAGGATTTCTTATGAAATTACTGTATAAAATACTAAAAGATGCAGATGCATATTTCCATTTAACATTTTTTCAACATTTATTGTACATTTAGAACAGATATAACATTTGCGATGAATCATGAGTACACCATTGAAGTCACGCGATTAATTACGCTGAACCTTTTTTAATCGCTTGACACCCATTTTTGGAACTGGAATAAATCCTGTGATGTATGTGCGCGGAGCCAGTTTAGACCCGATGTTGGTAATTTCACAGACGAAGTGTGCTGTGGGAACGGTCACGGCCAATCAAAGCGGTTCGTTTAAATGCGTGAGTTTCATAACAAGCCTTTGTAAAGCTACATTAGCTTGTTAGCAACCACAATCAGTCAGAAACATGACCGCGATCCATCAAATGTTCAATCATTCAAGTGTTTAAAGCGTTATTATAATCACATGTAATATCATATGTAAGATACAGTTGTTTGCATAAGTTTACACACCCTGGCAGAATTGTATTCAAGCAAAATGAGTGATCAGGCGAGAACATATTTAAGTTGTAAAAGTTGTAATGGGAGTCATTTTAAACTGCAGCTGCTGCCTTGAGGTATGCGTTCACTTCGATACGCGACCATGCTCGTAACTCAAAACACTTGTATTGTAAATCATCTCTTCCCATTGAAATGAATGAACATGCCATTATTCCGCTTGAGCCTGCTCCCCAAAAACAGCAAACATTTTTATAATGTGCTTTTTTAAAAAAAAAAAAAGAAAGAAGGAAAGTAGCACTCTATGATAGTGTACTTAAAATAATTAAATAGAGTGCGAAAGAAATAAACAGTTTGTGCATTACAATTTATTGCATCAGTTACTGCTGTTTCTGATGTTCCTGCCTTGGCCACCGGAGGCAGTATAGTCTATCCACGCAGACTGACACAATAAGCTGCTTTGTACAATGATATTGATCTTCTTCTTTTTTTTTTTTTTTGGCAAAGGATGAAGAAAATACGCCTGTGAGAATTGTGATTTTGTATGCCTGCATGTGTCCTGCCACCATTTGTTTTCAAATATCCGTTGCTTAAAGTGTTCCAAGGCTGTGACTACCGATGCTAATCGTTAACACGTCAATGGAGTTTCCCATTGTATATTAGCATAGAGCTTGCGCAGTTTTAAATTAGGGATGGGCGAGTACCAATACTAATAATATGGAGTGGCATTCAACAACCTGAGGTCTCTTCTTTTTTTTCTTCTTTTTTTTAAGAAATGTACACTATTTTCCAAAGTTCTCAGAGAATGCTAAAGTGAGTTGATACCACTTCCTGCTCTCACCAGAAACCCCACAGACGTGTCTCGTCTCAGCTCGTACGGCCATCTGCCCCGCAAAACTTTTGTTACCTCAGAAGAACTTTGGGCGGAAGTGTGTGCTGAGTGCTTACAGCTGAGGGCCGACATATGGCAGCAACGTGTCTAGCGATCCCCCGCTGCCCTCCTGACCCGCACGCACTGACGCCAGCGTGTCTTGGTGAGGTAACAACGAGTTTCCTGCAATAGCTCCTAGTGTTGAGAGGTGGATGCACATGTGTGTATGTTAGGGAAGGGGGGGGGGAGAGAAGCTGCATCTCAGCTTGCATGACTTAGCTCGCCCAATGTAAACACCCCCGCAAAGACTACACACATATGCTTGGGACGCTCACGACACACTTTTTTTTTTTTGCGTCATCTAAGCAAAAAAACTGAATTATACTGGCAGTTTTGAAATCCAACTCTTGTGGTGTTTAAGAGACAGTCCATCACGTTGTCGCTTTGAGGCAATGAGGTCACCGCCGCCGCGTGGGTGCGCGTCCACGTTTGGGAGATCATATTGTGGGCCTCAAAGTGCTCCAGTGTTGGCAAGTGTCACACATGCAGCCCCTAACTAATGTGACATTCCGCAGCCATTAGTGACAGACATACAATACTGCCGTGTCACAGCGAGACGGCGGCTCCGTCTGTTGCACTTTAGTCAAAGTAATCATGTGATTCCCCCCCCCCAGCAGGAAATCGTATTAAAGTGGGAAAAGTTGGGGATTGCCATTCATTTAGAATTTTCACAATGAAAGAATCCAATATCAGCATCACTAATTATTTGAGAACGTCCGTTTATATCCTCTAACTTCAGCAAGGTCGCGGGGGTCACGCTCCCTGACATGATCATCTGCCGATCACGAGGGCAACAGGAAGGCAGACAACTCCCATTCACACCAACAGTAGTCTTCAAATCATCTTTTTTTTTTTTTAAATCTGAGATCCCAAACAAGCACAGGAAGGACACCCTGCTAAACAAATAGCGAGTGCAAACGCAAAAGCCGACAAGTGCCATTTCAACTCATTCACTGCCATAAATTCATTTAAAAAAAAGATTATTAAAAATTAGGGGCAAGAGGCGATTAAATATTTTTTTCTTAAAAAAAACACATTATTTCATTTTTTATTTATTTAAAAAATGTAAATCGGGAGTTAATTAGTGAAGTCATGTGATTAATTACATTTAAAAATTGTAATCGCCCGACACCCCTAATTTAAAAAAACAAAAAAACAAAAAACAAAACCTTATTCATTTTTTATTTAATTTTTTTTAAAGAAAAGATTAGTAATAATTAGGGGCATCGGGCGATTAAAATTTGTAATCGTAATTAATCGCATGACTTCACTAGTTAATTCATGATTAATCAAAAAAATGTATATATCGGTTCTAAATGTACAATAAAAAAAATTCTAGGTTTTCCTATTCTTGTTAACAAAAGTGGGGAAAAATGTTAAACTAATAGAAGTAGTTAAAATTGTTATTTTTTACGTTTATAGCCGTCAATGGCAGTGAATGGATAAAAAAAGAGGAAAAAATTAAAAATTCAGGGCGTCAGGCGATTAAAGTTTTTAATTGTAATTAAATCGCATGACTTCACTAGTTAACTCACGATTAATCACAAATTTTATATTGGTTCTAAATGTACAATAAAAAAATTCTAGGTTTTCATACTCTCGTTAACAAAAGTGGAAAGAAATGTTAAACTAAGAAATATTCAAATGAATTTTTGACGTTTATAGCCGTCAATGGCAGTGAATGAGTTAACTGCTTAATTCATTGGCTTTCACACTTTTTATTTGGCGCCTAACATTAAAAACAAGGCAGCTTAAAAACAAGGAAGTGGTTTTAGTCGTAAAAATTATATTATTGTAATAATTTTAAATTAAAATGTATGTACCATTCAAGTTAAAAGGGTAGTCAAGTCAAACATTTTCTTAGTAATATGTTCTATGTGCCCTCACTATAGTCTAAATACAATATTCAGATTTCCCGCATTTGTGGATATGTATAAAGCAGAAAAATCCACCTGTTTTGATCCATCTCAGCAGGCGGCCATTTTGCCTCGGGGGGCGGCCATTTTGACTGTAGTGCCACTTACTTTTGACTGGTCATGTGACATGCGCAAGTTGAGCCCTTTTTTATATTCAGTTGACAAGTGGCAAGGCAAAATGGCCGCCACCCCCCTCCCAGGACAAAAATGGCCGTCCCCTGAGATGGGTCAAAACAGGCTTACTTCATTAAATTCTTGTTTATATGGTTACATGTGCATTACTTTTGCCCCCCTAAAGGAAGGTCTGAGGTCTGGGGATGGGTATAAAATTTGAAAAGCTTTAACCTGGAACAATTAAAGAAAAGAAAAGAGAAACAAGCGTTGCATGTGAGTAACACCACAAATCACATGACACAAACTTTTCCCAGCACTTTTTGCTTGACTCAGCGTACATAATTTGTGGTAACGTTTGGGTCACAGGAAGTGGCCTGTCGGTAGTGTTTGGCTTCCAAAACAGTGTTGATGTGAAGCATCTGGGTGCGACTGCTGCATATGTACTGGAGGACTTTTTTGTGGGACTTTTGAAGGATGCTGAGGATGATCGTGTGGATGTCGCTGGGAGCACAACTGGCAGGTTTGTGGCACTGATTCACTGGCGGATCCCATTCCAGCCGGGGGTGGGGGAAGGGGAGGTGGGGGGGGGGTTGTTAAGTCACTGGGTTAAAGTTTCAAGCTCTCTCTCCAAGCTGTGGTGATGTTACATGGAAAATTCCACTTTTTTCCATGTACAGTGATGCCTTAAGATACATCTTTGATGTATTCCGTGACTACGCTTGTAACTCAAAGCACAACTCTCAAATCCGCTTTTTTTTTTTTTTTTTTTTGCGAGAGCAGGCAGACTGTCCTCGTCCTACGGTTGAATTTGAGACTTGATCAAGCGTTAACGTGCATGCATTGATCGGCATGTGTGGCTTCTACCAATCGGGACCAGTTCTACCCAGCGCAGGATATGGCCTCCAGCAGGGGGTAGACGCACCATTTCCTGTCCACATCCGTACTCCTGATGTCCCATTCAATGGGCCGTGTGCGCTTGCGTGAGTGTTTCTTTCTCAATACAGACGTTTGTCTGTCCCACGGGGTCAGAGGGGGGGAGGATGAGCCAAACAGGCCGTGATGGTAAACAGATGATGTGTGAACAGGGGGAACCTCGTGTCAGTGCCCGTTCCCGTTTCGACATTGTACGGCGGTGCCTTCACGCACGAGCACATTTTTGGAGATACGAGCCATTTGTTTGCTTTGATTTGTAAATTGGAGTCCTGTATGATAGAAATGAATGAAATAAACAGAAGTTTGGCAAATATTGAACTATTCATCAAAATATAGCTTCAAGCCACTCCCAGTTTACTGTCAAACCAAAAGAGAATTTCATGTTGTGTATTTAAAACAACCACATACTGCATCTGTGCCTTATCGGAAAGTTGTCTTAGCTTCATGCAAACAAAGAAGGTAAAACGCCACTGACATGTTAATGGTCAGGTTTGGGGAGTAACGGATCGCCGTTACGTGATCAGATTGCAAAAAAAAAAGTAACTCTATTCCATTACAGTTACAGGAAAAAAAAACATGTAATCAGATTACAGGTACATTTATTAAAAATGGGGATTACTTCGAGGGATTACAATTTCTACGATGAGAGAGAGTGCGAAAGAGGGCGAGAGAGAGAGAGAGAGAGAGAGAGCGTGTGCACGCCCGCGCAAGTGGGACTGTTGCTACATGTCAGGGAGGTGGGAACGAACGAACGATCTTAATTCGAAACTCGAAATTAATCGCTTACCTCTTCGGGACGGCAAGAGCATGATTTTCATTGTAGGAGCATGCGTGCATGGCCCCCAACAAAATGCTTACTAGAAATGAAGGTGAAAGGCTTCTTCACTTCGCTGGCGTTAAACTGCTCTTTTAGACGTCCGCACAAGTTGATCCGCGTTCACATTCATCCCTCTCAAGTTTGGGCTTCGGGAAATGAATAAAAAATGCATCCTTCATATGTGGACGTGTCGGGAGTCGTTTCTGAGAGTTCCAGAACAGCTGCGTTTACTCGGCATGTTTTTTCTCCGGAGATAAACGAGAACAAAACAAGCGCTACTAGCACAGGTCGTTAATAACCTGGCTTCATTTTTGACCTCCTCCCGGTTCAAGCTGCTGAAGTCACGTGACCTTGCGGCCTAAAAATAGCATTCGCGCGGTACCCCATGGATTGCAGCATTAAATCATTTTGTTTCAATCTGTGCATTCTATTTATGTTGCTATTACTTTGTCAGGAGGCATCAACTGCTCAAGGGCCCCCTATCATGCATGTTTTAGATGTTTCCCTCATCCAGCACCTGATTCAAATGATCAGGATCGTTATCAGGCTTCTGCAGAACTTGCTGATGAGCTGATCATTTGAATAAGGTGTGTTAGAGGAGGGAAGAATCAAAAAAAGGGTGGCAGAATAGGGGCCCTCGAGGACCAGGGTTGATGACCTCTGACAGGGAGTAATCTATGCAACTATTTATCCATCCTTCCATCCATCTGTTTTTCATCCAACCATACACCCACCCATCCATCCGTGTATTTTATCCATCCATGTTTATTCATCCATCCATCCATCTATTCATTTATTCATCCATCCATCCACCTGTCCATCCATTTTTCATCCATCCATCTATCTGTTCATCCATCTCTCCATCCATCTATTCATCCACCCATCCATCCATCCATTTATTCATCCATCCATCTGTTTATTCCTCCATCCATCAATTTACCTCTCCATCCATCTGTTCATCCATCTATTCATTTATCCATCCTTCCATCCATCTGTTTTTCATCCAACCATACACCCACCCATCCATCCGTGTATTTTATCCATCCATGTTTATTCATCCATCCATCCATCCATCTATTCATTTATTCATCCATCCATCCACCTGTCCATCCATTTTTCATCCATCCATCTCTACATCCATCTATTCATTTATTCATCCACCCATCCATCCATGCACCCATCCATCCATCCATCCATCCACCCATCCATTTATTCATCATCCATCTGTTTATTCATCCATCCATCCATTTACCCCTCCATCCATCCATCTATTCATTTATTCATCCATCCAGCCACCTGTTCATCCATTTTCATCCATCCATCCATCTATCCATCCATCCATCCATCCATCCATCCACCTGTTCATCCATCCATCCATCTATTCATTTATTCATCCATCCATCCACCCATCAACCTATCCATCCATCCGTTTATCCATCCATCCACCTGTCCATCCATTTTCATCCATCATCTATCTGTTCATCCATCTCGCCATCCATCTATTAATTTATTCATCCATCCATCCATCTGTTTATTCATCCATCCATCCGTTTACCCCTCCATCCATCCATCTATTCATTTATTCATCCATCCATCCACCTGTTCATCCATTTTCATCCATTCATTTATTCATCCATCCATCCACCCATCAACCTATCCATCCATCTGTTTATCCATCCATCCATATATTCATCCTTGCATCCACCCGTTCATCCATTTTCATCCATCCATCCATCTGTTCATCCATCTATTCATCCACCCATCAACTTATCCATCCATCCATCCATATATTCATCCATCCATCCACCTGGCCATCCATCCATCCATTTATTCATCCATCCATCTGGTAATCCATCCAACCATCCAGGGCAGCTGTGGCTACTTAACTATTTAATCGCCACCACAGTGTGAATGTGTAAGTGCAAGAATAATGTATCCATTCCATTGTAAAGCATCTTTTGAGAGTCTAGAAAAGCACTATATAGATCTGATGCATTATTATTATCCATCCACCCATTGTTTTTTTTGTTTTTTACATTTGCACACAAGAAATAGCTCATATAAAAAAAACTAATACTAAAACTAATAAAAACTCAACTAAATCTAAGCAAATAAAAACCTAATACAAAACCACACACAAGACGGGCGAGTTCACCCTGCGTGTGCAGATGTCAAAAGGAGTAAGTGGCTGAAGAAAGAGGAGGACAGAGGCTACAAGACAGCAGGCTGGCCCGTGTTTAGTTTGGACCTCTGCATGAGTCTGTGTTACACTTGGCAGGGCGCAGCACAAATGTGTCAGAGAGCGCAAAATACTTTCCATTCATCCCCTCTTGTTTTTTTCACCTTGCGTTGTGTCTTTCCGTCACTCCTTCTCTCCTTCTTATTTAGCGCAGGTATTCGGCTATTTGTTCCCGAGGGGGCTACTGGTGCTGCCGAGAGGTGCAAGGTGCACTTTTGTTCTCCTGTCAGGACCTGCGTGGGGGGGGGGGGGGGGGGTGTAGCGAAGGACGGGGACTGTTTCTATTGTCCTTACACATTCCACTCATCCAAGAATACAGTCACGGGTGAGGGAGGGGTGTTCAATAGAGGGGGCCGAGATGGGCCAAGATGAACCGTTGAATTCGGATTTGTGAGTGTTTGAGTACAGAAAGCACAGATTTGTCTTCCCTCTCTGTCCTCCCTCCTCGTCCCGTTCCATCCTGTCCCCGGAGGAGCCGCGGTGCCGGCGAATGCACCTGCTTGAAATCCACACCCCGGGGCTAGACGCCCGTCTCCCCCATCTCTGACGTTTTACACAAACACAGCATGTGCCACACACACCGGTGTCCACTTACACGCTTTAAAAGGGACTCGCGGTTTCTTCTCGGATAAATTTAACTTCAAACATTACAAACGTAAAGTGAGATCGCTTCAATGTGGCGGAGAAAATGCTTTTATATTTTACGGTGCTGCCTTGAGATACGAGTCACCCGGCTTGCTGTTGTTTCAATATGGGCCAATGCTGGGCTGAATTTTTGCTTTGACTTGCAAGTGCAAATTGGAGAAAAATAGTAGCAAATAGTGAACAGTTTGTCAAAAAGAAGCTTCAATATGTTTATTAACTAAACACAAAACAAGAAGAATTAAACGGGTGTTTAAAACACAATCCGAAAGTCAAAGCAACAATAACACAGCTGAGGCTGCTAGCTTATTGCTAATGCTAACACACACGAACTAATTTTTGACCGCAAATAGGGAATCGACAAATGTACACATTCAAGATAACGGTGCTCTCAGTTAGGGCTGGCTATCGATACGAATTTCCTGATTCAATTAAATTTTGATTCACGCGAGTTCAATTATTTATTTCAATTCAAACCACTATCGATTAACATGCATACATTTACAGAACATCGATTCTTCTGAAATTTCCAAGGACATGATTAAAAACGCTACAAACATTAAATTACATCTTAAATTATGCGGAGGCAAAAACGTGGTCAAATGATTTAGCTTATTGTTGTTCATGAAAGTGACACATACAATCACTGAAGTGCTCCACAACATTGACATCACCAAGGATGAGATGAAAATACTTTTTTTCCCCTTCATAATTGTAATTCAGTAATTGTAAATATCTCTTTGACTGCCAGACGTTTTCAGAAAAGGGATGCCGTGGGTGCCAGCCGATTTTAAGCATTTTGACTGATCTTTCAAGGTCCACAGAAAATGATGTGTTTGGACTATGGAAACACACATACTACCAAATGAAAGATTGGACTCTCATCTTTCATCAGAAAAAAAAAGTTTGTTTCTACCTTATTCCGTTTTTCAGTAATCCACAATAGAAAATGGTTAGTTTCACCTCTGTTTTGAAACAAACGTCTTTGAACGTCTTTGGTACTCCTCCATAGGATTTTACTAAACGTTATTTAACGTTTTTGGCAGTCAAAGAGTTAAAAATGAAAAACATTCTGAATTGAAAAGTTAGCTCTTTCGTAAAATCACAATGGCCATTCATTCAATTGATGCAAAGTGTGACAAAAACTTGAATTATTTCTTTTAACGTTGAATTTATGTTGAAGTATTTAATTATTAGTGTATGTTATTATAAAGTATAATGTTATAGAGTGCAATATTTCTCATTAAAAAAAAAAAATGTCGGTTTGCTTTCTGGAAGGCTGGAACGAATTAAAGGCATTTCCATTCATTTCACTGGAGAACGATAATTTGAGATACGCGTGATTTGAGTTGCAAGTGTGCACATGGAACAAATTAAACCAATGTATTTGTAGAGCTGTCTTTAGCTGACACGAACCACCATTATGCACAATTTTCCAACAAATTTAATCTCATCACAGTAAATGGGCTGAAAAGAGATTTTAAGAATTTAGATTTAATGGAGGACTCAAATGACAAATCGGGGTCTTGAGCTGGCAAAGAGAGTCAAGGACCTTTTTTTTTTTTTTTTTGTCGAGTTAGTTACAATCATCATGCATGTTTTCTGACCTGGAGTCATGTGCACACTTGTCGGTGCATGCGTGTAACTGGAACCCCCTTGTGCAAGTAAGGACAGGTGTGCCACCACCTGACCACACCCCCGGGCCACTCGGCACCTCCTGTCCCCAACACCTGTCCCCTGCGTCTGCGCCCCCCCCCCCCCCACCCGCCTCCTAACATTCACTTACCGCTGCGGCAGGAAGGCAGGTTGCTCGGCTGTGACGAGGCGAGGGGGGGGGGGAATCGGGTCCGGCTTGTGTGACCGCACAGCTGTCCCATCTGAAATCAAAACTTCAATGAACGTCTATGCGGCATCATCCCGGCCCGCATGCTCACATCAGTTCAAGATGGAGAAACAGAAGGGAACGTATCAGTAGTATAGTAGTGAGACGGCCGTGATCAAGATTTGAAATGATATTAAAATGAATATGGACAAGTGCATGCTCTCCATCCTGGTCTTGCTGGATCTTGGCGCAGCTATGAACGCTGTGCCATGAGATTCTGTTATGCAGATTACAAAACATGATCTTCCACTCAGGAATTGATTTAAATCCTACTTGAAAGGCAAACATTTTTATGCTACCCTGGGGGAACACACCTCGTCAGAGAGACAGACACAAGATGGCCTGTGGTGTTCCCCAGGGTTCAATTTTAGGCCCATTACTTCTTAATTTGTACACGCTGCCATTAGGCAACATCATCAGGAGATACTGAATTAGTTTTCATAGCCAACATTTCCGTGTCTCTTAATAACTCCTTTAACTGTATTATTTTAGACTAGGGGTGCACCGATCACAATTTTCCGGCCCATCCCCGATCTTTTAAAAAGTCTGACCTGCCGATCCCGATTTTTGCCGATACCGATTTATTTTTATTACAAGCGACATATACCTTCAGTGTTCCAATCTTGTTTTATTGGAAAACATTGAACAATATCGGTGAAATAATACAAATGGGTTGTATTAATTGGACATGAAGTATTTTTCTCAAATAAAGATGAAAATCCGATTAGTCGTCTCAGCAGAGGAGGACAGTGGCTGACTTTTTCAGACCTCTGAGGAGGGAGATGAGATCGGTGGAAAAGATCAGTTTATTTTTAAGGCATCGGCCGATCACCGGTCTTTCAAAATTAACTCTTTGACTGCCAAAAACGTTAAATAACGTTTAGTAAAATCCTATGGAGGAGTGCCAAAGACGTTAAAATACGTTTTTTTTTTCAAAACAGAGGTGAAACTAACCATTTTCTATTGTTGATTACTGAAAAACGGAATAAGGTAGAAACCAACTTTTTTTTCTGATGAAAGATGAGAGTCCAATCTTTCATTTGGTAGTATGTGTGTTTCCATAGTCCAAACACATAATTTTCTGTGGACCTTGAAAGATCAGTCAAAATGCTTAAAATCGGCTGGCACCCACGGCATCCCTTTTCTGAAAACGTCTGGCAGTCAAAGAGTTAAGGAAATCGGTGCACCCCTATTTTAGACATCCCGTTTTCTTTGTAAAGCACTAGTTGTATAATAAAAATATATATTATAAAGTTGACACGACTTGATCAAACATCTCGTTTACATCAGAAACAGTTCATTTGACGTGACTTCATTTTAACCCATAGTTTGGACTACATCATTGTTCTGTGTCGATTTTTTTTCCCAATTCCAATTTCAATTTATTCACGTGAAAATATTACAGTTGCATTTTCATAATCATAAGGGCAACCTGAACACGCGTGTGAAAAAGAAAAAGCGATCCAAAATTATTGTATAAAGTTGTTGACAACATGACTGAAGCGGTTGATGACTTAGTGGAGTGTATAATTATATATTGGTTAGCTGTGCATATAGATTCCCTGGTTCTAATATTGAAGTTTGAAGGTCAGAGGTCAAATCTTTGCATCTTTTACATTGAATCAGCACTTGGTTTGAAATGATCACAATTAAGAGTATACTATGATTGTAAAATTACTCCCGGTTATCCTTGCTGACCCAAAGAATTGCATTTTTCTTAACTCCATCCAGGTAATGTGTCATTTTCAAGTAAAAAAATAAATACAAATACAGAAACACGAAGACCTCAATTGAGACGCAAACCAGACGCGGCCGCAATAACAAATGAGTGTCCCGAGTTCAACTCCTTTGTGACATCACTGTTTACACTCGATGTGTCTAAAGTTATCACCCTGATAAGAACAGAGGCCAGAATGATGAAATGATGTTATAAAAATAAATGATACTGTCATCTGTGTGTGTGTGTGTGTGAGAGAGAGAGAGTGTGTAAGAGAAAGGGAGGGAGAGGTCAAAGCAGCCTGAAGGCCATTGTAAATTCCTCGCTGGCTCAACCAAAGACATTCTTCTCTGCTGTTTTTCTTTCTAATCTCAATGCTCAGATTACCAGCTAGAGGGCCTGACCAGATGAGAAGAGAGAGCGGAGAGTGGCATGCATGCACGCACATGTGCCCAAACACGCACACACATTGTCCGCGCGCATCCCCAAACTGAAGTCTTTCCCCCGAGCGAGTGTGTTGTTTTTAAAAACCCGAGGAAAGCGACCCCCTGTGGAGAACGCTGAGAGGATTCCCACATGTCAGAACCCATGCAGTGCTACGCAAACACACGCACGCGCGCAATTCATAATTGCTGATAGGCTCCCAATAAAAGTCTTTCCAGATGTGCATACATTACCTTCGCTATCGCGGCAGATGAACACGGGTGCCGACAACGGGGCCTTATTTGAGCGTTTCGCCTCCTCCGATTGAAGTCAGCAAAGGGCTGATTATCCTGAGAAGCGGTAGAAAATGGATGGATGAATTAAATCACAGGCCGGCAAAATTGAAATGAGCATATTTGTTATTCCGGAATTGTGTCTCAAACAGGTTGCACTAATCAGTAGCCAACAAGTAGCTCTCAGTTTTAAATAGGCTGGATCAAATCTTTATTCAAAGCGGAAGTCAACCGTAAACATTTCTTGACAAAAATATGTGGCGTCACTAGTCTAAACATGACATGACATTCTGATTAATATTACATATGCGGAAAAAGACTCAGGGGGGCGGCCATTTTGCCGACTTGCTGTCGACGGAAGATGACATCACAGTTGCTCGGGTCTCGGGTAACAACCAATCACAGCTCAGCTTCAGAAAACAGGTGAGCGGTGATTGGTCGTTGCCTGAGCCCTGCGCGACATTGATGTCCTCTTCAGTCGGCAGCAAGTCGGCAAAATGGCCGCCCCGAGATGGATTAAAAACAGCTGGATTTTGCTTCATAACTCATATTTCACTCACGCAAAATATTAAACAGAATGCCATATTTAGACCAGTGGTGCTGCATGGATGGTGACGTGGCTCTGTCTGCAAAATTGAAAGTCGAAAAGACAACATCCAATTTACACAGAAGATGTTTGGAAACTATGTTTGTTGATAACATCTCCAAAAGACATAGCCGGAAGTGTTGTCATTTTGAACAGGGTGTGTTTTGCAGAATAGGTGAGTGACAATTTATACAAGATAGTTTATATACATGTACACTATATACAAAAAAAAAAAGAACGAATATGCGAGTTTCCTTCAGCAAAGGCGATGTTGATTTAGATTTTCAATAGAAGAGGGCCTGAATATCGACCAATGGTCTAACCTCCTCATAAATCACATTTTAATGGAAAAAATATCTGCCTCAAATAAAAAACAAATATCAAAATTTATAGAAACATGGTCTACGTATGTAGAATTTTTTAACCTAATTCTGGTTACTTAATTCTGCCTTTTAGCGAGAGCCACCACATCGTGATAACTTACATTGATGTTTCTGCATTTGGCAATTTATTAATATATTATATTATTAGTATGGGATTTTTTTTGATGGGTTTTGGGTGAACTAATGAATACACACACACTCGCACGCACATACAGATACAAAAAAAAAAAATATATATATATATATTAAAAAAAGGAGAGCAATGATGACATGTCAAATCGAATGAACAATACTGAGCTCTCCAAGAAAAAAAAAGAAAAAAGAAAAAAAGAAGAGGGCCTAACATTGAGCCTTGAGGAACACCAGTAGTCAAAGTCCAGGATAAGAAATTCTCTGAACTCACGGTCAGTATGCAAACATCTGTCTTTTCCATCACAGTCTGAGAAGCTGTGCATTCATGGATCCTTCCGAATTGCTCATCCTAAAAGAAGGGGGGGGGGGGGGGGACAACATACTAATGATTAACCCTGTCCTGTCATCAATGTTAAAAAAGTCAAAGCAAAAGGGACTATCACACCCAGATCTCAAACAGCTGGGTAATCCCAGCAGGGTTGATCCCTGCCGTGATGGGGTGCAGTAAGGTGCTGCAACAGCTGTCGCCCCGAGATCTGTCACACCACATCGGCGTCTCTTTTGACGCTTTTCACAAGGCGTTTTTTTTTTAAAAATCAATCATGGACATCAATACTCAACAAAAATATAAACGCAACACTTTTGTTTTTGCTCCCATTTTGTTATCTCAAAGATATAAAAATTCTTCCACATACACAATATCACCATTTCTCTCAAATATATTTTTTTTGTGGGGGGTGGGGTTGACTGTCAGTATCGTGTATGTGGAAGAAGTTTTAGATTCTGAGTTCATCAAAATGGGAGCAAAAACGTTGCGTTCATATTTTTGTTGAGTTAAACGATCACCATCACAAAACCTTTCTTACAAAAGTCGGCTACCTTAATGCTAACACACCATAGACGTGCTAACAAATTAGCATCCATTTTCCATTCTAAACCTCAAAATAACTGATATAGGGACAGCTACATATACAGAAAGCTGATTTAATGATATTCACAGACATCTTTGTACTTTGCGAAAAATTAGTTATATTTTAGCAGATTGGTCATGACGTCTTTTTTTTTGCATCGTTTCATTCGATCTACTGTATTGTTGTACAATAAACTTCAACTGGGAGTGACAATAAACAAACAGCATGAAGATTATTGTTGAAGAATTGTTCATACCTCAAGTCTGCGCTAACAAGTCAAAACAAAAATTGCTCCAAATGACTGATTGTAAATCAAGTCGTATTTGAGTGAAACATACGCCCAGAGGTGGCAAATCCAGATCCAGAAAGTAAAAAACCCTGCCACAGTTTGGCTAGCAAGCTAGCTCCCTGAAAGGTAAACAAGCTGGCTAGGGAGCTAGCTAGCTAGCACCTGGGGCTAAAGCCAAACTGTGGCAGGGTTTTTACTTTTCAGGATTTACCAGAATATAATATACATAAGAAATTGTCTTAATGAACAACATTTTGTTCAAATAAAACAAAAACACGTGTTTACATGCATCTTAAAAGTCTCATTTAACACGCTAGTTAGTGTTGACCTAAAGCTAACGGGAGCCACAGGGGAGCTCTCGTGATGTCGTTTGGAAATGACGACCCGCACTGATTGGCAGCAGTTCTTCACTTAATCCAAAACTGCTGTGCTCAGCCTGCGTGACTCTTCACACTTCAACAGGTGTGCAAAGAAAAAGTGGGGGGAAATGCTGTGAATGGTGATGAGCAGAAGAAGAAGAAAGGGAAGGAAAGAAAGCAGGAGCACCTGTTTTTTTTTTTTTTGCTCGTGCGGGCCGAGGCTTGCTCTGCCGCGCCCGGATCGACACGTCTGACGCCGCCTGCTCAGCAATGCGTGAGAGTGCGAAGGTCAATTTTCAGGCCACTCAGACAGACAGCAAAATCAGTCAAGAGAGGCTAGTAATTAGGCTGGCTAATTACAGATGGCAATGGATAGAACGCAACTCTGGGCCCCTGAGATTGAACATTTTGTTTGATTCGTGGTGATGGATGCGTTTATTTCATCAACTCATTGACTGCCATTGACGCGTATAGACGTCAAAAATTCATTTGAAATATTTCTATTAGTTTAAAAAAAATTCTCCACTTTTGTTAAGAGTATGAAAACCTAGAAAAAAAAAATTGTACATTTACAGCAGATTTGTGATTAATCGTGAGTTAACTATTGAAATCAAGCGATTAATTCCCCCAAAAATTTTTTAATAATCGCCTGACGCGATTTAAAAAAAAAGAAAAAATTATTAAAATTAGGGCGGTTAAATTTTTTAATTGTAATTAATCGTATTACTTCAGTAGTTAACTCACGATTAATCACAAACGTTATATCTGTTCAAAATGTACAGTAAAAATCCGAGGTTTTCATACTCTAGTTAACAAAAGTGGGGGGAAAAAATGTTAAACTAGTAGAAATAGTTCAAATGAATTTTTGACGTCTATAGCCGTCAATGGCAGTCAATGAGTTAAACTGAGATTCTTCCACGACTGAGCGATTTTTAGGGATAGACCGATCATCGGTGAATGCTTGTGAACGTATTTACAGAATTTAGGGTTTTCATCAGGATTTGTAAGATGTTCACATACAGTTGTTACTTGCCGCAAAGACATTTTGAACATATTCAGACCATTTTTCACTGTCTGCAAAGACATTTTACGACCCGTGACGAAATCCCCAAATTAGCTACATTCGCATGCATTTGTCGCTCAGTGAGATACAACTTTTCATTTATGGATTTATTTAAATGTTCATTTTAGAAAAAATGATGCTGATACTGGAAACTTCTTACACTTTTTATTTCTAAACATTGTGTTCTATTGCTATAAAAACATGAAACCTACTAAAAGAAAGAGTCGCTTCTTGCATCATGAAAAAAAAAGTATATTTCTATGTTTCCGTTTTGCAGCGATTGGCATTAGAATATAGCTAAGTTTCATCATTATTCTCAAACCTGTTGAAAACTGTGGGTAAAAGAGCTTGTTTGCAACATAGCCCTGGTTGATCCCTTAAACTCTGCTGCCACCTGCTGGCCGTTTTTCTAATTACTACCATTGCTTCAGCCGTTCTCTGCATTTCAGAGGCTGTATCAAAGCCAGAATTCTAAGTATGCTCTAGCATTAAAAAAATAATAAATAATAAATAAATAACGTACAAATACGTCTTTGGGACACTTTACAACATTTTTGGGGGAGCAAATGAGTTTAAAAAAATTATGTTTAAATTTTCGAAAACTTTAAAATTATTATTATTATTATTTGCAGTAGAAAACTTTACAGAACTATTTATTTGCTTAGTTTTTAATTGAGCTTAATATCGGCTTGAAATCTGGGTTATCGGTCTCGACTACTAATAATGGGTATCGGCCTTGAAAAAAAAACATATCGGTCTATCACTACAAATTTCAAACTACAATACAATAACTCACGAGGAACGTTAATGTGAGACGGATACAGGAAAGAGTTAAATCAATATTTTCACAAGAACTGGAGTGATCATTTGAGAAATTTCAAATGTTTTTGCTTTCTGTCAATAAAACACGATTGACAAGACTGAGCAGCCTGTTGATTATCAAGCAGGCACCATTTCTGATTCATGTGGTTATAAATAAGTGTTCTGTTCTTTGTCTTATGTGTAGCTGTGGTGGTACAACCCTTTAAGCAACAGATATTTGAACATAAAAATGCTATTTTTCTTTATTACACAATTTTTGGGTGGGATGGATCAATGGCATTTCCATTCATTTCAATTTCAATGTCATTCAATCATCTCCCGACAACATGTTCAGTTTTCCCCGTGACGTTTGCAGAACCGGTATGAGGTGCAGGTGCCACTTGATGCATTTCAGTGTTATTTTATGAACCTCCCCATCCCCGCAACCCAAACATACCCAGCCGACGCCGTCATCCGATCCCAGCGGAGCGAGGGACCACCTCAAACATTTCTGTGACTTGAAGGCTCCTTGTTGCTCTTCTTAAAGCTCCCTGCACCTCCAATCTTACAACAACAGGCCCTGCAGAGCGCTCTGTGGCTCATTAACCTCCCACTGGAGGGACCGAGGGCGGGGGGATCGGGGGCATCAAAGTGGCAGGATCGCTGCAGACTCACCCGGCAATCCTACCGTGGGGGTCTGGAGCCGCAGCGTCTCACCCCCTAATGAGAGGCCGTGACACACATATCCACACGCAGTTTAACCCTTTAGGCCAGCTGGGGGGGGGGGGGGGGGCATGCTGGTTCCTACGCACCCCCCACCCCTCTCACTAAACTACATTCCAACTACCTGATGCACCTCACACTGTCACCACTGGCCTGGATGGTGTTTTACAGCATATTTTACATGAGGAAACATCAAACAGTATTCAAACAAGACGTTCACAGATGAGTGTTAGCGTCCATGAACTTTGACCTTTGGTATCAACGTCCATATTGTGTCAAATTTATAGATTTTTTTTAAATGGAGTTCTTTGTAGACCGGATGAGGCCGTGATCTTCTAAGGGAAACTACCAAGAGACTACATGTAAAATCAGAATTAACATGCACCTGTGTATAACACGCTGCGCCCCCACACCAAAATCCCTCTTAACTATATCTCGCCCAGCCAATTTCACTGAAGCAACCCACTTTGCTCCCAGCTGGTTGACTGGATTTTGACTGATTTTGCAAGGTGTTGCTATAAAAACATGGAACCTACCAAAAGAAAGAGTCTCTTCTTTCATCAGGAAAATAAAAACTATATTTCTATCCTTTTTGGAGCCATTAGCATTAGAATATAGCTAAGTTTCATCATTATTCACAAATCTGTTTAAAACTGTGGGTAGAAGAGCTTTTTTTCAACATGGCCCTGGTTGATCTCTTATACCCTGCTGCCACCTGCTGGCCGTTTTTGTAATAACTACCATTGCTTCAAGCATTCTCTTAAATTCAGAGGCTGCATCAAAGCTTTTGTATGCTGTAGCATTAAAAAAAAAAAAAATTGTTGTTGTTGAAAAACGTATAAATACGTCTTTGGGAGCATGGTTATATTTAAAATAGTACGTATTTATATGTTTTTGGGGGGGGCAAATGCATTAAAAAAAAAAGCAGTACAGCATCACCTCATTTAACTCCACAATAGGTTAATTTCCGCAAAGTAGGGATTTATGCCGCTACGAACCCCCCACAGGGCGCACACCCTTCAAAACACTTGCTAACTTTCAAAAATGCAAAATGTGGAATACTGAGTTGCTGATGACAGACTGCGTTCATAAATTAATGTGAGCGGACGTGAGGACCATGACGACGAAACTTTGTCTTAACAGCTACCTTGAAGTCATTATTTTTCTATTTTTGGAGGGAGGCAAGTGCAGCAGGGAGGTGGGGAGGACGATTGGGGGGGGGGCACAGTTGAGGGAAGAGGCACCTTGCAGCAGCTGGTCTCAATTACTCTGAGTGTACAGCACCATGTGTGTGTGTAACGTTGAGGCATCACAGAGGGAGGGCTGAGACCACTGGCGCCAGGAGGGGAGCAACAGGTCAAAGAGGATGAAGATTATAAAAATACTAGCGGGCTGATGGCCTTGGTCCTGCCTGCGCATGGTTAGTGTGTGCGTGTGCGTGTTGGTATTCCTCTACATACCTACCCCGTAGTGCCACAGGATGAGGAAGCGCGCGTGTTTGTTATGCGTCTGACCAAAGCGCACATTGTGGTGTTTCCCTGCTTACATCCTGATGTAATAATATTGACTAGTGGCTGGAAGTAACAGAATACAAGCACAGTAGACTTCTCCACATCTATACTATTTTTTTTTAAACTTTTGATTTTCCACTCCCTTTATTTGAAAACAGATAGTTCTACTTCTTACTTATTGTACATATGTGAGGATTTTCTGTCCACTTGGGGTCACCATCCTCACATGATATCTTCACTATATGTGACTTATTAAAAATAATAATAATAATAATAATAATAATAATAAAAAATAAAAAAAAAAGATTCAAAGTGCACTGCTAGCTCTGTTTATCCTTGACCACCGAAGACACTGGGATTAAAATGAGCTAATGATGTTTGCTTTACAGTTGAAATTAATTTTTAGCTTTGACCTTAAGTTCAAATTGTGATGGTTTAGTCTAACTTTAGTGCAGTTGAATGACGTGGGTCAGTTCCCAGTGCCGGAGTTGAGCACTTTTACATGTTAGGTGTTATTATTAAATAGTTTATTCTATTTTCCCAGTTGGTCCAATTGACGTATAAAGAACACAAAAGTTTGTCATGTAGTTTTTGGTACTCAGTGGAAAGACTGGCTGTGCCTAGGACCCCCTCTGGTGTTCAATGTTTGTTATTACAAGCACGTCGTTTCGCAAAAGTCGCCACTGGGATTAGAAACAAAAACGAGTTCATCACAGGAGTTTAAATTCTTCTTGGCACTTAAAACCCCATGGAAAGTAAAAATGCATGGCAGTAAATGACCACATTGGACACCGCTTGGCATCATGTTAACCACGCATACTCCAGGTTCTTGTTTTATTTGTGAAACTCAAAAGGAAATTGGCTTTGAACTGAAATATAAAGACTTATCAACCCCCAAAAAATAGCGTACACTTTTTGTGTGGCTAAATAAATAAATGGCAATTGTCAAAGGATTTTAAATTGTCACTCATTTCAATACTCAAGATCAAATCAAGGAGCCCGTTTAGTGCAATTACATCCAAATCATGTTTGAATGAAAAGTTTTCAACTGCCACCACTGGTTCACAGACTTTTTTTTCCTTTTCTTTTTTTTAAACCAGGGGAACATATTGTGAGAGAAAATAAGTATCTAGGGTCCATAAATATGTTAAATTCACATGCACAGATAAATAAAATGTAGATTAACTTGGTATTGCAAAAGTGGGGGAAAAAAAGTAAACACCCCAAACATCTCAGACAAAAACAATTACAACTCAAACTTTCAAATAGATAGATGCATGCAAAAAAGGAAACTAAAACAACTTGATAACAATAGGAGACAAGGAATGCAGAGGATGTGCAATGGATGGAAACAATACTTTCCATATCACTCGTTCACTAAAAATCACAACCTTTCATCGGGTTGTTTACTGTATGATTGTTCATGTTGCAAAAGCATGATCGGGTGAAACTGCAACTGATCTTAAAAGAATAAAATCCCGCTTAAAAGGATACAGATAAAACTAAGATGTCGTCAAAGATTCCAATTTGTGTAAAACCCCCGAGTAACATGAATTCACTTTGAAACAAATATTTTTTGCTGTGACAACCTGAATAAAAAAAAGAAAGTGTCTGGTTGGCTCACTCAAGTCGTAGGCCTTAAGGAAAGAGAGTCTTGACTACTTTTTGCTGCAAATGACTGGAGCCTTCTTTTCCATCATCTCCCTCTTCTTTTTTGCCTGACCAGCTTTTCTTCAGGGGAGTCAGCTCGGGTGCAATAACATCTCCATCCTGCGAGTTACAGAAACACGGCATTAGTGAAGTGGTGAATTTGAAAAAGCAACACACTCGTTATCCATTTCCTGACATAGCAGGGACGTGCAGTGACCTTTAGAGGGGCGGGTGCTCAAAGCAAAAAAAAATAAAAAAGGAGGCACATGATAACGTGCCTGCACTATCCAATAGGGGTGTTTAAAAAAAAAAAAAATCTATTAGGCAATTCTCGAATTGATTCAAAAATATCACTTTTTGATGGAAATATTCAAGAAAATGTCTTACTTTGGGTCAGGGTTCACTTTAGGCATGGAAGAATGTTATATTAATGGAACATCAAATCTTAATATTTAATTTCAGTGCTGTTCAAACATGAACCAGACTGCAACCTGTTTGTTAAATACAATGGCTCAGTTATAAGCCTGAAGTTTCAGAGAAATAAATACATTTTCATCCATACAAATCTTACAGTGTACAAGTTTACTGATTTGTATTTTCTAAATTCAGTAAAATAAAAAAGCAATAATCATTTTTCAAATTTGTATTAAATAATATAAATTAATTGAAATTGTTAAAAGGGTGTCTATGTAGATATGTGTGCGCGTACGTGTGTGTCGGTATCCATTGTAAAATTCTTAATCGAAATAATGGCTAAACAATAAATCACACATAATGAAACTGTTTGTTGTTTGTCTACAATGCCAATCACCATAAAAACGTTTTTGACATTTGTGTATGAATAATCATTCATGAACAATAAATTTACATAAATAAAAATGATTATGTAAAATATACATGAAATTTACAGTTTAAATAACAAAACTAGGATTTTCCTATAGTGCAAGTAGCATAAAAAACGTCTTACTTTACATTTCGCTTGATTCAGGTAAGAGCAAATGCCTTTTATTATTTTCCTGCAGGTGTAGATATTAATATTCCATTATTGGGACGGTACCCAATAATTACTGTAAATGCCACATCTCAGCAAGCTACATTGTTTATTTTTGATAATACGCTGTGATTGTTGTTTTTTCTCCTTTTTTTAGGGGGTTCTTCATTGTCCTCCTAATTTATGAACACACTTCCAACTATTTCTTCTTATGACCGCAAACACTCCAAAACGAGCTCTTAGTTCAAATAAAAACAAAGATCATGTAGCAATTTCCACTTATATTTTGAAGTATATTTAAACTTAGCTATCATTGAGTACATGTTCCATTTAGAGCCTTCAGGAAGATTTTTTAATTTTTTTTTATTCTGAGCGAGAAGTACAAATTCCGACATATTCTGTGTACCTTAAACGCATCAGTAGCAAGTGCCCCCCGTGCCCCCCGAACCCCCCCCCCCCCCCCCAATGCACGTGCCTGTGACATAGCAACACATACAATAAATGTCACCTGAGGTTTTGTGAAGTTATTGTTCATGCACCACTGCACAAAGTGCTTTTTGGCTGCCACCAGGCCCTCGTCGTCCATCTTCTTATAGTAAACTCGGATCAGTTGCTCTGCAAAGCGCTCGGGCAGAAGTTTGGACACCTGACAGAGAAAGAGAGGCGAAGGTCTTGTCTACTTGAGCACCTCAAGCAAATACCCAATCAAAACCTTTGGCAAAGCTCTGACCTGATGCTTGTATATGGGAAAGGCTTTGGTGGGGTCGGTCTTGCAATAGAAGCGCATATTGTCAATGGGGTTCTCCTGTTTAATCCCGTAGTCCATTTGGATGACCTAAAATGAAAGGTTTTGTTTTTATTGGTCCATTTTTCGTTTCGGACAATACCCGAAAAGAAAAAAAAAGGCTGACGGGATAAAGCCGAAGCTTATTAACTCCCGTTCCCAGACGCCAAAAGATGCGAGTCGGCGCTGACAAACTGGAAGGAAAACGGCTGAGAAACTCACGCTGACGAGAAAATCTTCGGGCAGCAGAGTGACACCCAGCACGCCCGTCTGAGGGACGGACTCAGCCAAGTCCGCCTCCCAGGCATGAAGCTTTTCCTTTGGAAATAAAGAGATGGTACACATGATGAGGATGAGTCAAGACAGTGAGACAAAAACAGATCAATCATGAGCAATGCGAAATTCACACTTTCTTCAAATTTCCAAGAGCTCAACTTAACAGATTTAACAACAAAATGTGAAATGGGTCGGTCCAACAATTTTAAATATTATACGTGTTCAATGTTAACAGCCAACGGCTCCCGTGAATTGTGACAAGATAAAATGTACGCGACCTGACTGACCGACGAGGAAGCGGCCGTGAAAAAACTAACAAACATGCCCATTACTGTAAGATAAGACACCAGCTGTTACCTTAATTTGAGAACTCACCTCTAGTTTACACAGTAGATGGGAAAAAAAAGTCCACTTTCATGTTGTCTCCAGGATCATCTGCACGGTCTTTTCTTTATTTTAGTTGAGAACTTTTCAACAACGACAAAAATCATTCCCTCGTCTCGTGCGTCCTTTTCTACGTCGCAACTTGTTTTCCATGTTTCTTCTTCCTTTTTATCACATTTGATCGCGCAAGAAGTCTGTCTTGGAGGACTAGATTCTACATCTATCATGTTTTGTTGAAATTATCGGAGCACACCATAGTATGAGCAAAACTTTGAAATTACTGATTTGTTATCTTCTGTAACAGAAACAATCTGTTAAGATTAAACAAAAATAATCCTTATGTATGCAGCAGGATTTGGTGGCCCAGAGTAAAAGGCAACTCTAAAACTGCACATTCATGTTTTTTGGTTCAATGGAACAACTGACCTTAGGCTATACTGCCACCTAGAGGTGCTTAAGTATAACACAGTTGAGTTAATTCTGTATATTGTTTTTGATACAATTGACTGTTTACATGCACATTTTGTGTCCATATAGATTTATGAAGATATGTTTAAAGTGTGTTAAGCTAAAACTAGATTACATTTTTTCTATTTTTAAAAAAAGATATAGTCTCTCTATAGCGCAGATTTTCTCCTATTGTGGGTCAGTTTGGAATCCCCAGAATTCACTGTCCTGCATACAGTTGTGCTTGAAAGTATACGTACCCTATTGGCATGTAAAACTTATGAGTGCACTGTATGGTGAGAAATTGTTTTGATATTTTCAGAAGTTGAAGTTGACACGAATAGAGATGTGCATGTGAATTTTCGTGACGGTTCATAGCATTTTCGTGTCATCAAGTGCTGTTTAGTTTTCTGTACATTTACAATTGTGCTCATAAGTTTACAAAGCCTACCTAACAAGAAACTTATTATTAATCTATTGAAATCCAGCCTGGAATTAATCAAATGTTCGCTCGATGTGAGGATTAGCATCAACAAGAGAAAAAAAAGTGGAGAAGAAATCAACATCATATTTAGGAAACCGTATTTGTTGTGTAGTAGTGACATCATAAGAATAATTGAGTCAAGTAGAAAATACCATGAGAAAGAAAGCAGTTTGTGATTTTTTTGGGGGGGGACCCTTGACAAGGGTTCCGCAGCTGCACTGTGCACTCCCTCGTACGTGCACAACATGAGATGAGCCGTATCAACGACAACAATGCTGGGTTTTGTGTGAAATGTAGTCAAACACACCTGAGTGACTTTCAGGGATTTTTTGGCTTGGGTTTGACCCAAACATTTGTAGAGGCGCCGCAGAAGAACGTTCTGTAGAATCTGCTGTGCTTCAGCAAGCTCTGGCTTTGATGAGTGGAGTATTTGTTCAAACACATTATCTACAAGACAGATAGAGAATTTGAATTAGGGCTGGGCGATAAAGCCCAAAAATTAAATCTCAATTTTTGCAGTCATTCAGGACCATTACGATTTTAATTGATTTTGATCAAATTAACCCAAGAAACATTCATTTAAATCAGGGGTGGGCACACTCGGTCCTCGAGGGCCGGGGTCCTGCAGGTTTTGGAGGTTTCCCTCTTCCAACACAAGCCGATTCCAAATCAACAGGTTCGTTTATCAAGCTTATGCAGAGCTTGCTGATGAGCTAATCATATATCAGCTGTGTTGGAGAAAGGAAACATTCAAAATCTGCAGGACTCAGGCCCTCGAGGACCGAGTGGGTCCACCCCTGATTTAAAGGTTTCATTTATTTAAAAATGATTCCTGTTGCAAAATGTTCAGGCAACAATAATGTATACTGATTCTCAATTAGTTTAAATATAAATGTAACCTTCATAGTTTATACTTAAATGCCACAATCAAGTAGTTGACAGCTATTGTAAGCATGTCTTGTAAACCACCCATCCAGCATTGGGCAAAATTACAACTCACAAAAACGTTTGGATGTAACAGAACAAAGGAACAGCAGCTTTTAACTCATTCACTGCCGTTGGTGACTATAGACATCAAAAATTCATTTGAACTATTTCTATTAGTTTAACATTTTTTTCCCACTTTTGTTAACAAGAGTATGAAAACCTAAAAAAAAAATTGTACATTTACAACATAAAATTTGTGATTAATCTTGAGTGAACTAGTGAAGTCATGTGATTAATTACATTTAAAAAAAAAAATTATCGCCTGATACCCCTAATTAAAAAAAGAAGAAAAGATTATTAAAAATTAGGGTGTCAAGACGATTAAATGTTTTAATTGTAATTAATCGCATGACTTCAATAGTTAACTCACAATTAATTACAAATTTTATATCTGTTCTAAATTTACAATAAATGTTTTTTTTAGGTTGTCATACTCTTGTTACCACAAGTGGAAAAAAATGTGAAATAGAAATAGTTCAAATGAATTTTTGACGTCTATAGCCGTCAATGGCAGTGAATGAGTTAATAATCCAGAAAACGAAACTATTTCACAATTTAGCAAATTTTCAACAATTCGATTTTTAAAATGACGATGTATCGAATTAATTATTGCCCAGCCCTAATTTGAATCAAAGTTAAACTTTTTTTTTTATCAGAAATTACAAAAATCAAGGATGTCCTAAGTGTTTGACTTTGAGACCACTTATGTAGCAAAACCCACATTAGTTAGAGACAGTCGAACTCTCAACAATTCCACGGTTCTCTACATTTAGACCCACTGTCTTTTTTTTTTTCAACAATTTTTTTTTTTTACGCAGCCAACCGTGCACAAAGGTACTGGAGCTCAAAAATGACATTCCGGTAGAGACAAACCTGTCACTTTGGTGTAAGCCTCCATGTCATCTATAGCAGTGGACAGCGTGAACATCTTGCCCCCCGAGCCACGGACCTGAATGTGCTTATCGGCCTTCAAAAAGGCCTCGGTGATCCTGTATGGGCACAATCGACAAGTCTCACTCACCAACACTTCTGGTCAAAACAAAACAAAAATGAAGTACTCACATGGTTTCTATGATGGTGCCCACCCTGTGTTGGTAGGCTCTCTTGTGGAGACAGTTGCGAGTGTAGAACATATCATACAGATTGCCCACCTCCTGTGAGAAAAACGACAGGATTTCTCAGTCAAAGAAAAAAAAAAATCCTTCTATCGAGACGGGAAAAATATTGCAGTCAGTAACTTACAACTGCACAATTGGCGATTGATCCAAGTACATATGCCAGCTTGCTGCCACCATTAGTGTTCTTATTATGAAACAACATTTTGGGGGTGTCACATATAATTTACTGTGACAGAGGCTCTCCACACTTGGCTTTTTTTTCCTTTTTTTTTAACTGTAGGCACATATGAAGTGATAAATATAGTTTAGTTATTCCACCATGTTTTCTTCAATTTCTTGTTCATTTTAATGTCTGGTATCAGTAAAAACGCATCAAGTGACTGACTGACACAAAAAAAAAAACATGTAATGCCGAAAAGCACCATTTTTAGCACTACATTGCAAATGCTATTTATGTAAGAACTAATGAAGTGATTTTGATCATTATCAAGATGAAAAACGTCTCAATCAGCTCTTAGATTCAACTCTCATGAGCTCATATTTGCTTTGATTGAAACACGGGTCCAAACAACTGTACTTTTAGTCGTACTAAATGAACAGAAAACTGAAGAAACAAGGGTGCTTTCCTAATATTTTCCCGCAGCTGTATTATACTGTAATATATTTATTGTATTTAATGTCTTTATGTCATGAATGTATTAAGCTTTTAACTAACATTTAAACTGTTATTAATTTGCTGTTTTAATCGTATCTGTCATTCTTTTATGACTATTTATTGCGCTTTTATCTCTATCTTGTTGTTTTTATGGTTTTACAGTAAGCCTGTTATTGGGCTTTTAAATCATTCTAGACTTTATCACATGGCCGTGGTCTGTTGTCTGCTTCTGCTGCAGACTCCTGTGTATATATAAACACGTGTGTGTGTGTGTGTGTGTGTGTGTGTGTGTGTGTGTGTGTGTGTGTGTGTCTATGTGGAGAAGTGTCGGGAGTGGCTTTATTTGCTGCATTTTCTTATCTGAAAAGCGCTTTATAGTAAATAACCTTTGATTTTTCTTGAATAATTAAAAAAAAAAAGTAAGAAAAAAACCGTTGTGAGACTGCCAGCACCTTGTCTCGAGTGCAGATGAGCTTCTCTCCATCCACCTCACACACTCTGGCAAACTTCAGGTAGCGACGATAGTCGGAGTTGTTCTGGATGCCCAGATTGTGGCAGTCCCTGATCAAATAGGAAAAGGAGCGTTGAACCGAAGTAAATATGACAGAAGTATTTGGCACGCAACCACCAAAGTCACACCTGGCAAAGTAGTCCCATTTGTCCATGTCAATACCATTTCTCTTGTTGGCCACAATTTCATAGAGGAAAGATTTGTCCTTCGAGCGGCCTGCATAGGGCCACTGTGAAGACAGATAGACAAACGGCACAATTAAATAGCATCAAACTTGAATCTGACATGATGATGTCGATTGTGCGTATTACAGGGAGGGCTGCGTTTGTCTCCAGAGGTCCTGCAATCAGCTCCTTGATGAAGTCCATGTCTTGGGGCAGGACCAGACCATGTTGCTCCATCAGTGGCTCCAATTCATTTTTCGTCACCAGGTATTCAAACATGTCAAGCGAGGCTTTCTCGTGCTGGAATTTGATTGTGTAAGATAAACGCTACTGCCTATTTATTTATTTATTTATTTATTTATTTTTACAGAGGTTGAACAATTCTTTGAACACTTCGCAGGTACGAATTATGTCCAAACTCCGAGGTACCACTGTACTGGTTACAATTACTGTATGTTTTTTAAACCAAGGGTTAATTTCCTGCATGCCTATTCCACTGTGTTGGGCTTATTGTGTGTGTTTTTGTTGTTGTTGTTTGTTTTAATGGACTTGAGTCTGTCAATAAAGATATTCATGCAGTTCCGATAGTGTGAAATGCACTACACAGTAAAGCTGTGTGCAAACCATAGCTTCTCAAACTTGCACTGAAATGTAGTCAGGGACAGAAAAGCTTTTTACCGGATGGCAATTGTGCAACACTGCGCCAGTGTCACGTCAATGACGAGGCATTGTCATGTGAATGATACTCTTAGAAAAACTGCAAAGCCTAAAGTCAAAAGTTGATCATGTCTGTATGAATGATACTTGAAATGAAAGAGGAAAAAAAAGAGTGCATAGCCACTTTTGAAGCATAGCAAGACAAACAGAAAGAGCCTCTCTCCTAAAATGCGACTTGGTCTCACTTACACATTTACAGTAAGTGTTTTGCTATCTGTGAAATCACATAATCACAATGTTTATCTTCAGATGGATTCATGTGTTATCAACAGTATCGGAATACTTCACTGATTAAGACTCTATTACACGTCCGATAACTAATAGGTACAACAGTTTTAAGGGCATATTACCTTCCAGGAAATATTCGGGCGTGCTTTGGGGATGAACTTGGCATCAAACAAGTGCGAAAAAGGCCCATGTCCTGTGGGCCAAAACGCAGCAGTCATTCATCACTTGATCTCTTTCCTTTTTATTTACACGGTAACAGAACGCGTCCACTTTGTAGGCGGAACCTACCTAGATCGTGACAGAGCCCGGCGATCTGCACACAAAGAATGTCTCTCCGAGAAATGAGAAGTTCTGGCTGCCTCTCATTTAGCGCTTTCGCAAGTTGTCCTGCCAAGTAACCCACTCTGTAACATTGAAAGCGCATCACATTGTGTTTTCTTGTTACTTGTGAGAAATATACAGCAGGACTTTGCGATTGAGCGATGTTATCAATTCAATAAAGTTTATTATCGCTGACGTGAGTGCTTTAAGAACATGGCTGCAAACAGATAGCAGCTAGTTTACAAAAGCACAGTCAGTGTTGTAGGGGTGTGAATTGCCTAGTACCTGCCGATTCAATTCGTATCACAATTCATAGGTCACGATTCGATACCGATTAATCCCGATACGGATCTATAAATTGATTATAGCAAAAAAAAAAAGTTTTACTCAAATTTAGAATAGAGATAATTTAGATAGATAAAAAAGATAATAATAATAATAATAATAATTAGATAATTTAGAATACTAATCAGTAAACTTGCACATGTACACTGTAAGATTTGTATAAAAATGTATTTGTGTATTGGCTTATAACTGAGCCACTGCATTTAACAAACAGGTTGCAGTCGGTTTCATGTTTGAACAGCACTGAAATCAAATATTAAGGCTTAATGTTCCATTAATATAACATTCTTCCATGCTTAATGTGTGAATCCTAACCCTAAGTAAGACGTTTTGTTGAATATTCCCATCAAAAATTGATGTTTAAAAATCGATTCGGCCACATATCGAATCGATTCGAGAATTGCGCGCTGTAATATCGCGATATATTGCCGAATCGATTTTTTTATTAACACCCATACAGTGCTGACAAGTTTGCAACTTTTGACCCCTCTAGAGAACATTTTTCAAAACATCTACGAAACATTTAAAGTCCTACAAAGAACAAACATAATTATAATTAATTTAAGTAATTAATTATTTATTTGAAGTTTTATCTATTTAATTTCCAAAAAGTTCAAAAGGCCACTATACAAATGAGGTTCCAAAGTTTAATAAATCGGGCAATGGTGGGACAACACGATCTTAAGTATTTTATTTTTATTTTATTTATTTTTTTAATTTTTATATTATATTTATTTTCTCTTTTTCAACTAAAAATGCCTTGCGCTGGTTAGGGAGTACTTGGCTGAAAAAATATTCCACAGGCATCACTAAAAATATATATATTGAGAACCACTGGCCTAGACCTCCAGTAATAGGATGAATAGATATTGCTCCAACTCTCTCTCTCACGCACACACATACGGACAGGTATACCCGATGGAGTGCTCAAAGCGGTTGTGTGACGCTCCAGGGAAAACAAAGTAGGTTCCTCCCAATTGTTTGATATTTCGAAGTCTCTGGAATTGAGGTGTGTCGATGATTTTGACAAGAAGTGGGTGTAGCTCCACGTGCCCGTGGATGGGATCATTAAACACCTGGCAGAAGGTAGGACAGCAAACACATAAGCAAAAAGTTACTCGATAATTACACTTGTACTAAAATCTGCCCTTTAAAAAAAGAAACATGATGGGCTATTAAAGACATTTTAACCATCAATCAAGCTTTCTCTTCCTCTGCGACAGCTGAAAAGAATCATTAAATACATTTATGTCCATGATTTTATTTGCAGTCGATTAAACAAAAGAGTCACCTGTGTGCTTTTTTTCAGCTTTTTTAAAACTTCCTTGCACTAAATGTTTTTAAAGTTTGTTGTTTAATGTTTTAACATTGTCAATGTATGTTCTTTTAGTACATTTTGTAACCTACTTTTGTTTTCTCTTCTTTGCTCTGAATGTTGTTAACTACTGTGTGTGTTGATACTTATAGGTGTTGTCTTTCTTTGTGTAAAGCACATTGAGTTACTGAAATGTGCTATACAAATAAACTTGACTTGGCTTGACCTTTGATAATGTTTCAGTTAAGGTTTCGATTTTACAGAACTAAGATAGCAATTATATGATCCTGTTCTGCTTTCGATACGTCAACACCCCCCCCCCCCCCCCCCATTGCTTCTAAACTACCGGCAGTCCTCTCACTCGTTGCAGTTTATCCGACAAACCCAGTTTTTTTTGTGGTTATCTTATACAAAATACTTAAGTGAATTGAGGATAAACCTTATTTGTTTGAGGACCCTCCTCTATGAGCCACAACTTCCCCAGGCTGTGTAGGATCCGCAGCTGGTCACCAAGAGGCCTTAAAAAGAAAAAGTTGTTACTAATACATTGAAAGAAATGTAGCATTGGGGTTCATTAGGATGGGTACACAAGCAGTGACGTCGAACAAAGACAATTGTGCTACGTAGCACTCGTGGTACTCTTACTGCTAATGCTGGTCAAAAAAATTTAATATTGAGGAAAAGTCCATTTATTTTAAATATTTTGTAACGAAAAGTGAAATTATTAGTTCACCACACACAAAGCGAAATATTCCAAGCCTTTTTTTTTCTCCAATTTTGAGGATTATGTCAGGATAATAATTAAAAAAAAACTTCAACAAGTCTCAATTAAAGCTCAACATTGCAAACTCCCTGTGTCCCAAATCTTGTCAGCTTGTTAATGCAAAACAGCAAACGTTTCCCTCAGCCTCTAAATGGCCTCAGTTGTGGTTTAGTAGGCTTCAGAATCATGGGGGAAACTGCTGACTTGATGGATGTGCAAAAAACAACAACATAATTGACAACCTCCATAAGGAGAAAAGGTCTCATAAATAAAATGCAAAAGAAGCTGGATATTCACAGAATATGGCCGGAAAAGGTGCACAAATTTCTTCAATGTGTCAAATTTTCTGACCAGCACTAGTAGTATAAGTACAGTGGGCTCACTCTAGTAAATGGATTAAATCTTCAAAATATGGTTTATGTTGTGTTACATGCAATGTGGCTTTATATATATATATATATATATATATATACAGTATATTCAGTACAACACAGTTGTAAGTACAGTTATTGTTGTATTTTAATGCTGGTCATTATGGCGGTACTTGGAGAGTCTTTTTTCATTTATTTTTATTTTTTATTTTTAGGTGTGCCTGGTGTAAAAAAAAAAGAAGAGAATTGTAGAATTGTATTAGATTGTGTCGTCCAGTTTCTAATGTTGAGGCTAATGAGTGGAAGATACGAAGGCCAAGACATAACAGGACAGGACAGGACAAACTGATAGACAGAAAGAACATTATGCCCATTCCATTTGTGAAAACAGAATAAGGAAATGACTTACTTAACGCCCATTTTCTCGAGGTCTTCCTTTTTGAGATATCGCAGCACGACACCAGTAATATTATGTTCTGACGACAAAAAAAAAACGGTTCCATTAGCCGGCACGCGTTTTGAACATAATCTCAAAGCAAATGTTGACACGAAATTGAATGACACTAACCTTTAAATACAGTTTCCCACATTCCAAGACCTTCATCTCGCAGGTACCGGCACGTTTCTTCGATTCCCCATCGGGAAAAGTCCGGGTCAGGCGTCCGGTTCACTGACACCTTCTTCCCCGGCGTTTGGAAAGCATCCCCGGGGCTATTCGCTGTCGCTATTCGTTTACGGCTCGCCATGTTGCTACATGAAGAATTAAGCGATACTATTTACGTTTTGTCGACGCAGAAGGTTGTGCCCAATTGAATTAACACAGAGACGGTGCTGTTCACGCCGGCCGGTCAAGAATGAAGTAAAAGCTTCGAATGACTTCTCACTTAAAAGAACCGGGCGCCCAAGATAAACACCCCGGTTTCCTTTCCCCTTCTCGAAATATCAAGTGCCGTGGATTCACAGAGTGCTTGTTGTCCGGTTAGTGTTTTCAGAATAAAACCAATCGCCGTTTACCGCACCCGTGTTTGATGTAAAAACCATGTTTTACCTTTGCATTTAAACATGTGATGATTTTTTTTATGTTAATAAAAGTGTGTATGTTGAAATTCTACGTGTCACGTGGGAGATTATACTTACATCGGGTAAATTAGTATGTGCCGTTGCTCTGATTTTACTATGAGTACGTGCTGCTTCCGGTTAATTTCTGTCAACATCTTTGTACAGCGTTCTTGTCATATGCGAGGGGCGGAGCCAGCCATAAAAAGAAGACACGTTGCACGAACCACTTTAGTATTTGTATTTAGTATTTTTGGCGCACGATGGATCAGCGCTATTTTTTGAAAATGTTATACATTATTAACATTTTTAATTCTTTATTTCATAAATTAACCATGTTGAAATGTTTTATGGATGTGTAGAGTAGGTGAAATAGTGTTGAACTCAGTATAATTTGACCTTAAACCATGTTTTTGTCTAAAAATTCCTTCTCAGTGTTTTGCGCACACACATTCTGTTCGTGAGAACAGATTTTGCCACACACATACCCTGAGAGCACCATCACTCATGGCAACTCTAAATCCAGTTCAATTTGTTTGTGAGATATTGTTTTGGGGAAAAAAGTACGAAAAGTACCCTCAGAGTATATTTTGTCTAAAAAGATGAACACAGCTGCGGACTGTGTACAAAAATAATATTATGCAACATATTGTGTGAGAACCAATCTGTTTTACTTATTCATGATGGGAGGAAAATAGGTGTTCTCTTACTGATTTGGATTCTTTAAAAGATGTATTCCGCAAAAGAGGGGGCACACACGCACCCTGGAATTCCACCTTTTACGTGATGTTCAGTGTTGTGTGACCGGAGAATTCTCTGTAATAAATCATCTTTGCAAGGAGTTTTTCTCACAAGAAGTCTATCTTCAATGTTTTGGAACACGCAAAAGAGGACAAATAATTAACCTCTATCAAAAACAATAAATATTCTTAATATTGCATATTGAAATAATGATTATTATTATTATCGACTTGCAGGAAGCCATGACTTCTGCTGTAATTACGGCAACAGGTGCATACACATGTTTACTAATGTTAGCATAGATAGATGAACAAAGATATACTTTATAGCTAATTAAACAATTTCGGATGAATTAAGTTAAATTGGATGATCTCTCACAGCACTCTAGGTTGGGAATCACTTGTAGATTTGTCTAAAATGGTCTCTGGTGAAAATTAAGAAAGAGAAGGAAAAAAACACGACAATATTTGTACAGTATTTAAAAAGAAAATGGTTACTTTCACCGAAATGCTGTTTTGAAACAAAGCAGAGAAAAAGAGCTTTTTGTGAAACGATGTTATTTCATGCACTCTAGTGAATTGTACACTTCTTTTCATCCCTGAATGATGCCACAAGCACCTAAATAGTGCTTTACTTCTGTAATACACCACCACCAACAATGAAAAAGTGTTTTTTGATAGCACAATACGTTTATTTCCATTCAACAGTGTAACAATTTGACAAAACAATTTCGCAAACTATTTACAAATGTGTGCAACTGTGGTACTATTTACAATTATGTGGATGTTTCAAATACAGTTTTTCTTTTTGTAACACTCCCCTGCGTGCAAGAAGATGGAGCAGGAATTGCACAACAGAGTAGTTTCACTGCGATGGCTCCTTTCACGTGCAGACGTTAACACTTTCTTGACGGCCTTTTTTTCCGGGGAATAGCAAGTAGCAGACTGTACCCACTCCTCCGATGAATATGCATTGGACTCGGGGCACTCTTCGTCGTCCGATTGAACGTCCGCCTGAGCGTGCGCGGTTGTGCTCTGCGTTTTCCGGTGTTAGCATCGCTAGCCCGTGAACCTTTATGACGTCGTCATAGCCGCCGCGTCAGCGCTTCCAACTTCGGCGTCAACCTCGGAGTCACCATCATCATCATCGATGATGATCATCGTCGTCATCAATGTGCTCTTTAGCGTTGGTCGATGCCTTTCGTCTTTGAAAAAAATTCCCAAGTGTGAGCTGCTTGCAACCGGTCGCCATTGTTCGCTTCATCAGCCATCTAGCTCCGCCTCACGTCTTCTACTGCCGCATCAACGCTTCCAACCTCGGAGTCACCATCATCATCATCGATGATGATCATCGTCGTCATCAATGTGCTCTTTAGCGTTGGTCGATGCTTTTCGTCTTTGAAAAAAACTGCTCGAGCGTGAGCTGCTTGCAACCGGTCGCCATGTTCTCTTCCCTTCCCTTCCCTTCCCCAGCCATTGTCCCCTCTAGCTCCGCCTCACGTCTTCTACTGACGCTTACCCAATCTTGTCAAAAGAGAGTCATTGCTGCCATCTAGGGGCCAAAAATAGTCATTAGGCTTACTAGATCTGCTTGAAACTTTCACCACAGCTGGCCAAGGCTTTCCTCCACCCATTTCAAAAAAAAAAAATTGGATGACGTCTTTTAACGTCATTGGCGGCCCTCCGTAGGTTTTTACTTGACGTCTTTTAACGTCAATGGCAGTGAAAGATTTCATTTCTTCTTTATTCACAAATATTCCAAAAACACTCTTGATAAAAAAATAGCACAAGAAATATTTATCACCGACTACATACACAGCCACACAATATTATACAGCTCAAACATGCATCACGTTTGGGGAAATGGTGCGTGTTTGTTTTGGGACATCTACTGCTGCAAGAAAGAAAGAAAAAAAAAACGGGTGTGAGAGGTACATCCAATTAATGCAAATATACATTCTATTATTTACAGTATTAAAAGTGTGGTCACACCGCAGTCAAGTGTGTTTCTTACCTTGGCTTTCTGGCTCTGGACCGGGACGTAGAGTTTAAACTCTGCCGGGAGCTCATCTTCAGAGTAGAGCCTGTCTGAGAAATACACCCTCCTGATACGACAATTAGCATGAATCTGAAAGACAAATACAGTAGTCACATATTAGCAGATATTGTGTGTGCGTGTGTGAGAGAGAGAGACACGGAGACAGAGACTCCATTTACATACAGTCAATAAATGCACAAAACCGCGAATATGCTCTTATTTGGGCTTTTGCAAATCTGAATTTGCTCTCCCTTTTCTTACCCAACTAGTTGGTCATATGGATTATGGTTTAAATGAAAGAGGCTTGCATTTCACATGATATTTAAAACGTTTTGGTAATTGACCTAATATTATGATTAGAAATCCATGACAAATCGTTTTTTATAATCATGATTTCAATACCAATCAAAAATAATTGTGATTCATTTTTTTCTTTATTTTCTGGAGAGCTCAGTATTGTTCATTAGGTAATTTTACCAATTTGACATGTCATCATTACTCTCTACTTTTTTTTTAAATTAATTTTTATTTTGTATGTGGGTGAGTATGTGTATGTGTATGTGTGTGTGAGTGTGTATTCATTAGTTCACCTAAAATCTATTAAAAAAATCCCATACCGTTCACCTAAACCGAACACTTCCAGCCAGAGTCGTGAGGCCGTCAGGAGACCCGAGGAAGGACCAAAGAAAAGAAAGGAAAGTGAAATCCACCACCGACCAGACACCACCCACCACCCACCGGGCCACCAACCAGAGTCCTTCACCAACCCCAGAAACATCTAAATTCCAACAAATCAGGGAGACCTCAAGAGACCAAAGGAGAGACTGAGGAAAGGAAGGAAGGACAGACGAAGCATAGTGAGATCCACAGACACCAGCCTCCACCGATTCAATGTCCTGAGGAAGAAGCAGATTGTGTCTGAGTTTCGATAAGATGCTGGTGTGGTGGATCTGGCATGCATGAAAATCTCCACCAAAGAGGGGAGCCGTCGACCCCTGCCAGGACAGAGCAAGCGCAGCACCTCAGGGCCCCCCAGGCCACGGCAGCGCCAAAGGGACAACCCCCGGGCCCCGCAGGGGCCACCGGCAGGAGAGCAACCTCAGGAGCAGTAGCGCCCACCCACCCCAACACGGCCCGGGCCCCCAACCCAACGCAGCAAGACGGGGCACTGCAGGCACCCCACCGGTCCTGAGGCCCCGCTCCCCCCATGCACCCCATCCTCCCCCGCCATCCAGCCTATAATAATATAATAATTATGATTTTTTTTTCCCATAATCGCCCAGCCCTAAATTGTACCACTTCCACGTAGGGGTGTTGGAAAAAAATCGATTCGGCAATATATCGCGATATTACAGCGCGCAATTCTCGAATCGATTCGATATGCGGCCGAATCAATTTTTAAACACCATTTTTTAATGAGAATATTCAACAAAAAGTCTTACTTAGGGTTAGGATTTACACATTAAACATGAAAGAATGTTATATTAATGGAACATTAAGTCTTGATATTTTATTTCAGTGCTGTTCAAACATGAAACAGACTGCAACCTGTCCTTTACCTTTTCAGGTAAATAAATAAATTTTCATACAAATCTTACAGTGTACATGTACAAGTTTACTGATTAATATCTTCTAAATTTGAGTCTATAAAAAAAAAAAAAAATCGCAATAATCAATTTACAGCTTTGCACCGGGGATTAATCGGTATCGAATCGATTGAGCTATGAATCGTGATACGAATCGAATCGCCAGGTACTAGGCTACTTCCACGTGTATTCAATTTCTTGCTACTTACATAGCAGCCTACTAACTTGCAAATGTCGAACAAACAGCGCAAACTCACCTGCACACGCAACGTCTCAATATAATTGGTTCCGTAGGCTCTCCTGGTGAAGTCTGACAGATTGAACTGAATCTGGTTCCAGCCATCATCAAGTCTCATTGGCATGGTGCAGATGAACGGCTTCACTCGTGTCGTGCTCTGGTAGTTACTCGCCCGAAACCGCCGTCGAACATTTTTATCATCTAGAACCTGAAGGGGGAAATGTACATAGAGAGTGTGAACTCTGCCTCTCTATCACCTACACACAAAGTGCTCTGTACCTGAACTTCGAAGGTGAAATACTTCTTTAGGTTTTTGATGATCATTACAAGGAAAGGCAACTTGATACCCAGCGTCTTCTTTGGGTCCGCTGGGCAGGTTATATAGGTTGTACTGTGGCAAGAATAAGAAACATGAGTAAGCGGAATGCCACAAGTGACTGATACTGTAGACGCACAGCAGACAGCACGGGTCCGAAAATGATGTTCAGTCGACAGACTTGACACACACCTGACGTTAGTGCCTTCGACCTCCAACACCAGTGAATGAATGTCATTATCAGTAATTCGCTTGATGTGACCATTCCTAACCTGGTAAGCAAGGGAAAAACACACAACACAGTTCCTCAGTCATAAAATATATTTATAAGTCCAGCAACCTTAGAAAAAAAATGTAGCCTACAAAAAAAAATAAGAGGTGTTATTTTTACGTTGTTTGACTATTAACAAACTACAATCCGTATTTGCAGCTCATCGAGAAGAACAATGAAGCTAACGATTTCATCAAAACCTCAATTTACCTTTTTATCCCAAATCTGAAGAGGTTTGCTCCCGATGCTGTATAAAATAGAAAGAAATCCACTTTGGAATGTGTTTTTGAACATGATTTTCGCGTTCTGTGCGGGTCTTCTGTGTGTACGGGATTACTGAGCTACGGCAACACGCTCCACTCGGTCGCCTTTCCGTCCCCGCCGCTTCCGTGTCATGCAACCAAAGAGTTCCGCTGTCGAAAACTAAACGTCTTAACCTAATGTAGATGGAAAAAAACAATGAAACGCCAACAAGCTTCGCTGTATTCTGGAATATGAACGTATTTCTGTCCCAAGTTTGCTGACATGCTGTTTTGGTGTTGCTAGGATCCATGTATCCATTGTGTTTTTTTCATTCCGGCTTTTTATTGTTGACGCACATGAGTCTCCCCGGCAACCGTTTGGGAAACAAGCGGACACAAGTAAGCGACAAATGTGTCCGATTACCTTTCCAGAAACGGATCAAATATTGCAGTTTTGCTGTAAGATGGTGTTGCTTACAGTTAAAAAAAAATACTTTCTTCCCGTGATCATACCACAGTCGAAATCAATTTAAATGTAGTCGGAATGTGTTTTTTTGTAGCCTATAGAAGACATACTTTTTTTTCTTAACTTAACTCTCTAAATAATGATTCCACTACGTTGTTTGAAGCAAGAAAAGAAAACAGTATGTATATATATTTTTTATTTATTTTTTACTTCTCCTGCTGTTATATGTCACAATAACACAAACAACCACAAGATGACGCTAGAGTCTACTCGAAACCAATTGGTTAAAAATGGGCAATTTCTTTTCCGATACAGTGATTTATTTTGAAGTGAATGACTATATATATTTTTTAATTTCATATATATATTTAGAATATTTGAAAACTCCACATTTAGGAAAATACAGAATAAGGTATGTCAGAAAAGTTCCAGGACCGTTGTCACAGAAGTTATGTACATTTCAAACCCAAACTACAAATTTCCTCTCGTGTGGGCCAGATGATCAACCTACACGTTTACAAAGAGATAGTGTGCCGTTTGCGTTATTCAGTGTTGGTGAGGAAGCGAGGGTTGCTGCAGGACAATGCTGTTGGGCTGTGTCACTAAAACAACACGCTTTCTCACAATGCCCTGAGCATCTTACACTTCCCGGCCAAGTAGAACATCAATCTCCTTTTTTTCCTCTTTACCAAGCTTGAGGGGTCTTCAAGGAGACCTGTCATGAAGACGCGGATGATATCAAGATATTCCATTACAACACAGCTGTGGAGGATAATCTTTCCAAGAGGGCATGAAGCATTGCGGAGTGTTTTGACTTCTAGGGGCTTATCCGAATGGAATGACTTAATTTATACATAGTTTGGACTATTTTGTTTCGCTGCTTTTCTGACACCTCATATTATCAACAAAAACAAGATCTCAACAGGGATAATTACTTTTTCTGTGGCAATAACTCACATCATCATTGTTGTTAGGCCATAAATTCAGAATATTTCTTTTTTTACAGTGACTCAAAACACTATTGTAATTAAGTGCAACAAGATGGACGGAACCATTTCAAAGCTATTGCTTACGTTTTATTAGGGGTGTGCCCAAAAAATCGATTCTCATAAGAATCGCGATTCTCATTTAGTACGATTCAGAATCGATTTTAAATGTCCCAAAATCGATTTTATTTCAATTGTTTTATACTGTCTTGCCTTTGTCTGTGTGTGCCTTTATTTGGAGCGCTGTTCATGTTGTACCCAATTTGGCCACTCAGGGGCAGTGTGGTTCAACGCGGTCTGATACACTCTTGTAGCCACATTAGAGAGTAGAAGGAAAAAGTCACGATCAAGTTATTCCAATAAAAGTTGTTTTTTTGCAGCGTGGAGCCGTTCTTTTGAGTGATAAAAGTGCTGCGAGTAGAGCGCTAATTAGCATTAGCGAGTCAGACTGGAGTAGATCATTACAATTCCTTGCACATCTATAGATTGAAGCAAAAATCATTGTCAATCAAATCATTTTGAATCAAAAATCGTTCCTAATCGAAAATCGATTCTGAATCGAATCACAGACCCAAAAATCGGATCGAATTGAGAGACATTAAAAGATTCCCACCCCTACATTTTGTGTTTGTCGAACTCCCCACAGAAACTGTATTTCAAGAAATAGGCTGCCCCCGCTTGATACTTTTCACGTTTGCGATACTAGCATGACGTCGTTATAAAATGTGTTTCGGTAATCAGTGTGACTCAAAGAAAATGCCTACCTTTGTTCACTCTGTGGAACTTTCTCCTCACGTGCTCGAGAAAACAAATCAGAAAAGCCTCTTGGTTGTAAGTCTTAGCCATGAAATGCTTTCACCCTGGTTTGTACTAATCATTAGTGCAGATAATTGGAATGTTTTACATATTTAAGGCGCTGTTTAAGGAAAACAGTCAGTGGGATTAGGCAACAGCTCACACATTTTGACTTTCTAAACACCTTAAGCCCATTAGTGAGGACTAAAGGATGATCAAAAAAAAAAAAAAAAATCGACATTTCATCGACAATCAACGCCAACAAAGCTTGGTATAAAATATAATGGACTCGGGCAGAAAACTGTAACCTAGCACGTCACTTTAAATGCTTGGGGCTCGTTTGTGTAACGGTTTGGAGAAAATGTCGTTGCTACAAGTTTACCAAACCAAGTGTGGCCAGCTTGTATATGCTTTAAAACTATTATTACTGGACATGACTTAATGTTTGCAAATGTGCGGTACTGTATAATGTATTATGTTTACGTCAGCCATACCAGACATAAAGACGACACTTGGCTCAGTTTCATCTCGTGGTTGTTTACGATTAGGTGTCAAAAAGTTCAGGAATGAAGACATGGTTTGATGATGTTTACAGAATCCAACGTGTTTATTCCATGTTGTGAGAATGATATGAAATACGATGCCTTGAAAACAAAACGAGTGCTTGTTTTTAAATTTTTTTTATCCAAAGCCAATCATGGAAAGCTTTTGTTGCCAGTGCTTCACACGTTTTAGTGCCCCACAAAGAATGAAAATGAATCCAATAAATCTGATTTTAGTACACCAAATTAAAAAGTGTAGCTTCACTTTTTATGTCCTAGTGTTCAATTAACCGTAGAGAAATAACAAATGAGCCGTAAAAAGGTAAGAATATGACAAAACCGTTAAAACCCTGATTTACTACACAGCACATTTTGTGGCTACTTTGAAGACCCTGAAAAGTGAAAATAGATTCCTTTTCAATTTGACAAACCACAGAGTGGTGTAACAACCCTGCCAAATTTAAATTATTACTGATAAATGGATGCCACTCACCTAGCAATTTATTTTTTTGCCTACACATTTAAAATACATCCACTTAAAGCATCCAATGGCTGTCATATATCCCACCGAAGAGGTGCTAGCCACAGGGTTAGCTCACGAGCTAACAGGCCTCTGTTGGTGTGGCAGACGTCTCGTTTGTGGCGTCGCCTCTTCTCTTGGCAATTTGAATAACGACAAAAAAACCTTTCTGTAAATTGTGGCATCCAAGGAAGGTGCATTTTCAAGGTCTAGGCATTGCTAGCTAGTCATTGCTAACTTCAAGCTAATGTATAATGTCTTTAACTCATTCACTGCTATGGACGGTTATAAACGTCCAAAAAATAATTTTAATATTTATTTTTATTTTATAGTTAAACTTTTTTTTCTACTTTTGTTAACAAGAGTATGAAAACCTCAAAAAAAAAAATTGCACATTTAGAACAAATATAAAATTGACTACTATAAGGATCAAAAATTCATTTGAACTATTTCTATTAGTTTCGCATTTTTTTCCACTTTTGTTGACTAGAGTATGAAAACCTAGGAAAAAAATCTTTATTATACATGTAGAACAGATATAAAATGTGTGATTAATCGTGAGTTAACTAGTGAAGTCATGCGATTAATTACAAATAAAAATTTTAATCGCCTGACAAGAGGATTATTAAAAATTAGGGGTGTCAGGCGATTATTTTTTTTTATTTGTAATTAATCACATGACTTCACTAGTTAACTCACGATTAATCACAAATTTTATATCTGTTCTACATGTATAATAAAGATTTTTTTCCCTAGGTTTTCATACTCTAGTCAACAAAAGTGGAAAAAATGTTAAAATAATAGAAATAGTTCAAATGAATTTTTGACGCTTATAGTCGTCAATGGCAGTGAATGAGTTAAAGTAGCACAAAGGAAGTTTCCAACCTTAATAAATAATTTTTATAACTTTTCTGATGAAACATGGACTGAAAACTAGTTGAATGGTACCTTTTCCAGGGCATGAGGGGGTTTGCATCATTTTTCCCGGCACTAAACAACATTGAGGAGGATGGTCGGAACACTGCCACACAAAAAAACTACAAATGTGCTGACTACTTTAGGGCATACGTCCCTTCCTCCTTTACCCATTCGTTAAAAAGTCGGAAGTCAATTTGATTGGTGTGAGCTAAAAAAAACGATGCAATGCGCTTGGCCTCGTGGGAAATGTGGTCTTCCTTCAGGCATAACATTACCGCTTTTGTCCATACGGCGCCGCCATAATCAACATAAACTGAAAGTGTTGCTTTATTGTGCCTCAAAAATCAGGAAAACTGAAATGGTGAAAAACAGCACAAGAATTCATGACTAAATTGTTCTCAGTCTTTGCACATGCTTCAAAACATGTGATTTCACTTTACGCGGTCTTTAAACGAGCCGCCGGTCTGACGACGGACATCACCACTTGGATTCACCGCCTCCACTTTCTTCCGCGCCGCCTCCCAGGTCCTCCGCCGAGCTGCCCGAGCCGGCTTGACAAAAAACCCCACCGCGCGATTCGATGCTGAGGTCCAGCAGGTCGAAGGAGTCGCTGGACAGGAGGCTGTCCTCGCTCACCACGCTGGAGGGCCGGCTGCGGTGGCCATCGGCGGCCATTTTGGCCCGCAGGAACTGCTGCAGCGTGTCCGGGAGCGACGTCCGCTCGGAAGGCGGCGCCGAGCGCTGCTCGTCCGGAAGGTCCAGACTACGTGAGAACTTGCCGTTGCGTTTAAGAATGCCCTTTCGTCTTCTCACTGCTTCTGTGCGCATGGTTGGACTGTCCTCCGCTGCGGGGACAAACGTGTGATGTTTGTTGGCACATGAGTCGTCCGCAACGCTTTCTTGGGCGCCTGGTCTGGATTCTTTTGCTTGTGAGGTGGAGATATAACCCGTCTCCCCTTCATAGAGGTTCTTAAGTATACCCTTTTTGGGCATTTTAGAGGAGGGCTGTCTGAATGTACAAAATGGCCGACTAGTGGCCAGGACCTCCGCATGTGCGTAATAAAGCTGGCGATCAACAGCACCCGGGTGCGGATTTTCTTTGGGGGGGCTGTGCAAAACAGAGTCAAAACTCCTCTGGTGTTTCAGAATACTTTTGGGTTTCTTCCCGTCGGCGGGGGACGAAACCGCTGCGCCAGCGCACGCTCCTTGCGTCGTGTGAGGAATGGCGTTCTCCTTGCGAGACTTTCTGACGCTGGACGCTCCTCCTCGCGTTCGTCCCCCTCGCTCGGCCCGAAGCGGCAAGCTGAAGTAACGCAGGTGAGCGGGGAGGCGTCCCGGCTCGGCGGCCGAACTGTCCACAACCCGATTCTGCCAGTCGATGTAGCGGGCCAGGAGGGGGGAGGGGCAGTCTGGGTGCGGCGACGAAGCGCAGTCGCACACGCTCTCCTCGTACCCCCAGTTCACCCACCAGTGGTTGGCCACGTCCTCGATGGTGGCCCTCTCGTCCGCACGCACCGTCAACAGCCAGTCGATAAGAGCGCAGGCGTCTGGCGGGCAGAGGAGGTCAAGGGTTATTTGAAAGGCGCCACTAAATAGATAACACGGTCTGTTTTCGGTTCTCTGGTCATTAAAGTGTTACAAGTTCACGTGTGTGGTTTTGCGAGGACCGTGATCATTCCTGATTAAGACTATCTAGACCAGGTCTTTGCTGTCAAAATTTAAGCCAAATAACAAAAAAATGTGTCTGGAATGGCAAACCATTTAAACATTGTGATGTCGGAAATGTGTTGGTGTTGGTCTAACGTACTGAGCACCCAAGAGCTAATTAGAGCTGCAGCATAACAGAAAAACATGCAGCAATACTTTGACATTCATTTTCTTCAATTTTGTCTTCCCTTTTTGGAATTTTTGTTGTTGTTGTAATTTTTCATGCTTCATTTTTCATACATTTATCAACTTTTTTGCATTTCTGTCAAATTTCTGACATTTTTGGCAATTTTGTGGACATTTAATGGTACATTTATGGAAATTAACTAGGAATTTGGGGGATTTCTTATTTTGTTTTTGGACATTTTATAGTTACTTTTTGAACATTTTCTTTTGTGCCTTTTTGAAAGAAAAAATAAATCAATTTTCTGACTTTTTTGGCAATTCCAAATACATTTTATCGTAATTCTCTGCCTTTATTTTGTTTTTGCATATTTATAGTTACATTTTGAACGTTTTATTTTTCTACTTTTTTAAAAAACATTTTCTGACTTTTTAAATTCTTTGACATCTTTGGCAATTTTGTAGACATTTAATGGTACATTTGTGGACATTAAATGGGAATTTTTTAATTTTGTTTTTGGACATTTTATAGTTACTTTTTGAACATTTTCTTATATGCCTTTAAAAAAAAAATTTTTAGGACTTTTTGGGCAATTCCAAATACATTTTATAGTAATTTTCTGCCTTACTTTGTTTTTGAACATTTATAGTTACACTTTGAACGTTTTATTTTCTACTTATTTTTCTTATCTTTTTTTATTTTTTTATTTTTTTATTTCGTACTTTTATTAATTCTTTGACATTTTTGGGCAATTTTGTGGACATTAAATGGGAATTTTGGGGATTTTTTTATTTTGTTTTTGGACATTTTATAGTTACTTTTTGAACATTTTCTTTTATGTCTTAAAAAAAACAAAAGTCAAACTTTTTGGGCAATTCCAAATACATTTTATAGTAATTTTCTGCCTTACTTTGTTTTTGAACATTTATAGTTACACTTTGAACGTTTTATTTTCTACTTATTTTTCTTATCTTTTTTTTATTTTATTTTTTTTTATTTCGTACTTTTATTAATTCTTTGACATTTTTTGGCAATTTTGTGGACATTAAATGGGAATTTTGGGGATTTTTTTATTTTGTTTTTGGACATTTTATAGTTACTTTTTGAACATTTTCTTTTATGTCTTAAAAAAAACAAAAGTCAAACTTTTTGGGCAATTCCAAATACATTTTATAGTAATTTTCTGCCTTTATTTTGTTTTTGGACATTTATAGTTACACTTTGAACGTTTTATTTTCTACTTATTTTTTTTATAAAATATAATAAATATAATATAAAATATTTTTTATTTTTTATATGTCCTGACTTTTTCCAATTCTTTGACATTTTTAGCAATTTCATGGACATTTTATATTTATTTTCTGCTTTTCTTTTTGACATTTTATGGTCACTTTTTGGACATTTTTAGGTCATTTTAAAAATGTTTTCATCTACCTTTCGTCTCTCTTATTGTGACAACTTAAACATTTGTACTGACATTTTTTTGAATGTTTAGTTATTCATTTTTTTAAATCTAAATCATTAATTTGTTTAAATAATATTTAATCTAAAAAAACCAAAACAAATATATGTAAATATATATATATATATATATATATATATATATATATATATATATATATATATATATATATATAATAATTTCTACTCATTTTTTAGCCATCCACAGAGGGCCACAGGGGAGAGACTAAAAAGCCATATGTGGTTCCAGAGACGCAGGTTACAGACCCCTGATCTCGACCGATCCTTTTTCGAAAGAAAGTGTTGTTTTTTTTTCATTTCTACGGCAGTGTACCATTTGCTCTTTTCACAAGGACTGAAAAGCGAGCAGTAAACCAATTTGTTTACCATTGAGGCAAACATTAGCAGCTGTGAAGAGCTCCTTCAAGTTCTGCCATACTTTTTTTTACAAGCAAGATACACGCTTGCAGTCCCTTTTTCATTTTCTGCTGTTGTGCTACTACGCTTGCCCGCATATTATATATAGCGGTCAATGCGAAAGGTTCACCTGAGGGGGGGTTGGGTCTTCGATAGCGTCCTTGGCATATCTGCTCTTTGAGGATAGAGTGACTGGCCCCGTCAAACGGCATGCTGCCGTACACCAGCGCGTACAGAAGCACACCCAGCGCCCAGCAGTCCACCTGCCACACACACACAGGTAGAAACCATGAAACCAGGCATGACAAATACAGCTTGGGTGCATCCAATGTTTACAGATTTTAGGGGGAAAGTTCTACGACTACAGGAAATTAATTTCCAAGCAAACCTTACGTAATGCGGACAGATAAGAAGAAAAAGATAAGACGAATGAATAAAATCATGAATATTAATACAAATGAATTCAGAATTGCCCAGGCCAGACCATTACAAAGTAGAAAGGACACAGATGGAAATGATCTTTGTAGAGGAGGATTGAGAGCTCTTGGATATTATTAGAATGCTGGCACTGTAGGGCAGAAACCTCCTATGCCTAAATTTGGTCTATTTCATATTGTTGGATAAATACTCGGCAGTCCCCATGTGGGTCTGGTCTTTTTACAAATGAATGAGCAATTCAAGTCTCAACAAACCTGCCGTTTACTTTGTCTTTCTGAAAAGTGATCTTTTCGGAGATGCGTGTGAGCGAGTGTGTGGAATTCAGCAACTACGTTTCCATGATTGACCTTTTATTTTGTTGAACTGTGAATGGTATTGCAACACTGCAGATGTAACAGCCAATCAAAAACACACATGCATTTTCACCCCCCCAAAAACTATTCCGTACTAATTACCAAGCGAGACCGAGACCCAGCCCCCCAGCCCCCCCCGCCACACAGAGGCTAAGATATACCAACGACAATAAAGCAAAGCGAGTAGAGTCACTGTCTGTTTTTCAATTCTTTGACATTTTTGGCAATTTTGTAGACATTTAATGGTACATTTGTGGACATTAAATGGGATTTTTTTATTTTGTTTTTGGACATTTTATAGTGACTTTTTGAACATTTTTTTTATGTCTTAAAAAAAAATCTATTTTCGGACTTTTTGGGCAATTCCAAATACATTTTATAGTAATTTTCTGCCTTTAGTTTGTTTTTGGACATTTATAGTTACACTTTGAACGTTTTATTTTCTACTTATTTTTCTTTTCATTTTTAATAATTTTCTGACTTTTTCAATTCTTTGACATTTTTGGCAATTTTGTAGACATTTAATGGTACATTTGTGGACATTAAATGGGATTTTTTTATTTTGTTTTTGGACATTTTATAGTGACTTTTTGAACATTTTTTTTATGTCTTAAAAAAAAATCTATTTTCGGACTTTTTGGGCAATTCCAAATACATTTTATAGTAATTTTCTGCCTTTAGTTTGTTTTTGGACATTTATAGTTACACTTTGAACGTTTTATTTTCTACTTATTTTTCTTTTCATTTTTAATAATTTTCTGACTTTTTCAATTCTTTGACATTTTTGGCAATTTTGTAGACATTTAATGGTACATTTGTGGACATTAAATGGGATTTTTTTATTTTGTTTTTGGACATTTTATAGTTACTTTTTGAACATTTTCTTTTATGTCTTAAAAAAAATCTATTTTCAGACTTTTTGGGCAATTCCAAATACATTTTATAGTAATTTTCTGCCTTTAGTTTGTTTTTGGACATTTATAGTTACACTTTGAACGTTTTATTTTCTACTTATTTTTCTTTTCATTTTTAATAATTTTCTGACTTTTTCAATTCTTTGACATTTTTGGCAATTTTGTAGACATTTAATGGTACATTTGTGGACATTAAATGGGATTTTTTTATTTTGTTTTTGGACATTTTATAGTTACTTTTTGAACCTTTTCTTTTATGTCTTAAAAAAAAATCTATTTTCGGACTTTTTGGGCAATTCCAAATACATTTAATAGTAATTTTCTGCCTTTAGTTTGTTTTTGGACATTTATAGTTACACTTAGACATTTAATGGTACATTTGTGGACATTAAATGGGAATTTGGGGGATTTTTTAATTTTGTTTTTGGACATTTTATAGTTACTTTTTGAACATTTTCTTTTATGTCTTTTAAAAAAAAAAAAAAAATCAGACTTTTTGGGCAATTCCAAATACATTTTATAGTAATTTTCTGCCTTTAGTTTGTTTTTGGACATTTATAGTTACACTTTGAACATTTTATTTTCTACTTATTTTTCTTTTCATTTTTAATAATTTTCTGACTTTTTCAATTCTTTGACATTTTTTACCAAAACGCACAGGTGCAATCAGGGACATCAATCATTGCCAACAGCCTCAGTCTTTAAATGTCACGTGAAATTATCGCCCATATGCTGCAATCTGCTTCCTCCTTGACAATGGCACCATGTTTTTGTAGTTCAATAAAAAGAAAAAAATGCAGAACAGCATCATGTATTAGGGGCCTCAAAACCTGATACGAGGTCTCAGTTTTTATGTTCCAGCACGTTGCTAGAAGATGGATGGAATCGAGTTTGGTTTTGTTGGCTCGTGTATTTATACCCCATGTTATTCGGACCTACCTCCGGTCCCTGGTAAGGCAGCCCAGTCACTATTTCTGGGGCTGCATAGAGCGGACTCCCACAGAAGGTTTGCAGCAGGGTTCCTCTCTGGTATTGATTTGAAAGGCCAAAGTCAGCGAGCTAGAAAGTGAGCAAGAGAGAGGACATGTTTGATATAACAACAACACTGTTTTGTGTGTACCTAAAATGCATCAAAGTCTTTTTATGGAAGAAATTACCAAGTAAAAAATAAAAAAATAAAATATCTGATGGTCTTATATTACTATATTTGTGTATGCTTAGTTACACAATAGCAACTTCACATAATTTATGGGTATTTTAAAAAACGGATATTTCCCTTCTCTGGGTGTAGAAAAAATAGTGTCCACGCCACCACGTCTTTACAAAAGAAAACATCCACAGCTAACCGCATGAATGCGTTTTTAAGTTAGTTCATACCAATTCCAGACCTTAAGGTGTCAACAGTTCCCCAAATCCTATCCAATCAGAGTACGCCTCCGTCTGGCGACGCCACTTCCACAAATTGGGCCTACAATGACATGCATGCCAAGCCTCTAGGTGGCAGTAGTTAGCCAAATACTGCTCATCTCTTGACGTCACTTCACCATACGTCACACAAGCACGGACTGTCAGCCGCTGATCTGTATATATGCGGATCAGTGCTGTCAGCGCACAAGATTTTTTTTTTTTATTAATTAAAAAAAATACTTCTCAACAGTCAATGAGTACATCATAAACGGAGCATAGAGGAAAACAAAGAGGATAAATAAAAAATCTTTTGCTCCCACTCACCACACACATATATACAAACAGGGTCTCCCGGATGGGGAAGCGAATCCACGCCGCCTTTTTTTCCCCTTCTTTATTAACAACTTGAGGTATGTAATAGTGACGCGTGTCGAGGACGTCGGACGCGAGCCGAAGAAACGCGCAAATCTTCACTTTTTTTCCGGAGTTTTTAGAAACCTTCGTTTGTAATGAAAAAAATCAAGCGGCAGGAAAAAAAAAAAAAAACGGCTACGTGCATACACGGCCAATAGACCAAAGACATCTGACTGCTCACAGTTAGTCACGTAGTGGAAGAATCATGAGGCTCCTCTTTATCTGAAGAGATTATATTAGCATGCACATACCAACACGCTATCAGTGTGTCAGCGGATAAAAATACTCAACACTGCCGCTTCATTTCCACGGAAGAGAGTTGCAGGTTGGGGGGGGGGGGGTGCCACTTTATTGCTCACATTTGTTACGGAATAACAACAACCGCGCGTTGCACCGTTTACGCTGCGTAACATTAACCAAGCCAACCACCAATGTGGCGGTTCCGCAGTACACCGCCTAAAAAAAACAAATAGAAATGAAGGCGAGACATCATCAGCACAGTCAAACTCGCAGCTGCTGCGTACGGCAGACAAATGATGTCCATGCGTTGGCCGCGTCCCGCTGTGGGCTGCCGGTAACCGTCAAGTGTGTTGAAGCCAACCATTGGAAACAACCAAGTCCAGTTGGGCAGGCTCTGCATGGGCTCACTTCTAATGGATACCTTTGATTGCCAGTAGATTCCTTGCATTCCTCAACACTGCCATATATGGAACCAAAATAGCTAAATGAGGCAGGGAGTAACGTTTTTTTTATTTTAAGCCTTGGAACTATATTTGTCCTGCTTGTGCTGGCTACATGCCCCAATGTATCACGCAATAATGACATAAAGATGACAACTAAAGCCAACACATTCTCATAATCAATGTTATCATCCCCGATCATGATCATTTATCAGTTTGTGGATGCCGCTGCTGCTTTTCCATACCTTCACATTCAGATCTTGATCCAAAAGGATGTTCTCCAGCTTAAGGTCTCGATGCACAACATTGTTCTGCAAGAGATCACAAAGACGTCACGTGCTGCAAACGGCAACGTTTCTCTCAGCCCACAAACATACGAGTCATGTTCTCTGGAGGTTTATTATTTTTGATTCAACTATTTTTTTTTTAACCACCAACAGACATAGCGAGCGACCGTGAAAGACCGAGCAAGCAGGAGTAAGCCAGAGCGGCTAACGAGAACGGCTAGCTGGAGTTAGCCAGATCCAATCGGCCGGAGCGGCTAACAAGGGCGGCTAGCTGGAGTTAGCCAGATCCAATCGGCCGGAGTGGCTAACAAGGGCGGCTAGCTGGAGTTAGCCAGATCCAATCGGCCTGAGTGGCTAACAAGAGCGGCTAGCTGGAGTTAGCCAGATCCAATCGGCCCGAGTGGCTAACAAGAGCGGCTAGCCGGAGTTAGCCAGAAACAATCGGCCGGAGTGGCTAACAATAGCGGCTAGCCGGAGTTAGCCAGAAACAATCGGCCGGAGTGGCTAACAAGAGCGGCTAGCTGGAGTTAGCCAGATCTAATCGGCCGGAGTGGCTAACAAGAGCGGCTAGCTGGAGTTAGCCAGATCCAATCGGGCGGAGCGGCTAACAAGAGCGGCTAGCTGGAGTTAGCCAGATCCAATCGGCCGGAGCGGCTAACAAGGGCGGCTAGCTGGAGTTAACTCATTCACTGCCATTGACGGCTATAGACGTCAAAAATTCCTTCGAACTATTTCTATTAGTTTCACATTTTTTTCCACTTTTGTTAAAGAGTATGAAAACCTGGATTTTTTTTTGTACATTTACAACATATAAAATTTGTGATTAATCTTGAGTTAACTAGTGGAGTCGTGATTAATTACAATAAAAAAAAATAATCGCCTGATGCCCCTAATTAAAAAAAAAGAAGAAAAATTAGGGGTGTCAGACGATTAAATGTTTTAATTGTAATTAATCGCATGACTACAATAGTTAACTCATGATTAATTACAAATTTTATATCTGTTCTAAATGAACAATATATTTTTTTTAGGTTTTCATACTCTTGTTAACAAAAGTGGAAAAAAATGTTTCACTAACAGAAATAGCTCAAATGAATTTTTGACGTCTATAGCCGTCAATGGCAGTGAATGAGTTAATTAGATCCTCTAAAGGCCCCTTTAATATAAGTAAAGATCAATGACCTCATGAATGTTCTGTAAAATGTCTATGACTTCGGCAGATGTGACTAAAAAAGCGAAACTACATTATAGTGCAAAATTTTATGAACCGTATAAATTCAACCGGAAAACGAACTCAAGATAAACTGAAATTGTTTTTGCTCATCTCGACAATCTCTTGCTGTGCCCTGCATAGACGAGCGGAACATTCAATAATTCATTCACACAAGAAACACTCAAGTCTATTTTGGGGCAACGTCTTCTGGACACAAGGCGGAGAAAATCCACCTTCCTGGATGCGCTTAAGCCGTAAAAACAGAAAGATAATCTCTGTGAAGGACTCGTGAAGAAAAAGAGCAGCTGAAAGGAAAGAGGTAGAACACGCAACTATGACGCTCACATGCCTAATTTCAATCAAATTTAGAGGTGTTCGAAAAAAATCGATTCGGCAATATATCGCAGCGCGCAATTCTCGAATCGATTCGATATGCGGCCGAATCGATTTTTAAGCGTCAATTTTTTTAAATGGAAATATTCAACAAAACTTCTTACTTAGGGTTAGGATTCACACATTAAGCATGGAAGAATGTTATATTAATGGAACATTAAGCCTTAATATTTAATTTCAGTGCTTGTTCAAACATGAAACCGACTGCAGCCTGTTGGCTCAGTCATAAGCCTGAATTTTCAGATAAATAAATACATTTTCATACAAGTCTTACAGTGTACATGTGCAAGTTTACTGATTTGTATTTTTTAAATGTGAGTAAAAAATAACCCAAAATAAAAAATAAAAAAATCGCAATAATCAATTTAGAGATTAATCGGTATCGAATCGAATCGGGACCTATGAATCGTGATACGAATCGAATCGGCAGGTACTAGGCAATTCACACCCCTAATAAAAATGCACTTTTAGATACCCTAAATCAGATTCATCAATTTCCGGCATGGTCCATTCTCGGGTCTCCTGACGGCCTCACGACTCTGGCTGGAAGTGTTCGGTTTAGGGGAACGATATGGGATTTTTAAATTTTTTTTTATAGGTTTTAGGTGAACTAATGAATACACACACACTCGCACGCACGCACGCACGTACAAAAAAAAAAAAAAAAAATATATATATATATATATATATATATATATATATATATATATATATATATATATATATATATATATACATAAAAAAATATATATATATAAAAAATATATAAAAAATAAATATATATATATATAAAAAATAAAAAAAAAGGAGAGCAATGATGATGACATGTCAAATCGGTAAAATTACCGAATGAACAATACTGAGCTCTCCAGAGAAAAAAAAAAATATATATTTTTTTTTTTCCGGCATGTCATGTAAAAACAATACAAAGAAATAAGAGTCCTCTGAAAGGCCTATCGCAACATGGAAGAAGAAATAAAGCTGATTAAATAAAACGTGCTTGTTAAATGTGTCAGTGTGTGACTGCACACATCCAATCTCTGCCTAATGCGCTCTTAACCCAAAGAGAACTGAAGTCAAGTTTTTTTCTGCAAGGATTAGGATTTAGCAGATTTAGCGGGGACTCTATTTGTTCGCGAACACTTCATCCGCCGCTGTAACGCGACTCGTGAAACGACGCCGGCGCCGAGTCGCCATACATTCATCGAGTCGGTCGCGTGCGTTCGAACCTGGTGGCAGTAGTGGACGGCCGACGTGATTTGCCGGAAGATGCTTCGGGCTTCCGTTTCGGCGAGCCTCCCCTTGTCCAGGATGTAATCGTACAGCTCGCCTTTGCTGGCGTAATCCATCACAATCACAATCTTGTCGCGGCTCTCGAACACTGCGTGGACGCGTGGGAGACATTTGGGGTCAGTTTCGAGGCCATTAAATATTTAGACGTTGGAACAACCAGATCAATACGAATCTAATAAAAGAAACAGTTGTATTTCACTTGCGTATTGATTATGTTCTGATCATCGTTACCCTCGAGGAAGCGTATGATGTGGGCGTGTCGGAGTGAGGAGGTGATCTCAATCTCTCTCTGGATGTGAATTTTGTCAAGGTCGTCTGTGATGCGCTCCTTGCGGATCGTCTTGATCGCCACCTGAGAAAAGAAACACACATTTCAAGCCAACGTCATAAACGCACATCAACGATGGCCGCGTTTGGGAAATGACAAAGAATGCGCCGTGAAACCTTGAGATGGCCCAACTGAAAAGTTTTTGGTGAAACAAGCCATAGCTTGACTGATTATATAGTAGAGATGGACCGATATGATACCGATACCGATTATCGTTAGTCAAGGAGGCCGATAACCGATTTTTAGAACCAACATTTTTAGAAATAAAAAGTCACAAGCTAACCGTTAACTCCCAAATAGCTGCCGCTAGCCGTTAGCTCGCGGGCTAATCGTTAGCCCACAAGCTAACTCCCAAACAGCCGCTAAATCGCGAGCTAACGCATTGTCAACTAGCAGGGGCAGCTTTATTTAATACACATGGTAGTAAGTTCAACTTCGTCGGATTTTCTTCTGCATGTGAGCGTCAAGAGAAGAGCCGAGCTTTTGCTGCTTATTAGCTGCTAGCACTGCACGAGCAACCAATCAGATGGTGCTGTGGGCGGGCCAATGCTGCAGGGAGTCAACAGCCACAGACTCGACGAAGGAGAAAAGCACCCGGCGGAGCAAAAATAACTGTTTTTAATTTATCGGCCATCAAAAAAAATGCCGATATTCCGAAAATGCGGAATATCGGCCGGGCCGATTATCGGTCCATCCCTATTATATAGCTTGGAATTACAAGCAAGAATTTGAGGTAAGAACGCTGTATGGTGGCAGTGAATTCAACTCAACTCAGGAACGAAATGTTCAAAAACTAGCCTTCGAGCGAGCGTTTTATTGCCACTAAAAATTGACACTTACTGTCAAACTAAATATAAAACCAAAGAGAATTAGGCCCTTGTGCCAATGTTGACAAATAAATGGGCTAACGAATAGCATTGGTGACAATCACTGTAACGCTTCGGGGTCGTCTCCATGGCAACGAGACGTTGTGCTGGCGTGCTGCTGGGACAAAGGACAAACTCGCGCGTACCCACTCATATGCGCACCTGCGGATGGGATGTGGTGGCGCCCTCTGCAGGATGGCTGTAGTGTTCCCCCCCGACACTCTCCAAGCTAGTCTGTGTGTCGTGCATTAATGTGTGCTTGCTGAGATTTTTTTTTTTTTTTTTAAATCCATACTGTGCTCCACTCATACTGCATAAACGATGTGCAAACCCACCAAGTGAATTCATTTCCTCCTTCAACCTTCTCATAAATTAACACACACAAAAAAAAAGAAAAAAGAACAGTTCATCCATTAGCTCAACAAGCAGATGGAGACAAAGACATGAATTAATACGAGTAATATAATCATGCTTACATGGACATAAATACAATCCCCAAGTATTAGAGGTGATTATTGGGCTTTTAAAGCCTGGATGGTGAATGTGAACACACGCGAGGGCAGACGGTTGACAGCTGCACCGTTCACACTCCTTTCCTTAATCCTGAGCACTTACTGCACCCCGATGTGACCCCCAACCGGGAGGCAGACACGCAACACCCGGCCGGACAGACCCTCAATATCAGCCCCGAAACCTCTTTGGACAACATACCTCACTTGAGAAGATATCAGCGCATACCAACTTCATTTTATGAGGGGTGGTAATTAAGCGACCTTTTAGTCACATACTATATTTACTAGGGGTGTGCCCCCAAAAAAAAAAATCGATTCTCATTTAGTACGATTCAGAATCGATTTTAAATGTCCCAAAATCGATTTTATTTCAATTGTTTTATACTGTCTTGCCTTTGTCTGTGTGTGCCTTTATTTGGAGCGCTGTTCATGTTGTACCCAATTTGGCCACTCAGGGGCAGTGTGGTTCAACGCGGTCTGATACACTCTTGTAGCCACATTAGAGTGTAGAAGGAAAAAGTCACGATCAAGTTATTCCAATAAAAGTTGTTTTTTTGCAGCGTGGAGCCGTTCTTTTGAGTGATAAAAGTGCTGCGAGTAGAGCGCTAATTAGCATTAGCGAGTCAGACTGGAGTAGATCATTACAATTCTTTGCTCATCTATAGATTGAAGCAAAAATCATTGTCAATCAAATCATTTTGAATCGAAAATCGATTCTAAATCGAATCGCAGACCCAAAAATCGGATCGAATCGAGAGACATTCAAAGATTCCCACCCCTATATTTTATGTTTGTTGAGCTCCCCACAGAAACTGGATTTCAAGAAATAGGCTGCCCCGCATGATACTTTTCACGTTTGCGATACTAGCATGACGTCGTTATAAATGTGTTTCGGTAATCAGTGTGACTCAAAGAAAATGCCTACTTTTGTTCACTCTGTGGTACTTTCTCCTCACGTGCTCGAGAAACAAATCAGAAAAGCCTCTTGGTTGCAAGTCTTAGCCGTGAATCTTCATTTTCCCATCACTAGAAATAAATAGCAGGGGTGGGAATCTTTGAATGTCTCACGATTCGATTCCGATTTTTGGGTGTGCGAACCTTAAGTATAAATTGTTTTATACTGTCTTGCCTTTGTCTGTGTGTGCCTTTATTTGAAGCGCTGTTCATGTTGTACCCGGTGTGGCCACTGAGGGGCAGTGTGGTTCCACACGGTCTAATACACTGTTAAGTTGTAGCCACATTAGAGTGTAGAAGGAAAAAGTCACGATCAAGTTATTCCAATAAAAGTTGTTTTTTTTACAGCGTGGAGCCGTTTCTTTTGAGTGATAAAAGTGCCGCGAGTAGCGCGCTAATTAGCATTAGCGAGTCAGACTGGAGTAGATCATTACGATTCCTTGCACATCTATAGATTGAAACAAAAATCATTGTCAATCAAATCATTTTGAATCAAAAATCGTTCTCAATCGAAAATCGATTCTGAAGCAGAGGACAGCGGCCATGAACGAGCGTAAAACCAGCCCACCAATCAGGAGTGTGGGTTCGCATATGGAAATTACTAGTGATGCACAGTATAAAAATTTTCAACCGATACGATAACCGATGATTTCCTGCTTTGTATGGGCGATACCGATACCCGATAAATTTGTTTATTTAGATTTAATATAGTCTTCATATAATCTGCAATTTGTGCGTCGAGGAATGGAAAAACAGATTTTAACATGTCTCTAATTTATAAATCAATTATTAGTTTTTGATTAATTTGATAATCGATTAGTTGTCAAATGTAGATTAATTGTTGCACCTCTACTTCTAACCCTATTTAAAATGTTAAATAAACATAAACAGCACATCACTGGGCCAGAAACACATCAAATCACAATTTGACAGATTTCTTATTTTTCCACAACACTGTGGGTGCTATGTTTTCAAATTAACTCATTCACTGCCATTGACGGTTATATTTGAACTATTTCTATTATTTTAACATTTTTTTCTACTTTTGTTAACAAGAGTATGAAATCCTAGAATTTTTTATATTGCACATTTAGAACAAATATAAAATGTGTGATTAATTGTGAGTTAACTATTGAAGTCCTGCGATTAATTACGATAAAAAAAAGTTTTAATTGCCTGACACCCCTAATTTTTAATAATCATCTCGTCAGGCGATTACAATTTTTAATAGTAATTAATCGCATGACTTCACTAATTAACTCACGATTAATTACAAATTTTTTATCTGTTCTAAATGTACAATTACTTTATTTTTTTTTGATTTTCAGACTCGTTAACAGAAGTGGAGCATTTCAAACAAAAGCTGAAATTTCGAGGATTTGGACATTTTTAATACTCATTCACTGCCATTGATGGTTATAAACGTAAAAAAAAATCATTTTAACTATTTCTATTAGTTTAACATTTTTTCTACTTTTGTTAACAAGAGTATGAAAACCTAGAATTTTTTATATTGCACATTTAGAACAGATATAAAATGTGTGATTAATTGTGAGTTAACTATTGAAGTCATGCGATTACGATAAAAAAAAGTTTTAATTGCCTGACTCCCCTTTTAATAATCATCTCGTCAGGCGATTACAATTTTTAGTTGTAATTAATCGCATGACTTCACTAGTTAACTCACGATTAATCACACATTTTATATCTGTTCTTGATGTACAATTTTTGTAAAATGTTAAACTAATAGAAATAGTTCAAATGAATTTTTGACGTCAATAGCCGTCAATGGCAGTGAATGAGTTAAAGACCAATCTAAAGTGTTGAAAATGGCTTGCTCTTTTTGATGATGTTACGTTAATAGTTTTTGGAGTCTCCTGAAAAATGACCATTTGGAGGTACAAGGTTTCGGCACGACGTCACGTGATATGCATTGCATATGCTTAGAACACATTTTTATTTTCCTTGGGGGGGAAAAGCAAAACGTTATTAACACTAATTTAACAAAAACGATCCCCTCCGCCTGGGATGAATAAAGTTGTACCTGAAGTGTGTTCACGAGCGAGAGTGGATTGACACAAGCCCCCCCGCCCCCCACCACGGGCGAACGGGCCTTTCCCCTGCGTCCCGCCTGGACATTCTCAGCTGAAGGAAATCAACATTTATGAGCCATTCTGAGGCACAATTCACACGCTCCGTCACCCCAGTCAGTTACGTAAGCACACAAACAAACTCCGGGGACTGATGTGACCGTGGCAAAACCGTTGCACAATTCTGATTGCTTTCTTATTCAGCTGCTGATTGGAATTTGAAGCGCTTCAAATGATGACACATCTCTGTTCGATCACAAAGACGATCGATGAAAAACAAGTTAACACGTCGTGTAATTTTTTTTTTAAATGAATTATTAGTCGTCTAAATCATTCATTCATTGAAATGTTTTAACTAAACAAAAAAATAAATATGCATACTCATTTCTACAATTTTATTTTATTTTTTTATCCAAAGGGAGCCACAGGAGAGGCACCAAAGAGACACATGTGGCTCCAGAGCCGCGGGATGCAGAACCCTGCTCATAAAACATATAAAATATAAAACAAATCTACTAGAAATGTAGGGTGGGCCACAGTTTGGACACCACTGCGGTAAGTTGTGTTTCGTAGCGCCACACATACAAATGAGTGACTCAACATTAGGGATAGACCGATAATCGGCCCGGCGAGCTAACCGTTAGCTCGCGAATTAGCGGCTATTAGCGTGCGGCTGAACGGTTAGCCCGCGAGCTAACCGTTAGCCCGCGGATTAGTGGCTATTTGGGAGTTGGCATTATAGTTGGTGCAAAAGCTGATGGCAAACAAGAAACCTTTAATATGTTGCAAATCACAAAAGCTGTTTAACTCTTTCACTGCCATTGACGGCTATAGACGTCAAAAATTCATTTGAATTATTTCTATTAGTTTAACATTTTTCCCACTTTTATAAAAAGAGTATGAAATCCTAGAAAAAAATATTGTACATTTAGAACAGATAAAAAATTTGCGATTAATAATGAGTTAACTATTGAAATCAAGCGATTAGTTACAATTAAAAAAATGTAATCGCCTGACGCGATTTAAAAGAAGAGAAAAGATTACTAAAAATTAGGGCCGCCAGGGGATTACATTTTGGAATCATAATTAATCGCATGACTTTACTAGTTAACTCACGATTAATCACAAATTTTATATCTGTTCTAAATGTACAATAAAAAAAAATCTAGGTTTTGATACTCTTGTTAACAAAAGTGGGAAAAAATGTTAAAACTAATAGAAATAGCTTAAATGAATTTTTGACATCTATAGCCGTCAATGGCAGTGAATGAGTTGATAAAAAGTGAATGAGTTTTTGTTATTATTTTATTCTTAAAATTTTTTGACGACATTTTTTTTCCCCCTGCAAATGTATATCGGTTATCGGCCTCCCTGACTACCGATAATCCATATCGGCCCTGAAAAAAAGCACATCGGCCTATATCTACTCAACATGATAAGAGGCGTGGTTCTCTTTGATGTGATACCTTAGTAACGTTTCCGTCCGGTAAGCACTGACCCCCGTCCTGGTTCTCCCCCAATGGTCATTATCAAACAACAGCCCCCTCAGTCCCGCCTCCAAAAATAATGTCCGTTTTGTTGCAAAGAATCCTTGGTATGTGCACACTGGTGGCGCAAGGAATTCCGCATTTACCCTTGCCCTACCAAAACCTCACCGTTTTGGCTTCAACGGTCTCTGTATAAAAAAAAAAAGGGATTATCCCTATCACATTGTTTACTACAAAGATCGAAAGGCATTCGGAGCGGATGGACTCGCTTCCTCTATGCGGGGATCAAAACACAGCAACAGATTAAGTTTAGTGAGTGCGTTTAAGCCGATATTTCAAAATGTTTGGACAGAAGGAAACGTCATCATGTGTGTTTGTGTGCGGAGTCACACTCCATTGTGGAAAAGTTTGTCCCCTTGTTCAAGTGCCGAGTGAGTCAGCCCGAAGGCATCTCAGGAAGCGAGAGCAGCATCCCAAACATCTTCTCCCGATGAAACTCAAACCGTAAGACATGTCAATATTCGTATTCTACAGTTTACAGGTGTCAAAATTAGTTAGCAAAATAGTCGGCATTGACAGCCATACACGTCAAAAATTCTACTATACTATTTCTATTAGTTGCCCATTTTTGTTAACAAGAGTATGGAAACCTAGAAAAAATTGTTTTTGTACATTTAAAACAGATATAAAATGTGTGATTAATCATGATTTAGCTTGTGAAATCATGCGATTAATTACGATTACAAATTTTAATCGTCTGATGCCCCTAATTTTTAATAATCTTTTCTTTAAAAAAAAATATATATATTATTTTATTTTTTTTATATAGTGTTTACTTAAAAAAAAAATATATATATTTTTTTTTAAAGAAAATATTATAAAAAAATTAGGGGCGTCAGGCGATTACAATTTTTAATCGTAATTAATCGCATGATTTCACAAGCTAAATCATGATTAATCACAAATTTTATATCTGTTCTGATACAATAAAAAAATCTAGGTTTTCATACTCTTGTTAACAAAAAGTGGGCACAAATGTTAACCTAATAGAAATAGTTAGGGTTAGGGTTAGGGTTAGGGTTATAGCCGTCAATGGCAGTGAATGAGTTAAAAATGTCCAAATCCTCGCAATTTCAGCTTTTGTTTGAAATGCTCTTGACACTCAATTCAAACATACTCATACACTACAGAAAACCTTTTCTATCATATACACAACTGAAAGTCTCTCACATGCTTGCTAACACACACACAACTGAAATGCTCTTAGAAACAACTGACCACTAAAACACTCACACACTGCTAAAATGCACACAACAGACTTGTTACAAAAAAAGTACAACTGATTCTCTCGCTCTCTCACACACACACACACACACACACACACACACACACACACACACACACACACACACACACACACACACACACACACACACACACACACACACACACACACACACACACACACACACACACACACACACACACACACACACACACACACCTAAAATGCTCTCATACTTACTAATTTTTTCAATCACACTCAAATGATGCTCTCACACTAACAGGCCTTCTGAAAATACTTTTACTCATGTACAGTAGACTACTGAAACTCTCACATACTGAAATGCACTCACTACTGACATCTCTTCAACAACATACACTACTTTAACACTCACACACTCAGACACACTTAAGACTAATTTAATACTTTCACACTAAAACTGAAATGATCTTGACATACAACTGAAACACATGTACACACTATACACAACTGAAAGGCTCTCACACAGCTACTAAATTTTTTTCACTTACAAACACAACTGAAACGCTCTCACACACACACACACACACACTGCATACCCCCCCCCCCCACACACACACACACTCATAGTCTCATACACCACTGAAACACTCTCACGCGACACCTAAAATGCTCTCATACTTATTTTACTTCACTCACACACTCAACTGTTGTTCTCACACCAACGGCCTACTGAAAATACTTTACTACTGAAACTCTCACATGCTAAAATGCTCTGAACTATTGACATTTCTTTAATTACACAGTCTTTGACTAATTTAATACTCTCACACTAAAACTGAAATGATCTTGACATACAACTGAAACACATGTACACACTATGCACAACTGAAAGGCTCTCACGCGGCTACTAACATTTTTTCACTTACAAACACAACTGAAACGCTCTCACACACTACTTATCCCCCCACACTCATAGGCCCATACACCACCGAAATGCTCTCATACTTATTTTGCTTCACTTACACCTCAACTGATGCTCTCACACCAACGGCCTACTGAAAATACTTTACTACTGAAACTCTCACATGCTAAAATGCTCTGACTATTGACATTTCTTTAACTACATAGTCTAAGACTAATTTAATACTCTCACACTAAAACTGAAATGATCTTGACATACAACTGAAACACATGTACACACTACAGTATACACAACTGAAAGGCTCTCACGCGGCTACTAACATTTTTTCACTTACAAACACAACCGAAACGCTCTCACACACTACATAATTTCCCCCCTCCACTCATATAGGCCCATACACCACCGAAACGCTCTCACACACACACAACTCAAATGCTCAGTCACACGACGGAAACACCACCAGACTGAAATACGGCCATATATTGAAATTCACGTTCCAGTAGTGCGAATGAGAGCATTTGAGTACTGAGTGTGAGAGGTAATTCAGACGACCTCTCCTATTTTGTAACATTTGCCGGCATAATCATGCACTTACTGTTTGGAGGCTCGCTCTGTCCACCGCCTTCTTCACTTTCCCGTAAGTCCCCTTCCCCAGCGTCTCCATCAGCTCGTAGCGGTGCTTCAAGTTGTGTTTGTGTTGGTGCTTCTTCACCTCCATCATGTCCGCGTCCGACCCGCACCCGCCAAGCCTCCGAGGAGATTCCTGCCGGCAGCCGAGTTCCGAACACTCGCCGTTGCTCATAGCGCCTCTGCTGTCCCCATCACGTCTGCCCATCGCGCCGGACGACAAACTCGACGTTGCGCATTCAGAAGCCTGGCAAGCAGATGAGGAGCAGCAAAGTGCATCGCTGCTGCGCCAATAAACTCCGAGCAACAGGCAAAGAGTGGGGCAAACCACGTGGTTACCGATGGGCGGAGCCTTGTCGTTCCAACAGCCTGCTGTCACTTAATTCTATTTTATTGTATTTTTAGATGCGTGTGTAAAAGCAAGGATATGCAATTACTGTCTGAGGAGAAAAAAGTACACAGTGATTATTTTATATTATATATTTTTTCAGTTTTTTACAAAACTGGTCTTGGCAACTTGGCAGTGGCACGCACGACTAATGAATTATTATTAATTTAGTATTCATACTGAGAAATACGACGGCGCATTAGGGCCACGTGTAAAATATATAGAGGGCAAGGGCACTATTCCAAGAAAATAAATTTGCCATTTCATAAACTCGCAAATTTACAAGTTTTTCTCTCTTTATATAGTGGCAGATTTGCGAGAGAAAAAACTCAGAAATAAGAAATACACGTAGCGTAGCTATAGTCTAATCATGTGAGGATTCGTTGGTGGTTAATAGGACACTGTTTATAAAATGAAAAGGCAGGCTGTAGACGGATTCATTCTTAAATTAAAACTTTACTCGTCATTCACCGCAGCCGGACAACACTTCCTGATCCCTTATCAGCTGACTAACACTATCCAATCAGATGCTAGCATACCGTAGGTAAATGCAAGGGAATGACGGAGAGCAGCAGATTCAACACATCAATTTAGATACTTGTACAAAAAAAATACCAAAATGTATGATTGTGTAAATAATAATTATAGAAACTGTGGATAATCGAACTAAAATAACAAAAATAAAAGTAAGATAGTGAAAACAAGATGCAAGTAAATAAATAAGCAAGAAGTAACCTTGCCAGATTTTGCCAGAGAGTTCTGTAAGTGTCCTATAGGGAAACGTAAGTCTGATCAATTTATTTAGGCCAAAGACTATTCAGAGCTTTGAAAAACAATCTTTAAATCTATTTCATGACTCACGGAAAAGCCATTGCAACGCTTTTGGAAGCTATGTGATGTGATGCAGTTTCCACTTGCGTTGCATTCTAGAGCAGTTGCAGCTGCCCCATTAATATTTGTTCTATTAACAAAAAAAAAAAAAAAAAAAAACACCTGTTAAAATAGTCCAATCTACTACAAATGAATGCAAGTACCACATTAATACAGAATAAAATTGAGAAAATGCCATACAACTTTTTCCTTTTCATCCAAGTAAATCGGGCACCGTTTGGCGACCCGTCAGGCTTATGTTTCAACAAGAAGTGGCCTAAAACATCCAGCAGGTGGTGCTGTTTTCCCTTCCTTTCAAATATGTATTTTATATTTAATACAAAGCAGTATTGTAATATTTTTTGGGGGTCACACTGTAGGCCCATGTCTTTCTTAAAATTAAAAATCTATTTTTTTTAATTATTATTTTTTTATATAATTTTTTATTTTTAAAACTTTGTGACTTTTGAAGACCCTACACTTCCCTCATTTGTAGAAACGACAAACCTCGTCTTGTTTGCTCAACAAGACCATCCAGATTTCTCACATCCACAGTCATTTCGTTATTCCCGAGGGGGGGGGGGGGTGCGACTCAGACCGTAAATTTGCTTGTAGGGTCGGAAGTTCACCTCCCTCAGCTCCTCGGTTCAAACGGCAGCGTTGCTCCGAGCCATAAAGGGATGTCTCATTGTGTGATGAGGTCGCGAGGATTGAGGTCAGCCACCACGCAGACATCATAGCCGTCGTGCATTGCTGCATGTCTTTCTATCACTGCCCACACGTTCTTGGCAGGGTCCAATTCCAAAACCTCCTTGGTGATGATCTCATGACGGCCTGCGGCCAACACAAACAATATGGAAACTATGGTTCACAAGAATATACAGAGACTGCTATTTTTGTACTTCCTTTTAATCAATAAAATTAATGAATCACCCAGCCCAACAGCATTGCCGTTACTTAGTATCGCATTTCAGCGTTTATAACTCGGGCCTGCCACACACCAAGCAATGCGGCCAAACACGATTGAACTCTCGTGCTATATCAATAAATTTGACTTGACTTTTATTTTTGCTATCGTACCAAACGGTTTCTTCCTTGACTGGTCCTCTGTAATAAAAAGTCTAAAATATAATCTACTGTATGTGTAGCCTCAAAAGGCTGTACAGTAGGGGTGTGGCAAAAAATCGATTCATATAAGAATCACGATTCTCATTTAGTACGATTCAGAATCGATTTTAAATGTCCCAAAATCGATTTTATTTAAATTATTTTATACTGTCTTGCCTTTGTCTGTGCGTGCCTTTTTTTGGAGCGCTGTTCATGTTGTACCCGATTTGGCCACTTAGGGGCAGTGTGGTTCCACGCGGTCTGATACACTGTTAAGTTGTAGCCACATTAGAGAGTAGAAGGAAAAAGTCACAATCAAGTTATTCCAATAAAAGTTGTTTTTTTTGCAGTGTGGAGCCGTTCTTTTGAGTGATAAAAGTAGCGCGCTAATTAGCATTAGCAAGTCAGACTGGAGTAGATCATTACAATTCCTTTCACATCTATAGATTGACGCAAAAATCATTGTCAATCAAATCATTTTGAACCAAAAATCATGCAGCCTGAAGGCGGGGGAATTTTAAACCTACTCGCTCCCTTGTAGTATCCGCAGAGATACAGTTTGCCCTGCACTACTCCTGCATTAGAGGTATTATTTCGGAGGGACAGTAAGGATGTGGGCAGAGTCGGGCCTGGCCTCCATGTGTCCGTTTCCGGGTTGTAAATCTCTACAGAGCTTAGAGAGCGACGTGATTGTCCGCAGTCCTCCCCGTCACACCCTATACCACCTGAAAAAAAATAAGAGTATCACCTTTTCCCCTGTTCTTGCCCGTCACATACACATTTTTGTAATGCGTTCAGACCTAAAATGTAGATTTCTCCATTGAGAACAGCCGAGCCGAAGCGATACCTCGAGTATTTCATCCTGGCACACTCTTTCCATCTGTCTTTACCGGGATCATACTGAAACACTCGGTTATTCAGCTTGTCTGGTTCTTCATCTGGATGGTTCTGACAAAGAAAAATCATTTGAGTGCATTGTAAAAAAAATAAATAATAATAAATAAAAAATGCATGGAAGTATGAAAAAATGAAGCTTGATCAAAGTGTTTCTTTTTAGCATGTGTGTGTAAAACAGCTACTAGGCTCAATGTGCTGGAATATCCATCCCGAGAAAATCAAATCCATCAATAAATAAATAAACTCAAAACAATAACATTTAGTTCCATTATGAATAAATCATGCTACCAACTTAGCAGCCATAGCTAACATTGGCTTATTTACAGCGCAAATGCTACCTTAGTGTTGCTAGCACATGCTATTTTGTTGACTTTGTGTAACTGGCGTTCTCATGAATATCTAATGGAATATCCACCTCAAGAAAATAAAATACTGCAAACAAGGTAGCTGAAAACTCAAACCAATAACATTTAGTGTTGTAGTAACACACCATTATGAATAAGTCATGCTAACCAACTTAGCAGCCATAACTTACATTAGCTTATTTACAGCGCGAATGCTAGCATAGTGTTACTAGCACATGCTATTTTGTTGACTTTGGGTAACTGGCGTTCTCATGAATATCTCATGGAATATTAGGAAAATAAATACTGCGAACAAGGTTGCTGAAAACTCAAACCAATAACATTTAGTGTTGTAGTAACACGCCATTATGAATAAGTCATGCTACCAACTTAGCAGCCATGGCTAACATTGGCTTATTTATAGTGCAAATGCTAGCTTAGTGTTGCTAGCACATGCTATTTTGTTGACTTTGGGTAACTGGCGTTCTCATGAAAATCTTATTGGCAGTTTAACACTGCAGACGTTTTTGGCTTTTATTCATCAGTTACGGAAAACAATATCATGTTCGCACCTGGGGCGACCATCCTCCCAGCACATAAAGACGCTCCTGGAGGCTAACAGTACTGTGGCAAGCTAAAGGAAGAGGCAGTGGGGCGAAAGAGATCCAGCTGCCTCCTCTCCTTATCGACCACCTCGTCACACTGTCGGTGATGACGTAATGATGGTGCACTTTCATCTGACCGCCAATCATGTAGAGAGCGTCGCCCAGCAGCCCCAAAGCAAACATATCTCTGTGTCCCGCTGAGCAAAGCTGGACCCAGATGGACTCCTCGGCAGGATTGTACCTGGAACAGGAACAAATCGAGCAGGTCAAGTGGTGAATTTAAAAATAACGACAATCGGTTCTCGGGTACACCTGTGGAGATCCACTCTCTTTATCCTGTGCTCGTCCTCAGCCTCCACAGCGACCACAATGTTGTTGTCATGAGTCACAGCCCCCCCTGAGATCTGACCAAAGCCCCCTGAGTCCTTCAGAGGAGAGGGGATGTAGTAAGTCTTTCTGTTTTGGGGGGCGAAGCAAAAACTCAGATCGGCATGACCCCCACGACGGGAAGGAATCCCGTCCTTGTTGACGCCTCCCAAACAGATCAGGAAGTTGGTGGTCTCCATCCCGTAACGAAGGGTTGCGGGATGGAGACCCGAGGTCCGGAGGGCAGTGTCGGACATTCTAAAGCACTCAAAGTCTCTCAGCAAAACCTGGGTGCGCAACATACATAATAATCAGTATTGTTCTTATCACATAATAAATATAAAGGCATGTCAACCCTTTGATTCCCACCGGGTTTCTTCTTCTGGCTTTTTGTAGGAACACGGGATCCACAAGCTCCAGCCGGACACGCCTGAGCAACTCCGCAGCCTGAGCTTCACTCTGCGAGTCCCCTCGCCGCTTCGCCACCCAACGCAAGACCAGTTCCAGCACCGCCTCCTCCTGGGAAATGTTGAGGTCGTCAGAAGCCAGCAGATCTGCAAGACTTTGAGCGTCCAACTCCAGGACTTCTTCTTCCTCACAAACCTGGGAACAAAACCCAGAATCAATTAAAGCTGCAAGCGGCCACGACGGGGCACTCGCACACACTTTTTCTTTGTGAACCCCAGAAGCTCTTGTAGCTTGGTGTCAAGTACTGATAGTGTAAGAGTGACCAGATTTTTTTAAATTAAAAACTGGGAGAGTCCAATTTTGCTGAAAATCAAATATACAATATATCACCAGTAACTACTTAACAAATGTAATCGCTCGTCAATCTGGTTAATGTTGGTTGTGTTATTTCTTAAGCTAATGCTAAATGCTATCTTGGTTGAACAATTACGTTATCCAACTTTTTTGCACATTTCTGTTAGCTTACGGCTGGTCCTGCATTGTTACATTGAAAATGTGCTGCCAGAAAAGCTCAGTTTGTTGGGTCTAACCAGCGAACATGGGCTAGTAGGACTACATTTCCCATGATTCTTAAAGACACAGATGGAAATGAGAAAAACAAAATAATTGATTTATCTGTGTGATTGAGATACACATGGCCAAAACGATTGCCTTGCTGACCGGACGAAAAAAAAAAAAACGCTTAAATGGGACTTGCGTAAAAGTGAGACAAAACAATGAGGCTGGCGAAAACCACCAGGACTCGGGACACAAGACTCAAACTGAGACTGTCTTGATTAAACTGGGACTTCTGGTCAACCTATGATAGCGCAAACAGACGCAACTAAAAGTGGCCACGGACAATGTCAAATAAAGGTTGATGCCGAAAAAACTACAAGTAACAAAAAGCGGTGGACACAGCTAGTACAACTAGCGCTACCAAACAAAACACCAAATGAAAAACCAACACACGGCAGAAAACAAACAGAATATTCGAGTAGAACTTACAAAAGCGGAAAGTAAAGTACTGGTGACGCAAGTCTAACGAGGACAATCATGAGAGTACACAATGCTGGGGCCGTTTCTCCTGTGCTAATGCCATGCTAATGCTAACCGCCAACAGGTGCCACACGGGGGAGATTTTGCCCAATGACACTGCCAATGAAGACTGAAAACAGAAAAACCAGAGCAGGGTACCAACAAAAACAGAAACTTGAAAATTCTGTCCATATTACAGTAGATGGCAAATGTTGGACTTTGGGGCGTATTTCTTAGAAGTTTGTCAAAGTATGATTCCTAGCCCAAAACGTTTCATCAAAATGGCCGACTTGCCGTTTCTTTTTGGGCATGGGTACTTTCTCCATTTTTGCGAATCCTGCTATGACAGACATCCATTTTTGTTGTTGATTTGTATTAACTAATGACAAAAGGCTATTTCCCCAACTTCCCAGGTTCTTTCCACTGAAATGACCTTGGAAGAATAATAAACAAGGAAGTGGATTTGCACCTGTGAGAAGTGTTGGCAGAGGTACCGGAAAGCACAGTCAGCCAAACTAGTGGCCCCCAAGTCTCTGGCCCAGTGGTATAGACCAACACAGTTGGAAGCGTCCATACAGGCCTCCATGTGCCTTTGACACAACCTGAAGCAGTAAAAACAAAAGGGTGCGTCAACTTTTCGTTTTCTCCCGCATATCTAATGAGCAGACAGTCAGGTTTGTTGTTCCCACCGGAAGGCTCCATCCACGTGGAGCAAGAAGGCGGCGGCAGACACTGCCTGGATGTTGTCGTTGGACAGGTGGAGTTCAGCGCGGTACATAAAACCGAGGAGCAGCTCCAGGCTGTGAGCAGGAGTGTCTCTCAAACGTACTTCACCTCCTCTTGTTTCTTTCAGACCGCATGTAAACATGGCCTGGGTGGACATAAACATGACAAAATGGTAAAGGTGTAACTATGCCAAGATTAACTATACAATCCCTTGTCAAATTTGTACTGCAGCATAAATGTACATACAATATGTGCATGCTACGCGCACCTGGAAGTACGGGCTGAATGCAGAGAGCACCACCTTGTGGCAAGCGAAGGAAATTCCGCCAGCGATCAGAACGACGTCAGTGAGCTCCTGAGCAGCTCTCATCTTCTCCAGCTGCCTAAGAAGATGTGCTCCATGCTCCTCCTGAGCGGTGGCCACCGCCAGGGTGTCCATTCGACTGACGCCTGCACACTTTGTCCGCACACACTTTTTTTGATGTAGAGAGTTTAGAGTCTAAACAATTAATAAACAAAAAAAACGTGAAGAATTTTCTTCTCTATGTTGTGTAAGCAGAAAAATAAAATAAGAGAGTTGTCTTTACTCCAATTTTTTTATGCCAGCCAATCACAGCGCTCAAATTTATTTGGACTATTTCTATTAGTTTAACATTTTCTTCCACTTTTGTTAACAAGAGCATAAAAACCTAGATTTTTTTAAAATTGTATATTTAGAACAGTTATAAAATCGTGAGTTAACTAGTGAAGTCATGTGATGACAAATTTTAATCGCCTGATGCCCCTAATTTTTTAAATAATTTCTTCTTTTTTAAATCTTTTTATTTTTTTAAGAAGAAAAGATTATTAAAAGTTACGGGCATCAGGTGATAATCCCCCCCCACCCCCCCACACACACTTTTGTTAACAAGAGTATGAAAACCTAGATTTTTTTTATTGCACATTTAGAACAGATATAACATTTGTGATTAATCGGGAGTTAATTAGTGAAGTCATGTGATTAATTACAATTAAAAAATGTAATCGCCCGATGCCCCTAATAATAAAAAAAAAAGATTATTAAAAGTTAGGGGCATGACTTCAATAGTTAACTCGCGATTAATCATACATTTTATATCTGTTCTAAATGTACAACAAAATAATTCTAGGTTTTCATACTCTTGTTAACAAAAGTGAATAGTAGAAATAGTTCAAATGAATTTTTGACGTCTATAGCCGTCAATGGCAGTGAATGAGTTAAGATGACCTATATAATTTCCTAGGCAGTAGTTATACCAAGGAAAAGAGTGAAAACTGTCATCAAGTGAAGAAAATATGACACAACAGTAAGATTACCCAAAATTGGATGCCCTTCTAAAATTGAGAAAAACACAAGAAAAAGGACAACAAAAACAACAACGAAAGAACAACCTCCCATTTTCTTCAGATTTCGGCGCAATAGGAAAGAGTGGCAAGGCAGTAAGCATTATCTTAAAAAGAAAAACATCCAAGCCGGGCTCTATTTTCCCAAAACACACTTGAAATCTCCCGGACACGTGATTAGAAACTGCTCATGGTCCGATTAAACCAAGGTTGAACTTGTTGGCACCAAGTCCAAATGATATGCTTGACACAAACAACAATTTTCACTTCCAATAGAACATTATACAATGTCATTCACTCCCATTGACATTGACTATTTCTATTAGTTAAAAATAAAATCCACTTTTGTTAATTTATTTTTTTAATCTTTTTTTCTTTTTTTTAAAAAGAAAAGATTATTAAAAATTAGGGGCATCAGCCAATTACAATTTTTTATTTAATTAATCGCATGACTCCACTAGTTATTTAAAAAAAAAAAATTAAGAAAAGATTAAAAAAAAGATTATTAAAAATTAGGGGCGTCAGGCGATTAAAATTTGTTATCGTAATTAATCGCATTACTTCACTAGTTAACTCACGATTAATCACTAATTGTTATATCTTTTCTAAATGTACAATAAAACAAAATTTCTAGGTTTTCATACTCTTGTTAACAAAAGTGGGGGGAAAAACGAATAGAAATAGTTCAAATGAATTTTTGATGGTATATGATTTGTTATCATGGTCTCATTATTTTATATCACAAAAATATTTGAGTAGGGGTGTGTAGACTTCCACCGTATAAACAAACACCATTTACATACCCACTTATGGACAATTAAGAATTTTAAATGAACCCAACATACACACATGCCTGTGGAGAAAATGCGAACTCCACACAGGAAGGTCAAGGCCTGGATTTGAACCCCCAACTTCGGAACTTAGCCTGTAAGCACTCATGCACTATAAAACCTCCCACTAAAATCACAGAGTGAAAAGAAAACAACACACTTGAGTGCAAACACGCAGGCCACGTCTCAAGGCAATTTGCATGCATGACTTTTTAGCAAAGTATGCATTTGGTGGCTAACATCATACCAGTAGCGTCTCCTCAGATCATTCGGGTGTCTTTGGGTTAAGATGAGCTCTTTTTTTTTTTTTTTTTAACTCTGTTGTAGTGATTGCTGCTAGTTGTGCCTTGTGTGGGGCGGCGGGCAAATGTTGACTGGCGGAGAGGTTTAAAATAGCGCAGCAAGACTACTTGGGCCTTTGCTTTCTTCAGATTTCCACAAGTGGCTGCCAACATGGCAATAACCATCAGATAAATTCCAGACCACCTCAGCAAGAAGTGAATCCACAATATAGAAATATTTAAATACTAACTTAATTTTTTTTTTTTTAAATAATTCTAATTGTCATTTTTTTTAAACACTTAAAATAATACACATTAAAACTTATATGATGATAATAGAGCAAGAGCAAAAATGATAGTAGATGGTACTAGAATGGAACTAGATGGTAGTTTTTTTGTTTTTAATAGAAAGCCCGTTTTAACCAAATGTATATTTTCAGAATATACATCAGAAATCGTGCCCAAAGACGTATATTTTAAAATGAATCTACAGCCGTTGCTTTCTGCAGATAGCGGAGTTAAAATGATTTGCCGCCATCTGTTGGTCAACAATGGAATTACGCTCACAATAAAAGTCGAAACAAAATAGTAATGTAAAAATAAAATAATAAATCCAGAAAGTGGGACTTGGAACCCAGAACCCACTGATTACTGTAAACCTACTTTATAAATGAATAATTTGAGCGTCACCTTTTAGCTAAGCTCTAGAAATGCAAACACAATTGCTTACGAAATCTGTTGATTCAGAATTCATCTGTTGCTTCACTGTGAGTAAGCCTACTCCCTGTTTACAATTTCGCACAGGAATTTGTTAAAGTAGTTGTAACATTTCAAGACTCGAGAGCATTTACACTTTTACTTTGTAAGACTTTTTATTTTATTTTACATTGTATTTGTAGGCTATATAACTATCAATAATAATAAAAAAAAACGTCACAACTACTGTACTTCCGGTAAGCAACTGACCTCATGATGAGATGTTTCAGCAGCTTTTGTTATCCCAGTGGTGGACAAAATGTCCTGGGAACATTACCCCAAATCAAGTTGTCATTATCTGGCAAATGTGTCTGTACCAAATGTTTCCAGATAGTTTGTAACTAACGTACAACAAGTGAAAAATCACTTGAGATAACTTTCGACATGAATTCACGTGGCTTACTGAATTCTTATGAAGTGATTTCAATGTGGCTGTATGGTTTATTATTATCCACGGGACGAAAATGCTCAGTTTTATTTGAACTAACAGCCCGTTTCAAATACCAAATTCAAGTCCCCATCTCTTAACTGCGGCCCGTTTAAAGTGCCGGCAGTGTGACCACACACACGTACGCAAACAGCTCCCGATTAGGTGTCACTGATTAAACTGACCTACCGGCGGACGGTTGGTTTGTTTTGTCACGCCGTGTGCTTCACTCTGCGTGGAAAAAGTTGGACAGCAGCAGTTAACCCAAAATGACGCTGTACTGACATCAACTAACATAACCTTTTGTTGTGCAGTCAGTCAGTCACATGCAATGTGGTTCTATTTCGTCCCTCCAGACCGCCAGGTGGCGCTGCTGCAACAGCACGATTTATTTACCATCAGATTTTTAGCTTACATTTAGATGCATGGTGGTTCTATTTCGTCCCTCCCGACCACCAGGTGGCGCTGCTGAAACAGCACGATTTATTTACCATCCGATTTTTTTTAGCTTGCATTCAGATGCATGGTAGTTATTGTTTGTTGTAAGTTGTCACAAAAGGTTGACAATTCATAAGGTACAAGCATATGTACAGATTCAAACCTATAGACAATTTAGAGTGTTCAATGAAACTGGCATCTATGTACAAAAGTCTATACAGCCGAGATTTTAACCCTGAAATACAGACGAGATGGTGATATTTTCTCTTTTTTTTTTTTTTTGTGTCTGATACCAGGCCTTCCTCCCCCCTAATTATGTTGCTTGTTGAAAAACAAGGTCTGGAAAAGTACCTGAATTTGCCTTTTTGTCTATAGGGAGTTCCACAACAGCAAATAAGTTACCAAACACATCTAATAAGTAAGTAATGCATTAAGTGTCACATCATGTAAATCAATACATGTTTTTGCTGACGCTGGTTATTTATTGTAGTTTTTCTTCGCCCCTCGCTTCCATTTAAAGATTAATTCATTCACTGCCATTGACGGCTATAGACGTCAAAAATTAATTTGAACTATTTCTATTAGTTTAACATTTTCTTCCACTTTTGTTAACAAGAACATAAAAAACTAGAATTTTTTTATTTAATGTATATTTAGAACAGTTATAAAATCATGAGTTAACTCGTGAAGTCATGTGATTAATTACGATGACAAATTTTAATCGCCTGATGCCCCTAATTTTTTTTTAGAACTTCTTCTTTTTTAAATCTTTTTTTTTTTTTTTAAAGAAGAAAAGATTATTAAAAGTTAGGGGCATCACGTGATAATTTTTTTAAAATTGTAATTAATCGCATGATTTCTAGTTAACTCACGATTAATCACAAATTTTATAGCTGTTCTAAATGTGCAATATTTTTTTTAGGTTTTCATACTGTTGTTAACAAAAGTAGAAAAAAATGTTAAACTAATAGAAATAGTTCAAATGAATTTTTGACGTCTTTAGCCGTTCAATGGCAGTGAATGAGTTAATACTCTTCATCAGTTTGTTTAATCTTAAATGGTGCCTGGACAAAGTGTGATGTTTGTGTTTCTCCACACCTCCCTAGTTATCGTTTCATCTTGGCTTGATCACCAAAATGTTCCTAACTACAGACATTTACATGTTTGTGACAACAGCCAGAGTTAATATGTGCAGGAACGCTTCCTCTCTCTTTTTTTTTTTTTACACATTGTTAGACATTTTACCCAGAAACGTAACTCCCCTTCTATGAGTCGTTTGCTCTTTTATGCAAAACGCATCATGGACATTCCTTTCCCGGGGAGGGGAAGGGAGGGGAGGGGAGGGGAGGGGGTCATATCTTGCACAAGTTCACAATAACACATCATGTAAGAAATATTTTTGTTAGAATGAGACGTTTGAATTAAAGAGTCAAACTTTGGCCACAATTCAAGCTGTAATGTAGTAACAGAAATGCTCAAAAAGGAGATTACAAAAAAAGTTATAGTTGCTCTTTTAAAAGACAACCAACTCACACCTAACTCTGGACTATTGCTCCATTTATATGGAGCGGTGACAGTAATTGAATTACTAGTAGTAGAGCATAGTGTGACCTTTCTTTTGGAGTCTTTAACATAGTGCTGCTCTAAATTGTGCAACAAAATAAATATCTTGTCTGAAGCACTTATCGCCTCCCCTCACATTGTGCAAGATCAACCCCAATCAATAATGGCATTTGTCATTTTAACAAGTACCGACCTAAACATTAACCTGCTCAAAATCAACATTAAACAACGACGGAAGGAAATGGAACCCAGCCGGGAGGTGCAAATGTACGCGCTTGCCTCATTCCCTTAATTGTCACCCCCACTTTTACATCATCATGGCCAAATCTGGTGTTTTAGGTCAGAATTAAAAAAAAAGACTGAAATGACAAGTTTGCTCTATATTATTTATTTGGTTGTTAATGTGAGTACTATGAGATTCATTTGTCAAAAATCATTTCCAGTTTAATTCATACATTTTGTAGAAACTTTTATTTGGATGTACGCTGCCATTGTTATTTACGTCCCAAACGCATTCAGTACGTAGAATGACGTATGACGTAGAATGGCTGCAGTGTGAAAAGTCTATAAAGAAAGCAAAGTAAGCCTCGTTGCGTTCCTAAACAACATGCGATCGGGAGGGTCGCCCCCCCCCCCCCACGCCGTGCTCTAGTTATTCATCAGACGCATTCAAGAGTTTTGATCGTCCCTTTAGATTAATTACAATTTAAAAAATGTAATCGCCTGACGTGATTAAAAAAAAAAAATACAAAAAATTAGGGCTGTCAGGCCATTAACAATTTTAATTGTAATTAATTGCATGAAATCACCAGTCAACTCACGATTAATCACAAATTTTATATGTTATAAATGTACAATAAAAAATTATAGGTTTTCATACTCTTGTTATCAAAAGTGATTTTTTTCAAAACAAATTAGAAATAGTTCAAATGAATTTTTGACATCTATAGCTGTCAATGGCAGTGAATGAGTTTTAACGGTGACCGATGATTTGTAGTGCGAGTCTTTTGAGTTAAATTTAATTTGCATCTCAAGGGACCACACTGTATCATATTGATACACTTACAGTTATGACCCTGCACTGCATCATACAATTTCCATTACTTTGCTATCCGGAACAGAGGTGGGTAGAGTAGCCAAAAATTGTACTCAAGTAAGAGTAGTGTTACTTCAAAATAATATGACTGAAGTAAAAGTAAAAAGTAGTCATAAAAAAATAATCACTCAAGTACAAGTAAAAAAGTATTCGCTGAAAAGAATACTCAAGTACTGAGTAATTGCTTGAACATGAAGTCTGATTTATTTAAAAAAAAAACAATGTCATCAAATAGACAAAATCAGCAAATTATGTGCAAATGCTGATATCGACAAATCATGAACAAAAACAAAAAAAACGTACGCCTCCTCTCCTCTTTGCTCCGTGACTTTGTTGTTCTGCCAAGGTGCTAAAGCAGGCACACACAGTGTCCTCTTTCCCCCTCTTTTTTCTTGTTTCAGAGCCTCTGCTCCCAAAAACGTATAAATACGTTCTATTTCACATGTTTAAGTGTCCGGATCTATTTTACATGTTTAAGTGTCCCGAAGACGTATTTATACTTATATAGTTTGTTTTTTTATGCTAGAGCATACAAAAAGGTTGAATAAATGGTAGTTATTACACAAACGGCCAGCAGGTGGAAGCAGGGGCATCGGAAATGAACCAGGACCATGTTGAAAAAAAACCTAAGTTAGTCAGAATTCTAAATATATTTGTGAAGAATGATGACATTTAGCTATATTCTAATGCTAATTGCTGCAAAATGGAAACAGACGGCGGCTAACGACTCTAGCGCAGCCCAATATAGCGCAGTAAGAGTAGTGTTACTTCTTCACACATCTACTCAAGTAAAAGTAAAAAGTATTGTGTGGTAAAAGTACTTTTTTTTTTCAAAAAGTTACTCCAGTAAATGTAACAGAGTAAATGTAACTCGTTACTACCCACCTCTGAGCTGCAGTACAACCTGACTAACACAACATGTGCTTCCTTAAAAAGAAAACACAAACAAACATCTTGTTATCAGACTCAAAAGCCGCAACCATTCAGAATTCAACTTTTCATAAAGCTAACCCATCATCATATTGTATCATAAAAAAAAAAGTACATTCGCAAACTTACGGGGCTGTAGCGGTCATAAAAGGGCAGGAAAGGAACCGTCACTCCCACAGTCCAATAGCAGCTTAAGGAGGAGGCCGTGTTAATCAGTAGAGCACATAAAGGCGGCCTCACTCACTCCTCAGCAATTGATGTGCAACTGTGAGAGTTTAATTTCTTCGAGGAGCCTTAGGCAGAAAGCAGAAACCAGTTCCACACCCAAGAAAAAACATACAGACATGGAGGAGAGTAGCGGTAACCGTTCTTTTGGGGAGTATTGTGTGCAGCGGCAGGTTTTGAATGAGGTACGTCTAGATGAGGTGGCGCAAAAAATGACATGGACCGCAAAGCCGACCTTCAGGGAACGACTGAAAGACTCCGTGAGGTAAACAAAAATAAAGAAATGATGCAATGACCGGCAGATCAATTAAATCTTATTTGGATGTGAGATTTTATTTGCATGGTTGTAAAAATGCCATCAGACAAATTGGTGGTGATTGATTAAGGCCATTAATGATAATAGGCAAGCAAAGTTTACCGTAGCGCTTTGTTGTGAGACTTCAAAATAACCTATGACAGCCCATAAAAAATGTCATTTGGATGTTTTCATTTCAGACGTACACTCGACCTACCTGATGTATCAAAACTGCCTTCGCAAAAATAACAGATTGAATTGAGACTGTGAGAGAAGTATTCATTCAACGGAAGTTTTATGACTGTGGTTGTCGTTTGCAGTGACGTAGAACCGCACCACAATAATAAACACCTCCATCCATCCATCCATTTTCTTGGCCGCTTTTCCTCACTAGGGTCGCGGGGGTGCTGGAGCCTATCCCAGCTGGCTTCGGGCAGTAGGCGGGGTACACCCTGAACTGGTTGCCAGCCAATCGCAGGGCACACAGAGACGAACAACCACACTCACATTCACACCTAGGGACAATTTGGAGAGTTCAATTAACCTGCCATGCATGTTTTTGGAATGTGGGAGGAAACCGGAGTACCCGGTGAAAACCCACGCAAGCACGGGGAGAACATGCAAACTCCACCCAGGAAGGCCGAAGCCCGGACTCGATCTCACGTCCTCTGCACTGGGAGGCGGACGTGCTAACCAGTCAGCCACCGTGCTGCCCATAATAAACACCTGTCAATGTTAAACAAAACAAATTTTAACATTCATTTTTGGAAATATTTCAAACAGTCCTTGTATTAGATCTGGTTAGATTGTATTTCTATTGCATCCCGTTGGGAGTCAAAACAGAGTTTGTGCAGCAAATTCAACAAGTGGCTTTATCGCATTTTATCATTCCGTTGGAAAACATCTTGTTTGTATTTGCTGCCAGTGGGCCACTTTTTCAAGGCCATTTAAGAAAGTTTGTAGCATATGTTTCAAGTCTCATGATCTTTTATTGTTACATTTTGGTGTTCATTTTGGAGTTCAATGGACCTGCCATGCATGTTTTTGGAATGTGGAAGGACTATTTATTTTTGCTTTTATTAGTTTGAAATTTTATTAACCTTTGTCGAGTGCTAGATGCCAGAGTCCAGATTTGAGCGCACGTCCTCTGAACTGTGAGGCGGATATGCTAACCACTCGCTCACCGTTCTACCCCATTCAGGAAATATTTTTCAACAAATGATTAGAGCATGTATTCGCAATACTTTTGTCTACAAATTTGTGATTTGTGTCCTTGCATCACTTTTAAGACATTGTGTGTGCCGTTCTGGACTAACTGTCGCAGGTGTTCAGTTCCCCGTGCCAAAGAAGTCTTATTGAGTTGGGTGCCTGTTCTTGGCTGGCTGCCGAAATACTCCATCAGAGAGAACGCAATCGGGGACCTGATCTCTGGCTGCAGTGTGGGCATCATGCATCTACCACAGGGTATGTATATGTATATATATAAGGATGTTAAGATAGTAGCATGGAGTATATAGTCATCATAGTCGAGCCAATTTTAAGTCAGTTTAAAACCAAATTTACCTAGACTCATCACGCATTAAGAAAACTTAAAATTAAAACTCTACAGGATAACCATCAGTCTCTGGTGCTTTATTTCCAATTTGAGATGGTGAGAAAGAGTCGAATGACGGAGAGTAGATCGAAAAAGAAAACAGGATTAGAGGTGTTGAGCAGTCAGGGGAGGGACGAGGGAACAAAGGGTACAAACAGCAGCCAATTATTCGTTTTTGTACGAATTAAAACTCTGCAGGATAACCATCGGTCTCCGGTGCTAGTATATAGTCATCATAGTCGAGACAATTTCAAGTCAGTTCACAACCAAATTCGACTCCTCACACATTAAGAAAATTAAAAGGAAACCTCAAACAAAATTAAAACTCTACAGGATAACCATCGGTCTCCGGTGCTTTATTTCCAATTTGAGATGGTGAGAAAGAGTCGAATGACGGAGAGTAGATCGAAAAAGAAAACAGGATTAGAGGTGCTGAGCAGTCGGGGGAGGGACGAGGGAATGAAAGAGGAATAAAAATATTTGTCCTCTTTGCGTGTTCCAAAATTTGAAGACGATTTAATGTAAGAAAAAAACACCTTTGCAAAAATTATTTTTTAATCCAACAGAGATCTCTGGACATTTAACAGCCTCTAATTCATCACTTAAACAGGTGGGATTCAGAGCGTCGAAATGTGCCTCTTCCGCGTGTACAATGGCTTCTTATAGTTAAAAGACCTCCTCTCTTTCATTTGTAGACAAAACATACTCTCTGGGTACTTTTCCATGAGCGATGGCGAAAACAGAGTCAGGAGTGCGTGTTCGAAACAGATTCTGTTCTCAAGGACCAAATGTGTTTTCGCACAAAGCGCTGAGAAGGAACTTTTTAGACTAAATAGTATGTCCCATCTTAAGATCAGATTACACCGAAATCAACACCATCTGCTCTGCACAGGACACAAAACATTTCGACAAGGTTAATATAAAGAATTAAAATGTTAATAATGTGTAACAATGGTTAATATATGAAATGAAGAATTAAAAATGTTATAATATCTATCAGGAACAACGGGCACAAACAGCAGCCAATTATTCGTTTTTGTACAAATTAAAACTCTGCAGGATAACCATCGGTCTCCGGTGCTTTATTTCCAATTTGAGATGGTGAGAAAGAGTCGAATGACGGCGAGTAGATCAAAAAAGAAAACAGGATTAGAGGTGCTGAGCAGTCGGGGGAGGGACGAGGCAACAACGGGCACAAACAGCAGCCAATTATTCGTTTTTTTGTACTAGGCATGGCGTACGCTCTTCTGGCTTCTCTGCGCCCCGTGTTCGGCCTGTACACCTCACTCTACCCGGTACTGGTCTACTTCATCTTTGGCACTTCCAGACACATCTCCATTGGTGAGTAAAAAAGACGATCATGTTATCACGGACACAAGACATCCTCGCTGGAGTCTTTATGAATACGTTGGCGTTTGTATCGTCAGGTACTTTTGCGGTGATCAGCATCATGATCGGGAGTGTGACAGAGCGGCTGGCTCCAGACAGTAACTTCCTTCTTAATGCAACAAACGGCACAGGAAGTGTAAACATCAACGAACGGGATGCTTACAGAGTGCAGATCGCCTGTTCACTCACAGTCCTGGCAGGGTTGTTTCAGGTGTTGTTTCCACTTTAAAAAAAAAAAAGCGTTCTACCATGGTTCGGTTTTCAACCGGTGCTCTCTATCGCTCACCCCAAGATCCTGTTGGGTGTGGTGAGGTTTGGGTTCGTGGTCACCTACTTATCTGAGCCACTGGTCCGAGGATACACCACAGGGTCGGCGTGCCATGTGTTGTGCTCCCAGCTCAAATATTTGTTCGGGGTAACGCCAGCTCGCTTCTCCGGTCCGCTCTCACTCATTTACGTAAGTATGTCACATTAAAGACCATTCGTTTGAACCAGTTCTGGATGTGCTCCTGGCCAATGTTTCTGTCATTTTGACTCAAGCTATCCAACCCTCCTAGATTTTAGTCACCGCTGTTTTTCCTTCCAGACGCTGGTGGAAATATGCCGCCTGCTACCTCAGACGGTGGTACCAGAGCTGGTTGTGAGTCTGGTGTCGCTCGCTGTTCTCATTGTGGTCAAAGAGCTCAATCAATGCTACAGGCAGAAGCTGCCTCTGCCTATTCCCATAGAACTCATTGTGGTAAGTCCTTCCTATGCCAGTGCTTTTGATAGCAATCTTTATCCCGACAATTAGCCAGACTTCACATTTTCCCTCAACAGATGAGACCGAGGGGATATTTGACCGCCTCTTTAAATCATCCGCGCACTCTTTTATCTTTGCAGATCATAGGGGCAACGATCATCACTCATTTTTGTGACCTTTCTGCAAAATACAACATTGATATTGTTGGGGAGATCCCAAGTGGGTGAGTAAATGTTTCTGATTTTAAGATGGCGGAAAGCTGTCAACGGATGATAAGATAACGACGACACCACTGTCTGTATCCAGAAATAATCTTACGGATAAAAGTAGATTTTCAAGGGATGCACCAACAATTCGATATTAGCCTAATTTAAGGATTAGATAAATGCCATTCAAAAATCGCCTTAATCTTTAAAAGTACTTCAACATATACTAGGCGCAAACTTTTGACAGGCTCAGGAGCAGTATTGATAATAACTAGAGCTGCAAGCAGCTATAAATTGGGGTACTTGTATTTTTATTTGAATAAATAAAATTACAACCTTACAGATCCTGCAAGAATCATCATTTTTTGTTAACAATAGCTTAATGGCTAGTGTAACAAAATGTCACTTAACTCTTTGACTGCCAAAAACGTTAAATAATGTTTAGTAAAATCCAATGGAGGAGTGCCAAAGACGTTAAAAGACGTTTGTTTCAAAACAGAGGTGAAACTAACCATTTTCTATTGTTGATTACTCAAAAACGGAATATGGTAGAAACAAACTTTTTTTTCTGATGAAAGATGAGAGTCCAATCTTTCATTTGGTAGAATGTGTGTTTCCATAGTCCAAACACATAATTTTCTGTGGACCTTGAAAGATCAGTCAAAAGATCAGTCAAAATGCTTAAATCGGCTGGCACCCACGGCATCCCTTTTCTGAAAACGTCTGGCAGTCAAAGAGTTAACAATAAAAAAAAAACATTTGTGGGGAAATAAAAGACAAAATATTTTTCTGTTCAAAGATCTTATTTTAGCTACTTTTTGTGTCCCGTTTTCATTCTCACCCTTCTACCTACAATAGAAAAAGTGGATAAACTGTTAGATAATGAAGGGATTATTAAAATATGTGCCTTGAAAAGAACACCTGCAGAATGTGTGCGGCAAATATTTACAATAGCTTAAGTCAGCCCACTGCCGCACATGCGTGGGTTAAGAAGAAACAATCGACAAAAATATCACTTCAACTTTCTCCTTGTCAAGTCAACTGAAATTGTCAAATATGGATTGAACCAGTTTTGCTTATCTTACGATAACTACAAACATTCTTTGTGTTCCACTTAATCTTCGCTTATCTCTAGTGTTTTCCTTCCATTCCAGGCTTAAGGCCCCCCAGGCTCCAGACGTGAATCTGTTTCCCGCGGTGATCGGTGACGCTTTTGCTGTGGCCATCGTGGGCTTTGCCATCAATATTTCTCTCGGCAAAACATTTGCTCTCAAGCATGGCTACAAGGTGGATAGCAACCAGGTGAGGCGGACATTTAGAAAAACATTGTGATCGTGAAAATTTATAGAACAATAAAACTTGGTCGTTTTGGTCCAACAGCATAACTCCATGATTATTATTATGACGTTCAGTGGAAAATCACATTTCTGGGGTAGTGATGGGATTTTCGGCTCTTTTGGGTGATCAGGTTCATTTGGATCGGCTCAGTGAAAAAAGAGCCGGCTCTTTTTGGCTCTCAAGCGGCTCTTTAAACTTTAGCTTTTCTTATAAATATTTACAACAAATTTACGTGAAAAAGAGAGAGCGACATACATAGAGAGAGAGGGAGAGAGGGAGAGAGAGATTTTCTTTATGCCCAGTGTATAAAGTTCTAGTGTTTGCTTAACCAGTATGCATTTCCAACAGCATAACTTCATGATGATTATTATGACGTTCAGTGGAAAATCACATTTCTGGGGTAATGATGGTTTTCGGCTCTTTTGGGTGAACCGGTTCATTTGTATCGGCTCAGTGAAAAAAGAGCCGGCTCTTTTTGGCTCTCAAGCGGCTCTTTAAACTTTAGCTTTTCTTTTAAATATTTACGACAAATTTACGTGGAAAAAGAGAGAGCGACATACAGAGAGAGGGAGGGGGAGAGAGAAGGGGGGGGGGGGAGAGGGACAGGAAGGAAATGACGGAGTCGGCTCTTGAGGGAGTCGGCTTTCATCGTTCACTTCAAAGAGTCGGCTCTTTGTGCCGGCTCGTTCGCGAACGACCCATCACTATTCTGGGGGGCGAAATGGGGACTCCCTCACGGTCACTTGATAGTGATTTTGATTCAGAGTTACAGTAAAATGGACTTCCTGTTTCCATTTGACAAACTATTGATAGTTGGAATTTGCTAAAATGGTCGGTTCCTCTTTTCGACAACAGTCCGGTGACATTTTGTTGATTGAACTGTTAACTTTACTATCAAGGGTTAAAAGTATTCAGACACAACAATTATTACACGATACATAATAGCACGTCCTGTCGGCTATCACGGCCAGATCGCTGTTGCGTTACTTTGTATCTTTACTTGTACAAACGGTGTTCCTTCCAAATCGTTTACGTTCCTCTAAAAAGTCAACCTGAGGCAAACCATACAATTTCAGTTCAAGATACACATAGCAGATTTTGCGTTTTTTTTTTGTTTTTTTTTACAGTAATGCGTGAAGGCATGCGAAGCGCAGCGATGGGAGCACTTAGGGCTCATAAGAGCCAATCTGATTAATCATTAATGCTGAACAAGCTCTAAACACACTTGTGCTGCTAATATGCTAGCTAATGCTTTTAGCGTGGCAACGGATGTGTTGGCCTGACTATAAAGTTAACCAACAGTACACTAATGTTATTGAGCAGGAGAGCAGCTACACACTCCTCACATGCCATTAATGTAATTAAGTGTTAAGTATTGCTTTTTTTTTTTTTTTTTTTGTTCTTCCAGGAGCTGGTGGCTCTCGGACTTAGCAACTCTATCGGCGGTTGTTTTCAGTGTTATTCCGTGACTTCTTCACTGTCACGAAGTCTCGTGCAGGAGAGCACCGGGGGGAAGACGCAAGTAAAATAAATCACAGTGATCAAATAGCTCCGATCACATGTTGTATGTTGAATACATGTATCGCGTGTCTCATCAGGTTGCCGGACTGATTTCTTCCATCATCGTTCTGATTACCGTCTTAAAAATAGGATCTCTCTTTGAAGCGCTCCCGAAGGTATTGGTTTTCTCCGCTGACATTTTACATTTCAAAGAAGGTCAAATGCATTCTTGGGGGAGATTTTCTGGAATGTTTCTTCTTTGTGCCGACATCTTCGTTCTCTCTTTTGAAAGGTCAAAACAATTAACGTTTTAATGATGTTGTGACTATTTGTGCATGTTTTTCAGGCGGTCTTATCCACAATAGTGTTTGTGAACTTAAAAGGAATGTTTAAGCAGTTCAATGACGTGCCTATGCTGTGGAAGACCAACAAGGTTGATTTGGTAGGACTCAATATGAATTTGATTTACTTGTATACTTAGCTATGTATGATATTTATTTTGTTCTTTTGTTTCACCGGTCTTTACTGCATGACTGATTTATATTCCATGTGCAGAACTTTGTATGGTTTGTTTTAAAGTGCTTTATAAATAAAGTTTTGTTGAATACTCCAAAAATGCAATTTTGCTCATTAGTACTTTGAGCTGATTGCTTTTTACTGCCCTCTAGCTGGTGTGGCTGGTGACGTTCACATCCACTATTCTACTCAACTTGGACCTGGGTTTGGCTGTCTCCATTGGCTTTTCTATGCTGACGGTTATCTTCAGAAGCCAAATGTACGCGCACATCATTATTTAGTGTGACATGCATGTGAGGTGGTTTTTTAACATTTTGTGTCATCATCTCTTTCAGGCCACATTATTCAATTTTGGGCCAAGTGCCATCCACCAACTTATATCTGGACGTAGAAACATACAAAGAGGTAATAATAATAATAATATCAACGCAGTAATGTCTGACGGTAGGACCAATGACTGACAAAGGTGAATGTTGATATATTTTTTTGACAATATAGTTACTGATACTGGCTGAATTACAACAGCGTATTAGGGCCACATTAAAAAAAAATTCATGTGGGGGGTAATATTTTGAGAAAAAAAACATTGAGCGCTATAGATGCCAAAAATTAATTTAAACTATTTCTATTAGTTTAACATTGTTTTCCACTTTTGCTAACAAGAGTATGAAAACCTAGAATTATTGTTGTAAATTTAGAACAGATATAAAATCTGTGAATAATCGTTAGTTAACTAGTGCAGTCACGTGATTAATTACAAATACAATTTTAATCGCCTGACGGGCCTAATTAAAAAAATAATAATTTAAAAATAAGGGGCATTTAATTTTAATTAATCACATGATAATTTTATATATTTTATAAATGTGCAATTAAAAAAATTCTAGGTTTTCATAATTTAAAAAAAAAAAAAAAGTTAAACTAATAGAAATAGTTCACATGAATTTTTGACATTTATAGTGGTCAATGGCAGTGAATGAGTTAATTTGCAAGAAAAAAAATTCAAACTTACAACAAATACACGTAGCGTAGCTATAGTGTAACCTGGGGATTCGTTGGTGGTTAATGGAACACTTTATAAAATGAAAAGGCAAGATGGAGACGGATTTATTCTTAATTTAAACTTTACACGTCATAGACGGGAGTGACAACACTTCCTGATCCCCTATCAGCTGACTAACACTAACCAATCAGAAGCTAGCATACTTTAAATGCAAAGTGAATGACGGAGAGCAGCAGATTCCACACATTGGGACAAAAAATATACCAAATGCATGAACGTAAATAATAATTCTGGAAACATAAATGTACAAGTAAATATACATTTTAAGAAATTAATTTAAATGCTTGATCCTTCGCTAAGCAAGGTGTCGTCACTGTCAGTACCCAATGCTTCAAAGTGCAAATGCTTAACATGATATCAGTGTTTCCCACAGATTTGAAATCTACTTGGGTGGGTGGACTCCGGCGGGGGGAGGGGGGGGGGCTTGGATGGGAGGTGGGTCTCAGTCTTGTTAGTACTCTCCTCTAGCCTCACGATCCACAAGTGAGTGACAGCGACCTAACGTTACATAGTAACGCGACGCCTTATTTTTTCTTTTTGAATATATTTATTTTTTAATACATTTCCTGGAAAACGTCGTCTGTGGTGGCCCAAGTATTTAACATGGTGTGGGAAAATGGCAATGTCTTACCACCATATGGTTAATCTCTGCTAAAGCAATTACTATATCCTTATTTGAAAACCTGACCGAAAAATATTGGCACAAACATCTGAGTATGCTGTGTATTTTTTTCTCGCAAATCTGACACTTTATAAAGTCGCAAATTCCCGAGTTTTTTTTTCTCGCAAATTTGACATTTCACAAAGTGGCAATTTTTTTTTGTTTTTTTCTTGCAATATTCCCCCCCTTCCCCTCAAAAAATATATTTATATGTGACCCTAACACGCTGTCTTACTGAAAAAAATTCACCGACCAGATCTAAGAAAAATTTCAAAATGAACGAGACCAATTTGAGAGTCCCGATTTTTTTGGGTCTGTACCTGCAGGCTCGAGAGATTCCAGGAATCAAAATCTTCCGTTCTTCCGCAACAATCTACTACACCAATGCCGACATGTACTTGGAGGCCCTACAAGAGAAGGTTTGCGTTTGCCTTGCATTTGATGTTTTTTTTGCTTTCATTCATTTGCCGTGCACTTTACACCCGTTATCCGTTTGGTAGAGTGGAATTCAAATCGGGAAGCTGCTGGCAGCAAAGAAAAAACAAGAAGCAACACTGATGCAGCAGGAGAAGAGGAGCAACAAAATTGAAGCAAAACAACCGGTAGGTACATTTAAATTTGAACTGAAATGGTACCTCAAGTTAAATGACTTAAACGTATCTCCCCCCCCCCCAACAGAAGGTCAGTAATCTGCCCAATGGCACATCCTTGGACGAGAAAAAAATCTCAACAGCAGAATTGGAAGGACAGAATTTTAAGCGCGGCGTAGCCTTGAAGCTAACGGAATCTCCAGCTAACGGCTTCAATCAAGGCCAAGTCAACTGGGCCTACCAATCCGACACGCCTGAGCCGAATTCCCACACCAAATGCCAGTTTTACGACAGCCTGACGCAAACTTCAAATGACAAGAAAGGAGCCAACAACGCGCCCGGTCCTCACAGCATCATCTTGGACGTCTCGACGACAAGCTTTGTGGACACCGTCGCCGTCAAGACTTTGAGAAATGTACTCAAGTGCCGCGATGACCAAGTTTTATTTTTAATCGGTGTGTTTATTAATGTTTTGCCTTTTTTCTTACAGATTTTCAGGGACCTCGGAGATGTTGGCGTGGAAGTCTATCTCGCTGGCTGCCAAGGTCAGTCAACGGTCCTCCAAACAAAATAGAGAAACTTTTTCATCATAAAAAGTTTTGAGATATTTGGCTTGCGGGTGAAATATCAGGACTAATCGAAAATGCGCGTTCAGCTTGTTCTCCAACAATGTGCTAAATGGCAAAATTCACGGGTGTTTGATCCGGATTTGGACCGAAACATTTCATGGTTCAATTAGAACTGGTACAGTCTAGCCTAACGGGACTAGATTTTCAAAATTAACTCATTCACTGCCATTGACGGCTATAGACGTCAAAAATTCATTTGAATTATTTCTATTAGTTTCACATTTTTCCCACTTTTATTAACAAGAGTATGAAAACGTAGAAAAAAAATATTGTACCGTTAGAACAGATATAAAATTTGTGATTGTGTGTTAACTAGTAAAGTCATGAGATTGATTACGACCGCCTGACGCCCCCAATTTTTAATAATCTTTTGTTTTTTTTATTGCTTCAGGTGATTCTTTTTTTTTATTGTAATTAATCGCATGACTTCACTAGTTAACTCATTCAGGTGACAGACAGTATTAGCGTTATAGAAGGGGGGTTGGGGGTGATGGAGGGGACTTTTTTTTTAAACTCATTCACTGCCATTGACGGCTTTATACGTCAAAAATTCATTTGAACTATTTGTTAGTTTAACACTTTTTCCACAAGAGTATGAAAACCTAGAAAAACGTTTTTATTGTACATTTAAAACAGATATAAAATTTGTGATTTGAACTATTGAAGTCATGTGATTAATAAAAAACAAATTAATCGCCTGACGACCTAATTCATAAAAATCTTTTCTTTTTTTAAATAATCTTTTTTTCAAATACCAAATTTTTAATACTTTTTTTAAATAATCTTTTTTCAAAAAAGGAAAAGATAATTAAAATTAGGGCGTCAGGCGATTATTTTTTTCATTTGCAATAATTGCATGACTTCAATACTTAACTTCTTTAAAAATAAAATCAATATATATATTTTTTTAAGTCTAGGTTTTCATACTCGTTAACTCTTTGACTGCCAAAAACGTTAAATAACGTTTAGTAAAATCCTATGGAGGAGTGCCAAAGACGTTAAAAGACGTTTAAACAGAGGTGAAACTAACAATTTTCTATTGTTGATTACTCAAAAACGGAATAAGGTAGAAACAAACTTTTTTTTCCTGATGAAAGATGAGAGTCCAATCTTTCATTTGGTAGTATGTGTGTTTCCATAGTCCAAACACAACATTTTCTGTGGACCTTGAAAGATCACTCAAAATGCTTAAATCGGCTGGCACTGGCGACATCCCTTTTCTGAAAACGTCTGGCAGTCAAAGAGTTAACAAAAGTGGAAAATATGTTAAACTAATAGAAATAGTTCAAATTATTTTTTTTATACCTATAGCCGTCAATGGCAGTGAATGAGTTAAAAACTTGACGCCACAATTTCACAGAAAATTTATTGGATAACAAATGTAAATTGCTAATCAATCTGGTGACCGGTGGTTGTGTTAGGACAACATACCTCACGGTCCCACCTTGTAACATTGGAAATGCGCCACCAGAAACACCGGTCTGACTATATTTCCCATAATTCTTACAAACGTAAGCAGGAAGTAGTTCTAGTTACGGTATTATGCAAACGTGAATATGAAAGAAAAAAGCCATTTAAACTCCTTTTTGATTGGTTTATCGTACAAATCGCCATGGCAACTGTGAGATTGACATACACACTTGGCTAGTTGACTGGATAAAAAAAAAAAAAGTGGAAAAACCGGAATTTTTTTACATTATCTACAAGTAGGATACCTTTATCTCCAAACTTGTTTGCTAGGTGACCTAACAACAACTGACTTACCACATAAACAATTTCAATCTACACTTGTAGCCCTTACTATCGCTAAAAAAACAATTCTTGTTAACTGGAAAAATAAACAAACTCTGAATATCGACCAATGGTCTAACATCCTTATAAATCACATTTTAATGGAAAAAATATCTGCCTCAAATAAAAACCAAATATCAAAATTTATAGAAACATGGTCTACGTGTATAGAATTTTTTAACCTAATTCTGGTTACTTAATTCTGTCTGTTAGCGAGAGCCACTACATCGTGATAACTTACATTGATGTTTCTGCATTTGGCAATTTATTATTATATTATATTATTAGTATGGGATTTATTTTTAATGGGCTTTAGGTGAACTGATGAATACACACACACATACACGCACGCACGCACATGCTCACCCACATACAAAAAAAAATATATATATATATAAAAAAAAAAAAAAAGAGGAAAAAAATATTTTTATTTTACTTTTTTAAATTTATTTTTTTTTTAAAAAGGAGAGCAATGATGATGTCAAATCGAATGAACAATACTGAGCTCTCCTGAAAAAAAAAAAGTGGGAATGCAGGGATGGGACCTGTGTAAGTGTAAAAGTGAGTCAAAACAATGGAGCTGGCAAAACCCGCCCGGACTCGGGACAAAAGTCTCAATCTGGGACTGTCCCGTGTTTACATTCTCACATCGCGACAACAAAGAATTGATCAGTAGTACCTCACCAGTGCCAATACTTTAAACTGGAAAAATTAAGTCACAGAAATTCACAAAAATTAACATCCTTGCAAATTAGGGGGGGCAGTCACCTGTTATGAATGTTGCCTTTCAGCTCCTTGTTTAGAGAACAACACCTATGAAGGTTTTAGCGCATTTGAGTTTCATCCTGAAATTTGAACGAAAGTCTAATATAAAGTCTATATAATGGCTTCCATCTGGTCAAATATTAGCCTGTGTGGTGGAGCAGCTGGAGCGAGCAGGTTTCTTCTCAGAGTCCCTCCCAAAGAGCAGGTTGTTTGTCACCATTCATGATGCAGTGCTCCACATCCTTAACAAACTGGGACAGACTGACGTCATCCTTGTGAGTTGATCACCAGATTTTCATCATTTCCATGTCAAGTTTCCAATCTCAACTCAAATGGATTCCTTGGGTGTTTCCAGGATGTTTCCTACACCACCAAAATGTGACCAGCAGGGGGCAGCCTCTTCCAACTCGCCATCCTCCTCACCCCCCCTTGCTCTGGAACTGATGGGCGTGCCATTGCTCACTATTGGTCCGAATTGTCTCCTCCCCCCTATATAGGACGAAAGTCCACCACTTTTTAACATGGCGGCGCAATTGCCATGGAAATGCAGGGAGCCGTTGCTATGGCAACAAGCGTTTTGTTATATTGTCTTTCTTAATGAGAGGAGGCGGCTTCCGTCACAGAAGCTCTCACACTCTGCGGCTCAAGAGAGGGGGTTGAGCGGCGTGTATTTATAGCCCGTGCGAGTGGCTAAAGTGTGAGCGCATGTATATATTTGTTATTAATATCTCGTCATAATAACAGCAAAAGTTGGTTCCAAGATTGAATGAACATTTAGCAAGTGTGTACAGTATGGTCAGCATTGACATGGTCTGATTCTGCTGACATCTTGAGTTTAAGTTTACCTCTACTTCAAGCACTCAGCGTATGTTAGCATTGTCACTTTCACATGAAACTGTGTAAATAATATAAATATACGTAGGAAATAGCGAGTTTAACACAAACCAAATACTTTGTGAATTTTTTCTTGGTGCCGTTCATTAACACATTCACTGCTATAGACGTAAAAAATTCATTTGATTTCTATTAGTTTAACATTTCCCCCCCACACACACACTTTTAACAAGAGTATGAAAACCTAGAAAAAAATATTGTACATTTAGAACATATACATTTTTGATTAATCTAGAAAAAAAATAAAATAGATTTAAAAAAAAGTCTAGGTTTTCATACTCTTGTTAACAAAAGTGGAAAAAATGTTAAAACTACTAGAAATTTTTGACGTTTAAAGCCGTCAATGGCAGTAAATGAGTTAAACTAATGATGAATTAAACGTGCTTTTATAATTGACTGACATTCACTGTTGTCCTCTATTTCTTTTAGCTTCATCATCAAAACAGATTATTATGTGATCGTCGGGTCAAAAGAAAAGTATGTAAGGAATATTTATGTAGCCATCCATTTTCTAAACTACTTGACCTCATTCATTGTACGATTTGCTTAACCCATCCACTGCCATCAACGACTATAGACGTCAAAAATTTATGTGAACTATTTCTATTAGTTTAACATTTTTTCATTTCATTAAATTTTTTATGAAAACCTAGAATTGTTTTATTGTGCATTTATAACAGATATAAAATTATCATGCGATTAGTTACGATTAAACAGCGCTTATTTTTAATCTATATTTTTTTAATTAGGCCCGTCAGGCGATTAAAACTTTTAATTGTAATTAATCACATGACTTCACGAGTTAACTAACGATTTATCACAAATTTTATATCTGTTCTAAATTTACAATAACTTTTTTCTAGGTTTTCATACTCTTGTTAACAAAAGTGGGGAAAACTAATAACTAATAGAAATAGTTCAAATGAATTTTTGACGTCTATAACCGTCAATGGCAGTGAATGAATTAATGTTGGCTGACATTTACACTTACAAAGGGGCAGACTAGTTTGTGTTTGTGGCATTCTCTTTCACGGTTAGGGTTGTCGTCCCCTCCGCTCACTGCTATAATATATACACAGTAAATTTGACTCTATCTAGCGTGGGACCAAATAATCCGTTTCAGAGTAAAATTTACACTTGCAAGAGAGTAAAATAATTGAAAACAAATAATAAAAGTCACTCAAAGGTTGAGGAACAAACTTATGACCTTCAGCTTGGCAGACTGCCACGCTACCAACTGAGTTATGCCCCTCCTACTGTTTGAGGAGACCAAAAACATTTCTTTTGGTCTCTTGGAAGATTCCATCTGACACGAGTGATAACACACTAACACACAGCAGGAGTTGCCTGGCTCAGGGAGTAAGTTGTCTCCCAACCTGAAGTTATGGGTTTGTTCCTCAACCCTTGAATGACTTTTTTTAACTCTCTTCTAGAGTGGGACCAACCTGAAGTAATAGGTTTGTTCCTCAACCCTTGAATTACTTTTTTTAACTCTCTTCTCGAAAGGGACCAAATAGACTCAATTTAGAGTAAAATAAAATTCAAGGTGAAAATATTTGTGAACAGTGTAGCTTACTTTGGTCTTTTCTGCACAGTACATCCATTTTTATCAGATAATTTATTTAATTTCAGTATATATAAAAAAAGGCTCTAATAATGCTAAAATACTGGAGTACTGTTTATTAATTTTTTTACAATAGGACAGGATATTTATGTAATCTGATTTGAATGAACATTTTTGAAACTGCAAGAAAAGATAATTGACAAGCTCTTATGCAGTTATTCCAAAGTTCAACTTTGCTCATATCAGGCTGGATGTGAATAATTTTAGTAGTCCTTAAATTTGGTGATGAGGTTTGCTGGTATCAAAGGACAACCTTGGATTTGCACTTCATGTAGCAATGTGACAAGATTTCTCCAAAAAACAATCTTTCAAAATGCAAATGTGGTTGGAATGATAACTTCAACCTGAGCACATCGCACCAAGAATTTTTAAAATTGTATGACGGGGGGAAAAAAAATATTTTTATTATTTTTAGGTATGAAGTGCTCATTTTATCTTTTACCAAATTATTTTTTTTTTTTTGTTTACAAAATTGCACCAAGATGACAGGCACTTTGTCACATTTGCTACTTCATGTGTACTTGCGCATCACATGACACTTCCGAGTGATGAACATTCTTGGATTCTGGCCGCAGCAGCATGCCTTCATTCTCCGCGATAAGATACTCCAGGTGATGTCTGCCCCATCGTGGGGTTATGAGGAGTTTCCACCGCTACAAACCCAAAAAGATAGTGAGTGGCCCGTTCTACGGCTCGCTCATAAATATGAAAAAAGGATGCATAGGAAAGTAGGGAAACATCCAAGGAAGCACATTCCTACAAATTGGAACGTATTTGCGCGAAAACGTGATAAAGCAAACTGACCTCTTGAAGGGATCCTTTGCATCGCAGAAGCTTGAACACAACAGTGAGCGGGATGCACAGCATGGAGGAAAGGGCCAAAGCCCAGCCGCAAAGTTCACCCCACCACGGGTATGTGTACACATTGTTGTAGGTTAGGGGCTGGTAGTTCACCACATGGAATAGAAAGACTCCCTAGAAGCAGACTTAAATGTCACAATTGTGCTATCGGCACACGTACCAAATGTGGAAAGGCGCAAAAGTCGCACCTACCATGCAGACGAAAGGCGTGATGTAGGACCAGCACCACTTCATGTAGGGGAGGGGCTGATAGCCGATCATACGGGCCACGTCGTCCATGAAACGGTCGGCGCCTGATGACGTGAGGTCACAAGATCATGACATGCGATTTTTCCTCATTAACTCATTCACTGCCATTGACGGCTATAGACGTCAAAAATTCATTTCAACTATTTCTATCAGCTTAACATTTTTTTTCTACTTTTGTTAACAAGAGTACGAAAACCTATAAAAAAACTAACTTTTATTGTACAATTAGAACAGATATAAAATTTGTGATTAATCGTGATTAACCGAGTGAAGTCATGTGATTAATTAAGAATTTTTAATAAACTTTTTTCTTTTTTTAATTTATTCACTGCCATTGACGGCTATAAACGTCAAAAAATATTTGAACTATTTCTATTAGTTTAAGATGTTTTTCCACTTTTGTTAACAATAGGATGAAAACCTAGAATTTTTTTATTGTATGTTTAGAACAGATACAAAATGTGTGATTAATCATGAGTTAACTAGTGAAGTCATGCGATTAATTCCGATTAAAAAAAAAATAGCGCCTGATACCCCGAATTTTTAATAATCTTTTTTTATTTATTTATGAATTTGTGGCAGTGAATGAGTTGAAATCTATATTGGGGGCTAAATCTAGAACAGATTAGTGGTCCCTCACCTCTTTAGAGTTCACTTATTGCGGATTCAGTCTATCACTGATTTTTATCCCCCCATAAATTTATTTATGCCGCTATTGTTGTCCTTTTTTGTAACGTTTAAGTAAATATAAACAGCTCTTTCTTTCATTTAACACAATCTATTAAACTTTTAATCAAAATATAGAATATTTGGTAAATTATGAAATGTGTATCATGATAACTTTAACTCATTCACTGCCATTTACGGCTATAGACGTCAAAAATTCATTTGAACTATTTCTGTTAGTTTAACATTTTTCCACTTCAAACAAGAGTATGAAAACCTAGAAAACAGTTTTTATTGTACATTTAGAACAGATATAAAATTTGTGATTAATCGTGAGTTAACTATTGAAGTCATGTGATTAATTACAATAAAAAATTGTAATCGCCTGACGACCAAATTTATAATAATCTTGTCTTTTCTTTTTTTAAATCTTTTTTTCAAAAAACTATTTTTTTATTATCTTTTCTTTTTTTAAATAATCTTTTTTCAAAAAAAAAAGAAAAGATTATTAAAATTAGGGCGTCAGGCGATTAATTTTTTATATTTGTAATTAATCGCATGAATTCAATAGTTTACTCATGATTAATCACAATTTTTATATCTGGTCTAAATATACAATATTTTTTTCATACTCTTGTTAACAAAAGTGGGGGAAAAGTTAAACTAATAGAAATAGTTCAAATGAATTTTTGACGTCTATAGCCGTCAATGGCAGTGAATGAGTTAACCACCGCTACTAAGCGGAAATTCACCTAACGTGACAACCGCGAACAGTGAGGGAACACTGTAATGGCATTTCCATTAATTTTAACGTGGGAAGATGATATGACATGCATTCGTGTAAATGTTTTGAGTTATGAAGAACAAACTCGTATCTCAAGGCACCATTGTACTATTAAAGTGTGTACTGTAGTATGAAAAGATAAACTCCCAATATTAGTGTAGGCAAGATGCTGTGAATGCAGATTTGGTATCTTACCATAGACCCACGCAATCACCACACACTCCCAGAACGCCTGCCACAGCAGAGTGATGCCGCTGGCGGAGTAGTAGTCAAACAGCTGGAAGACGTACATCCCTCCCTGGCACAAACAGCGCTTAGTCAACACTGAAAATTTCTAGTACTGGGCCGATTGTCCCCCGATATTCAGCATTTTGACGAATGTCGGTATCGGCCATTTTGAAGAATTATACAGCTGACAATTGATCCATTAAAAAAAAAAGTGATGGAAAAAAAAAATTTGGGAACTAATTATTTAAATTTTATAGATGCTCCTGGCCCTGGGAACTCTGCACCTTCTGTCTTTGTTTGAAATTAAAACTAAGATAAGTAACATTTTAAGACTTCAGATATTTGGATTTTTTTTTTAAACTTTCTTTACTGTAGCAAACAAGCTATTTACTTAGTTTTGGTTTTTATTTAACTTTTGAAGACATGCCCCTGGAAGATCCCTGAACTTTTTGTTAGACTTGTAAAACAAAGATGACTATTGACTCCGATTTTTGTTAAACTCCAATATTTTACTAACCCTAAACATTGTTCAATAAACATGCTAAAAAAATAAATAATATGAACTGGAGTTTGATTTTGGTTTTTTAGGACAATATTTTCCGTTTTAGTGAAAATGAATATCAACTCCAAATATTGGTTATTGGCGTCCTTCTACTAATAATCGGTATCGGCCCTAGAAAGAAAGAAAAATATTGGTCTATCTCTAATTTCTAGCCTGGCAAGCCACACCTGCTTTCTTGAAAAAAAACAAAGTAGGTCTGGACAATCGACCATTGACCGCTGTTCGAAATGGACCGTAAAATAAAATGTTTATTTGCTATGACGAATTATTCGTCAGCAACATCACGCTTCATAAAATTCAAAATGGCGCACGGGAGAGATAATCCTTTTCCTTCGGCATTAACTCATTCACTGCCATTGACGGCTATAAATGTCAAAAATTCATTTGAACTATTTCTATTAGTTTCACATTTTTTTCCAATTTTGTTAACAACAGTATGAAAACCTAAAAAAAAATTATTGTACATTTAGAACAGATATAAAATGTGTGATTAATCGTGAGTTAACTATTTAAGTCATGCGATTAATTTCAATTTAAAAAAATGAATCGTCTGACGCCCCTAATAAAAAAAAGAAACGTTTTTGATTAATTACGGAATTATTTAGACTCAAGATTAATCACAAATTTTATATCTGATCTATATGTACAGTACATTTTTTCCTAGGTTTTCATACTCTTGTTAACAAAAGTAGAAAAAAATGTGAAACTAATAGAAATAGTTCAATTGAATTTTTGACGTTTATAGCCGTCAATGGCAGTGAATGCGTTAAACTCAGCTGTAAATGACCAGAAATACGGCAGCTGATATCACTGCAGCACTAACAATACCGCCTACTCGCCACCGTCGGCCATCTTACGTTGCCACTCGCTAAAGCCACCTAACTTGATTTGCTTGCATTTCATTTTCACGTTATTTTCCGTCTCTACAGCGAAAATGCCGCATGCGCATTTCATGTTAGAACGCGATTACACGATCCTTTAAAGTGGAAACTGTACCTCGGTGATCATGGATATGTCAATGAGGACGCAGGTGACACAGCAGACGGCTGCGACCACCTCTCGCCGCAAGCAACCCTGCGCCGACTTGGGAGGAAGCATGTCCATGAGTCCAGTTATGAAACCTTCTACCCCAACAAACTAAAATAAAACAAAAGTATGAGAGAGGGCTGTGATGTGACTGTTCTTAAACATGCAACCACACTAGTCTAAAGATGACATTCTGATTAATAATACATTTGTGGAATACGAGTCATGCGTCAAAATCCAGCCATTTTTATCCATATCAGGGGGCGGCCATTTTGCCACTTGCTGTCGACTGAAGATGACATCACAGCTGCTCTGGGCTCAGGCAACGACCAATCACAGCTCACCTGTTTTCTGAAGCTGAGCTGTAATTAGTTGTTACCTGAGACTTGAGCAACTGTGATGTCATTCTCACTCGACAGCAAGTGACAAAATGGCCGCCTTCTGATACTGATAAAAACTGCTGGATTTTGCTGCGTAACTCATATTCCACTAACGTAATATTGACAAAAATGCCGTATTGAGACAAGTGGCGCTGCATAGATAATATTATTGTCAAATTTTTTGGGGAATGTTCTTCTCCTTTAAATGGTTGTATATTCCCCAAAAAATACAACAACCTGTGACATTTCATTTTTGCCAATACTCCATCAGGGACAAGTCATGCTAGCAATGTAGCTGCCATAGCGTGGAATGTGGTATTTCTTTGTGGCAGAGTTGTGGGCGGAGAGAGTGAAGCTGCATTTAAATCTTGCCAGCAGCATCAAGAATGCAAACTCTACCTTTAACTCATTCACTGCCATTGACGGTTAAAAAACGTCAAATAATCATTTTAACTATTTCTAGTAGTTTAACATTTTTTTTCTACTTTTGTTAACAAGAGTACGAAAACCTATAATTTTTTTTGTGTACATTTAGAGCAGATATAAAATGTGTGATTAATCGTGAGTTAACTATTGAAGCGATTATTTACGATTAAACTTTTAATCGCCTGACGCCCCTAATTTTTAATAATCATCTCGTCAGGCGATTAAACATTTTAATTGTAATTAATCGCATGACTTCACTAGTTAACTCACGATTAATTACACATTTTCCATCTGTTCTAAATGTACAATCTTTTTTTTTCTAGGTTTTCATACTCTTGTTAACAAAAGTGTGTTAGAAATAGTTCAAATGAATTTTGGACGTTTATAGCCGTCAATGGCAGTGAATGAGTTAAGATGTTTTCATATTGAAAACGAATCAAATACGCAGTTGTGAGGAGTGTTTTGATGTCAAAGGATGTACTGTAAGATTGGTTTGTTTCTAATAAAGTCAACACAAATGCACATTATTTGATGTCTTACCTGACTGTCCAGACCAAGTACGAGTAACATAAAGAAGAAAAGTGCTGCCCAAACTGGCGCCAGAGGCATCAAAGTCACAGCCTTAGGGTAGGCTATAAACGCCAGGCCTGGTCCTACACGTTAGCAAAACACTTCAATGTAAACAACATTTAAGGAATGTCTTGGGACATTCAACTCCTTATATAGTGCATAACTTACCACTCTCAGCTACCTTACTGATGTGCACACCTTGCTCTGCAGCCATGAAGCCCAACACAGAGAAGACGACAAAGCCGGCAAAGAAGCTGGTGCCGCTGTTAATGACCGCCAGCACAAACGCATCCCTATAAATGCAGAAATGATGGGTTACAAACGACAAACGTATCCCGGAGAGGAATCCTTGCATCTCTCAAAAGCATTTTCCAGCAAACTATGAAAACAGCTTGTTGTTAACTCATTCACTGCCATAAATTCATAAAAAAAAAAAAAGATTATAAAAAATTTGGGGCAAGAGGTGATTAAATGTTTTTAATTGTAATTAATCACATGACTTCACTAGTTAACTCACGATTAATCACAAATTCTATGTTCTAAATGTACAATAAAAAATTATAGGTTTTCATACTCTTGTTAACAAAAATGGAAAAAAAATGTTAAACTAATAGAAATTGTTCAAATGAATTTTTGACGTTTATAGTCGTCAATGGCAGTGAATGAATAAAAAAAAAAAGAAAAGAAAAAGAAAATAATATAAAAAATTAGGGGCGTCAAAATTGTAATTAATCACATGACTTCACTAGTTAAATTCTATGTTCTAAATGTACAATAAAAAAAATTATAGGTTTTCATACTCTTGTTAACAAAAATGGAAAAAAAAAAGTTAAACTAATAGAAATTGTTCAAATGAATTTTTGACATTTATAGTCGTCAACGGCAGTGAATGAATAAAAAAAAAGAAAAGAAAATAATATGAAAAATTAGGGGCGTCAGGCGATTAAAGTTTTAATTGTTATTAATCACATGACTTCACTAGTTAACTCACGATTAATTACACATTTTATATCTGTTCTAAATGTACAATCAAAAAAATTCTAGGTTTTCATACTCTTGTTAACAAAAGTGTGTTAGAAATAGTTCAAATGAATTTTGGACGTTCAAATAAATTTTGCGATTAATCACAAATTTTATGTACAAAACTAATATACAATAAAAAAATCTAGATTTTCAACAAAAGTGGAAAAATATGTCAAACTAATAGAAATAGTTCAAATGAAATTTTGACGTTTATAGTCGTCAACGGTAGAGAATGATTTTTTTTTTTTTAAAGAAAGAAAATAATATAAAAAATTGGGGGCGTCAGGCGATTAAAGTTTTTAATAGTAATCAATCACATGACTTTACTAGTTAACTCGCAATTAATCACAAATTTTATGTACAAAACTAAATGTACACTAAAAAAATCTATTTTCAACAAAAGAGGAAAAATATGTTAAACTAATACAAATAGTTCAAATGAATTTTTGACGTTTATAGTCGTCAATGGCAGTTAACGTTGCATCGCTCAAGAGAACAAGAGATTGTGAATACTTCAGTCGATCATTTTGAAAAAGTAACAATTTGACCAATGGAATATTGGTGAAAATAGGAAATTGACCAAATTTGGGCGTAGGTGGTTTTCACCCAATAATGACAAAAAGCTACATAGCATGCATGCTATTCCATTTTGCCTTGTGTCAGTTTATATTCTAAAAATAAAACTGAGAAGATCCCAATGAGAGAGCAGAATGCAAAGTGTCAGTGTTTAACTTACTGGTAAGAGTTGTAATAGAAGCGGTTATAGCTGCCCAGCGCGGTCAGGGCGCCCAGTCCAATAGCATATGAGAAGAAAATCTGTGTTCCAGCATCAATCCACACCTAGCACAAAAGAGTAACAATGTTTTCAACTGCACAAGTCGGGTGTGGTGCTCATTAACCCCAAGGTTCTCAAGTCTACCTGCGCTTCTCCGAGTTTGGACCAATCTGGTTTCAGGTAGTAAACAATCCCATCTACTGCTCCAGGTAGGGTGGCGCCATGCGCCAACAGAATAATCAGAACCACGTACGGGAACAGAGCCGTGAAGTATACGACCTATAGGAAAAAGGTTAACGCCATAAATGACTGAACATTAAAAGTCAGTGAAAGATATGTCAACAAAACCGCTTTGCGCTATGGGGTCTATTATCTTAACTCATTCACTCCCAGCCATTTACACTGAAGCAATCCCCTTCGCTCCCGGCTGTTTTATTGGATTTTGACCCACAGAATATTGTGTTCTATTGCCATAAAAAACTACCAAAAAGAAAGAATAGTCTCTTCTTTCATCAGGAAAAAAAAAGTAATAGTTTTTTTTTTTTTTAATAGGTTTTAGGTGAACTAATGAAAACACACACACTCGCACGCACACACACATAACTACCCACATACAAAAAAAAAAAGAAAAAGGAGAGCAATGATATGTCAAATCGGTAAAATTACCAAATGAACAATACTGAGCTCTGCAGGAAAAAAAAGGAAAAAAAAGTATATTTCTATATGTTTCCATTTTTCAGCAATTAGCATTAAAATATAGCTAAGTTTCATCAATTTTCACAAATCTGTTTAGAAGAATGAGGAAAAGATCTTTTTGCAACATGGCCCTGGTTGATCTCTTATACTCTGCTGCCACCTGCTTTTTGTAATAACTACCATTGCTTTAAGCGTTCTCTTCAGTTCAAGGCTGCACCAAAGCCTTATGTATGCTCTGGCATAAAAAATATGTTTTTGGGACCATGGTCATATTTACAATGGAACATATTGATACGTTTTTGGCATGTAAATAAAAATTGAACTTATAAAACAGTGGACCCACTATTAGCATTTTTTTTTTAACCCGAAAAATTATTCAAAAAATGCTGATAACCTTTCAATGTGTTTTCCACAAAAAGCATGAGTGAAATGGGGAATTTTTTTTTTTTTTTTTTTGCAGTAAGCTTCCTCCAAGACACAACACAAGGCTACATTTGTACTCAACAAATGCATCAAAAACGACCTTCCTACCTTCCCTGTGGTTTTAACTCCTTTCCATATGCAGAAGTAAACAAGGACCCAGGTGGCAAGGAGGCACAGCGCAACCTCGTAGTTGATGGCACCCGGCTCATGAAGCCCGCTCGACAGATGGAGAACTTTATGTCTGTGAGCAAGAACGCAAGACAGTGAGGGGTTACATAATAGGCAAAAATTTCAAAATGGATAATATACGCAAGCGGAATCCCATTATTTAGATCAGGGTTCGCCAATTGTGGTCCTCGAGATCCAGGGTCTGCAGGTTTGAGATGTTTCCGCCCACTAGCACACCTGATTCATATAATCAGCTCATCAGCAAACCTGATAACGATCCTGATCTTTAACAGCTAAAACCTGCAGGACTCCGGGACCTCGAGGACCGGAATTAGTGAACCCTGATTTAGATACTAGATTTGAGATGATACAAAACAGAGTCCAAGATAATGAGCCCTATATTCGTTAAGTTTTCCTACTTTTTGGTATTTTTCTAGACTAATGCAGATTGAAGAGTGCATTTGCACCGTTGTGTGAGGGAATGCAGCTGACTCCGGGCCAATCGAAGCGGCTCTGCTCATACCATTTACATTCAACAGAGGCGTGGTCTATATAGGGGAAGGACTGAGTATATTTACAGTAAAAGAAGTTGAGAATGTTAGGTTGGCTGCTTCGAATGGACACTTGGAGACTGTCTTGCACCCCCCATGTGACCCCACCCAATAGTTGCAGCACTCTAAAAACAGTAAGGTCACAAAAAAAAACAACTACGGGTCAAACATGGACAGATACTTTGACCCAACTTTAGTCTTTTAGCATAAAATAACTAATAAATATTGGACAGATCATTTACTTGGGTCAAAAAAAATGGGTCATTTTGTATACAACAACCCAGAAAGTTGGGTCAAATTGACCCATAAAGTGGATCGGTCCATTTTTTTATCCATATTGGGGTTACTTTTGACCCAACTGTTTTTAGAGTGCACGGTCAGGGAGGAGCTAATAAAATATTTTTAAGAATTTTTACAATTATTCAGAGGAATTTTCCCAATCTGTTGTCATATTTATGAATGAAAATAATGTCACTGACCACCGAAGGTGGGCGCGTCAACAACAATTGAGTGTCATTCGGCAATCGCCAAAAGTCGCGACACACTTCCGTCATTGTCAACCCGTCAATATTTCAGCAAAATGAGCGTCCGTCAATGATTCAGTCATTCAAAGTGGGCATCCGTCAATACTTGGTCATTTGTCAATCCGTCAGCATAATGGGATGTCTTATTGATGGATTGACAATTATATTGACGGACGATTGCTTAGTTCGTCAATTTTTCCAAGTTTCCCGTCAATCGGCGATCATCAACAAAATGGGCGTCCGTTATTGACGGATTAACAGACCTTCTGTCAATATTGACACAAAGCCCAACTCTGGTGACCACACGTCCTTGCAGCTCAGAATCTGTCCGCCCTCGATCACACTGCGCCGCAAGTTAGACCTGCTTGAAGCTAGTCTAAAATCGAGTCAACATTTTTTGTCCCTAATTTAGATGTTTATGGGGTTGGTGAAAAACTCTAGTTGGTAACCCGGTGGGTAGTAGGTAATGTCTGATCGGTGCTGGATTTCACTTTCCTTTCTTTTCTTTGATCCTTCCTCGGGTCTCCTGACAACCTCACAACTCTAGCCGGATTCTAGAAGTATTCGGTTTAGGTGAACGGTATGGGATTTTTAATAGGTTTTAGGTGAACTAATGAGGACACTCACACGCACGCACACATGCACACACATACATACAAAATAAAAAATAAAAAAGAGAGCAATGATGATGACATGTCGAATCTGTAAAATTACCGAATGAATACTGAGCTCTCTCAGAAATAAATAAATAAATAAAATCGAGTCTATTTTTTGTCAACAAATTGCCAGATACACCGGCGTGTAAAGTAGAACTCGCCGAAAAGCCTACTGAAGCGTAGCACGGTCTAGCAAATTCCCAAACACTCTAAACTAGACTCGCCCCTGCACGGAAATGAGATGCAGCTCCTCTGCCAGATTGCCAAACACCGTCAACTAGACTAGAGCGAAAATATCAAAACAATTTGAAGACAAAACATACTCCCAGAACTCGATGACTGGTGAGCGCATGCCTTCCGTCAACATGCAGCTGTTGTTGAGGAGTGACTGGTTTGAAGGCGAGCTTCGAACAGCAGGTGAGTCAATACTGGTGACGGGCGGTTGGGACGATGGTTGGACGGATGAGTTAGCGCTGCCGTTGTGGCAGGCGCGGCGGAAGTTCTCCGTACAGTTGGGGGTGTTCCAAGTGTGTCCGCAGGTGGCCCACGGGAGCGGGTTGGTGAAAGAGTGGAAGAGAAAGTAGAGACCCCACACCAGAATCATGATGTAGTAGGTGTTGCAGAAGAACACAATCACCATTGAGGCCAAGCCCAAACCTGGTCGGGAGAGGAGGAAGATCAGGACGTGAATACAATTATATTGACTGCGTACACTTCCTGTCTGACACTGAGCGGTAACCTTTGAAAAGGGGTGCGATGTTCCAGGCGGAAACCCCGCCCTGCTTCATAAACTGCCCCAACGCGATTTCCAGGAAGAAGACGGGGATGCCCCCGATGAACACCATCAGCAAGTAAGGGATGAGGAACACACCTGCAACAGAAAACACATCAAATTGTCATATCCACAGTGGCTAGGAAAAGTCTACACACCCCTGATCAACTGCCAGGTTTTTGTGACGAGACCCAAGATAAATATTACATTTGCTCCCAAAAACGTATAAAAACGTTCTATTTGAAATATTGCCATGGTCCCAAAAACGTACTTATACGTTGTTATTTTTAAAAGTTGTTTTCCCCTCCATACTAGAGCTTCAGCTTGGATGCAGCCTGACCTGAAGGGGTCGCTTAAAGCAATGGTAGTTATTACAGAAAACGTCCAGAAGGTTGCAGGAGAGTATAAGAGATCAATTTTGGCCATGTTGCAACAAGCTCTTTTTCCCAGTGTTGTCAACAGGTTTGTGAATAATGATGAAACTTAGCTATATTCTAATGCTAATTGCTGCAAAACAGAAACAGATAGAATATACTTTTTTCCTGATGGAAGAGGAGACTAATGAATCTTTTGGTAGGTTCCATGTTTTTATAGCAATCGATCACAATATTCTGTGGGCCTTGCAAAATCCGTCAAAATCCAGCAAAAAACAGCCAGGAGCAAAGGGGGTTGCTTCAGTGAAAATGGCTGGGAGTGAATGAGCTAATGTGACCTATGACCATAATAATAATAATAATAATAATAATAAATTGAATTTGTAAGTCAACTGAAATTTATTTTAATCTTTTAGAGAGGGGAATTAGACAGTGGTTGCACAAGTGTGCACACCCTCTCATAAATGGGACGTCAACTCATGTAAATTACGCCAGCCACCGTTCATTATGATTAAAATTTTGTATGCTTTTCCTGACATTTTTTGCCTTCGGTCAGAAGCATAAAGTTGTTTTTTAAAGTAAAATTAAAAATTAAAAAAACATTAATTTCATCAACCTCAGATAGCGCTATTTAGCTAAGTATTTACAATCAGCTGTCTTCAGCTGTTTGTTTTTTTTAATTCTATTCCAATGTTTCTTAAAACTTTTACATCAAGTACCACCTCCAAAAATACTCAACTCTCCAAATAACACCGACATGAAAATCATGTAAAATAATTACAAACCACAGTAACTCTATGGAACATTTAACAATACACTTAAAAATATGGGAAATAAATACCTGCAGACAAAAAAAAAAATTAACGTAAGGGTAGATAAAATTTGTTTTTAATCTGAATTGATGTCTAAAAAAACAATGGTAAAAGAAAAACTAAATACAACAAAACTGTAGTATCATTACGCATTTTTTTTTTACATTCAATTCAGTGATTCTTTCATGTACCACTAGAGGGAGTCCACGCACCACTAGTGATACACCAATCACTGTTCTAATCTACTTTCACTTCTCCTCTTCACGTTTAACGTCAACAAGAATTCTGTTTTTCATGTCACAGCGGTTACATGTACAAAGGAAAATTTACCAGCGCAGAATATTTTTGAATTAATCACATCCCGTTGTTTTGCACAAATTTAACTTTGCAGTGAAGCTCACCTCCTCCATTCTTGTAGCAAAGGTAAGGAAAGCGCCACACGTTGCCCAAGCCTACAGCAAAACCCACGCAGGACATGATGAAGTCCATCTGTCTGGTCCACGTTTCCCTCTCGATCTCCTGTGGTAGTGACGATGCGCTGTCTTGGCTCAGGGACGTAGCAGCGCTTCCACCTTCGCCGCATCCTGGGCTCATTCCAGACACAGCCACAAGGGAATGAATCGAACCCCCAGCCTCTCCTTCAGACAGGTCTCCCGCTTCCATATACAGGCAGCTTTCACCTGCATGGCAAAAGATGGCACGAGATGCGTTAACTCATTCACTGCCATTGACGTCTATAGACGTCAAAAATTCATTTGAACTATTTCTATTAGTTTTCCACTTTTGTTAATAAGAGCATGAAAACTTAAAATATATATATATACTGTACATTTAGAACAGATATAAAATTAGTGATTAATCGTGGGTTAATTATTTAAGTCTTGTGATTAATTACAATGAAAAATCGACGTGATTTAAAAAAAATAGAAAAGATTATAAAAAATTAGGGGCGTCAGTCGATTACATTTTTAATTGTAATTAATCGCATGACTTCACTAGTTAACTCACGATTAATTTTATATCTGTTCTAAATGTACAATAAAAAAATCTAGGTTTTCATTCTCTTAACAAAAGTAGAAAAAAAAAGTTTAACTAATAGAAATAGTTCAAATGAATTTTTGACGTCTATAGCCGTCAATGGCAATGAATGAGTTAAAAGATCCCATATTCTCTATTTTAATGGTGCATTAATCTGATCAAGTCAATCCATATTAGAGTAGCAGGGAGAGATTATTACATCGCCAGTCTGGCCTGGGTGGTATCTTGCTTGAAAAATAATGTAATGTCTGATAATGTGTTTTTATTGAAATAAAGTGCCATACTGCTGTCAGCAGAGAGAATAACACATTTATCTGTGCATTACATAATTTTATAAACAAATGCTACTTTTTATTAACTCATTCACTGCCATTGACGGCTATAAACGTCAAAAATTCATTTCAACTATTTCTATTAGTTTAAAAAATGTTTCCACTTTTGTTAACAAGAGTATGAAAACCTTTTTTTATTGCACATTTAAAAGATATGAAATTTGTGATTAATCGCGAGTTAACTAGTGAAGTCATGTGATTAATTACGATTAATTATGATTAAAAACTTTAATTGCCTGACGCCCCAAATTTTTAATTTTTTTTACATTTTTAATTTTTAATTCATTCACTGCCATTGGCGGCTATAAACGTCAAAAATGTATTTTAACTTTTTTTTAGTTAAATTCCCCCCCCCACTTTTGTTTACATGAGTATGAAAACCTATTTTTTTTATTGTACATTTAAACCGATAGAAAATTTGTGATTAATCGCGAGTTAACTAGTGAAGTCATGCGATTAATTACGATTAATTACGATTAAACACTTTAATTACCTGACGCCCCGAATTTAATTTAAAAAAAAAAAAAAATCTTTTTAATTCATTCACTGCCATTGACGGCTATAAACGTCAAAAATGTATTTTAACTTTCTTTTAGTTAAAATTCCCCCCCCCACACTTTTGTTTACATGAGTATGAAAACCTATTTTTTTATTGTACATTTAAACCGATATAAAATTTGTGATTAATCGTGAGTTAACTAGTGAAGTCATGCAATTAATTACAATTAAAAAATGTAATCGCCTCTTGTCCTAATTTTAAATAATCTTTTTTTTAAATGAATTTACGGCAGTGAATGAGTTAAGTGATTGAGCTAAAAATCCACCTGCTTCTTTTGTTTTCATCTAGTGTGATCTATTTTGTGTGTCACATGACTGCTTCACAAACCCAGGGTATAACTACTAGTGACATTTTGAGTCCATTCGCCCAATTAAACAGAGCCAGACAGTCACATGACCAGTCTCTCCAACCCCACAGAAGCAAATATTTTATTAAAGTGACTCATTTACATGAAGTATGGCAGTAATCGAGATTTACCTTAAACTCCATCTCAGACATAACTCGTGAGGAGATGCGATATACTATAAAATGGATGAAAGGACTATGGCTGTCATCTGTCTGCCAAATATGTCAGCATTTCAGACTACAAGAAATCTACTCGGAACATGAGAAAAATACAGCAGGGCTATCTTGGTCTGTAATGCTCTGAGGAATAAAACCAGCAAGTCTTAACACAGCACGTGAATACCAAATTAGACCCTGAAAGTTGCACAGCTGTGTGCCTTCAATAGGAGTAGGGAGGAAAGAAATACCCAAAGGATGCCAAATATAAGCAAATAATAGTTCATTAATCGCTGCCCGATGAGCCTATTATGCTGTTTCACACGTGTAAGCTATAATTCAAGGCCATTTGCTTTACCATGTTCTTTTATGGAAACATATTGTTATGAAACAATTTGTACTTGCATATTCCCATTTAAAATTTCTGTCTATTTAACAATTATTACTATTTGAGTTGTTTTTTTCCCCCTTGAATATTTATTTACTCACTCCTTTTCAATTTTGAGTTATATTCTTTCCCAGTACTTGTGTCTTGTCTGTACCAATTTGTCACAAACGCCATATTTACCTTTGATTCTCTCTCGAATCTTCTTTCCTGATTGCCGTCACTTTGTTTTACACTTCAAATGAAAGTCAAACAGTTTTCTGATGCTGATATGATTATGTGGCACTTATAGCTCAGTCAATAGCTTTTAAAAAAAGAGCCAGCCAGTGTTCGGACCGGGTGGGCTGTGTCAGCGGGCCGGAGGAGACTCAGAATCCGTCGACGAAGCACTTGAAGGTAAGCCTGAAGAATCTCATTGATGTCCCCGAACTACAGCAGATCCACAGCGAGGGGGAGGTTGTGGTGGTGGGGGTACCTTTTGCTTACAGAAGTGTCGGCGGGGGTCGGACGGAGCAAGTGTTCGGCGCTCCACACACAAACTCTCACTTGCGATTTGCTCCAGACGTTTCTGCTTGTGTCGCCAATACGATGGCATTGTGATGAAGAGCTCGTCAAAAAAAACAAAGAGGCACGTCATGACGTAAGTGACGCAGCTCAACGGCCAGTATTTATATTCGTCATCGTCAGTTTAGTAAAGTCAATCTATAAGTGAGTATACTATAACATTTCTCCGTAAGAACTTATTCTAGGAAGCATTAAGAAATTGAATGAAATAGTAGACGGCCCGCCAGGCCACTTCCGGGTGGCAGAAAACTGATTGGCTGCCGCTATCCTGACTTGAACAGAAATGACAACAACAACAAAAAAATGTTCGGGGTTGCACATGAGTGACTTTGGATGTAAAATAATTTGCTGAAAAAATAATAGATTTTCTTAACCTCAGATATGTATTTTATCCACAAAAACTGAAAAAGAAAAGAAGATAACCTTAGAAGAAGCTATGAAACACCGCACGACCATGTTAATGTTCAATATGAAAGTAGCTTCAACTGAATTTGGGGCAACGAATATTCAACGGAATAGTTAAGGCTAATATAAGTGACCGCATGCCAATGGTAAAAATGTTTCACATGCAAAGGTGACAGATGCAGCACCGGACAGCGCCGATGCAGCTGCCTATTGCTTACGTCACAAGTGAAAAGGGCGGTCAATTCGGTGAAATGATGCTTTCCGCTCATTGAAAAGCATTGCAATTTGGATCGTTGTGATTTGATTTGTGAGGATTATTTTGATTTGAAAATGGGTTCAAATGGTGTTTGACTGCTATAATAATGTGTGTGGTTTGTATGATAGAGGCAAAAGCAATACAATCCGCCGTTTGTTTTCGCCGCACAAAGGGGTCGTAAGTGCCAGATTGTTTGGAACTGTCTATTGACAATTAATTCCAAACATTCAATGCAAATGACTTGGGCCTTCATCTAAAACTAACAGTATCAAACTTGAGTTTTAAATTAGACAATGATTTTAAATTGGGCCGGCAAATTGCTACTGATCAAATCCTTTCCTAGGCAGCTGGCTAAGGTTATGTTCTAAGCAAATAATAATCATAAAAATAATACTAATAAATGCATTTTTGCTGAAATGGATTATCCAAATTACCTGCAATACCAAAATGTTACCACCAGGGGCCAGCCTGTTCCAACTGGCCATGTTCTGCTCTTGTACTGATGGCGTTCCATCGCTCACCATTGGTCCGCGTGGTCTCCTCCCCCTCCACAGGCAGAGTCCGCCACTCTTGGCATGGTTGTCATGGAAACGCGGGGAGCTGTTGCTCTGACAACAGGTTTTTTTTTTTATGATATTGTCTAATGAGATAAGTCACCTGAGCGTCGCTAAGGTGCTTACACTTTGTGGCTCTCAGAAGAGGTTTGAGTAAGAGAATGTAGGACAAGTAAGAGTGTGTATTTATAGACTGTGGAAGAAAAAAGCAAAATGTCAGTGGATCCATTTAGTGTTTTGTGCCACAACTAATCCATTGATGCATATATTTGTTAATCATAAAGTCAAGTTTGGACCATTCAATCTGAATGGGTCCTATACAGTAAACTTGAATAAATAATTTGTGACTGCAAAGGATGAACAATAGGTTCGAATTACATTCATAGTTATGCTTCAAGACAGCAGGAACTACTGAACTCAGCGTGGGTGTATTTATAGTCAGTATTCACACATCTGATTCTGCTGACTTCTTGAGCTCCATTCTATTTCAAGGGACCCGGTGTCATGGTGGCATTTTATTTTATGGCCTTTCTATTTTTTTGTGAGCTAAGCACTTATTGATTTGGACGAACATAAAGCGAACACACTTGTCGCTCAATAAACACACAGCCTCTTTGTCACGGGCGGATATCGCGCTGCTGCACTGAGATTACCTTAAAAGGGTTCAGTGGCTTTCTGTATAAATGCGTACTAATAAAACAGAAAACTGCGTTCATTTTGGGGCTTTTTATTGAGTCTAATAGCCGTTCAAACTCACCATTCATGTGATTTTTCTTATCCTAGTCTAACTTTCTTGAGGGGGGAAATACTGATAATGATGCAGTCCTATTGATAACACTGAATCACAGACCATACACAAACACTGGATACATACAGTAGGCTCATAGCACATTTGGATCTGGACATGGATTGTCTTCATTTCTTCTTTCTTTTTTTTAAAGTGATTTTTGTACAATTCATGAATACAGATGGTGGAAAGCAACGTGGAGACAGCTGCCAAACTGACGCACACATACACACACACACACACACACGCACGCGCGCGCATCTCCCAACCATTTTAGCAGCAGATGTGAGTATTCACTAATAATTTCATTTAATATTCACATAGTGATTTGAGTGTATCGACGTGGATGGAAGCTGCTGCACCCTGACAGAAAGCGCTAAAGTGCGAGCACAAAGGACACGACACACGCCAGACAGGACAGCACGAGAAGCAGAAAAATTAAAATAAAAAAGGAGAGTAGAAGAGGTGACGGCAAGTTGTCAACAGAGGTTGTGTGTGTCTCACTTATTTTCCAATTCATATTTGGTCCATCTGTATTCTAACATTTGAGGGTGCGCTTTGCGTTTTATTCCTAACAGGTGGACTAGTTAAAAGGAGCGGCTGATGTACAAGAGGGCGATCTTGGTTTTGGGGAATCTCTTTTTTTTATTTTTTATTTCTTTTATTTTTTGTCGACGATCAGACGGCACTTTCGAAGAGGTGGTCGTTTTTAGATCCTGCAGGGGGCAGCAGTTTGGCCTCGCTCTCTGGGGCGAGGTACTCCAGGTGATGTCTGCCCCAAATCGGGGTGGTCAGGTGCTGCCAGCGCTGCATGAGGAAAGATAGAAACACATGACAAGACTTGAATCAAGCTACTGCACAGATGTTTTGACTTAGAACCGTGATGTCATTGGGTTGATGTTCCAATCAGTATTGATTAAAGGGGGACTCAACCCAAAAATGTTCTTTTACTTTTTTTTTTTCCCAAACAAACAAACAAATAAAAACAAGTTATTTACGATCATATTGTGTATGTGTTGCCGCTCGTCTAAACACGACATTCTGATGAATATTGTGTTTGTGGAATATGAGTTGAGCAGCAAAAATGCATTTGTTTTAATCCATCTCGGGGCGGCCATTTTGCCACTTGCTGTCGACTGTAAAAGAAGTGTCATATGACATAACATTATGATGCTGTGAACAATAAGGGAAGTCAATAAACCCCTCCAGTCTGGATAAGAAGAATATTGTTGGCCAAACAGTTGACATTTCAATTGTTCGATAGTTGAGATTTTTACCACAAAATGTCAGTGACAACACTTTGACTTATTTCTGACTCCAGCACATATTGATGTTTGTTCCCAACTGCATCAAATGTATAGATAGCATTCACTGACGTCACGGGATCGCGAGTCGGCCCCTCGTGGTGGGTCAACTTTCCAGCGGACTTCAGCTGTGTTTCTATTGTGTTTACACGGAATGTTCTTTTGTTATTGATGAATGTCACCCCCAGCTTCCTATAACGTTACTTGTGTAAGCAAGACACATTCGAAAGATTGAGCTCAACGCGCCTTACATTGCAGCGGTACATGGTGAAATGTTTGATTAGTGGAATCGATTGAATTACAAACATTTGCGTTAGCTAGTTAGCTAGTTAGCTAGTTTCCCGACCGCGCTAGCTACTAGCGCTAGCATGTTACAACAAAAACAACAACATTGTTGATTCGTCACTTGTTTTCGTACACTTTAACAACTATTTCAACTCTTGGGAGCGGCTGGGAAAGGAAAATAAGAGACCTTAAGGAAAGATCTCAAAACCGAACGTCTTGACCACTCTATTTTTAGCCAGATCTAGCCACGGCTAGCGGCTCACATATATCACGATCGCATTATGTTAAAAGCGTTTTTACCATCTTACATTGGCACTTACGTGTACCTACCTTAACCCCTAGGCGTTATTGTGACTATTTTGGGGCTTTTTGTTGGTTCTGACCAAGCCATTTCAAAATAAAATACTGCCCACAGGTTAATCAAAATGGTCAGACCAGAACACACTCTAGTAGAGTTTGTCGGTTGGAAATCCTTTCGATTTATCTTTGCAATTCCGGACACTTTCCTTGTCCGTTCCCATTCGACATTCCATGGACCCGTGAACGGCACACAATGTGGGGCACGTGATGTCATGTGAATACTATCTATAGCACCATGAAAACCCAATGACTTCCTGACCTGACTACCAGCTTCAGGGAGTACAGTCGTTAAAGTAGCCTCTTAAAAACGAAAGGTGAAGCATCAAGTCCGGTTGCTTGGATTCAACAACAGTGATGGAGAACTATTTGACAGATCCTGTCTAATGAATCATCCAAAATGACATGTAGCAAACAGCAGTAACTATGGTCACACATTCTTTGTGATTTGTTTGACGATAACAAGGAGAAAAAAAAAAAAATAAAACTTGTCGGGACATGCCGTCAAACATACTGACCTCTCGCAGTGATCCTTTGCATCGCAGCAGCTTATAGACAACAGTGAGTGGAATACAAAGCATGGAGGAAAGGGCCAAAGCCCAGCCAAGCATTTCACCCCACCACGGGTATGTGTACACAGTGTTGTAGGTTAGGGGCTTGTAGTTGACCGCATGGAACAGGAACACTCCCTAGTAACAGACGTCAATGTCATTTGCCTCCAGCGGGCACAGCAAATACGACAACAATACAAAATATACTCACCACGCAGACAAGTGGCGTGATGTAGGACCAGCACCATTTCATGTAGGGGAGGGGCTGATAGCCGATCATACGGGCCACGTCGTCCATGAAACGGTCGGCGCCTGACGACGTGAGGTCACAAGATCATGACATGCGATTTTTCCTCTTTAAGTCATTAACTGCCATTGACGGCTATAGACGTCAAAAATTCATTTGAACTATTTCTATCAGCTTAACATTTTTTTCTACTTTTGTTAACAAGAGTACGAAAACCTATAAAAAAAACTAACTTTTATTGCACAATTAGAACAGATATAAAATTTGTGATTAATCGTGAGTAACCGAGTAAAATCATGCGATTAATTACGAATTTTTAATAATCTTTTTTTAATTTATTCATTGCCATTGATGGCAATAAATGTCAAAAATTCATTTGAACTATTTCTATTAGCTTAACATTTTTTCCCCACTTTTGTTAACAAGAGTATAAAAACCTATAAATAAATAAAAACTTTTATTGTACAATTAGAACAGATATAAAATTTGTGATTAATCGTGAGTATCCGAGTGAAGTCATGCGATTAATTACGAATTTTTAATAATCTTTTTTCTTTTTTTAATTTATTCACTGCCATTGACGGCTACAAACGTCAAAAATTCATTTGAACTATTTCTATTAGCTTAACATTTTCCCCACTTTTGTTAAGAGTATAAAAACCTATTAAAAAAAAAACTTTTATTGTACAATTAGAACAGATATAAAATTTGTGATTAATCGTGAGTAACCGAGTGAAGTCATGCGATTCATTACGAATTTTTAATAATCTTTTTTCTTTTTTTAATTTATTCACTGCCATTGACGGCTACAAACGTCAAAAATTCATTTGAACTATTTCTATTAGCTTAACATTTTTTCCCCACTTTTGTTAACAAGAGTATAAAAACCTATAAATAAATAAAAACTTTTATTGTACAATTAGAACAGATATAAAATTTGTGATTAATCGTGAGTAACCGAGTAAAGTCATGCGATTAATTACGAATTTTTAATAATGTTTTTTCTTTTTTTAATTATTCACTGCCATTGACAATATAAACGTCCAAAAATAATTTTAACTATTTCGATTAGCTTAACATTTTTTTCCCCACTTTTGTTAAGAGTATAAAAACCTATAAAAAAAAAACTTTTATTGTACAATTAGAACAGATATAAAATTTGTGATTAATCGTGAGTAACCGAGTGAAGTCATGTCATTAATTCCGAATTTTTAATAATCTTTTTTCTTTTTTTTATTTATTCACTGCCATTGACGGCTATAAATGCCAAAAATTCATTTGAACTATTTCTATTAGCTTAACATTTTTTCCCCACTTTTGTTAATGAGAGTATAAAAACCTATAAAAAAAAAAACTTTTATTGTACAATTAGAACAGATATAAAATTTGTGATTAATCGTGAGTAACCGAGTGAAGTCATGCGATTAATTACGAATTTTTAATAATCTTTTTTCTTTTTTTTATTTATTCACTGCCATTGACAGCTATAAAGTCGGCGCCTGTCAAGAGGTTCCAAAAACATCGTGAAAGTCTGCTGGCATTGATTGTTAATCAAGACGCGGCTCGTATCTTACCATAGACCCACGCAATCACCACACACTCCCAGAACGCCTGCCACAGCAGAGTGATGCCGCTGGCAGAATAGTAGTCAAATAACTGGAAGACGTACATCCCTCCCTGGCAGGAAGAAATAACATGAGCGTAGTTAACATGGCAAATTTTCTTTGATCCTTCCTCGGGTCTCCTGACGGCCTCACGACTCTGGCTGGAAGTGTTGGGTTTAGGTGAACGGTTTGGGATTTTTTAATAGGTTTTAGGTGAACTAATGAATACACACACACTCGCACGCACGCACATACACATACTCACCCACATACAAAAAAAAAAAAGAGCAATGATGATGACATGTCAAATCGGTAAAATTACCGAATTAACAATACTGAGCTCTCCAGAAAAAAAAAACATGCCAAATTTGCAGTTAATATTTTATACGTGACCTATTTGGAGCTTTGCAACTGCTTAGTCATGCCATAAATGGTTTTGTGTGCCTATTGAGACGTGTCAACCTCCTCAAAGCAGCTTCAAGGATAAATCATTTCAAATTTCTAGATAAAGATTACCTATCGCTGCGTTTCCACCACATGGCGTTCGGGTATGGGGGGGGGGCTTTCACAGGAACCGCCCTCTCAGTCGGCCCACCTGTGGCTGCGGCATCTCCGCTGCGGAGTACGACCCATTTCGGGACGTCACGAGTTTCGATCGACACGTAAACGCCGTGCGACGGTTAGCGCCGTGATGTCACCCAAGCGACAAAAATCACAACCAGGAAAGAGAAAAACTTTAGGCGGTTTCTGTTTTTCTCTGCTTTTTATTTGATGTACTTTCCGTGGATGGATGGTTTGAGTGAGAGGAGACGGCGTCCAGATGAAGAATTTGAAAAGGCTGACTCGCAAGTCACGAGTTTCGATCGACGCGCAATCGCCTTGCGACGGTTTCTGTGACGTCACCTAAGCACGGCGCCGCAAAAATCTGAACAATGTTTTTTTCAGCTTTTTTATGTTCTTGGCGTGGAAGGATGGTTTGAGTGAGAGGAGACGGCGTGGAACGAAAATAGTCAAAGGATTATTAAGAGAATTGTTTTGGTGGAAGAGACTTAAGCCGAGAATGCAAAATCGTCGCGCATGAAGTTAAGATCATTTTTGACACTAAATCATTTTTAGCCAATCAGCACGTAAGCCCGATTGGGAGTTTATCGGGTACCTACCCTCGAGTAGGACCTCAGCTCGTCCCCCGTAAGTTCCTGTAAATGTGGCCCGGTTGGGAAAGCTCCTGCGGCGGAGACGCGCACATACGGGGTTTGGCCCCGTAAATTTACCCCGAAATTCCTGCGGTGGAAACGCGGCTTGTATCAATGTTTTTTATATGACACCAATCCGTACTTTGGTGGCGAGCTATAAATGAATAATCTTGCCAACAGGAACCTTAGTGGACTTTGATCGCAATAAGACCTGGATTTTGTCCAATTTCTCAACGTTTAATATGATCATTTGCTGCCAACTTTAAAATGGCTCTCAGTGGATAACGGTAAAGTTATGAACGGGAGTTCGTACCTCTGTGACCATGGACATGTCAATGAAGAAGCAGATGATGCAGCAAATGGCTGCCACCACTTCTCGCCGCAAGGAGGCCAGGGCGGACTTGGGAGGAAGCATGTCCATGACGCCGGTTATCAGACCCTCTACTCCGACAAACTTGAAATAAAATGGCAAATGAGAGCAGGGTAGTAGATAAGAGTCATATCGAAACAAAAAGAGTGAATTTATGACTGCGACTCACAAGATGCAAGATAGTGCTACAAAACTGTAAAAAAATTGTCAGTCTCACATTTAGTTCATTTTTTTCCTTTTACTTGAACAGCTCTTCATACACAATAATAGATTTGGCTGGAGTCACCAACGGGGTACGCGCGGGCTCCAGGTAGTCCCCACGGGTCACGTGAGTGGGCCTGTTCTAAAAATAGCTCAGCAGCTACGGGACAACTGTGATTTCCCACGAATGTTTGAGAGTAGTGATTATTTGAAAATGTAAACACTAGCAGATATTTATAAAAATAAAATGCTGCTTAGAGATAGTGATCTGTTTCATAATTATTATTAATTATATTCACGAACGGTCAACCTGACCGATATGGATTTTTTTTTTCTTATTCTGATTTTGATTCCGGTATTTTGGAGAATAGAATTCAGATAACCGACTAAACAACAATAAAGATATAACGTACAGGTAGAACATTTGACTGTTTTACAATACTTTGGTATTTCTTTAACTTTACAACAGAAAGGAAAATTAGCATAAATTGGCTGATTTCCTGCCCTTTTTTTTTCCAAGGGGGTTGAATATTATTATCTTTGTCTTATGTTGTAGTGTGCTCAAGTGTAGACAAATCAATAAATAAATAAAAATAATTGTTAACCCCGGGCGTTATTTGACCATTTTTTGGCTTTTTGTTGGTTCTGACCAAGCCATTTCAAAATAAAATAACGCAGAGGGGTTAAATTTTTTGTTGTTGCTGATTTCGGACTACCGGTACATGTATTTTAAAAGAGCTAATATCGGCCAATTAAATAAGTCAGGCCTTGATAATGCCATTATTAATGTACATTTGAACACATTTCTTATATCCAAAGTGGTATCAAACTCGTAGCCCTTCGCTTTAATCAGTTTCCAAAAAGTAGCTCTTTTTCAAAAAGGTTGGTGACTCCCGAGTGATACGGTACATACGCCACAATTTAGCCAATCAAGTCAAGGTCCTGTTAGATCTGCTGCAACCCAACTGCAATTCAAAACTCATTCGGACGGCAATGCCGATGACACATTGACATTGACACAATTGTAGTACCGACTACAATTCTCCAGGTATCATCTTGGGAACGTTTCAGCATATCATGAGGGTCAACCTCCAAAATAACCTGAAAGGGTAACAGCTGTAGTCGTTACTGACACATGATCCATTCTGCACAGACAAGAAACCGGGCAAAGAATAGCCAGCGAGGGAGCATGAATGGACAGTAGAATGACTGTGTGAATGAGACAGAAGCTCACAGACAAATGACAATAGATGTAGGCACAAACGGACACACAAACTAACACAGAAATGCAACACAAAAAAAATGGACAAGCGGAGTACAGACTGCAGTCATGTGAAGGAAAATGAGAAGTAAAGAAAGAGGTGTTGATGCAGAATACCTTACCTGACTGTCCAGGCCAAGTACGAGTAACATAAAGAAGAAGAGTGCTGCCCATAGTGGTGCGAGAGGCATCAAAGTCACAGCCTTGGGGTAGGCTATAAACGCCAGGCCGGGTCCTACACATTAACAAACAACCCGATGTAAAAAAAAAGGGCCTTTCCATGTCGTGTTTCTCCGCATACTCCGTGTACTTACCACTCTCGGCTACCTTACTGATGTCCACACCTTGCTCCGCAGCCATGAAACCCAACACAGAGAACACAACAAAGCCGGCAAAGAAGCTGGTTCCGCTGTTAATGAGTGCCAGCACAAACGCATCCCTGGAGAAAGATAAGAAACAAGACAACGCACAAATAGGATTATAAGTGAGGAAAAGTACGCTTCCTAATATGTTGAAACATGACAGGCAGGACACAAGAATTATTGGCAAGAGAAAGGCTGGGGCTAGGATGATAAATGGGGGATGAAGAGTAGATAAATATATCTCGACAAGCTGCTGTTGTCCTTGTGGTGATGCACTGCAAATATGGCAACGGCGAGTTTGGCTCCGAGTGTGAGGGGAGGCAGGGTGAAAGACCTCATGGATCTAAACATATCCCATCGCAGGATGAAACACACATGCTTGTATAAATATGGAAACTATGAACTCAAATTCCCTCTCTCTCTCTTTTTTTTTTTTTTACCGCTATTACAATGGAGTGAATTGAATGCGCTGGCAACGAATCAAGAAAAATCATCCCCGACAGAGGAAAAGAATGGTATTAATTGATGATGGGTCATTAATAAATTGCTACAGCTGCGAGCCTCACTCATCCAGCAGAAGCATGTCCGGTCATGTCTGAGAGCACTCGGGGGAATCCTAATGCACGTGCGTAATCAAAACAATTGAGCAGTGGAGGTTGAGGTTAACACAGCAGCGCAAATCTAGACCGCCGATTAAATGTCTTCTCTAGCCACACTTAGCGTTAAATAAACAATTACAACAACACTTAACAGCCACGTAAACTTGCTACGCCACACAATGCTAGATATTGGTAGGCTATGTTCACACAGCAGCTCAATTCCGAGTGTAAGCTAACTACAGTAAACTACTGCAACCGTCTACTGTGTCTATTTATGAAAACCGACACACGATATTTCCACTGTGGGGTAACAGTCCACAGATATCACTGCTTGTAAGTAGCAAACAAACAAAATCCAAACGCTGAGTCACAGCAACGAAATGTACAATACATTAACGAGCTAGCTAAGACTGTTTGGTTAGCAGAGCTAAGCTAACACACCTCAAGATCTGAACTCCTCTTTCAGCAACCAATCAAAAGCTGAGAATATGCCAGATGCGGGACATTCTGGTTATATTGTAGCCCGCCAACTACACACTTTCCAAATATGCTAGCAACAAACGTTAAGATACTAAAACCATCTGCTTTTTTCATTAACGAGACGAGAGCCGGTCTGCCAGACATTCAAAATGTAGACTATAACCACGCCGATGTTGATTTGAAAGTAAGTTACAAAAAGTCCTCTTAACAAATCTTTATAATGTTAGTCAACAGTCCTCGACATTCGGCTTGTGATCAATTTCATTGTTAACTTAAAGTTTTCCCACATTACTAGTGGCGCAAATGCGCTGCTCCTAGCTTTAGGCTAAAGTTAGCTTTGTTGTGCTAATGTCAACTAAAACACTGAAACACATTTAGGAATTGTTTCTCTTCCCCATCTGTTTAAATGAAGCTTAAATAACGTTAGCAAAATAGTTTTTTTTTTTACAGTGTACTTGTATTAAAGTTAAGGCCATACTATTTTCTTAACAGGAGTATTTTGTCTAATGATGTGACTGAAACTAGAATAAAACCTTTTTGACTACCATATAGAGAAATGATTCAAATGTTCATCCAAAAAGACTAAAACTAAGAATGAAACAATCATAGCTGCAAAAAAACGCACTGGTTTTGTGTTCCACATTTCAAATATTATGTTTGTAGTCCTCAGGTCAAAGGTCACAGAAAGCTTGAGTTATGTGGGGTTAATTCCAGTGTCGGTGAGGGTCTGCTTTCACACAGTGTTTGGGCTTACTGGTAACAGTTGTTATGGAAGCGGTTGTAGCTGCCCAGCGCTGTCAGGGCACCAAGTCCGATGGCATAAGAGAAGAAAATCTGGGTGCCAGCGTCAATCCACACCTACCACAAAGGCGTAACAACATTTTTGAATGGCAGGCTTGGATGTCAAATTCAGCCGTGTGTTCGTGAAGAAGCCAGGATTTAGTAGAAATATGAGCGTACCTGCGCTTCTCCTAGTTTGGACCAATCGGGTTTCAGGTAGTATATAATCCCATCTAAGGCTCCAGGTAGGGTGACACCATGGGCCAAAAGAACAACCAGAACCACGTACGGGAATAGAGCTGTGAAGTACACAATCTACAGGAAGAGGGGAAAATACAGACAATGAACAGGAGACACGGGCGAAATGTGCTGGATTTTGATGGGTAGGTGAAGTTGAACTGAAGTCAGAACTCACATAGTGAAAATTAACAGTAAACTGTTGAAGACATTCAAACTTGCCACATTAAATGAAATGCATAATAAGATACATTTGTATTGACTAGAAACAGGCTATGTGGTTTATTTGTTATGGTCAAATGTAACTGCACCAAAGTATGTTTTTTTATCACTTTGATTAAGCAATTACCTGCTTTGTAAATACTCAAGTCTTAAGCCCATTAGGTCCTCGGTGAAGATGTGTAATGGGCCCTGTCAAGTTACTTTGAAGAAAAGGTAGCCTGTAAAATGGAAAGCCAGACAATTTGTAAACCTCCTGCAATAGCAGGGGTTTTTGGCAGACCTTTTCAAACGTCCAAAAACGCTGCCCCTGCTACCCGCTAACAGTCTCAGCTAAGTCAGTATAAAAGTCAACTCCTGAGAAAAGCACATATTTGCCTTGATCTGGGGGGTGTGGGGGGGGTGAGTATGGCCTCTTTCCAAATTGCAAATATCTACATGGTGGAACGTTGCTAATCGGCTTACAAGCAGGTTAGCTGATTCTCATTCTTTTTTTTTTCTCTTTTTTTTTTCCCCTTGCCTTTTTGAAATCTGGATAGTGGAGACACAAACTAGACTCTCCATACATTGTAGCTACTAAGCATGGCAATGCATTGAGCAGCTGCAACAATACAACGCTCTGAAAATTGTTTATTGGAGCGTGCCATAAGGGATCAGTGCATTTTTATACAGTAATCCCCCGCTATATTGCGGGTTACGCTTTGTGACTATTTTTCTTCCTTTTTTTTTTTTACTGTGTTTGTACAATATTCTTGTGTTATCCAATGCTATTGCTTTCTGTCAATATATTATGTGTTAATATTGTTTTAAAAGTGTCTTTAAATACCTAAAAAAATATATTTCAAAGTGCTGTAAATGATATAAAAATATGCCGCGTGGTTGGAACGCGACATCCCACAATGGAGGTGGGGATTACTGTATAATTATTATCTGACTAAAATAGTTGAAGTGCACATTTCCATGATTAAAAAAAAACAACAACCCCACAATAAGCAGAAGAATGTGAGCTGTTACGGGTTTCAGTCTAGACACTGATCCTCTCACGACACCAAAGCTGATTGGGGGTCAAAGGGCAAAATGCCACAATTATTTCAGCTTTCAGGTTAACGACAGAAATACAGCCTATAACTTTGGTAGCGGAAAGAGACTGGATATAAATACACGATAATTGACCTATGCTCCGTAAAACCCAAAATGTTACATCGGTAATTACGATTTAGTCATTTGCAAATCAAGATGAAGCCTACCTTGCCCGTAGATTTGACCCCCTTCCACATGCAGAAGTAAACAATGACCCAGGTGGCGAGGAGACACAGCACCATTTCATAGCTGATGTCCCCGGGTTCATTAATACCGCCGGACAGGCGGAGAACTTTGCGTCTGGGGATGAGAACACAAGCTTCAACAATTCCAAATCTACAACCAAATCGTTGTCATTAAAGGGTCAGTAATACTCTGAAGCCATTTTTTGTATTCTCGTCAGAATCACTCAACGATCATGATGTAGCAGAATCATTCAACTATGACCGCTACTATTAGCGACATTAGCATCAAATGAGCGGAGAAGAGCGACATACTCCCAAAACTCGATGACCGGCGAGCGCATGCCTTCCGTTTCCACGCAGCTGTTGTTAAGGAACGAAAGGGTCGCGGACGCGTCCGGTGGAAGCACAGAGGTGAGGGGCTTGGTGGTCTGCGCGCCACTGCGGTTGTGGCAGCTGCGGCGGAAGTCCTCGGTACAGTTGGGGGTGTTCCAAGTGTGTCCGCAGGTGGCCCACGGGAGCGGGTTGGTGAAAGAGTGGAAGAGAAAGTAGAGACCCCACACCAGAATCATGATGTAGTAGGTGTTGCAGAAGAACACAATCACCATTGAGGCCAAGCCCAAACCTGATCAGGAGAGGAGGAAGATCAGGACATGAATGAATGAAATGACGTCCGCTGCGTACTTCCTCCTGTCTGACACTGAGCGGCAACCTTTGAAAAGGGGTGCGATGTTCCAGGCGGAAACCCCGCCCTGCTTCATGAACTGCCCCAAAGAGATTTCCAGGAAGAAGACGGGGATGCCCCCGATGAACACGATCAGCAGGTAAGGGATGAGGAACACACCTGCGACAGAAAACACATCCATTTGTCATATCCGCAGTGGCTAGGAAAAGTCTACACACCCCTGTTCAACTGCCAGGTTTTTGTGATGAGACCCAAGATAAATATTACATTTGCTCCCAAAAAACGTATAAAAACGTTATATTTTAAATATTGCCATGGTCCCAAAAACGTACTTATACATTTAGTTTTTTTGGGGAAAGTTTTTTCCCCTCCATACTAGAGCTTCAGCTTTGATGCAGCCTCTGACCTGAAGTAGTCGCTTAAAGCAACAGCTTGTCACATGAAACTATATCAGGCCGGGAAATTTTGATTTTTTTTTGGGAGGCCTTTGCCAATATACTTTAAATATATATAGTATGTAATGAATAAAATAACTTCTTTTTTTTTTTTGGCTTACGACAAAGAGATATGAAATACAGGCGGAATACAGTATTTGACAGAAACAGAGCTCTTTGACAGAATTATATTTGAAATGTGATGTACAGAGAGCAAGTTCAATTGAAATGGAAGATTTAAACCATACTAATGTACACTAGACATGAATAATGATAATAATAATAATAACTAAGGGCTTTTTGGAATGCTGGAAGTTTAATGGCGACGGCAAGTGGGAGGAACCACACACACGAGGAGAACCGCACTGATTGAGTGTACCATCTTGTGTGTCTCAGAAATTTCTGAAAATAAAACCTTCGAAGGAACCTGATTCACCGATCTCCAGTCTGATTCTGAGAATCAACATTACGAACACGCGGAAAACAAGGATCGCTTTCCAACACTAAAGAAACATTCCTGTTTTTGTACATTACGCATTTAGGCTGTCCCTGGCGTAATCGCTGTACGGTATGTGAGGAGGGAGATATTACATTTGGATCGGCCACTAAAGAACCATTTGAACCGGTTTCATAAAAAGAACCTGCACCATTTTGTGTTCCTTTTATTCCTTTTTATTGCTGTTGCAGACACCCGTTGAACCGGGTGGCCAGTTCAGAACGATAGGTCAGCACATCAGCCATATTGGATGTGGCCGTCGTAGTAGCCATAAAATTGGCAAATGATATTCGTAAAACTGAGTTTGAATGATAAAATGCAATCAATGGTAATGTTTCGGCATTAGTCCAAAGAGGTTTTCATACTCAAAAGTGAAAAAAAAAAGTAAAACTAATAGAAATAGTGCAAATGAATTTTTGACGTCTATAGCCGTCAATGGCAGTGAATAAGTTAATTGGGAAAACTCCCGTCAATTATGATTATTTTTAAAAAGTCTTCATATCAGCCGATGTACTGGGCTGGATGATTTATCGGTTTATTGAAACATTATACTCCGTGTGTAGTGAAAAGCAGTGAAAGGCGGAGTTATGTTACAAATGGACATGGTCTCCCTGTTGGAAATATAATTTACTAAATGATCTTACTTATCTTACTTTCCTATTAATGTAATCTCATAACTGTATGATAGACATATACATCCCATGTATGTGCATTTCTTCTTACGAAATCAGACGCAGGTATTTATTTGAACGTAACAAATTGGCCAATCAGCATTTCTCGCTATTTGAACGAGACCAAACAATTGTACCTGTTAATCAAAAAATAACATGAAATATCCACTTTGATTACGTGTGCAATGTTGAGAAGGAAAACCTGGATGAACATATGTAGCGTCAGCATATAACAGATACTATTTAATAGGGGTGTGCCAAAAAAATCGATTCTCATAAGAATCGCGATTCTCATTTAGTACGATTCAGAATCGATTTTAAATGTCCCAAAACCGATTTTATTTAAATTATTTTATACTGTCTTGCCTTTGTCTGTGTGTGCCTTTATTTGGAGCGCTGTTCATGTTGTACCCGATTTGGCCACTTAGGGGCAGTGTGGTGCCACACGGTCTAATACACTGTTAAGTTGTAGCCTCATTAGAGAGTATAAGGAAAAAGTCACAATCAAGTTATTCCAATAAAAGCTGTTTTTTTGCAGTGTGGAGCCGTTCTTTTGAGTGATAAAAGTGCCGCGAGTAGCGCGCTAGTTAGCATTAGCGAGTCAGACTGGAGTAGATCATTACAATTCCTCGCACATCTATAGATTGAAGCAAAAATCATTGTTAATCAAATCATTTTGAATCAAAAATCGTTCTTAATCGAAAATCGATTCTGAATCGAATCGCAGGCCCAAAAATCAGAATCGAATCGTGAGACATTCAAAGATTCCCACCCGTACTATTTAACTATTATGGACTGCAATATGGTGTTACATAAGCCACAACAAAAAGAGAGCAAAACTTCAAGCTGGGAAGTGTTTAAATGCAAATGTAGGTAAGAGAAAAACACACTGTGCTCGTTGGTCCTGAAACGCATAAAGAGGCAAGCGAGCAGAGACAGCAAAGGGATGATGGAAGTTGGTCATGAGTACTTAGTCCTGATAGAGAAAGCTAGGATTTGTTTTGTTTTGATTGGCGGGCGGGATTTGGCCCGGAGCTCGCTTCTTTTCACATTGCACCTATAGAAAGCATCCTGTGAATAAGAAAGACACAACCGAGCAAAAACGAGGGGCGTGAGGCAATTCAAACCCAAAATGTCGTTTGGATAGAATTGCAATGAGCCGGTCATGTGACCGCCTGTGACGCAGCGCACAGGCTGGCTAAGAGCAAAGGAGGGAAAGATGGATGGATCATAGAGGAGGGAGGCTGAAAAAGTGGGACGAGGGGGGGTGGGGGGTGGACTGGCAAAAGCAGGGAAAATAAATAAATAAACGACACGGCGATCTACATTAGGCCGACTGGCACCGGAGCCGAGTTATCGATTGACAATTTGTGCCTCATTCACGTGTCGTTCTCCGGGAGTGGAGAGCCGCAGCCTTATAAGGCAACATTGGCGAGCGTGACTCAAACAGAAGAGACAGGGGTGGGGGGGGAGACAGCGACGAGAGCACCAGATGAGATGGGAGGCGTGAATGGAATGAGTGGAGAAAAAGGCTTTCGCAGAGACACCCCAAGCCAACCTATTGGCCCAATTTATGGCGAACTGCGTCCTTTAACTCATTCACTGCCATTGACGGCTATAGACGTCAAATATTCATTTGAACTATTTCTATTAGTTTAACATTTTTTTCCCACTTTTGTTAACAAGAGTATGAGAACCTAGAATATTTGGGATTGTGCATTTAGAAAAGATATAAAATGTGTGATTAATCGTGAGTTAACTCGTGAAGTCATGCAATTAATTAGGATTAAAAACTTTAATCGCCTGACGCTCCTCATTTTTTAATAATCTTTTCTTTTTTTTAATCGCGTCAGGCGATTAAAAATTTTAATTGTAATTAATCGCATGACTTCACGATTAATCATAAACTCACGATTAATCATACATTTGATATCTGTTCTAAATGTACAATAGAAGCCATGCGATTAATTACAATTCAAAATTTTAATCGCCTGACGCTCCTCATTTTTAATAATCTTTTCGTTTTTTTAATCCCGTCAGGCGATTACATTTTTTAATTGTAATTAATTAATTGCATGACTTCACGAGTTAACTCACGATTAATCAAAATTTTTATATCTTTTCTAAATGAACAATCCAAAAAATTCTAGGTTTTCATACTCTTGTTAACAAAAGTGGGAAAAATGTTAAACTAACACAAATAGTTCAAATGAATTTTTGACGTCAATAGCCGTCAATGGCAGTGAACGAGTTAATGGGCTTGAGTAAATCCTCTCTGATCAGAACTGGACCGTGCACAGCAGGCAGCGTCGCAAGATAAATAAATATGGACATTAGTACATGGGGTGATCGAGTGGGAGTTGGACTCAGCTCTTATCTGAAACGGTTGCTGTGTTGGAAGGTCAACTCTAGGCTGGTCAAGGACACACAATGAGATTGTTTAGCGGATGCGCGCAGGGCGAGAAAGAGGACATTATTATTGTGTATCCCAATGCCATCTTATCAGGCACAGAGAGAGCACCTACATAAAGCCACAAGAGTGCAGGGCAGGAGAGGGGGGTGGGGGGGGGGGGTTCTGTGTGAAGCAGGCCATTGTTATTCGATACCAGAATGTGGGTATCAGAGCTGTGGGTCACGAGACAAACACACAAGCCGGAGAGAGGGCTGGACTAAGACTAAGATACACACACAACCGCTCATTGGCCTTAATTTCAACACAAGCACATCGCGAAAAAATATGGACAAGTGGGCGGGGCCAGGTTAAGAGAAGGGCAAAAGCAATAATCTCAGCAGGTTACCATTGGACACGTTGGCATGGATGAAAATGGAAAGGACACGGGGAGAGGCGTGTGTGTGCGTGTGTGTGACTGCAGGACATCGTGTACATCTGTTAAGCGGCTATAATCAAGTGAATGGAGGCGAGGGGGCATTTTCGCTACGTGCTCACAGCCGGGCAATAATACTTTGTTGGTCTACTTTACTGTCACATGACAAAACCTTACATAGCCGACGCCTTCGTTATCTCATCAGATGGTAAAAGTGCTCATTAACTGCCATAAATTCATTTAAAAATATATTAAAAATTAGGGGCGACAGGCAATTATTATTTTTTAATTGTAATTAATCGTATGACTTCATTAGTTAACTCACGATTAATCGCAAATTTTGTATCTGTTCTAAATGTACAATGAAAAAAATTTAAGGTTTTTATACTCTTGTTAACAAAAGTGGAAAAAATGTAAAATTAATAGAAATAGTTAATTTTCTACCTTTATAGCCGTCAATGGCAGTGAATTAATTAAAAAAAGAAGAAGAAAAGATTTTAAAAAATTGATCGTAATTAATCACATGACAAAACCTTACATAGCCGACGCCTTCGTTATCTCATCAGATGGTAAAAGTGCTCATTAACTCATTCACTGCCATAATATTCATTTAAAAATATATAAAAAATTAAGGGGGACAGGCAATTAATTTTTTTATTGTAATTAATCGTATGACTTCACTAGTTAACTCACGATTAATCGCAAATTTTATATCTGTTCTAAATGTACAATGAAAAAAATGTAAGGTTTTCATACTCTTGTTAACAAAAGTGGAAAAAATGTTAAATTAATAGAAATAGTTCAAATTAATTTTTGACGTTTATAGCCGTCAATGGCAGTGAATGATTTTTTTTTTAAAAGAAAAGATTTTTAAATAAATTATTGTAATTAATCATGACTTTACTAGTTAATTCTCGATTAATCACAAATTTGATATCTGTTCTAAATGTACAATAAAAAAATTCTAGTTTTTCATACTCTTTTTAAAAAAATGGGGGAAAATGTTGAACTAATAGAGATAGTTCAGATTCAAAACATTTTTAGCCGTCAATGGCAGTGAATAAGGTAATAGCACCCGTGCAACTGACAACACGACAATACCCGCCCCGGAGGCACGACCTTGTCCCGTCTGCCAACCGCAGAATATGCATCAATGGCGCAACTCTTGTTCATGTTTAAACTTACAGCAGGTAGTAAACGACTAGTCAAACATTAAACAAATTTGCATTGTATTACGACAGCGTGTTGTAAGATTACAACAACCGTGAGCTTGCTTTTGTTTCATGGCCAAACAACTGTAATGAATACATTTGTTAAAAATCATTTAAAGTGCAGTTGTTGACTCAAAAAAGAAGTCAACATAAAAAGAATACTTACCCCGCTAGTTTAAACACAACATTCTCATAAATATTGTGTTATATGCATAAAGCAGCAAGAACCGCCTGCTTTTTATCCATCTCGGGCGGCTATTTTGCCACTTGCTGTCTACTGAAAATGACATCACAGCTGTTCAGGGCTCAAGTAATGACCAATCGTGTATCTCACCTGTTTGCTGAAGCTGAGCCGTCCTGATCCATGAGCAACTGTGATGTCATTTTCAGTCAACGGTAAGTGGCAAAATGGCCGCCCACTGAGATCGATTTAGCATCTTTAGTCATATTCCGCAAGCACAATGTTAACTCATTCACTGCCATTGACGGCAATAGACGTCAAAAATTCATTTAAACAATTTCTATTAGTTTAACATTTTCCCCCTCTTTTGTTAAAAAGAGTATAAAAAGCTAGATTTTTTTTTTATTGTAGTAAAGTCGTGTGATTGATTATGATTCAAATTTTAATCACCTGACGCTCCAAATTTTTTATCTTTTCTTCTTCTTTTTTTTTTTTTTATTCATTTTCTGCCATTGACGGCTATAAACGTTTTGCTAACAAGAGTATGAAAACCTAGAAAAAAAATATTGTAAATTTAGAACAGATATAAAATGTGTGATTAATCGTTAGTTAACTAGTGAAGTCATGTGATTAATTACAATTAAAAAATGTAATCGCCTGACGGGCCTAATTTTAAAAAATTGTTTGTTTTTTTAATGAAATGATCCAGAGAGTCGGGTCAAATTGATCCAAGTAGTGGATCGGTCCATTTTTGACCCAAGTATGGTTGTACTATTTTTAGAGTGTGTTTGCTGACTGCTGAATCGCATTTTCCCGTGAGTTGAATGAATGCGATTGGTGAATTCTGGACACAATCCACACCCCCCTCAGTTATTATCTTTTTACTTCCCTTATTGAGTAGATAAGGTTATAGGTCACATTAATGGTGGAATAAGTTCTGAAATTATTTATCAGGGGTGTGTAGACTTTTTTTTTTTTAATGTCAGCTGTATGTGCCTTGTGATTGGCTGGCAACCAGTTGAGGGTGTACCCTGCAATTCCAGCACAGCCTCAGCCACAATGTGGGCCAACTTTCTGCATGTGCGCTCCATTTCAAACACCCTCTCCTGATAAACTTTGATTCCTTGCTTAATACTGTAAATGATTAATGACAAAAAAAAAACGTTGCCCCAGTTTGTCAATGCTAACATGTCATGTGTGTGTGTGTGTGTTACACATCAAAGCTCACCTCCTCCGTTCTTGTAGCAAAGGTAAGGGAAGCGCCACACGTTGCCCAATCCCACGGCAAAACCCACACAGGACATGATGAAGTCCATTTGTCTGGTCCAGGTTTCTCTCTCCACAGCCGGCAACGCATCAGCGCCGGCAACAGCACCGTCCGGGATCTGCGGCGGACCGGCTCCGCCACCTTCGCCGCAGCCTGGGCCCGCCCCAGGCACCTGCACCAGGGGGTGAGCTGATCCCCCAACCTCACCTTCGGATATCTCCCCAGCCTCCAACTGAGGGAGGCTGATTTCACCTGGATGGGAAAAGACGGGAAAGATCGTTAACCGGATGAATAGTCTTCATCACGAGTGACATTAACGCTCGCTGCTTCTCAATTATTCCCCCCCTCCCAGGAAGGAAATGGCTTGCGCCACCCCAACTCTCCACCTGGACTATAAATTCATAATATTTGTCTATGAAATTGTTGTAAGTACACCTCCTCCTTGCACTCTTACAGACAGCGAGAGTGCCACTGCCACCTACTGTAGTGGGTGTGCAATTACACTTTATTCTCAAATGGCAAACTAAAGGAGGGCATATGCCCCCCCCCCCCGTATCGTACCCACAATACCCCTCGCCCCCACCTCCCGAGTTGAGAAGGACTGCATTAACCATCTATGGGTATATAAAGTCTACACACCCCAGCTGAAAAATCTGGGGGAAAAATGGCACCGTGAGAAATAATTTCCAAACTTTTCTCAACATTAGTGTGACCTACATAACCTGTACGATTCCATTATTTTGTTTATTTTTTTTTTTCATTTAGAGAGGGGAAGTAAAAATACAAAGTGAAATAATGTGTTTGCACAAGTGTGCACACCCTCTTATAACTGGAGATAAGGCGGTGTTCCGAATGAGTCTGCACACACCTGCCACCATTTAAAGTGCCTTTGGGTAACGCCAAATAAATTTCAGCTGTTTCAGTAGGCTTTTCCTGTCACTTTTTTTTTTTCTCCCTACAAGAAGCATGGAGGTTTTGGAACCGTTCAAAATTCTCTCCACCTTGTGGCTCTTCAATTTCCAGCTAAAAACAGTTGATAAGGAGTGTTGCATTGCATTGGACCTAAACTAAACCTTTTGGAAGTGGGCCTTCGACAAGGTGGAGGGAATTATGAGCAGTTCTAAATATTAGTCAGCGATAGGAAAAGCCTACTAGAGCATCTGAAATATGATGTGCAACCACATTATCTCTGGATATTATTAACTCATTCACTGCCATTGACGGCTATAGACGTCAAAAATTCATTTGGACTATTTCTATTAGTTGAACATTTTTTTCCACTTTTGTTAACAAGAGTATGAAAACCTATATATATATATATATTTTTAGAAATACAGATATAAAATTAGTGATTAATCGTGAGTTAACTATTGAAGTAATGCAATTAATTACAATTAAAAAATGTAATCGCCTGACGCGACTTAAAGATAATAAAAAATTCGGGGCGTCAGGCGATTGCATTTTTTTGTCGTAATTAATCGCATGACTTCACTAGTTAACTCACAATTAATCACACATTTTATATATGTTCTAAATGAACAATAAAAAAAAAGGTTTTCATACTCTTGTTAACAAAAGTATAATTTTTTTAAAAACTAATAGAAATAGTTCAAATGAATTTTTGACGTCTATAGCCGTCAATGGCAGTGAATGACATTTATCATAGTTGAAACACTTGGCATTTGAACAGGGGTGTGTATACTTTTTTATAACCACAGCTTGCGGATGGAAGGAAAGAGAAAAACATCGCTTCAGGCTTCAAGAAATACTCGACATCCTCTCTCGATCGTGCTCGTCTGATAAATTGTTGTGTTTATACTCATGTTGCAGTTCCGTTGTCATCACCGAGTCAAACCCTCCCCCGACATTTCATTGTGCCTGTCTGCATCTCAGTCAGGATGATTGGTGTGCTGCAGCACAGCGCCTGAGACTGACCACGCTTTATCTGCACCTCGGGCTTCTCTGCTGCTCGTAACCGAGATCGCTTTTTTTTCTTCTTTTTTTTCCCGATATTTTGGGTGCATCTCAGTGGAGCGTTTTTGGCAAAGTCATCCCGGGGCGCACAAGTGCATCGTTATTCGAGCGGCTGACGCTTGTGGACGCAAAGTGAGGCAGCTCAATCCAGATCAGAGCAGTTTGGTGTGTGCGCGTGCGTGTGCGTGTGTGATCAGAAGAGCAATAAAGTGGGCAAGGTAAAGGAATGGCTGTGGCTACATGCTGGGTGCAAATCTGCATTGGGAGGGGAAAAAAATGGACGCGGAAAAGCGACAGTCATGTTAAATATCGTTGAATGGAAATTCATTCCCTTTCATTCATTTTTAGTCACTTTTCCTATTCAGGGTCACGTGTGAGCTGGAGCCCATTTTAGCTGACCAGTCAATCAGATCGCAACCATTCGCATCGATTGTCAATGAATGTTTTTGGAATGTAAAAAGAAGGTCGAATAAATATGTGGTTAAAAAGCCATTCAAACGTCAACGTGTGCAAACTATAGATTCAAACTCACAACCTCTGACTGTGAGGCAGACCGATTCATTTGACAGATTTGCGACATTCATGTTAAAGTGACAAGAAAGTTTGAAAAGATTTGGCTGTTTTCATCCATTTTTACGGGGCTATTATTGCGCCAAAGCTATACAAATGTATTTCGATCCACAAATATGTAAAAAAGGTTTTGTATCCGTAACCAAAGTATATGTGAGATTTTGTTGAGTACTGAAACGCTGATGTGGCGCTTTGCATAAAATGTGACTCAATCCATTAATGTTAAATAATTTAAAAAAAATACTCACCTCGACTACTTTCTCCCATCTCAGCTGACATTTTGTTGAACTGCCCAGAAAAAAAGTATGAAATTTAAATTGGGTGGGAAGCAAGCTGGCTGTTGTTTTTTTTTAGACGAGGGGGGGTAAACGTGCCAAGAGAGGCACCCTCTTTTCTGATTTTCTCAGTTTATTCCGCCTCTTTGAAATATCAAAAATACAATTAAGAATGTTAAGAAATCGTTTTTTTTTCAAATCACACGTTGGAACACTTGACAGCAGCCGAGAGATGATTATTATTATTATTATTTTTTTAAATGTCAGCAGGCGCCGTGGGACGCAGGAGACTCAGAAGCAGTCGACGAAGCACTTGAAGGTAAGCCTGAAGAATCTCATGGAGGACCGTTAGACGAAAAAGAGCCGGTGCTTTAGGGTGAACGGATGCTTTTCAAAAAGCTTCTTTTCCAACGAGCTGTTCCCAAAAAAACCGATTCGGGAGTCCGTGGTGGACCTTCTGGTGATGCCGCGGTGCAGACTGAGAGAAAAGTGACGTTACAGGCATTGTCGTCACCCCTCCACCCGTCCCCCTCCCCCGCTGCTGCGTCGTGATTGGCTGACGGGAGCGCGCACGTACACACCATCATCATCATCATCATCATCATCATCACCATCATCATCATCATCAGAACCCGCTACGGTACAATGACAGAGTCCCGTGAATGGACGGCGCCGCAAGAGTTACGCGAATTAATAAGGCTTTCAAAATGCACCTTCGTCGGCGGCTGCCATTTTGCGCCATATCAATCTGCAGGTGCAAACGGCGAAACCTCCGCTCCACCTCCACCTCCAGTCATTCTGCTGCGGATGATTACTTTCACCACACGACATTCCATAGGGGACTCATTCCAGATATACGTGCATAAATCTAAGATCGACGGACTGCTGCTTTGATTTAGTGTCTTAACTGCGGGTTTAATAATGTGCGCCAACGTCCCGCTGACCGCGCCAGCCATCCATTACAGCACCTTTCTCACGCAGAGCTTGCCAACAGGCTCGTGTGCTACAGACGACATCTGGTGGACAAAATGTATATTACCGTTAACAGAAAATGGTCGACGTGTTGTTGATGCTTAATGGAATTGAATGAATCGACATGAAATGTGAGAACAAAACTGCTCTGAACTCATTCACTGCCATTGATGGCTATAGACGTCACAAATGCATTTGAACTATTCCTATTAGTTTAATTTTTTTCCCACTTTTGTTAACAAAAGTATGAAAAAACTTTTTTTTTTATTGTACATTTAGAACAGATATAAAATTTGTGATTAATCGTGAGTTAACTAGTGACGTCATGCCCCTATTTTTTTAATAATATTTTCTTCTTTTGTTTTAAAGCAGTTTTAATTATTATTATTATTTTTTAAATATATATATATATATATATATATATATATTTTTTTTTTTAAAAGAAGAAAATTTTAATAAAAATTAGGGGCATCAGGCGATTACATTTTTTAATCATAATTAATTGCATGACTTCACCAGTTAACTAACGATTAATCACAAATTTGATATCTGTTCTAAATGTACAATATTTTTTTCCCCTAGGTTTTCATACTCTCTATAAAAGTGGGAAAAAAACTAATAGAAATAGTTAAAATGAATTTTTGACGTATATAGCCGTCAATGGCAGTGAATGAGTTAAAAAGAGGACCCCCCCCCCCCCCCCCCCCCCGGAACTTGGAAAAGACTCTAAGATGAGCTTTTACCTCATCAATATTGTACAACTAACGCAGCCTTTATACTTCACATATCCGGCTAATATCCACATTTATTGATAGTTGCATGATTTGTTCTTTCTGTGGAAATGACACAGGTCAATTTTACTTTACTATTTGGGTCAGTAGTGGTTAATCCCCCAATACTTTTAATCTGAATAATGTTATTTGTTATTAATGTAACCAAATTGACAGTAATTTAGAATACGCCATTTTTTTTAAATGCCAAGTTGTACCTTTCCAACTACATTTGACATCTATTTTCAGACCTATCAAATTAATAAGAAAAGCAATGTTTGTGAGTGTTCAACTGTACATTATTATTTTCATTATTTCATTACTTTATAAACTATCCATCCATTATTATCTGAACCACTTTGCTGATCAACTTTGTACTCAAAAACTTTGAACTGTTAATCATTGTCATAAACAGGTGCAGTGATGACGTATTTGTCAACGTTAAAATAGCGATATTGCTTTAAAAATGCACCTTCACGGTGGTTGCTATATTGGGCCACATCAGGTGCAAATGGTTCCCATACTGCGTTACACACGAGCAGCGGGACTTATTCCAGAAACTTGCATAAATCTATAAATAAAGATTTCCCGCTGACGTCCCGCTGACCAGCCGCTAAAGCGTCGAATGATCTTTCCCATATTTGACATGCTGCTGACATCTAGTGGACAAAGTGTATATTGTGAGGTTCGTGTAAAAAAAACACAAGGAACACGCCGCTTCACACACTTCATTTCTTAAATACAATGGAGACAGAGGCAGTGCAACAACAATAAATACGAATTCCAACAACTGGCCAAAAGGCAATAAATAACTCTAAAATAAATACTATAAAAGTATAAATTAAATGTGTTATAAATACTTATACAGATTTTTTTTTTTTTTTAAATAAATACAATTAAAAATAAATAAATAAATACTTATACAGATTAAATGATTCTTGATGGCCCAGATTCTTCTTCTTTAAATACAGATGAGCCCTCAATGGGCGTGAGATGTGGCAAACCCTTCGAAAGCTTAAAATAATTCAACGTCACAAATATTTCTATTGAACATTCGACCGAGATATCTTCAGAAGCGAGAGATGCCAGTTCATGTGAAAAAGATTGCTTTAAATCCCTTTTCTTTCTTAAATATATGACATTTTAGGCGTGCTCAATTTTTAAATATGTATTTTTATATCTAAAGGCATCAGTCCAATGAGCTCCATAATAATCTTTCCTTATAAAAGGGACGGCAAGACCAAACTGTGGAACTTGGAAGTGATATTCCTTTAAACGTATACAACACTGAGGTAAACATGTCCACACGAGGAGCCGGGCTAGAGATCCTGGTGGAGGTCAAAGTGCGAAAGCGGTTGCGGCTGTTCCTCCATGCCTGAATCAGCCCGATGCCTTTCAGCGACGAGTCTCTGGTAACGGGCCTGCTGCTGGTAGTCCGGGTCCACGTTGACCCAGCTGTTGGCGACCCATTTCAGGCCGCGCTTGACCGGGCAGTCTCCGTGCAGCGAATACTCGTCCAGCTCACCCATCCAACCTGAGGCGGGCAAGGGACGAGATGAGGACCACAGGTTTTTATTATGGGACTGCTGAGCGTAGCAGCTGCTGCTTGCTTGCGAAGCAAGCAGCACATATTACTATCCTACAAAAAGGGGTTTATTATGGGACTGCTGAGCGTAGCAAGCAAGCAGCACATATTACTATCCTACAAAAATGGGTATATTCTTTTTATTTTTTAATCTTCCACCGATTTTTCCGCAAGAATGAGGCCCGTACCGTAGATCGCACCGGGACAAATGAGGTATCAAACGATGCGGCTCGATCTGACTCGGTGCGGCATTATTTTTCTAGGAATTCCTACTTAACATGGCGACGCAATACCCCAAAATGCACCCCAAAAAGTGCCATAGGAATGAATGGGAAATGGAAAGACAAAATCACACATCAAGCACCTTTTTCCAAGACACGCTGCGCACGCATACGTTATCCGACCGATACGAATTTTAGCTCATTTTGTAGGAATTTTTCCCATCTTTAGCTCAGTGTCGAAATCTTTTTTAAGGAATGAAAGCTCTCCCCGCTGTGCGGGTTCAAAGACAGTGAGTGAAATAGCTTTCTAACGCATTCTGTTGGGCAATTAGCCTTACAGTGACGGGAACAAAATAATCAAACAAATTGAACAAATTTCACTTCAAGTCGTCACCATGGCCACAATCTTTTCTCACTAGACGTCAAATTCTCACATTTTGTAGTCACAAGTGTCTTCTTTCAGACAAACTAACTTTTATTTGGCCAAGGTGTCATTTAGTACCTTAATTTTCAACTTAAGCGCGGAGAAGTCGGACGAACGCGCCTATGTCTTCCATGTTAATTTCGGCGCCTTTTTCCTCTTCATTTCTGATAAATCATAAGATTTCAACCTGCTCTCATTTGGTCATTTTTCATCTGATTAAGAAAATGAGAACATGCTCGTGTTCCCCAAACCCTTGCTGTTCTAACGAGCCATTTCTTGAATCTGTATCTTGAACCATTAAGTCATGAGAGGCTTTCGTTCAAGGGGTGCGTCTCTCATACAATCTCAATGGAATGTGGGGCGCGTGACGGCTCCAAGTCAAAAATGGGTGTGCGCTCTTAAAGTGACAGTGAGATATTTTTCGTTTCTGTTGATTATGGTTAACTTCCACATTTCTTGAGCGATTCCAGTCGTTTAAATTTTAAACTGTTCAGCTCATTTACAAAGTCAAATGTGTGTGCGTGAAAGTGCATTTTTCTTAAAGGGACAGTGAGATATTTTTAGTTGATGTTGATTATGGTTAACTTTCACATTTCTTGAGCGATTCCAGTCGTTTAAATTTTAAACTGTTCAGCTCATTTACAAGAGTCAGCAGTCCCATTCAAAATTTCCGCGGGAATTTTTCTAGTTATTATTATTATTTTTTTACATACAGTAAGTACCTGTACTGTGTTTTCTATTCTTACCGTGGCCATCGGAGAGATGGTTGTACAAAAGGAGAGCCGTCCCAGCAGTGGGTTTGATTCTCAGGTTCCCTCGAGCACATGTTTTCCGGGTGTCTGTTAAATCAACTCCATCTTGGACCAGTGCCTGGAATACACGACACAGGTGAAATGCGTCTACGGTAAATCCCAGTTATCACATTCTTGTCTTTCGTCAGCACCGTCTTGTCTATTAGCAGAATTAAAGTCATTTCTTTCTTTTCTCATTCAATATTGCGTCATTCCGCCTCAGATGACCCAGAAAAAAATGACATTTTGAAACCTCACCCCTTTCAAGTTTAGGTGAAATTTGGTGTTGAGTAATTCACAGTATAAAAAGGAACATTTCTAATATTTTTAGCCTGATCAGAGCAACGATTTCTGAGATATTGCAATTTGTTTACTTTTTTTTTTTTTTTTTTTTTAATGGCCGAGGCCGGCAAATTTCAAACTGACTTTTCTCAGCAAACACTAGTCAACATTTTAAAACATATATAAAACAGTCAAAAGTCTTAAAATGTGTTGATATAGTGAGTTTTCAGACAGCACATGTTATTTATAAAGTTAAAAATAATGTTACCACAAAACATTCAATTAACTCATTCACTGCCATTGACGTCTATAGACGTCAAAAATTCATTTGAACTATTTCTATTTAACATTTTTTTCCACTTTTGTTAACAAGAGTATGAAAACCTAGAATTTTTGCACATTTAGAACAGATATAAAATGTGTTAATCGTGAAGTCATGCGATTAAATACAATTAAAAATTTGAATCACCTGACGCCCCTAAATTTTAATATTTCTTTCTTTTTCTTTTTTTTTAATCGTGAGTTAACTAGTAAAGTTACGCGATTAATTACAAAAAAAAATTTATCACCTGATTCCCCTAATTTTTAATAATCTTTTCTTCTTTGAAAAAAAAAGGAAACATTAAAAATCAGGCGATTAAAATGTGTCATCGTAATTAATCCCATGAATCCACTAGTTAACTCACAACTTTATATCTGTTCTAAATATAAGCCCCCCCGCCCAAAAAATAATAATTCTAGGTTTTCATACTCTTGTTAACAGAAGTGGAAAAAAATGTAAAACTAATAGAAATAGTTCAAATGAATTTTTGACGTCTATAGCCGTCAATGGCAGCAAATGAGTTAACATTAATTGTACAAACTGTGGGGTGAAATTATGGAACAGTCTATGTGAGAACTTAAAACAATGTACAAATATATATATTTTTAAATTAAAATTATTTTTCATGTTCAAAATAAACTCAATGGTTGCGGAGAAAAGGCAATCTGATATTCGGTGGCCACGGCCATTTTGCCCCCCCCCCCCCCCCCCAATTTTTTTTTTTTTTTTATAATAATAATAATATATATATATATATATATAACTGCAATATCTCTGAAAACGTTGATCTCATCAGGCTGAAATTTGGAAATGTTCCTTTCCATGCTATGATGTACCTAACACAGCAAATTTCAGAAAAAAAGGGTTTCACTCATTGGGTGAACTGAAGTGCAATGATTATGCATCCGCTTCACCGCGGACCAATTCTCACCAGTTCATCGTAGGTGCGGTTGTCGGCCACGGGAAACGCCGTCTCGCCGCCCTCCTCCACAGAGCTCAGGTAGATCAACACAGTAAGATACCTGCCACAAAAGGACAGAAGCATGATGGTGGATTTGAACGTCAGCCACTGTGAGTACACGAACATCGCGGGACAAACACCTGCAGGAGACCTCTGCGAGCGCCGAGGCGTTTCCCGCCAGTCGCGTGTGCGAGCAGGCGGTGTCGGCATGCGGGGGGCTGCTGTCATGGTGGGCGTCGCTGAAGTCTCCCGGCTCAAAGGCAAAAACTTGCAGCAGCTCGCTCGTGTCGACCAACGCGGTGGGCGCACGCGTCAGGCTGATGACTCTGAGGAAAGGCCAGCGTCAACATTTCACGGTAAAACAAATAGAAGATCGAGTGTGCGGTTGTGGCGTTACCTTCTTCTCAGCGTCTGCAGCACGTGGTGGGATCCCAGGCCTTGATAAAGTCCCGTTTGTTTGTTTCTCTGCTTGAAGTGACTGCGGGGCTTCCCGCTTTGCTCATTTCCCGAGCCTTGGGACACGTCGTAAACATGTTTGAACTCCTCCAGGTCGAGGGTCCCTTTCAAGAGACACGCGCGGGCCATTAGGAAAACACTTAGCTGTAAACCACTTGAATAATCCTCCAGTTAACATTTCCATTGAACGCCGATCACTTACTATTTGCATCGGATATTGAGCTTTAGAATTAAATGAAACGAGGATCTGAAGGGCAAAATACTAAATTTTTACGCCTTTCGGTGACTCTTCCAGTCTCTTTGCTGCAACCAGCTGAGCTCAGCCATTCAATTCATTGTCATTCAAACCCAAAAATGTATAAATAAACTCAATTTACAACAATTAACTCTTTTAATGCCAAAAACGTTTAATGACGTTTACTAAAATCCAAATGAATGCTGCCAAAAACGTTAATTGACGTTTGCTACGTTTTTTTTTCCCTCAATGGGCAGTGCAACGTCTTGTGCAGCGCTCCTTTTGTGAATGCGATGAAACGAGGATCTGAAGGGCAAAATACTAAATTTTCACGCCTTTCGGTGACTCTTCCAGTCCCTCTGCTGCAACCAGCTGAGCTCAGCGGCCGCTTCCTGTTTGAAGCTGTCAATATCGAGATACTTTCGATCAACTGTTAGAGGTCGCCTTGGTCTCCTGGTGTCAAAATGTGAAGAGGACCATTTAACTCATCATTCAAACCAAAAAATGTATAAATAAACTCAATTTACAACAATTAACTCTTTTAATGCCAAAAACGTTTAACGACGTTTACTAAAATGCAAACGAATGCTGCCAAAAACGTTAATTGACGTTTACTAAGTTTTTTCTCTCTCAATGGGCAGTGCAACGTCTTGTGCAGCACTCCTTTTGTGAATGGGTGTAAAAATCACAATACAGCCACCAACTATGGCCAGCAGATGGCAGCAATGTATCTCTTTTCCACGTTCTGCCGGTGTATGCAATTGCAGTGAAACATGGCGGATGTTAGGAAATAGAATGTATTCAAGGATTACCTGAATGATCAAAGCCTTTGTCACATTAAATCAAATTCACAAAGCGTCACTAAACAAAAAATATTTGTGTCAAAATCACAGTTGTGCAGAAAATGTATCTTTTCACAAAAAGCTCGTTTTCTCCTTCAGTTTTCGCTCAATGTCACACAAATGACCTATTTTCAAATGGTGATTACTAAAGAACCGATTAAGGTAGAAACATAATTTATTTTCTAATGAAAGAATGGAACGCAATCTTTCATTTGGTATGCAGTTTGTGTAGTCAAAGTACACAATATTCTGCTTGCCTTGAAAGATGAGTTAAAATGCTCGAAATTGGCTGGCACTGTCGGGGTTGTTTTTTGTATGGAGTTAATTAATAAATTATTATTAATATTTTTTATTTATATTTTTGTATTAATAATAATTATTTAATTAATTAATTTAAATTCCAACTTTAATTGAGACGAGTGGCTCAAAAGGGCTCACTTGCATCACGATTCAAAGATGATTTATATTATATTTATAAGGACACTCAGCTTCTAACATTGTTGTAAATCAGTAGGGAAATAACGATAACAGCAATATTGTGATATCGCAATATTATAACTGCCACAATATCGTCGTCGTCATGTAATATTAAATGAAGCATGTCTGTTAAAAACGCCAGGTTGATTTTCATTTATGTAGTTCCAGTACCCACTGATAGTTAATCAGTGCAGTTTCATTTTAATTAGGCATGTTTAGGCCACCTATGTTTAAGACCCACGATCGCTTGCTAGTGATTGTAGATCATTAATGTGCATTGATGTTAATGTTACCTGTACTATATGTCTAATTATGACCTTAACCAATTAGCTTTGTATAGACAACAGTGTGCCTATTTTTTTTGTTTATTTAGAATAACGTGTTTTTACACAGTATTTTGAGCTCTTTTTTTTTTTTTTTTTTTTTTTTTTTTTTTAATCGCCAACCTCCCTACTATATTGTGATAATGACGTTCATATTGTGACGTTTGGATTATCGTTACATCCCTCTAAATGATTTACTTAAACCACTATATCAATAAGATGCACTTTTTCATAATGAAAAACAAAAACAAATCACAAATGCAATGAGGCAACAGAAGCACAAACCGGTTGAGCAGGCTTCCAGACCAGTGAGTATCTGACGCAGGTTGTCCGGGCTCAGCCAAGTCCCATCTCGAGAGCGTGAGTGGCTCACAATCTGCACAAGAAGTCAGTATAGTTTGCTTTAGAAATAGTTTTAACTGGTTAACAGCTTTCTCCTATCGTCACCTCGGATATAAATCAATTGCTTTCGATGTTCACCTCCTGCTTCTGCAGCAGCCCATCCTGGTTGAGGTCCAACAGACTGAAGACCTCCTCTGTGCTGAGCGATAGCAATGGATGGTTTGCCTCTCCTTGCCGACGGCTGGCTGTTGTCATCTGGCTTTCCATCAGACCCTTGAGCTGAGCCAGCTGCACCACCACTCGGCACTCCTCTTCTGACAGGAAACCAGGGACCTCTGACCCCCAAAAAATGGAATCATAAAAACCTTGGCCAGCAGTGATATGGGCTGCAAATAAAGTATTTCTTGAAATATTTGGCAAAATAAAAACGGCATTTTTTCCCCATTGCACATAATATACTTTATTTTTAAACAAAATATAGAATATTTGATACATTTAGAAAAGTGTACCATGTGAAGTTTAAGTAAATAAACAAATAAATTATACTTAGTAAGTCACAGTGTCCCATCACTGGTGAGCTATTTTTAGTACAGACCTGTGGGCAAGTCACGTTATCATTAGTGCAAACTTGTACGAGCTTGCACAGTGTTTCCCGCACCATGTTAATACTTGGGCGGGCCACCCAAGCAAACTGGCCGCCACCCAAGAAGTTTACAAGAAAATTGAATAAAAATAGATATATAAAAAAACGAGTCCCAACCGGATATACCGGATATAATGTTAGATATGACAGCCTTATTTTATTCATATTGTTTTTCATTTTATTTTTAGACAAAATAAGTGCAAAAAAATATGGAGTCACTGAGTAATGTGTTATTTTTAGTCTGAAAATTCACTAGAATGCACGATATGAAGTGAAAAATGGCCCAAAAAATCAACTTTTGACACAAGAGTATGAAAACCTAGATTATTTTTAATTGTACATTTAGAACAGATATGAAATTTGTGATTAATGGCGAGTTAACTAGTGCGATTAATTACGATTAAAAACTTTAATCGCCTGACGTCTCAATTTTTTTTAAAATCTTTTCTTCTTTTTTTTTATTCATTCACTGCCATTGGCGTCAAAAATTCATTTGAACTATTTCTATTAGTTTAACATTTTTTCCCACTTTTGTTAAGAGTATGAAAACCTATAATTTTTTATTGTACATTTAGAACCGATATAAAATTTGTGATGAATCATGAGTTAACTAGTGAAGTCATGCGATTAATTACAATTTTTAAAAAATGATCACCTCTAGCCCCAAATTTTTAATAATCTTTTTTTAAAAATGAATTTATGGCAGTGAATGAGTTAAGTGAAATTTCTAAACTACAATTTTAATTATTAGACTCCACAATTACAAAATCAGCATAATCGTTAAAAAATAGATTATTAATAATAATTTTTGAATTGTTACATTTGCACGTTTTGTATTTTTTTTTCATTTTAAATAACTAATTTAATACATTTTGTTTCATCCAAAAGGAACATGCATAATTATGTTTCAAAAAATTGTATTTGTCTTAATATTTTTTCACGTTGTAACATTTTCTCATTTCGTACCCCCCCCCCAAAAAAAAAGATCGTCCTAATTGTGATTTTGATGATTGAATTAAAATTAATTAAATTAATTAATTACTTAAGTTTATAAATTAAATTGTGATTAATAATATTATCTTCATAATCGAGCAGCCCGAGTACAAAATACTGTAAATGCACTTCTTAAGCAGTCTGGAAAACAATTAATACAGCATGAAGATTATTTTTGCGAAATGTTGTGAAACTACGTTTGACTCGACTCAAGCACAGAGCAGTAAGCCTGTCACAGTTGTCCCTGACTGCAAAACTAATCGTCCTGAAACATTGGCCCGTACTGTACAGATTCGCTCCCACATTGAAATGTGGCTAGAGAGGGATGCCACGTGTGTGAGGATTGTGACACTTACCAAATAAGAGAGGCTTCAGGCTGAGCGTCTTCATTTTGTGCGTTCTGTCCGACCCAAGCGACACCGGCTGAACATGTCCAACCTAAGAAGCATTGTGAATAATATGGGGTAGTTTAACTCATTAACTGCCATTGACGGCTATAGACGTCAAAAATTTGTTTAAACTATTGCTATTAGTTTCACATTTTGTTCCCACTTTTGCTAACAAGAGTATGAAAACCTAGAAAAAAATAGTGTACATTTAGAACAGATATAAAATTTGTGATTAGTCGTGAGTCACCTATTAAAGTCTGACACCCCTAATTTTTTAATATTATTATTATTATTTTTTTTTTAATTAGGGGCATCAGGCCATTATTTTTTTTTAATTGTAATTAATCACATGACTTCACTAGTTAACTCAAGAGTAATCACGAATTGTATATCTATTCTAAATGTACAATATATTTTTCTAGGTTTTCATACTGTTGTTAACAAAGGAGGAAAAAATGTGAAACAAATAGAAATAGTTCAAATGAATTTTTGACGTCTCTAGCCGTCAATGGCAGTGAATGAGGCAGATTGGGGCAGATTTTGTATTTTGCAGTCACACTACAAAAATAAACATTTTGGCTCAAGTGTTGTCATTTTAGCTTGGACGTAAATATTGCAAGAATCCAAAGTTCAGCGGTGAATTTGATAATTCACAACCGAAATATTTGAACAGCGTTTCCGTGCAGTTCACTTACCCGGATGCCCTCAATTCGAGGAAGTCTGAAACTTTGCTCCTCCTCACGGGGCTCCCTTACTCGAGGCGCGGGGTTTAGTGGACTGTCCCCGTCGCCGACAGAAGACGAGGACGGTCGGTCACCACTCCTAAGATCCCCTGGGCCGTTATTGTAGTGCACGTACATCAACAGGGCGATAACATTCAGGATGTAGACGTGAAAGAAGACCATCACCACCACGAAGTAAGCCCGAGAGCAGATGCTGCTCCTCTGGACCGGCATGTGGCGAGTGGAGCGTGACCGCGGGGGTGCAATGCCGCCGACGTGACAGTCCTCCTCATGCAGTAGATGTTCCTGAATGTTTTCCATGTCTACTTCCATCAAGTGATCTTGCTGGATTTATAAAAATCAACACTGATGTAAAAACGTCGGTGTCTGATATCTAGCCGGATGCTGAGCTATCGTGCCTGTTTCCATATAAAAACGACGCCTTCGCCACTGTTGTTTTGCCCAAATCGATGTTGTTGTTCAGTGCAAAAATGCAGATGTGATGCTTATTTTCTCGCGCTTGTAAATATGTCATCATTAACTAAATCCCCTAATCTCTTACAAGATAGCTAGTGTTAACCTGCCTGCTGCTCCTGACAACCTGCCTAATAACAGGATGGACTGTCTAAACGACTTCCGGTTAGAGAAAATATAGCGTCCTCTACCGGCCAATACCAGTGTGTTCATGCCTTTTCTTTTTCTTTTCCCTCTGAACATTCTATTTTACATTAGTAGGAAGCGTGATTGGATGCTTTCACCTTTTTTTTTTGCTGCGACAACTGGTTTTACCACAAACTGGTTTATGTTTTTCTAGAATCTGTTTATCTAGGACAAGCGCAAACATTTAGCGCGTAAAACCAAACGCAGTTTCCTGTTAATACCGGAAGTCGCGCGCAAAATTCATGCAAAAGTTCATGTACTGTAGCATGTAAAAAAAAATTAAGTGCTTTAGTAATTTGGAACTCACATTGGCCAAGAAAAAACAAACGAAGAATTAGACCCCCCCCCAAAAAAAAAAAAATAAATAAAAAATAAAAATACAGCAAAGAAATTGAACTTAATTTATTTTTTTGACTATACAGTTAAAAAGAAAGAAAGAAAGAAAGAAAAAGATAGATGCCTCAAGGAAAACCTAAGAAGACAGTAATAAAGAAAATCAAACAGTACCATAAAGATAACAATTCATAAACATTCATTTAAAATAGCAAACCAAATTATGAATGCAACAATGGATTAAAAATAAATAGCAGTCCAGAATAAGTGTGTTTTCAGTCTGAATTTGAAGGATTAAATATTCTGGTGGGTGGATCATAATGAGTCAGATGAGTCTCACGGTGCAGTAAAAGGCAGTATGAAAAGAGAGGCTGCGTAACGTCATAGTTGTGTCAGTCTGGCAGTGAACACCATTCGGCGTAATAACTGCCAAATGGATAAGTGACCTGCTGTGCTGAAAAACAGTGAAAATAGGCTACTTGTCAGTAGTTAAACAAAACAAACGTACTTTAGAAAATCTGATATAGATGAGGCGCACTAGGGCAATTATTAATCACTACAAATGATCCAAAAAACAGTTGAGACACCCGCCCAGCTAAAGCAACCTAGAACTGGTCATGTGAGGCTGATTGTTCAGAAGTAAGCTATCAATTTAGGCCTAGCAGTAGGCCTATCCTGTGCTAAATAACTGATGTATGCAGTAAAAGTAATTTAATGCTTCATTTAATTTCCTTTACCCCTTTCTTTTCTCCCTTTCTCTTCCCTGTGCAATGGACAGTTTAGGTCGCTTTGATATGTTAACAACCTAAAGTTCTCTGAGTTCACATCGATAAATCTGCACTTCCCCTCACAGTGTGATCAGCCCGAGGAGTATTTTTGTTACTACTACTACTACTAACAATAAGCCATTGGCTTACAATTGGATCTTGTTGATGCTTTTATTAAAATTATATGGAAGGTGAGTTTTCCCCGCGATTTTGTGGCGCCCCCTGGAGGAGAAAATGATGGCTTTTTTTTGCCTACTGGCCCCAAATACTCGCGGTTCGGCACCCAGGCATACACCTATTTATGGATTTTTTTCCTTTCTTTTCCCCCCAATATTTTACTTTTTGGGGCAGGACATTTTTCTCGGCAAAGGTTTATTGGAAGCCTTTTCCCATTTTCAAGACGTTTTTGTTGTTTCATTGTTTTAAATTCATTTAGAATGATAATGTCAATTGTATATGCAGATTTCTGTATTAAGTCTTTTCTGGGTTTGGTATTGTAGCTATGTTTTTATTGTCAACTATATGTGTGAAACACAGAGAGGGTCGAAATGTTCTCAATGAGCCATAAACAAAGAAGAACAATAATACATTCATAACCAACTTGGAAAATGGAATATGGCCAATTCCAACTTGACAGCAGTATAGGTTACAATGTTTGCCCTCATTTCGATACCCCTAACGAAGTGATGAATAATATGGTTTCATTTGCATATATCTGCATACATTATTTCAGACATTTTGTTTGAGATGCACGAATGAATTAATAATAACATAGGACTGGGGGCTTGGGTAATTTCCCACATGGCACCCTTTCGCCCTGCCCCCCCTGGAATGAATTTATCTGAACCCCTTTCTCTCATTCAACAATTGAAGGGTGAGACGGGGGTGACGCACACACACGAACGACGTGGTGTTTTCCGGGATGACGCCACCGCGGCCGCTTCCACTTGGGACGCACACGCACACGCACACGCACACGCACACGCACACGCACAGCAGTAGCGATATGGCTGCTCATCACCGGCCGGGACGGCTCTGCTTGTGAGCCCAAGTCAGGAGCGATTATGCGTCACAGCTGGCCGACCACGCGCCATCTCAGGCGGCGGGACGCGGTGTGAAAGATCCGGCAACAAGATTTACCCTATGACCCGTGGACTGCGTGCTACGTTTTGCTGCAAAGTAGTTGGACGACTTGTCGCAGTGGGTCCGACCGAGCGTGCTCTCTGCGTGGATTACCATACACGAGGGGAACAATAGTCTCCCACAGCCGGAAGCCCGATCAGGTCAGTCGCGGGTACGTGTTCGTTCTCCGCTCGTTGTTTCGATCGTGCTAACGATAGAGCAACTTGAAGGCGAATACCTGAACGTGTCACCTGTCATTACAGGTAAATGTTTTTAGCACGCAACAGCGCACCTATGTGAGACTCTGGTTCGAAACCCCTCGGCACTGAAGTGACAATACAGCGTTATTACGTATGGCCACGTCTCAGAGCACAGTCGTAACGAGTTTGGGATGTTGTGCCGCATTTCAACTGCATTCGGAGAAACTTGGCGCTGCCAAACTTTCACGATGCCGCGTTCGCTTCACCTTTTCCCGGACGGTTGCGCTAGGAAAGCACGGGGAGATCGAGGAAGCAGCCAGAAGCGCAGGGCCCGGAATGTGGACGAGGAATCTCTCGTCAAGCCTGGTCAGTCGTGAGCCAAACGCAAATTTGGAACCCGCGAAATGTATGCTGTTTTGCCAGCGGCGGTCAAATCGACTTTCAACGGGACGTTGTCGTGACAGTGAACGTCACACGGAGGTGTTCGCTTAATACCCACAAATGAGGGGGGAACAGAACGAGTGCAGGTGAATGCAGCAAAAGCATGAATTTTCTTTTTCGTCGGCCTGTCTCTGTGTAGCTGATTAATTATTTAGATCAATCTCAACGTGTGGTGATTTTGTCAATACTTTGCCCTTTGCGCTAGTGCAGCAGGACCGAACCTGTTAGTACAGTGCGGATTTATAGCACCGTTTTGCTTGCTTTTAATAGAACTGGATGGTTCTGCATTCATGTGTTGGGCTTTATGATCAGTGGGAACTGGCTTTGGTGTTCTCATCAAAATCACTGTCATAGTAGCGGAGTAGTGGGACTGCAATGTCTTTGGTGCATTTACACATCACATACAGTTTCTCTTCAACGGAACCTGAAATTGTGGCTAGTTGCAAAATACATTTTTGCTCTTATGCTATTTTTTTTCGATCATATTGTGACGCTCTCGAGACAGGAAAAGTTAACTTTTATTATAGTAAGCAGAAGATCTCACATTCTCCCTTTTAACTCACAGAATACAGTCAAGTCATTCTTCCCCATGTTATGCACAATCACGGTGTCACGGCAAAATTACATCACCACGTAGCAATAAACTAGAAAGCACCAACAATAACCAATACAACAACTGGACCACTAGCTAACGGAATAATTAACACAGAATATGCATTTCAAACACCATTTTAATCCCCAGTGCCGCAAAACAGTCTACAAGGTCCATTATGTGCTCATTAACTTATTCACTGCCATTGACGGCTATAGACGTCAAAAATAAATTTGAACTATTTCTATTAGTTTAACATTTTTTTCCCATTTTTGTTAACAAGAGTATAAAAGCCTATTTTTTTGTACATATAGAACAGATATAAAATTTGTGATTAATTGTGAGTTAACTAGTGAAGTCATGCGATTAATTATGATTAAAATTTTTAATCATCTGACACCCCTAATTTTTAATAATCTTTTTTTTTAAATAAATAAATAAAATAATTGTAAATATATATTTTTTTAATTTTAATAATCTTTTTAAAAAATAAAATAAAAGATTATAAAAAATTAGGGGTGTCAGGCGATTACCATTTTAATCGTAATTAATCGCATGACTTCACTAGTTAACTCACGATTAATCACACATTTTATATCTGTTCTAATACACTAAAAAAAATCTAGGTTTTCATACTCTTGTTAACAAAAGTGGGAAAAATGTTAAACTAGTAGAAATAGTTCAAATGAATTTTTGACGTCTATAGCCGTCAATGGCAGTGAATGAGTTAAGTGCTAAATTGTTAGCCAAAACTAGGATGACCAGATTTTCCAAATTAAAAATGGGATGGTCTATATTAAAATACAATAAATGTTACCATATTTCGTCGTTAGTCAATCATCATTAACATTGGGGTGGGGAGGCACCAAATGTGAAAGACGGTCGACATGCGCTTCATTCGCTAATGCTAAATGTTATCTTGATTGACTGTTCAACAGCACTAAACAATTCAATGCACTAACCACCATCCAACCTTTGTCACGGAAGTCCGACTTCCGGGTTTCACACATCAGCGTCGTTTCCGGCCACTGATGGCCGCATTCCAACACTCAAACCCCCCACCCCTGCACCCCCCAACCGCGCGTTGCCGGCCATCGCAGGGTGTCTCAATTCTCTGAAATGCTTCGGACAACTGAGACAGACACACTCGCACCCGTCGACGGGAACGCGCAACCGATGGGCACAAAGGCGGAAGCGCAAGAACTGGGACGCGGCCCAAACACCGCAAACAGGAAACGGAAACGAAGCTGATGTGTGAAAACTAGGAAGTCGGAAGTCCCGCCTCCTCCATGGCATATACCCCAATGGAAACTGGCTGCGTCGTTTACCACGCGCTTGTCACGCATTATATGTAAATATACCGCTAAAAAGCTCAGCTTGCGTTGTCTAACTGGTGACTGATGACTGTAGTAGGACTACATTTCCCATGATTCTTAGATGCGAAAGCAGGAAGTAGTTCTTAGTTCGGTCAACGCCTGCTACTTAAGTCCGTCCTGCTACTTGATTAGATGCGGTTGCGAATGAGGACGCAAACATGAATTTGGAAGTAAATAGAAATGGTTTCTCATATGAATCACTATGACAACTTTGTGATTGACATACAGTACACATGGCAAAGCAGGACGCCGGGACGGGATCTGCGTAATAGCGGGGCGAAATCCACAGGGATGTGGAACCCAAGGCTCAAACCGGGACTGTCCCGACGGGAAAAGTTCCACCTTGTCATTGTCTACCCTGTCAGCAATCTCACATACTTTGCTGTTTGTATATATATTGTCTGCTTTAAGCTATTTTATTTTATTTTTTAAGTGTTGGATCGTGACCAATAGGGGTGGGAATCTTTGAATGCCTCACGATTCGATTAATTTCCGATTTTTGGTTCAAAATGATTTGATTGACAATTATTTTTGCTTCAATTTATAGATGTGCAAGGAATCGTAATGGTCTACTCCAGCCTGACTCGCTAATGCTAACTAGTGCGCTACTCGCGGCACTTTTAACACTCAAAAGAACGGCTGCACGCTGGAATTTTTTTTTTTTATTGGAATAACTTGATCGTGACTTTTTCCTTCTACTCTCTAATGTGGCTACTACTTAACAGTGTATTAGACCGCGTGGAACCACACTGCCCCTCAGTGGCCAAATTGGGTACAACATGAACAGCGCTCCCAATAAAGGCATACACAAAAAATGGGAAGACGGTATAAAATATTTTTTTTAATTTAAAATCGATTCTGAACCATACTAAATGAGAATCGCGATTCTTATGAGAATCAATTTTTTGGCCACACCCCTAGTGACCAATATACAGTTCCAACAGCATAACAATTTACGCTGTGATACCGACGCTTTCAAAATAACTTTATACAAGACCAAAAACATCATCATGAACAAAAAAAAAGTTAAAGATTTGAAATGAAAACATCATCAATAGATGCGTATAACGTGCACCGTCATTTGTACAGAAATGAAAACGTGTCCTAGCTAGCTTGTTTACGCTAATGTTTTATGCCCGAGTTAGTATTTGCACATTAGTCACGCATCCCTGGTCTGCTGTGACAAGCCATTTTTTGTGGGTGTTATCGAGGACCCGTTCCGCTCTGTCCGATTCTATGTGCGTGCGTGCGCACATTCTCGTGCAGAAGAATGCTGGTTTGTGAAGTGCTGCGGCACAGGCAGAAAATAGCTGACTAAAACTTGTATTATAATCTCTATGAGGGTGTCCCACTTGGCAGAGGAATGCCAAACTGGCAAGGATAACGCTTTTTGCCACATTCGTCCGTCCATCTGCATAGTGAGGAGGGTGATGTGGTTGCTGATGTGGCGATACTTTTCTTTTTTTCTTCCCTTCACTTCCGAGAGAGAGAAAGTGCGGTTTCACTACGGGCCTGCAGCCTAGCAACCCAAATGGCGTGCATGGAATAAATCAGGCCGCGTTGCCCCCCCCCCCCCCTGCCCTCCTCGGGCGTGTGCTACTTCACCTCACCTCTGTCCTACCGTAACCCTCGCAAGCACCCACTCACACATGCTCACGGGGCGATTAGCGGAGGCGGCTAAACAATACAGGGCGATGTTGTCGACCGTTTTATTTCACCTTCGGGTTCATTAACCTACAAACCTTTGCTCTCGTCTGTTTTATTGTTCGGTCCCTGCAGCTCATCTACCGTATGTGTTCCGCAACAATGCACCATGTTCCTTCCAACTGTGCTTGTTTAAGACTCCAGCATCTGGAGTGCCCCCCCCCCCCCCCACACACACACCCTCCCCCTCCCGTCCATTTAGTGGGAGTTGCAGAAGATGTGGTTTTCCGAGTGTCTGGCGTTTGTGGCCTGTACATGCTGCAGGCTGAAGCCACATGTCTTTCCCCAACACGTGAAGGAGCCTGTGCTGCTCTGTTCACTGACTGCATCCATCCCATACACTTTTTTTTTTTTTTTTTTTTTAGAAAAACAAGCATTCCTTTTGACAGATTTGTTCAATTGTACGGTGCAGCATTTAGTGCATAGTTAACTAAAACTATGTGTGCATTATACTGTACTCTACTTCTATAATAATAGTAGTGGTGGTGCAACGGATCACAAAAGTCACGGTTTGGATCGGATCACGGATTTTCGGATCACCCATAAAAAAAAAAAAAATAATAATAATAAAAAATAATAATAATAAAAAAGAAAATATATATATATAAACAGTACTTTGTTTTCATTTCTTTTGTAAAGCGCTTTCTCCATAAAAAAAAAAAAAAATCTATTCAAAGCGTTTAGGATTTAGTGTCTTCATTTATTTGGTAAAATGGCTTTTCCTAACGTACAAAAAAAAACAAAAAACTAAAAAATAATTCAAAATGTCTAATATAGCCGTTTAGGCTTTAGGAACGCAATTTTTAAGTGCAATATGAGGCAGAGACATTATTCTTATTTTTTAGAGTTTATGTGTAAAATAACAAGGTATTAATTAGGGGTGTTAGGGAAAAAATCGATTCGGCAATATATCGTGATATAAAACAATCGATTCGGCCGCATATCGAATCGATTTTTTATATCACGATATATTGCCGAATCGATTTTTTTCTGACACCCCTAATTAATGAACTTTACTTTTTCATAAAAAAATAAAATAAAAGATTATTAAAAATTAGGGGTGTCGGGCGATTAATTCTTAATCAGAATTAATCGCATGACTTCACTAGTTAACTCACGATTAATCACCAATTTTATATCTGTTCTAAATTCACCCCCCAAAAAATTTCTAGGTTTTCATACTTTTGTTAACAAAAGTGGGAAAAAATGTTAAACTAATAGAAATAGTTCAAACGAATTTTTGACGTCTAAAGCCGTCAATGGCAGGAAATGAGTTAAAAACAATAAAATAAAAAGGGTGACGGTGGGTGGGGGGGGCGCACTAACATTAAACTTTAATGTTGTTGTTGTAATACTTTTTGTAATTATATTCCTGCTTCCATTCGTGTCGATGCTAATTCACAAGATGAAGACGTGACAGTGGCTAATTACGCCATCGCTGCGTGTCAGCTGCTTTGCCAATAATGCAACATGTCTATTCCTGATAGTTTGCGCCGATGACGGCATGGTTGCACGAGTAGACCTAATCTCCTTCTCTGAACAGTATAGTCTGGGGAAACATGCAAATGAGGGGGGCGGGATCCCGGTTAATCCTCGGGTGATATGAAATAATGCGATCTTGTCGCCTTTTTTGCCCTTTTGTAACCCTCTCTTAAGCGTATTCGAGGTGCCGGGTTTTCACAAGTAGGCTCGGAAACGATTGTTAGCTGACAGCATCTCCTTGTGAAAAACAGCAGCTGTCTCGCAGGGTTTGAATCCCCTCGCAGCTGAACACAGGGTGTCTCTAATAAGGCCTGAAAGAATGAATCGCTTTTTGTGGCAATGTGGGCTTGTACGTGTGCGCGCACATTAGCCGCCGAGCACTTATGGATGCGATGGAAGAAGAAGGAAGTGGACGGATACAAAAATAATCCGCTGCAGCCGCCGCTAGCTCCGGGCCGGTGACGCAACGCGCAGGGAAATAGCACTCGAAAAGCAAACTCGCGCGCACTGACACACTTGCAAATATGAATTGTTTATTTCCCTTCGGACGACGCGACGCGGCGCTTCCTGCGCACCAGAAACATCGCATACTTTCAAATTGTCTACCTCACATCACGATCCTCTTAAACTAACAAACTAACTAAGCTAACCCACATCTTTACTTTTTCTACACCTGTACTGTTAAATGCTTCACTCATTCACTGCCATTGACGGGTATAGACGTCAAAAATTCATTTTGACTATTTCTATTAGTTTAACATTTTTTCTACTTTTGTTAACAAGAGTATGAAAACCTATATTTTTTTATTGTACATTTAGAACAGATATAAAATTTGTGTTTAATTGTGAGTTACCTCGTGAAGTCATGCGATTAATTACGAGTAAAAATTGTAATCGCCTGCTGCCCCGAATTTTTTATAATCTTTAAATCGCGTCAAACGATAAATTTTTTTAATTGTAATTAATCGCATGACTTCAATAGTTAACTCGATTAACGATTAATCACGATTAATCTGTATTTCTCAAAAAAAATTCTAGGTTTTCATACTCTTGTTAACAAAAGTGGAAAGAAAACGTTAAACTAATAGAAATGGTTCAAATTAAAAAAATGTATGTCCATAGCCGTCAATGGCAGTGAATGTGTTAATTGAACAACTTGCAAAAAACAGTATAAGCAAAATCTCGACCTCAAAGATTCGTAGGGTTCATTTTCCCACACCGATCACTGCAGCTGTCCAATGTTTGTGATCATGATTAAATTCGTGTCACGATTCGATTCGATGCCGATTAATCCCGATACAAATGTCTAAATTGATTATTGCGATTTTTAAAAAAAAAAAAACTCAAATTTAGAAAATACAAATCAGTAAACCTGTACATGTACACTGTAAGATTTGTATGAAAATTTATTTATCTATCTGAAAATTCTGTCTTATAACTGAGTCACTGCATTTTCATGTTTGAACAGCACTGAAATAAAATATTAAGGCTTCATGTTCCATTAATATAACATTCTTTCATGCTTAATGTGTAAATCCTAATCCTAAGAAAGACGTTTTGTTGAATATTCCCATAAAAAAATTGATGTTGATGAAATCGATTCGACTGCATATCGAATCGATTCGAGAATTGCGCGCTGTGATATCGCGATATATTTCCAAATCGATTTTTTTCCAACACCCCTAATCATTACAATTATTTGCACATCTAGATTGAAGCATAAATCATTGTCAATCAAATCATTTTGAATCAAAAATCTCCTTTTAAGCGAAAATCAATTCTCAATCGAAACGCAGGCCCAAAAATCGGAATCGAATCGTGAGACATTCAAAGATTCCCACCCCTAATATCAATATCATATCTAGTTTTTGACGATTGTCAATTACACCTCGGAGGGTTCTCTCATAATTAGCCAGATGTCGCATGTCGTTGTGCATACCCCCCCCCCCACCCCCTTTCCAAAGAGGCTCAGGCTCCCCCCTCGCGGAGGATGGGGCCCTACAGCACAGTGCGCGATATGCACGTTGGGAGGGGCGGCTCTGTATGGACAACATTTCTATTTGTCTTTCTCTGTTATTTTTGTCTATAGGCTTGCCTCTCTCTGCCACCCGTGTGTTTTTTCACCCTACAATATTTGCACTTGGCATCCATAACAATGAGAACACGCGCTGAATGAGCAAACAATCATCGTCGGGAGTCCAAATGAGTGTTGAAAACGCGCCGCACTGCAGCATGTTGACTGTATAATGAAGACCAACGGCGAATGATGACGGTTGTTTCTCCTTGACAGGCCTGTGGGCGCCGGCGTCGCACCCGACAACATGGACCGGATGAAGATCATCAAACGGAGGCTGTCCATGTCTTTACGCAGCGCTCGTCCCGTTGACGACTCCCTGTCTGAACTGGCTGAGCAGATGGCTTTGGATGAGCCGGCAACAGCCAGGGAGAACGGTGAGACACACACACACACACACATTTTTCCACCGAGCGGTCCAGTTCAGTTCAGGTCGCCAAAGTTCAGACGAGACAGTCGGGTGGTTGTTGAAAGTTTCTACCGTTGCTTGTGTAAACAGGGCTAACTTTCCTAAGACCATTCAGGAGCCTTTTCACAATATTAAAAAAAAAATAAATGAAATGGTGCAAATGTTGGTGTAAGCAAACATGCAATTGTCACAATGACTTTTATTTTTTTGATCACGTGTGCGTCCACATATATTTTCTAATGTCACAAATAAGCTTTTTTCCATTTATTGTAGCCACCCTCATTACCACTTTTCGATTTTCACTTGTCCTAGTTGGCTGCATCATCACCATTGAAACCGACTGTGTGTTTGACCCACTCACACGCACGCATGCGTCGTGCTCTCCAAATGTGCGTAGTGTTGCCATCTGCTGGCCATTTTGGAGGACTGCATTTGCATCATGCTAACAACGTCACCTGAGACTGTGTGTGTTCGCATTTGCGTGTGTTTGTGTGTGTGTGTTTCAGCCATATTCCGTCTCCAGACATAAACCAGGTCAGAGTGAGGGAACGTTTCTCTTTCTCGTCTCTCACGCTCTGAGAAAGTGAGAAAATAAAAGCCTCAGTGTTCATTTATAGTCCGTCCATTAGGGCTGGGAATCTTTGACTGTCTCATGATTTGATTCGACTCCGATTTTTGGGTCTGCGATTCGATTCAGAATCAATTATCGATTCTGAACGATTTTAGATTAAAAAAAAAATGATTTGATTGACAATGATTTCTGCTTCAATGTATAGCTATGCAAATAATTGTCATGATCTACTCCAGTCTGACTCGCTAATGCTAATTAGCGCGCCACTCGTGGCACTTTTATCGCTCAAAAGAACGACTCTTCATACAAAACCCTCCGGGAATGTATACAGAGAAGCGTCTTAACATCCTACACTGCAAAAAAAACAAGAACTTTTATTTTAATAACTTGACTTTTTGCTTTTATGTGACTACAATTTTACAGTGTAACAGAACGAGCAGAACCACACTGCCCCTAAGTGGCCAAATCATGTACAACATGAACAGTGCTCCCAATAAAGGCAAACACAAACAAGGGCAAGACAATATAAAATAATTGAAATAAAATCGATTTTGGGACATTTAAAATCGATTCTGAATCGTACTAAATGAGAATCGATTTTTTGGGGCACACCCCTACCGTCTATATTTCATGGCCGCGCTCCAATTCGTTAATACTCGGCTAGTCTCGTTTACGTAATTTGGTGGCTATAGTTAGAGAATTCTAACTTCGCCGTCACCACATTCATTTAATTTGTTTTGTGTTTTTTTAAACAGGCCTTTCGTCTGTGTGGCTAGCCGATGTTATTTGAAGTAATTTCCGGGGAGAAACGAGAGCACGGAGGGAGAAAGGCGGAAAGATGGAGGAAGTGACGTAGATGCTGGAAGGCATTCAGCTTTGAAAAATCGACTGCATCTTTTACTTGGCATCTTTCTTGCTCTGCACACAAATTCAGCTTGATCCGGCTAAGTGAAAGCGTGGTGAAACATTCCTCCCTCACTCAAAGCGCTAATCAGACGAAATGCTAAGCCCGAATGTGCGGCAGTGGAGGAAATGAGGGATTATTAACTCATTCACTGCCATTGGCGGCTATAGACGTCAAAAATTCATTTGAACTATTTCGATTAGTTTAACATTTTTTTCCCCACTTTTGTTAACAAGAGTATGAAAACCTAGAATTTTTACCATTTTTTTTACCAGAATTTTATTCCCTCAATTTTTAAATAATCTTTTCTTTTTTTTTTTTTTTTTTTTAGTATTCACTGCCATTGACGGCTATAGACGTCCAAAATTATTTTTAACTATTTCTATTAGTTTAACATTTTCTTCTCTTTTGTTAACAAGAGTATGAAAACCTACATTTTTTTTATTGTACATTTAGAACAGATATAAAATTTGATAAGTAATATATATAGATATATAATATAAGATTAATTTTGAGTTAACTAGTGAAGTCATGCGATTAATTATTAAAAATTAATTGCATGACGCCCCTAATTTTTAATAATCTTTTCATTTAAAATAAATAAATAAATAAATAAAATAAAAGTTTATAAAAAAAATGTATTACTTTTTTTAATAATAAAAAAGAAGAAAAGATGATTAAAAATTTTTGGAATTCGAAACAATTAATCACAAATTTTATGTCTGTTTTAAATGTACAATAATTTTTTAAAAAGTTTCATATTGTTAACAAAAGTGGAAAAAATGTTAAACTAACAGAAATAGTTCAAATGAATTTTTGACGTCTATAGCCGTCAACGGCAGTGATTGGGTGTCATGTGGCGTTGTGCGCACACACATTATGATTTCTGATCATCATGATGGAAATTGTGCAGACCTGACCCCCCCCCCCCACGTCAATCGGAGTTATTTCTAAGTGTATATCTCAGCGTGTCTTCTAGTAGCTATTCTAGTCACCCTATGAATTTTTTAGTTCTACCTCTGATGCCTCTTAGGCTCAGTCCCGCTAATATTTTCATGCGCCTGTTCCCCTTTTTCCACTCAGTTTTTCTTTGACTCTTTCTCACCTCCCATCCTTGTTTCCTGTATCGTGTTTCTACAGCAACACACACAAAGCTCCAAAACAACAGCGTGATCTTGTCTTTTTCACACCGCCGTGTCGTTTCCTTTATCGTGGCGAACCTCTTCCGCAACTATTTTCTTCTCTTTGTGGCTTCTTCCTCACACCTTTTTCTCGCTCTCTCTCTTTCTCCCCCACCCCCTCTGTCTCTGGCTGCTCCCCCCCTGCAACGGTGCGCCTCAAGAGCCGATGGTGGCGAGCGCCGTGCATCCCGCCTCCCACAGCGCCCCCTCCTTCCTGCGACAGTATGCCGGCGGTCATCTGGGCCGCGCCGGCCTGCGCAGAGAACCGGGTGGGGGGCTGGAAAGAGACAGAGGCTATCTAAGCCTCCACAGGACTGGATCTCTGGGTACACACACGCACACACACACACAAACATAATGGTATTTTATAACTTATAAATTGTTATATCTGTTTTAAATGTACCATAAAAAATGTTCTAGGTTTTCATACTCTTGTTAAAAAAAAGTGAAGAAAATGTTAAACTAATAGAAATAGTTCAAATTAATTTTTGACGTCTATAGCCGTCAATGGCAGTGAATACTAAAAAAAAAGAAGAAGAAAAGATTATTTAAAAATTGAGGAGATAAAATTCTTAGTTGAAAATAATCGCATGACATCACAAGTTAACTCACGATTAACCACAATTTTTTATATCTGTTCTAAATGTACAATAAAAAATTTTCTAGTTTTCATACTCTTGTTAACAAAAGTGAAGAAATTGTTAAACTAATAGAAATAGTTCAAATGAATTTTTGACGTCTATAGCCGTCAATGGCAGTGAATACTAAAAAAAAGAAAGAAAAAGAAAATCTTATTTAAAAATTGAGGGGATAAAATTCTTAGTTGAAAATAATTGCATGACTTCACGAGTTAACTCACAATTAATCACAAATTTTATATCTGTTCTAAATGTACAATAAAAAAAATCTAGGTTTTCATACTCTTGTTAACAAAAGTGAAGAAAATGTTAAACTAATAGAAATAGTTAAAAGGAATTTTCGACGTCTATAGCCGTCAATGGCGGTGATTAATAATAAAAAAAAAAGAAGAAGAAAAGATTATTAAAAATTCGGGGATAAAATTCTTAGTTGAAAATAATCGCATGACTTTACTAGTTAACTCAAATTTGTTATATCTGTTCTAAATGTACAATAAAAAAAAATCTAGGTTTTCATACTCTTGTTAACAAAAGTGATTTTTTTTTTTAACTAATGGAAATAGTTAAATTGAATTTTTGACTTTTATAGCCATCAAAAACCTAGATTTTTTTAATTGTACATTAAAACAGATATAAAATTTGTGATTAATCGTGAGTTAACTATTGAAGTCATGCGATTAATTACAATTAAAAATTTTAATCGCCTGTCGCCCCTAATTTTTAATAATCTTTTCTTTTGATGAATTTATGGCTTTGAATGAGTCGAAAGCATTTATAAACATAATAACAGCTAAAGGTATTCAAAGGCAAAGCAAAGAGAATGAAAGTATCTTATGAAAATGATTTAAAAAACGTACATCTCAAGGCACCACTATTGGAGTTTTTTTTACCAAGGGTGACAAAAATGCATTGATGCTCCAATTTTTTTTTAGCACTTTCGAATTGCTTCAATCTCACCCCTTACCTGCTTGGGAGCCCCCCCCCCAACCCTCATAGCATCTGGAGATTATTGTGTCAAGCTTGCCTATATTAGCCATCGTTATCGTCCTCAATTTCTTTAGTTCTTTGGTAATGTCTCCAAATTCAAACACAGTAAAGTTTCAATTTATTTTCTAATTAAAATGCCAGTTTTGCCATTTCTGGGTTTGGTTTTGTTGTTTGGCCATCCAGTGTTTGCTGTGAATGTGGAAAGATAAAACTGTAATGACCTTAATCCAACATACACAAACACATGCTCACACAATCCCCCCCTTTTTTTTTCTCTCCCTTTTGTAATGGAACCTGCGGTTTGTTCTTTGGTAGCAGTAGAATGAGCAAATCCAAGGAGGGAAAAGAGGATTTGGAAATGGTGAGAAGGGAACAGATTTACATGCCTTAAAGCAATAAAGAAGAGGGGATGAGGAGTGCAGATGAGGATGGAAGGGCATGAGTGGTATCAGAGCGTTCCGTCCACGGTTCCGTCATATTAGCTGTATTCCGTGTTTCCCCCGACCGAGTCCTTGGCTAAGTGAGCTGCACACTGACTGCAACAATGTTCCTTTTATCCAAAGTAGTCTTGTGCAAGCAGATATTATGCCAATGAATAGAACGATTCCTGTAAGGAAATAAGTGGAAGTTACTGAGTCGTTTTCATCTATTTCGATTTTAACTCATTCACTGCCATTGACGGCTATAGACGTCAAAAATTCATTTGAACTATTTCTATTAGTTTCACATTTTTTCCACTTTTGTTAACAAGACTATGAAAACTTAAATTACTATTACTATTATAAACTTAAAAAATTATTGTACATTTAGAACAGATATAAAATTTGTGAGAGAATTAATTAATCATAATTAATCGCATGACTTCACTAGTTAGCTCACGATTCATTTGAACTATTTCTATTAGTTTCACATTTTTTCCACTTTTGTTAACAAGAGTATGAAAACTTAAAAAAAATAAAAATTATTGTACATTTAGAACAGATATAAAATTTGTGATTAATTGTGAGTTAACTAGTGAAGTCGTGCGATTAATTACAAAAAAATTTAATCATCTGAACCACCTAATTTTTAATAATCTTTTCTTCTTTTTTACTATTAAAAAAAGTAATTAAAATTTTGAATAAACTTATTTTATTTATTTATTTATTTTAAATGAAAAGATTATTAAAAATTAGGGGCGTCAGGCGATTCATTTTTAATCATAATTAATCGCATGACTTCACTAGTTAGCTCACAATTCATTTGAACTATTTCTATTAGTTTCACATTTTTCCCCACTTTTGTTAACAAGAGTATGAAAACCTAGAAAAAATGTATTGAACATTTAGAACAGATATAAAATGTGATTAGTCATGAGTTAACTATTGAAGTCATGTGATTAATTACAATAAAAAAAAATCATTTAACGCCTCTAGTTTTTTAATATTTTATTTTTTGTTTTATTATTTAATTATTTTAACTCAAGATTAATCACAAATTTTATATCTGTTCTAAACATACAATACATTTTTTTATACTCTTGTATGACTGCAACCTGTGCAATGCAGTGGCTCAGTTATAAGCCTGAAGTTTCAGATAAATAAATACATTTTCATACAAATCTTACAGTGTACATGTACAAGTAAAAAAGAAAAAGAGAAAAATCGCAATAATCAATTTATAGATTTGTATCAGGATTAATCGGCATCGAATCGAATCGTCACTTATGAATCGTGATACGGATCGAATCGCCAGGTGCTACGCAATTCACACCCCTAGTTTGAATCATAATAACTTTCAATAATTTAAAAACTTGATGTCTTTACCAATATTGATAAAAATGTATGAAAATGACCCAATTGCTTTGATTGTGTCACGGTAGCGGAGTGGAGGACCCAAATGCAGGGAGGCAGGAGAACATGTACTACTAAACGCAATTTATTTAACAAAACCCACTAACAGGTGTACTGGGTGAACAAAACCAACAAAGATCTGAAAAGACCAAAAATCAAAGGAACAACAAAACACAAGCGTGGTGACAGCGACAATGATCCAACCAAGACTGAGAGGAGACAGGAGACTATATACACACACACTAACGACACAACAAGACACACCTGGGGCAAGACAAGTGGCTGAGGGCACTGATTGGTTGACACGAGGAAGGGCGGGATTACACTCAACAAGACCAAGGGAGACACACAACCAAAAACACAAACCAAACATGACACATTCAATGTAATAAAAAAAGCAACAACACTCATTAAAAATGTAATTATTTAAAAAAAATACATGCAGTAGGTTAACTTGTGTGTTGCCATCCGCTCACAAATTGAGAATTGAACAGAGGCATCTGCAAGCGCAGAACAATTGTGCACCAGTTGACGTCATTTTGTGAAATCAGCAAAGCCGAGGATCTCGTATGATGCGGTAACCAGAACTAATGCTACTCTATTATTTAAACTGAAACAAGATGTGTGTTTGTGCGTGTTGCGTGCTGTGTGTGTGTGTGTGTGTGTGTGTGTTTACTGGTTGTTCTCGCTGACTCACTTTGCCATTCGGCAGTCAGAGCACGTCGCAGCCTTTCAGAGCGACACGATGATGCAATTTCACTCGCTGCACTGACGAGATGCCAGTCCTCCTTCAGTCATTTGATAACTTGCTCCGTATGAGTATTAACTCATTCGCTGCCATCGACGGCTATAGACGTCAAAAATTCATTTCAACTATTTCTATTTTCTGTTTAACATTTTTATCCACTTTTCTTAACAATTGTATGAAAACCTAGAAAAAAATGTTTTATTGTACATTTAGAACAGATATAAAATTTGCGATTAATCACGAGTTGACTATTGAAGTCATGCGATTAAAGACAATAAAAAAAAATAATCGCCTGACACGATTTAAAAAAAGATTATAAAAAAAAGATTATAAAAAAAAGATTATAAAAAAAGATTATAAAAAACCAGGGGCGTTAGGCGATTAATTTTTTTTATCGTAAGTCAACTATTAAAGTCATGCGATTAATTACGATTAAAAAAAATTATCATCTGACGCCCCTTATTTAAAAAAAAAAATGTTTATTGGGGCGCCAGGCGATCATTTTTTTTTAAAATTGTAATTAATCACATGACTTCACTAGTTAACTCACGATTAATCACAAATGTTATATCCGTTCTAAATGTACAATGAAAAAAATCTAGGTTTAAGAAAAGTGGGGGGAAAAAATGAAACTAATGGAAATGGTTCAAATGAATTTTTGACGTTTATAGCCGTCAACGGCAGTGAATGAGTTAATTGAAATGCACTTCCGTAAGTGGGCTACACCGAGGGGTTAAAGCTTTTTATTGTATGTTTGCTGTAGTTTTGGCCAGCAGCCAGAGTGCTTGTAACGGCTTTGCGATTTATTTGTTGGTAAATGGGCCGAACCTCAAGTGCCTGCTCTGCTAATTAGTTAACCCTACGCTCTGTTTGACTGAAGAAAAAAAGCTTAACTCATTCACTGCCATCGACGGCTATAGACGTCAAAAAGTATATATATATTTTTTTTACATTTTTCAATTGTTCTTTCAAGATGATGATGTGGTGTGGCAACTAATAATATTGTTGGAAGTGAACAAGGTCAAGAATCTTAAGAGATTAAGTTATATAAGGCAGAAATGTGTTTAGCAGGGACAGGGAACATTTATGTGGCTAACTGAGTGACTACAATAAACATTTGCATTATTTATACATTATGCTGTTAATTAACTCATTCACTGCCATTGACGGCTATAGACGTCAAAAATTCATTTGAACTATATAAGTTTCACATTTTTTTCCGCTTTTGCTTGCAAGAGTATGAAAACCTAGATTTTTTTAATTGTAAATTTAGAACAGATATAAAATGTTTGATTAATCGTTAGTTAACTAGTGAAGTCATGTGATTAATTACAATAAAAAAACATTTTATCGCCTGACGCCCCAATAAACATTTTTTTTTAAATAAGGGGCGTCAGATGATAAAAATTTTTTAATCGTTATTATTTTACATTTAGAACAGATATAAAATTTGTGATTAATCTTGAGTTAACTAGTGAAGTCATGTGATGCCCCCAATTAAAAAAAAAAGAAAGAAAAGATTATAAAAAATTAGAGGCGTCAGACGATTACATTTTAAAAATTGTAATCAATCGATTAATCACAAATTTTATATATGTTATAAATGCACAATAAATAAAAAATCTAGGTTTTCATACTGTTGTTAACAAAAGTGGAAAAAATGTGAAACTAATAAAGTTCAAATGAATTTTTGATGTCTATAGCCGTCAATGGCAGTGAATGAGTTCATTAACAGCATACAGTATAAATAATGCAAATGTTTAGCGTAGTCACTAAATGAGCCACATAAATGTTCCCTGTCCCTGCTAAACAAAACATTTCTGCCTTATATAACTTAATCTCTTAAGATTCTTGACCTTGTTCACGTCCAACAATATTATTAGTTGCTACACCACATCATAATCTTGAAAGAACAATTGAAAAATGTCGGACTCATGATGCTGGTTTTATTGAACAGAGCCGTACCCTGTTCTTGAGGGCTGAAACAAAATGGCAACTGCATGAGCATTTCAGTTACTTTTGACCTGTTACAAGACAGATGTGACTGATATTGCACGATCGTGTGTGAAGAAGGTCAGCAGTGACAATAAGGCACCTTGCACTCTTGAGCGTGTGACTAAAAAGTGGATTCTCCAGAAATGGCAGGTCATTTTAAGCAGGAATATTGTGGATTTGTTGAAAACAGGCAGTAAAACAGCGATCTGAACGCTTGTCGAAAAACTAGAGCTGTCAAACGATTACATTTTTTAACTCATTCACTGCCATTTGATGGTTATATACGTAAAAAAAAATCATTTTATCTATTTATTTTACAGTAGTTTGAAAAAATCTGTTTTATGTAATGTTTTAGTTTTGTGAACAAACTGGGACTTGCAAGAAACAGCTCGAAGCCTCTGAGAAATAAAAAATTGATTACTATTGGATTTGGCCAAACTGCTAACTTGTTGTATCTCAATTTTTTTGCTTGCAAGTCAGTTGAAAAATGATTGGAATGACAGATCGTACCTAAAAAAAAAAATTAAAAAAAAAGTTGTTTCGCTTCCATTGGGTCACTTGTGCCTTTCATTCACAAGGCAAGTCAATATGCTCCATGCAAAACAAAAAACAACATTTAACTAATTTACTGCCATTGACGGCTATAGACGTCAAAAAATAATTTAAACTATTTCTATTAGTTTCGCATTTTTTTCCACTTTTGTTAACAAGAGTATGAAAACCTAGATTTTTTTAATTGTACATTTAGAACGGATATAAAATTTGTGATTAATCGTGAGTTAACTATTGAAGTCATGCGATTAATAACGAGTAAAAATTTTAATCGCCTGACGCGGCAATATTTTTTAATAATCATCTCGTCAGGCATTTTTTTTTTAAATTGTAATTAATTGCATGACTTCACTAGTTAACTCAGAATTAATCACACATTTTATATCTGTTCTAAATGAACATTTTCATACTCACTCTTGTTAACAAAAGTGGATTTTTTTTAAACTAATAGAAATAGTTCAAATAAATTTTTGACGTTTATAGCCGAAATTTGATTAATCACGATTAATCGCTTAATAAAAAAGGCTTTTTATTAACATTTTTTCCCGCCAAACTTGAAGAGCACCGGTTATGTGTTAATTTTTTTGACATTTAATGTCACATTTTTTGATCCACTGCACACGCTCATCCTCCTCTTTTTCTAATGAGTTAATTACTTGCATAATTTAAAATGGAAAAAAAATGACCCCATTATTTTTGACATGAACAAATATTCTAAATGTGATACGCAAACATTTATCAAATGCTTTACTTTAATGCATGTAATGATGTTTATTGCTCAAACATAACCAGTGCTACCTTAAACGTAGCCATCCGCTGTCACGCTAAAGGATGGTCAAAATTAATAGTGCGATTAATCTGCGTTAATTCATGATTAATGCAATATTGTTTTGTGAATAATTAATCAGTTAACACTTTGACAGCAATATAAAAAAACTACAGTAAATATGTATAAAATATGTAGGCCTATATACAGCAGTCTGTAATCCCCCTTGAAGGAGTGTAGTAAACATGATTAATAATTTGAAAAAGCTTTTGAAGATATCTTCTGAAAAGTATCGTAACAGAAAGGCTCGTATTGCTCAGTCGTTCCAATTACAGCTATAGGAAGAGCTTGAAGCATCAGGGACCTTGCACATATGGAACTGATATCTTACAGTAGACCCTCTAGAGCCAGTGATTTAAATAATACGATTCCACAGCTGCAGAGGTAATTAACAGTCTAAATCTCCCCCCCCCCCCAAGCCCTGTAAGCCACTTTCAGCATGCTTGTGTTCCACTGGGATGATACGCTCTTTGATTTAATTTTTTTTTAAAGATCATCTCTCTTGTCTGGAGGCAAGTTGTGGTATTTATTGTTAAAAAAGAAAAACAATACAGTCTGCCTCACAGTGAAAAGCTACTAACTCGGTTTTAATCTCGTCTCTGACCTTTCTGTGTCAAGTTTGCACTCCCGGCATTCCGATTTCCTCACACCTTCCGAGAACATGCACGGTGAGGTCATTGAAGACTGGGAATTGCTTATAAGTGTGACTGCTATGTCCAGTGTGATGTACTTTGTAGAAAAATGACCGCAGTGAAGTCATGTGTCGAGGTTTTAATGCGGAACAAAAAAAAAACAGCTTTGACTTGTGTGTATGGCACTTTTGGTGGTGGTGTCATTGACCTTTAAGCAATCTTTGGCTCAAGGATGCAGAACTGTGCATCACTGTCAGTCACTATACTGTAAATGTAAATCTTTGGTCCTTCCTCGGGTCTCCTGACGGCCTCACGGCTCTGGCCGGGTTCTGAAATGTTCGGTTTAGGTGAACGGTATGGGATTTTTTAATAGGTTTTAGGTGAACTAATGAATACAGACACACACATGCACATACACATTCTCACCCACATACAAAATAAAAATAAATAAATAAATAATTAAAAAATAAATAATTTAAAAATTTTTTTTTAAAAGAGAGCAATGATGATGACATGTCAAATCGGTAAAATTACCGAATGAACAATACTGAGCTCTCCAAAAAACAAAATAAAACTATACTGTAAATGTTTTTCATCATCAGTGGTTGTGAAAATTACAAACTTTAAATACTTTGTTTCTGTACTGGCAGATTTTAAAGGAACCTGTACTTTGCTAATCGAGTATTTATTTTTGCTGATGACTTTGAAGTTACTCCCCAAATTTGAAAATAGATACAGCGGGACCTCGGAGTTTGAACGTCCCGGAACTCGTACAAATCGGACTTCAACCACCAAAAATCGGGGTAAAAAAATGCCTCGGAGTTTGAATTCATTTTCGGAGTTCGAACACCCAAGCAAAGCAAGCTAAGCTGAACGTACCTTGAAAACGGGTAGCCGAGTGAAGCCGAACAATCAGATCGTGAATACTCCCGGAGGTGCTCCATACTCGCGAGTGCATTTTGATTTTTCCACGACAATTTTCTACGCCATGGGCCAAAAGAAGGACAAAAGTGCCAGTGGTGGCAAAGAAAAACATACAGTGCCACAAACCAAAGTGGAATTAGGAAGGAGATTATTGCGCCGTTGTAACTACTTCTGTAAATACTGGCACGAAGACCCCCTTTAGCTGTTCAACAACGTGCCTGACGTTAACGCAGCAAACTCAAACACAAACTCGGCACTAATGCCATCACACCACAACAAAAAAGGTAAGGTATTTTTATTGTTTAAATACTGTACTGTAAATGTAAAAAAACATGAATAGAAATTTGTCACGGTAGCACGGAGTGTAGGACCCAAATGCAGGGAGGCAGGAGAACCACGGCAGGGATGCATGTTATACTGAAAACGATTTATTTAACAAAAAAACGCTAACAGGTGTACTGGGTGATCAAAACCAAGAAATATCTGAAAAGACCAAAAATCAAAGGAGCAACAAAACACCAGTGGTGATAGCGACAATGATCCAACCAAGACTGAAGGGAGACAGGAGACTATATAGACACACACTAACGACACAACAAGACACACCTGGAGCAAGACACAAGTGGCTGAGGGCACTGATTGGTTGACACGAGGAAGGGCGGGATTACACTCAACAAGACCAAGGGAGACACACAACCAAAAACACAAACCAAACATGAGAAAATTAAAATAGGAATTTTCTGTGTTTGCACCTTGGGAACGGATTAGTTGCATTTACATTATTTTCTATGGGAATTTTTTCTTTCAGAGGTTGAACAATTCGGACTTTGAACACTTCGCAGGAACGAATTATGTTCAAATGACTGTATATTGTATGTACTTTCCGCACTTTAATATGCCAAAATTGGCTTGTTATTAACTGAGGAGCGATAAAGTAACTGTATTTAGATTTTGATTGATTGACTGATTTGGATCTTGGGGACTTGGAGGAACATGTACCAGGGAGCTTTACTATTTATTTGTGTGTATATTTTCTTTAAGTTATCAAAATGGTTGTAAATAATTGAAAGTAAAACATCATTTTTACTTGTGTACTTGACTAAGTTTGTAATTTTACTGCTACCGGTCTTTTTTTTTTAAATTTAATTTTAATGTATATATATATTTTTAATTATCTGCACTTAAGTAGAGAGCTTGACTCGATAGAGATGGGAACAACATTTATCTCTAGCTACTAAATCACTCAAATCATTTCATTAAAAGGATCCCCTCTAAAGATTTGTTCACAGAATCATTCACTGATTAGTCATAGTTCATGATGAATTCTTAAAGTTCACATTCACTCTGTTGCATGGTTACTGAGGGACCGTAGTACAAAGTCTTGGCATTCATCAAATCGTTTAAATCAGGAAATGCAGTGAGATTTAAAAACAAACATTACATTAAAAAAAGTCATGTAAAAATGGTTTTAAATGTGTATGTTAGTTTTTTTGTGGATCACCTTATTAGCCGTTAGCTTGGAGGAATGGATGGTAGAGTGTCCGCCCTAAGACTGGGAGGTTGCAGGTTCGATCCCGGCCGGGTCATACCAAAAACTGTAAAAATGCCTCCTTGCTTGTCACTCAGCATTAAGGATTGGAATTGGGGTTTAGGTCAGCAAATGATTCCCGAGCGCAGTCCCTGCTACTGCTCACCGCTCCCTCAGGGGATGGGTCAAATGCGGTGAACGAATTTCACCCGACAATCTGTGGTACTTTAACTTTACTCGTGGCAGAATCAGTGGGTGTCGTCATTTACTGAGTGCTACATGTTGTTCATTTGCAGTGAACGACTCAAGTCATGTTCAGTCCTTCCCCCTACCTTCATCGTTCAATAAGATTATTAAGAGTAGCACTTACTACTTATCTGGTGGTTGGTTAAAAAAAAAAAAGACAACAGGATCTTACAATTGACCCAAATGTGTCAATTTAGCTATGTTAAATGTCCCATCACAATCAAAAGGCTGAATTTGGGGTAAGTAGGACAAAGTAAATAGAAAAAGTACCGTACTGTCATAGAATACAATTATATACACTCTAAAAAACAATTAGGTCCAAAATAACCCAAAATGGGTCAAGAATGGGCCAATGCAACTTTTTGAGTTAATAACCTGCAAAGCCACCCCATTTTATGATTAATTTCATGACTTATTTATTTAACTCAACTTTTTGGGTTAATTGAATAACCCGATTAAATTGAGTCAAAAAATTAATCGGCCTAAATTTTCCACAAGTAACCCAATTTTGGGTTGTTTTATGGGCTATTCCTTTGACCCAACTTTTTAGGTTGATTAAAACTCATTTGCTCCCAAAAACGTATAAATACGTTCTATTTTAAATATTAACATGCAAGTTGTAGTACTACTATTATGAGGCCAAGCTAGTTTTCCGATACATCAGTATTTCCTTATTTTTTTTAATGAAGAGAGTATTGAAAACTTGGCGAGCCAATTATGCAATCAATTCATACCTCACTGTCATGTTCTAACCAGACAAATAAATGGAATCTTTATTATGCTGCTCACGCTAGCAAAAAACAAGCTCTTAATTCTCCCTTAATGCGTCGGCGTCCCGCTATCCTTTATATTATAACAATCCCGTGTTTGCTCATTGTTTGAATTCTCTGCCATGCCGTTGTTACAGGGTCACACCGTATCTGTATGCGTAGTGGAACATGTCTAGGTGTGTGTACGTGCATGCCCATTGATAATGGATTGTGCTTCAGGTCTATTGGGGAAGATTAGAAGAGAACGATCAAAGTGGAAAGAAGATAAAATGCTTTAAATTCCTGCACTGCAAAGATAATTCAAAGAGAAGGTGAATAAAACAATGATGAAGAGGTGCTGCAATAAAGAGGCTGATCGTGCAGGAAAAAAAATAAAAAGCTTGTTCCCCTTGAACGGGGGCAGGACGGTTTGTGGACCCGGACTGATGGGAAGCAGGCGGGGAGAGGGGTTGAGATAGACGGGCGGAGAAAAAAAAAAGAGAGAGAGAGCCAAAGATTGGTATCACTGGAGAGGGAGGAGGGTATCGGCAAGGTGAAGGGAGGGAGCGGGACGAATAACAATACTGAAAGCACCGAGAGCGCCAGAGGCAGGGAAGAAGACATCGAGCGAGGGGAGTGGAAAGAGGGAGAGGCTGAATCCAGTGCTGCGATGAATAGAAGAGGACCAGGCAGAGGAACGTGACAGAGAGGGAGGAAGAAGAGCAGGACGTCGCGATGGTGCAAAACATAAAGCCACATGGGGGGGCGAAGACAAGAGTTAAGACACGAGAAAGTCTCTCTGCAAGATGACTTGGCGGTTTGGAGGGAAAATCACCTGTCTTGTTCGTTGCGCTGATGTTTTTTTTTGGACCGTCTGCAGCATTTCGACTGCTTGTACTGTTTGACCTTCCTTAGTCAGCAAGCAGAGTGACTGCGGGGAAAAGGAGGGAAGCATAACAGGGAGTGTCAACGGGTGCAACTAGTAAAGTGGAGTAGTAGCGGAAGGAGTTGTTGCATAGCTTTATCTTGACGCCAAAAACCTTCTTCACTACATACCTTACCTGGAAGTTCTAAGCAGCTTGGAAATTGCAATTGTGAGACTATTGGACACCAAGATTTTGGGGTAGGACATTCATTTTGGACTTTAAAAAAAAAAAGAGCAATGGATGTGCCAGGCAACCCCAAAGGGTGTCCTGCGAGCGGTCCTCGGGCGGAAGACCCTCGAATGGTGGAGGTTCGAATGGGGGAGAGAGAGCCACCATTGAGGATGTCACCCTTTCGTATGCTCCGTGTGCTTGACTCGTGCCGTCCTCCGGGAAGCCGGATTGGTGAGTGGTCTTCGCTATTATTGATTTGCGCTCTTCCAATGGGAGGAGGATGATTGGATGAAAACAGTTCTAGGAATTTCTCATTTGAAATGTTTATTGCAGGGTTGTATGGAAGCACTGCCAATGTAGAGTAAACATTTTTGACTGGCAAGTACGTTCAAACGTTTGTGAGTATGTTCAAATGTATTCGTAAATATGTTCAAACGTACTCAAAAGTACGTTCGGACATACTCGCAAATCGCGAATACGTTCAAACATACTCGGAAATACGTTCAAATGTACTTGTAGGCTAAATGCTACAAACAATTCAGCTATTTATTTAGGTAATACTTGCACATGTTCGAGTGCAAAAAACACTTATTTTTAAGCATTTGGCCCACATTATACCAATACGTTCGAAAAATAAGTGATATTATTATTTATTATTCCCGTATGCCTGCAGTGCATGATTTAGGTTCGGAATTATGGGGGAAATATGCTATTTTTGTAGCATTTAGCCGACAAGCACCTTCAAACGTATGCGAGTATGTTCAAATGTATTTGCGAGTCACAAGTATGTTTGAATGTGTTTACGAGTACGTCTGAACGTATTTAAATACGTTTGATTGCATTACGTTTGAACGTACGTATTTAAAGGATAACTCAACACTAAATCAACTTCTTTCTTTTTTTTTGCTGATTAACTGTATAAACTGGTGTCTACAAATGTTGTCTACATGTCCTGTTCATTACTTTGACATTTTAGTGCATGTTTGTTGAACGCCTAACTCTTTTACCACCAAAAACGTTTAATAAATCCAAATGAATGCCGCCAAAAACGTTAATTGACGTTAATTACGTTTTTTTTTTCTCAATGGGCAGTGGAACTGCCTAGTGAATGGGCTTGTGAAATCACAAACACCCACTAACTATGACCAGCAGATGGCAGCATAGTCCTCTTTTTAATGAGCTCCCGGTAGTATGAAATAACAATGAAACATGACAAATCTGATGAAATAGAACATTTTCAAGGATGAGGTGAATGATCAAAGCGTTTTTCACATTAGATCTAATTCACAGAATGTCACCAAACAAAAAATATTCGTGTCAAAGTCACTGATATGCAGAAAATGTATCCTATCACAAAAAGCTTTTCAATTTTCACTCAATGTCATTCAAATGACCTATTTTCAAACGTGATTACTAAAGAACGGAATAAGGCATAAACTCACTTTTTTTTCTAATAAAAGAATGGAACGCGATCTTTCATGTGGTACCCACCATGTTTATTTAGTCAGAGCACACAATATTCTGTTTGCCTTGAAAGATGAGTTAAAATGCTCAAAATCGGCTGGCACTGTCGGGGATAACGCATGACAGCAAAAGAGTTAAATTCGGACCGTGTGTTTGGTGCCATCTTCAGGTAACACACTGGGTTAAACTCAATTTAGCTGTTTGTCCTCTCATTACACGAGACGATACATACTACGTCACTTGTTCCGCATGAGGTAGTCACCCCCCCCCACCACCCACCGGCTCATTCCCGTACACGCCTCCTTAAACGACTTTTTGGTGAGTTGCTGCTGTCAATCACAGCCAGGCCACGCCCAACCCAAGGGTCCTCCAGGCAACACCCCCATTTGAGCGCTGATTTCAAATTTTAGCGAGGGGCGGAGCAAGAGTCTCACTTCCAGTTATCTCTTAAATACGTTTGATTGCGTTTAAATATGTTCGAATGCGCTCGCAAAAAAGTGTTTACTGACTTTGGCAGTTCCGTGTTTTTCCGTAGGGTTGAGTCAGTAATCATACAAGTGATTTCATGAATTTTATTTAACATTTTATTAGTCGGAAAAGGATGGCGTGCCCTCTCCAAGCTCTCGATTTACCGGTCGATCTACGTTCCTGCCCTCACCTATGGTCACCAGCTGTGGGTCGTGACCGAAAGAACAAGATCCCGGATACAAGCGACCGAAATGAGTTTCCTCCGCAGGGTAGCCGGGCTCTCCCTTAGAGATAGGGTGAGAAGCTCGGTCATCCGGGAGGGACTCAGCGTCGAGCCGCTACTCCTCCAAGTTGAGAGGAACCAGTTGAGGTGGCTCGGGCATCTGGTTGGGATGCCTCCTGGACGCCTCCCTGGGGAGGTGTTCCGGGCATGTCCTACCGGCAGGAGGCCCCGGGGACGACCCAGGACACGCTGGAGAGACTACGTCTCTCGGCTGGCCTGGGAACGCCTTGGGATCCCGTCGGAGGAGCTGGCTGAAGTGGCTGGGGAGAGGGAAGTCTGGGCTTCCCTGCTAAAGCTGCTGCCCCCGCGACCCGACCCCGGATAAGCGGAATTAAAGACGGAACAGAACGAAAATTTTATTAGGCAGTGTAATGAATCGAGATGTGGTACGTCGCTTTCTCCCGTGTTCATTCTCTAACTCAAACTTGAATCAATCCGCTCCAAAATATTATTCCAATGTAGATGAAGTCGGCTTCTTCCAGGCAGTTTAGCTAGTTATAACGCGAGTTGTTCAAGTTCTTCTTTTGAATATTTTAAGAACTCATTTACTTGTCAGCACAATGACTGCAGCAGCTCTATTCTTGCACACTCTAAATTTAGAGGCTATTCCGTCCCGAGCTTAAAATCACTTTCAGAGCCAGAGAGGATCTTAAAAAGGATGATTTGGTTCAAAGTATGCCAATAACAGAAGGTGAATGGTTTGTGATCAGCGGCTTGAAATTGTACCAGGGTACCCTCGAGCAACCTCGAGGCTGGGACCAGAAATCCAAAACCTATTACTCATTTTTTTTCTTAAAGTGTGTTTTATTGCATGGCAGTATGTGTATTCAAACAAAGTGGAAGATAAAACCCGCACACGTATGTCCATAGTGGGATGTCAACAGCCCACGGCGGGCCATCCAGGCCCCACGCGGGGGAGCCAGCAGGATCTCCTGACATTTACTATCTGCTATGGAAAATACCAAGTTACAGAGGCTGTTTACAGGAGCGACACATGCATCATTTCTCGGAATGTTTCGAGACACAAGTGGTGGAATTTTTCCTTTCGCATAAGATGGCTTATCTCACCGACCCACATCGCATGACTATTTACACAAATACAACCGCACACTGGATAGGCAACAAAGGCCCGTATCCCACTAAGTAGTAATTATTACTAATGTATTCGGCGCTTGCCCTTTTAATGAGTCTGTGCTCATGTGCGTGTGTCATGAGGTGGCTTATCCTGTTTGAATGTCTTCTTCTCTCACTCAGGTGTCAGTTCACTCGGGTTTAAGGTTTCACCGCTGAGGTGGTGAGCGCTAATGCCTGATATCAATACTGGCTACTCAGCTTTCTGAAGAAATTCAATTCTGTAAGCATATCCTCTCATGCTTTTAGTCCATTGGAAGAATGCATCGATTGTAAACATTAACGGCTAGCCGTGACTGAAGTTTTGTAGCTAGTGTTATACATGATTTTGTCACTCGTATTTGGAGAAACGGTGCTTTATTTATGTTCAAACATACACATTTTTACCAATTTAAAAAGCAACATGTTTTTCCTCTACATACTTGGTGCCTTGAAATAAGACTTTGATTAGTTCCGTGACCACACCATTATTATTATTTTTTAACAATAAAACCAACACGATAATATTGTATTCTATGAAAGCATATAGTGAAACCAAATAGAAGTTAACTCTTTGACTGCCAGACGTTTTCAGAAACGGGATGTCGCCAGTGCCAGCCGATTTGAGCATTTTGACTGATCTTTCAAGGTCCACAGAAAATGTTGTGTTTGGACTATGGAAACACACATACTACCAAATGAAAGATTGAACTCTCATCTTTCATCAGAAAAAAAAGTTTGTTTCTACCTTATTCCGTTCTTCAGTAATCAACAATAGAAAATGGTTAGTTTCACCGAAATGCTCTGTTTTGAAACAGAAAGTGGAGAAAAAGAGCTTTTTGTGAAACGATGTTATTTCATGCACTCTAGTGAATTGTACACTTCTTTTTGTCCATGAATGATGCCACAAACACCTAAATAGTGCTTTACTTCTGTAATACACCACCACCAACAATGAAAAAGTGTTTATAGTTTGCAAAATACGTCTTTTAACGTCTTTGGCGCTCCTCCGTAGGTTTTTGCAGAACGTCATTTAACGTCTTTGGCAGTAAAAGAGTGAAACCATTTTTGCCACTTTTTTTTTTTTTTGCTTCATTTCAGTGGATATTGTGCTCCTCCTTCTGGTCTGCACATCTTGGCCACCTGGGGGCGGTATAATACATACATACGTAAACACATTACGTGGTGACATCGCAAATAATCTCTAAGGGTGTTTTACATTGTTTATTAGCATTACTGTAATGTAGCATAAGGGATACATATATGGAACTTCCTGAAATGATGACCACAAGCCACACATGACCAAAAATCCCTCTCCGATAATGTCATCCCGCTCCACAACTAACCCAATCACTTCAGCTGTCTTGCCCTCAATCTGTCTCGTAGCTGATGTGTTGCAGACATGATTTTCTTTTCCACATCCCTTTACGTCGCCGCTGACGTTATCCTACCTCTCATTTTCTCTTTGTCATACAAGTCCATGGGTGTCAAACTCATTTTAGTTCAGGGGCCATATTCACCCCGATCTCAAGTGGGCCAGACCAGTAATATAATACCCTCATAAGCTATGAATAAGGAAAATAACGAATGTTCCCATTTTTTAAATTGAAAATAATTACAAGTACATTTGGGAAATAGTCACATTGATTATTGTCTTGTGAATCTTTTTTTCAAATCATATCTGGAAAAAATATAAAAGGGTTCCACCAAACTAACCTCTTTTGAACGGAAGCCATTAACTGATATTTTGCAATACGCAGGTGGTATTTACTTTCGCGGAACTGTATTCGTCACACTGCAAGGGCGGCACAAAAATTTATATGAAGTAGGCTTATTTTGCTCCTGAAACTTGACATCTTTTAGTCTTTACAGGTGAAGTAACAGCCAATTTCAGAACTTCAATTAAGTGGTCAACAGTAGTGGGGGGAATCTTTGAATGTCTAACGATTCGATTTTTTTTTGGTCTGCGATTCGATTCAGAATCGATTATCTGGGCCTGCAAATCGATTTTCGATTAGGAACAATTTTTGATTCAAAATGATTTGATTGACAGTGATTTTTGCTTGCTTGCTACTCGCGGCACTTTTATCACTCAAAAGAACGGCTCCACACTGCAAAAAAACAACTTTTATTGGAATAACTTGATTGTGACTTTTTCCTTCTACTCTCTAATGTGGCTACAACTTAACAGTGTATTAGACCGCGTGGAACCACACTGCCCCTAAGTGGCCAAATCGGGTACAACATGAACAGCGCTCCAAAAAAAGGCACACACAGGCACTTTTATCACTCAAAAGAACGGCTCCACACTGCAAAAAAAACAACTTTTATTGGAATAACTTGATCGTGACTTTTTCCTTCTACTCTCTAATGTGGCTACAACTTAACAGTGTATTAGACCGCGTGGAAACACACTGCCCCTAAGTGGCCAAATCGGGTACAACATGAACAGCGCTCCAAAAAAAGGCACGCACAGACAAAGGCAAGACAGTATAAAATAATTTTAATAAAATCGATTTTGGGACATTTAAAATCGATTCTGAATCGTACTAAATGAGAATCGCGATTCTTATGAGAATCTATTTTTTGGCACACCCTTAGTCAATAGTGGACAAAATGAGCAACAATAGTTAATTTGATTGAAAATTTGCAGTTACTGTGTTGTAACCCTACGGGCCAAATTGGCTTACCTGATGTGCCGATTCTGGCCCGTGGGCCATATGTTTGTAACCCGTGCTCTCGTCCCTGCTCGTGTATTGTTTAAAATGTCTTAAGCACCCCCTGTGTCACGTTTACTGTGAGCTTAAACGTTTGGATTTTCAGCAGCCAAAGTCGTTTCAATCAGAACAAACAAACATGCACTTGTCCACATCTGCGTGTCACATTTCTCAGCAACCGTCGAGGTTTTGACATCACAAATCTTCCACAGAGAGCCCCCTACACACACATTCACTAATACACTGCATTCTGGAGGAGGCGGCCCTGCCTGCTGCAGCGTGATTCATTAATCAGATGGATTCAGGAAGGGTTTGTGCGGTGGTGGTGGTGGGGAGGGGGGCAGCAGGCAGAGATGAGAAAGCTTCCATTGCATTCAGGGTAATATCGATCTCGGATCTCCTCCTCTTACCGATGGAAATTTATACTCACTTGACAAGCAGCCAATGCATTGACCGCAATATACTCCATTTTCTGACAACCCGACTGCTATAAAGCTTTAAGATGACAGTTTGTGTTTCTGTGCAAACTTTTTTTTCCCTTTTCTGTCTGTTACAGGTATCGTCCATGAGAATGTGAAGATGGGCTCGGATGGCGAGAGCGATCAGGCTTCCGGGACATCTTCTGATGAGGTCCAGAGTCCCGTAAGGGTCCGTATGAGGAACAACAACCATCGACGAATCTCTAATGAGGTACAGGAAGTTATAAACGATGAGTGCACCTGGCACACAGCCTATTTGGCTTCAGTAGCTCAAAGATGCATGTGGTGCAATGTAACTGTTTGCATAGAGTTAATGATTTCAGGACACTGTCCTGTTTTTGTGACCACTTGTAAAATCCAGCGACTCGTGCTTTGAAGTGACTTGGCCACGCTGCAAAAAGTGCACACTTTTCATCTTGTGTTAAATGTTATATATATGTAAAACTGCACAGGGTTATGCTAAAAGCCTCAGACTACTAACTGAATTAAATGATGAAAAAATATAGCAATTTATGTTGATTAACTCATTCAAACCCAACAACGTGAAAATACGTTTTTTAATACTTTGTCCTTCACTCCCAAAAACATATTTATGTTTTTTTTAAATGTTTATTTTTATTTTTATTTTTTTATGCAAGAGCATCCAGAAGGCTTTGATGTAGCTTCTGACATGTAGAGGTGGCTTAAACCAATTGTACTTATTACAAAAAACGGCCAGCGGGTGGCAGCAGAGTATAAGAGATCAGTCAGGGCCATGTTGCGACAAGCTGTTTTTGACAGGGTTTTCACCAGGAAATGTGAATATTGCTGAAAATTAGCTATATTCTAATGCAAAACTCCTTTGGTCCCAAAAACGTATAAATACGTTCTATTTTATTTAAATATTACTATGCTCCCAAAAACATATTTATGTTTTTTTTTATTTTTTTTATGCAAGAGCATCCAGAAGGCTTTGATGTAGCTTCTGACATGTAGAGGTGGCTTAAACCAATGGTACTTATTACAAAAAACGGCCAGCAGGTGGCAGCAGAGTATAAGAGATCAGCCAGGGCCATGTTGCGACAAGCTGTTTTTGACAGGGTTTTCACCAGGAAATGTGAATATTGCTGAAAATTAGCTATATTCTAATGCAAAACTATTTTGGTCCCAAAAACGTATAAATACGTTCTATTTTAAATATTACTATGCTCCCAAAGACATATTTATACGTTTTTATTGCTAGAGCATACAGAAGGCTTTGATACAGCCTCTGAACTAAAGAGAATGCATGAAGCAATGGTATTTATTACAAAAACGGCCAGCAGGTGGCAGCAGAGTATAAGAGATCAGCCAGGGCCATGTTGCAATAAGCTCTTTTTGACAGGGTTTTTTATATTGCTGAAAATTAGCTATATTCTAATGCAAATTGCTGCATAGCGGAAACAGATACAAATGTACCTTTTTTTCTAATGAAAGAAGAGACTAGAGTAGGTTCCATGTTTTTATAGCAATAGAACACAATATTCAATATTCAATATCCTTGCAAAATCAGTCAAAATCCAGTAATACATAATGCTAATAAGAGGTTATTATAGATGACGTGACTTGACTATACATTTGTTATTATAGACCGCTCAGATTATTTTTAAGACACTGTTAAATTGAATTTTCATGAAGGAAAACAGGCAAATAAAAAAAATCTGGCTTTATTTTCAATGGCTCACCTGCTCCCTCTGCCTCCATTGAGTTGGCGATGGGTTTCGTCTTCACGCTGGATTACATCTTAGTTGTGGGATGGACGAGTTTCACTCCCAAACAGATGTGCACCCCCCACTGTGCTAAATAAAACAGACTATTTAATGACTGTCTGTACCAAAACCCACATTGCCATCAAACCCCAACTGGAATCGCAAAGTAGATAAGCGCCATCTGCCTTCGTGCCCACCATTTACGCCCTACGCGGTTAACGGCATTGTGAGTGTGCAAAATACACATGCAATGAAAACAATTCAATATTTACAAATGCCATTTAAAAGGTGGTGTATGTAAACCTATGTATTGATTGGAATCAAAATGAGCTTATTTATCGTTACCGTATGGACAAATGTTATGGCGAGTATGTAAACATGTCAAGTCAAGCAGCCGCAGCTGTCACAAAGTGTTTACAAAACACACAATATCAAACATTAACGATACTGTAATACAATCCAACAAATGTTTTTTTTTTCATTCCTGCATACGCTTTGTTGTTTAAGTGGCTATAGAAGATGAATGATTTTTTTTTTTTAATTTGGGTCCCGGCACTGCCACAATCAAAAAGCATGGCAGCTCAGTTAATTGACAAGTCTAAATCAGGGGTGTCCAAACTACAGCCAGGGGGGCCATTTACGGCCCACCATTCATTTTTCAGGGGCCCGCAGCACATACTAAAAACACCATTTGACATGGCCCACAAGGCTAGTTAAAAAAAAAAAAGTGGCGTGAGAAGGGAGGGTGTTGAAAATACTACGAATAAATTGGTTTGAATGCTGTCAAACTTTTTCAGATAAGCAAAAACATAAACTAATTACGACTAAAATAAAATGTTAATGCTGTGGTGAAGAGAATTAAATTTTAGAAGGCAAAAAATGTTTCTTCCACTTAGGAACATTAATGATCTTCAAGTAACTTTCTAAAATGGTCAGTTTGCTAAAGTTTGCTCTTGTTTTGGTTTTTAATTTGGAGATGGAATTCGGTCACTGTTCATTTCAGATGCAGGGCTCAACCAGCCTGAAATCTTCAAAACTATTTCATATTTTCTTAGGACCTTTAACAGAAAGCTGTTATGTAGCCGTTTTTTCAAAATAACAGATGCTATAAATAATGGAAAATATAAAAAAATATATAATTTCTTGCTTGCTTGATTTCATTGTATTTAATAAGTTAAAGTTGAAGAGTCTTTCCGCCTTGCCTAAACAAAATTGTCAAGATAGAATTGTAGAAAATGTACTCAACAAAAATATAATTGCAACACATTTGTTAACTGAACTCAAAGATCTAAAACTTCTTCCAAATACACAATATCACCATTTTTCTCAAATATTGTCCACAAACCAGTCTAAATCTGTGATAGTGAGCACTTCTCCTTTGCCGAGATAATCCATCCCACCTCCCAGGTTTGCTGTATCAAGATGCTGATTAGACACCATGATTAATGCACAGGTGTGCCTTAGGCTGCCCACAATAAAAGGTCACTCTGAAAGGTGCAGTTTTGTTTTGTGTTTTTTTTGTATCCCCAGACCCCACCCCAATAAATAAAACTACATCTTTCAGTGTCCTTTATCGTGGGCAGTCTAAGGCACACCTGTGCACTAATCATGGTGTCTAATCAGCATCTTGATATGGCACACCTGCGAGGTGGGAAGGATTATCTCGGCAAAGGAGAAGTGCTCACTATGGCAGATTTAGACAGTGAGCAATATTTGAGAGCAATTGTGATGTCGTGTATGTGGAAGAAGTTTTAGATCTTTGAGTACATCTCATAAAAAAAAGGAAGCAAAAAACAAAAGTGTTTTTGTGTTAAGTAGATGAGGAATCCAGATTTGGTTTTATAGCTAAGGTGTCTAAGCCCAACAACCTTTGATCGAAGAGACAACATCCCGGGGTGTATTTTTGACACAACTCTTGTGTTTGGATCCAATGAGCGGTTAGCAGCGCGTGTATGATGCCGTGTTTTAGGCATACTCAGCAACATCACAACAGGATTTACTCGTGATCCGAGCAATTGTGATATTGTGTATGTGGAAGAAGTTTTAGATCTTTCAGTTCATCTCATAAAAAAAATGGAAGCAAAAAACAAAAATGTTTTTGTGTTAAGTAGATGAGGAATCCAGATTTGGTTTTATAGCTAAGGTGTCTAAGCCCAACCTTTTATCAAAGAGACAACATCCCGGGGTGTATTTTTGACACAACTCTTGTGTTTGGATCCAATTAGCGGTTAGCAGCGCGTGTACGATGCCGTGTTTTAGGCACACTCAGCAACAACATCACAACAGGATTTACTCGTGAGAGTATACCTGTTGGATATGATTAAGTGCCTTGCTTAGCCATCTCTCTTGTTTGTGTGGCGTGGTCAAGACCGCTGGTCTCGGCGTGTCTGTGAAAAAGAAGCTGGAGAGTGATGAGCACAGCAACATTGTGGGAAATGCCTCTGGACGCACATGCTGGCCTGCTGTGAACAGTGGAAAGGACTAATTTAGACCATGTTTACCAGAGAGAGCCGGAGGAGGGAGGGGGGGGTGTGGAGTGACAGGGAGAAACACACAGGGCAGGAAGCAATTATGAAAATAGCAATGATTAGTGAACTGACAAAAGGCCGATCGCACATGTGAAGGAGAGACGGAGGACAAGATGGCAACGAGAGCCCAAGAAAAACAAACGTGTCCTCTCAGACAGCCCCGTCCATTGCCCCTTCCCCCAATGTGCCTTCCTCCTCTCGGGAATCTGTCCATTCCTCTCTCCTCTCCTCCTACTCCCTCCCTCCCTCCCTCCCTCCCTCGCCTCCTCTTTTTGTCCTGCCCTCCTCCTCTCTCTCGCCGAGCATGTGGATGGCACAGCGCTGTGGCTGGCTTGGCTGCGTGCGCGCAGTCATGTGGCAGCGCCGAGATGTGCGAGGGGCGACGGGCGCGCGTGTGTGAGTGCATTATAGAAAGACACGTTTAAGGAGGACAATGAGGGAGCTACTGGAGCTGTTCTGCATTGTGAGTACGGGTTGCACGCATGATCGCGTGAGTGGGGGGGGGTAAAAGGGGCATGAGTGTTTTTATGAGCCCGAGCCCATTTTGATTCTTTTCTATAACAATGTGTGGCCTTATTTGTTGCAATTCAAAGCAGTATGCGTGTCTGAAGGGTTTTTCCAGAGATGCTAATGTCAAAGTGATGTTTGTTGTGTTTTGCCGCTTTGAAACTGTGTGAATCACTCAGGTCAAAGCCCGACTGTCAGCGGATGTGTTTATGCCTCGTTTGTTCCTTCTCTGTTTGGATTTAGTCCGCCTGATGTCGCAGCACGGGAGTATATTTGCAAAGGGTGCGCGGTGGTTATACTCGGCTTGTATTTATGCTAGCCAGTGAGCAAAACCCGTCACTCTTTCATCTTCCTGCTAATGTTCACATTTAACCCCTAGGCGTTATTGTGACCATTTTTTTTTAGCTTTTTGTTGGTTCTGACCAAGCCATTTCAAAATAAAATACTGCCCACGGGTTAAACGCATCTAAGACGGCATATTGAGTACACGCGCACACGAACACCGTGAGGCTGCTGGGACGATGCCAGCCAGCCCCGCTGCCATGGAAACAACTTATGATCAGGATCTAACCATTTCACACATCCTACATGTGTACCACATTAGAGTTGTACATTATGGCAAACTGGCTTCATGCAGAATTGCCTTTGAGCAATATTTTTTCCCCCTCAAGTTAATGTAATTATTTGGTTAAAAATATCCCCCCTAGATGTGCTGCATATTTTTTATATGCAAACGCACTACTATTGAATTATTATTTTTTAACCGTGTCATTTAAATGCTCATTCACAGTTTTCAAATCAGATTTTTAAACACACAGAAGCAGAAGATAAAAGTGCCGATGAGAGGAAAAGCTACAAAGAGACCAGACAGATGTGTTCCAGATGAGCTCTGGAACTCGGTCACGCCGCCAAAAGTGTAGTTGGAAAATTAGTCACATGCAGCGTGAACGGCATTAACATTTTTCACAGCCATTCATAAACGATGACGGAGCCTGCAGCATTGATTTTATTGATCTGCCGCAAGTCGACCTGCAAGTGAAGAAAATGTGTCATCTCCATCTATTTTTCATATCAATTGTAGAGCATGAAATAGATCAAAGGGAAGTGAAATTGTCGAAAAGCCTCCAACAACCACAATGCACCGGGACCCGTAGCCTTGCAAGGCCGCTTTGAGGCCACTCTCGGCTCAGCTGTCGCTTTCACTTCGCTGGCTTTGATGACAACATTAGCGAGCGCTCCAGCCAAATGCGTGCTTGCAAACATTGCCAACATACAACGCGCGTTGATGTGAATAATCGACAGCATGAGATCATTTGGAAGCAACATGGAGACAATTTCTTTATACTGTACTGGAATGGTCATATGATTACAGAGAACTTCCAATTTTCTATTTTACAAGATTTTCATTTGTCTCAATGGTACAGTACCTTACACGTTTTCAAGATGTTCAGCCATTTGTTTTGCTTTGATTTGTGTGGGTTATTTTAAACAATGTAGCGTTGCCGTTATAAAGTCTCTCTTTAGCTTAATGCTAACAAACATTGTAAATCACCATAGAGGGACTAATGAATAGCATTGGTGTTGCCCTACAGTGGAACAGGCATATAAAAAAAAAACGGCTACTGTTACGGCAACTTCCTGTGTCTGGTGTGAAACTTTTCTGCCTATGTCTAGGTGGCCAACGCGCACACACCAAAAGGAGCAGCACAATGTATATTGAGCTGAAGCAAAAAAAAAGAAGAAAAAAAGTGTAAAATACTATTTCATTCTTTACATGCTATTTAACAAAATTATGTCAATATTGTATGTTTTTTTTAAGTACAATATTGAAGAATGCTATTGTTCTTATTAAAAACAAACATTTTGTTTTTTGTTTTTTTGGATTAATGCATTTTCATTAATTTCATGGGGAAAGACTATCTATCTATCTATCTATCTATCTATCTATCTATCTATCTATCTATCTCCTCCACTTTAGCTGATGTCAACTTGGCAAAAAAGAGATGAAAAGCGAGACCAACCTACGGTAGCTTTCTTTTAAGACCTTTAAGACGAGTTGCGATGCATTAAGATTTAGAAGCAGCATTATGCGCTGCACTGTATATTGTACTTCAAAGTCTGTTGACTCTTATCTAGTAGCTGTATTTGATTTGCGGATTGTTGTTTTTGAAATAATATTTTTGTTGAGTTTTTATAAGAAAATACTCACTGTGATGTTTTTTTTTTATAAATATTGCACACAAAAATTATCCATTTCTTTCCAAACTAAAACAATATTGAAACAAATAAAAATTAAACTAAAATGAAGCATAAAAAAAAACAACTAATAAAACCGAAAAAACCTTCTCTGAAATCTAATTAAAATTATCCAATACTACCTATAATGAAAATTCCCAAAACTTTCATAACCCTAATCGCAATGCACCACAGTACGTGTTTCAATGCATTATTCTTGTTATTCATTATTTTTGCTCCAAATATCATCTTATTTAAAACAGCTGTGGTCGTTCACCAACTCACATGCCTGCACAGTAATCAAGTCAATATTTTTATGGAAGCCTTAACCATAACAAACCATAACAACAGATGTCGCAAAACGACTTTTGAACTTCTTCAGTATTTGTCAAGATTTCATATGTTTTCTAACGATTACTCGAGACAAGGCTGAAAAGAAGCCAAATGTCCTCCAGCACAATACCCTACAATTAGGCCTATAAGTTAAAACAATGAATCACCACTAATGTATTTGTGAAAATGATGTCTTGTTTGTTTTCCTGCTTCCAACCAAGCCTCCCTTTCACTCACCCACTTGAGAACAAGATGGCGTCATCTCACCAAATTGTCTGTGTGTGTTTCAGGACATAAACAAACGTCTGTCTCTCCCAGCTGATATCAGGCTACCGGAGGGCTACTTAGAGAAGTTTGCCATGAACAGCCCGCCCTTTGACAAGCCCATGAGCCGCAGGCTACGACGCGCTTCATTGGTCAGTATTCGGCGTGCGTGCGTGCGTGCGTGCGCGTGTTGCATCTGTACATACGCTTGCTAAGCAGCTGCATATTATTCGGGTCTGCTGTGCATGTCTGCTGAGGTGCATTCATGACCAAATGTTGATTATTTTTATTTTTTTTATATATATACTCTGTGTACGTCTAAAATTGTTAATACGCTGTGCATACTCATTTTGAATATCTTGAGTTATGGCTTCCAGTTAACAATGGCTCAGTAGGGGGATGAATGAGTGTATTACGTATCCAGACAGAGAGCATTATGGGTAAGAAAGGGGGGGGGGGTGTGAGAGGAGTGGTTTGTTTTACAGAAATAGAGAGGTGGAGGATGGGGAGAAATGGGAATTTTTTTTATGAATATGCAGAGTATCTGCTATGCCTCATTGTGCTGCCACTGAATTAATGCTGCTCCTTTCACTCGCTCTTTTTTGTTGATGTTGGACACACACAGTCCTCCCTCCCATTCATTCACATGTGAACAGAATCATCTCTCTGCTCATCATCCTGATTTGCATTTTACATAACCAACAGCCTTGGTATTCTTTGAGAAAGAATAAAGGTTTGGCGCTCCCATCATCCATTATGGCGTTATTGTGGAGCAAGGCCAGCGGCCTCCCGCCGGCTCCCTCCTTCAAGCGCTTTAATGACGCAGCTTTTTTTTTTTTTTGCAAGAGCTTCGCCGAGATGAAAGGAAAGGATCTTTGAAGCGAGCTTTGCAAGGAAGACGAGAGGTTTACGGCGGATGAGAAGAAAGGTGGCGGGCACACCGATGCGCCTACGGGACGTTCAACGGCGTCAAACACACGCGTTCTTGAACGACTTTGACTTCTTTCAGGCTGTTGTTTGTACGGGATGTAACGGGAGGATCAATTATTCAGCAGATGTGCCATGCCGACTTAGATTAAACACCAGGACACCTTGAAGAGAGGCAAAGAGTAAGGACGATCGAGGCAAAGATGCAGGGAGGGATGAAAGCAGACTTAATTAGAAGGGGGAGTTTGCAAAGTTAAAAGTGCTAGCAAGATTTATACCTCACTAATCCCCTCCCCTTTCTTGGTAACATGACTCACAAATGTTTTTAGAATCGATTGTACAATGTACAATCCACCTGCTCTTTATTTTTCATTCACCTTTCCCAAAACAATCAGGTCACTTTTACAATCACACTCAATCACTACAGATTAGAAGAATAGTATTAATGGTATTAAACACTGTTAAATTACAAATTGAATGAAAAACTGGAAGACCCAAATGCAGGGAAGCATGCAAGGAGTAGCAGGGTGCATACTACATAAGTCTAAAAAAAAGTATTTATTAAAAAATAAAATGAGGAAAAAAAGCAAACAAGGTATGATAAAAAGCCAAATCAGCAAAAAACAAAAACACAAAAAAAACAAGGTACAAGGTAACAAGAAAAACGGAATAAAGTCATGATAAAATGCATGTCTAGATTAACATGACAGCAACATCGAACTGACAAAGACTAAGGCCCCGTCCACACGAAAGCCAGTTTCAATGTATCCTCATAACCGTTTAGGCTATTCGTCCACATGTTGGCGCGGTCTCAGAGCTCGAAACCGATCACTTTTGAAACCGGGCTCCAGAGTGGAAAGATTTCAAAACGCGCCCCCCGTACGCGTCCGTCTAGACGCCTTATGCAGGATACTCCTCCAGTGACGATGTAATGGTCGCAGCTTGATGACGTCTGCGCCAATTCTCGCGTGACTGCGCGCGAACCGTCAGTCCGTCAACAACAATGGCGGATAACCGTGTCATAGTTGTTTTGCGCAACCTCCTTAGCTTGCTTATGCTTTTGCAACAAACTATTTTGCTTCTTTATTCCCACGTTCAACAAGCGGTGTTGTACTTGAATCACCCGCCATTGTCACTTCCCCTGTGTTTGTCTTTTCCATGTTTGTTCTGTAGTTTGCAATAAAGTTAGGGGGGGAAAAAGGATTTGTCTTCTTCGCTGATTCTTCTTCTACGCTTTCCGTTAACTCCCTGTGTTTGCGCAACAGCGCCACTCCAGACTTGGCATATACATTACAGCCATTAAACGTCCTCAGCGTCTTCTTTTGGACACACGCAAGTCTTGAAACGCTTCGGTGTGTACGAGATTTGTTTGAAGAACGAAGCCGGCTTTGCTTCCGTCTGGACGGGGTCTTAAAGAAACCAGGGAACTATATACAAGCAAACTGACGAGATAACGAGGCCACACCTAGACGAGAACAGCTGGAAACAAAAACCTAACGAGCAGATAAGATGTGGAAAAAAGATACAGGGAAAATGCAACGAAACAAAACAAAATCTAATAATAAAAAAAAAAGTCAACAAAAACACAGATCACGACGCTCACATAGGTTTCTTTGGCATAATTGTTTTTTTTTTTTATCCACCTGTGAGAGATCACATTCAAAATGGGTTCGTGCGCTTGCCCAGTCACATTTGTGATCAGTAAATGTAAGGCCATAAATGGCAAGCGCACAAATGGTAATGGCCCGTGGACTTTTGAGTGCGCTCGTCCTTTGTTACCAAAACCACCAGCAAGTGTCGGGTGTCACGTAACATATGTGCCTGTTTGAAACCCGTCATCGGATCTTTCTTCACTCACTGTAATCCAAGCAAAGGTGGCCGCTATCCGATTTCCGAGATGCTTGTTGCCTTTAACCATCAATTATTCACAACGGTCCAGTGAAGCATGTGGGCGAGGGAGGAAGGTGTCGTTTTTGGGTTTTTTTGGTCTTTTTTTTTCTCAAACTCTCATCACAGCTCATAGCCAATTTTTTATTAAAAGCAGGCCACACTTCCTGTAGCCACCTCTTTTCTTGGCAAGCACTCTTCATCTAAACACTCTTCCCCCATCACACTTTATCAGCTGCACACAGTGAAACCTTTTCTACTGTCTCAATGAAGGGATGGTCTGGTAATGGACTCTCTTCCCAGCACACAATACATTTCATTGTTTGGCTTGGTTTTATGCCCCGCCCACGCAGATGCGCATTGAAATACAGAAAACGGCGATGTACCGGCATACTCCGATTCGGCGAACAGCTGGAGTCATCTTGAATTAGATGAGCCACAACAGACAAATGTACAAGCAGCAGGATGTTGCTTCCCACTACGTGCTGCCGGTGGTGCAGGCCCCGCGTTGGCAATAATGCACGTGTTTCCGATTTCATGAGTCACCGTGCGTCGCTTGTGTGGCAGCCCGCGCACACACGCGGACATTTCCAGTTGTCTTTTAGAAGAGATCACGTTTCGATTGAGGCCGGTTATTGCCATGGCATTCATTTTGGCGTCAACACTGAAGGTGTGTCAGTTGAGGAGGATCCAATGGATAAAGATTTTCCCGAATCAGCCTTGATACCGACAGATAGATGAGGGGAGGTAACGGCGTGTGGGATAATCACTGGCAGGCCTGTGGCTATCACAGCGTGAGATTGCTGCAGCCGTCTCTTATTCATGACCTCAAAACCAGAGGACATATATTATACTGTCATGTCTCTATTATCTTCATTTGGATGTAATGAATTCATCCGTTTCCCTATACTGATAAATGCTATATAGGCCTATTACCATTGCGCCAGGATGCTCTGCTCTCTGACCAATTTTTAATGGCATACGTTTAAATTAAAAAAAAATTTTTTTTTTAGAATAATAGCACAGATGCACTTAGTTATTCATCTTTATAAAAAAAAAATCATCGGCAACATTCCATTTATCACTCATTTTTATTTTTTATTTTTTGGGTGAACAATACAAATTTAAGATACAACTTTAAGTCATTCATCGACCATCATTGAAATTAATGGTAATGCCATTAATTCTTCCATTCCCCAAAAAATTACAAAAAATGTTAGGAATGAAACACTTTATAATGTTGTACATTATAAAACATATAGTTATAATAACAATTAAGTTGAAGTTAAAAGAAAAAAGTATGCTTGACGGTCTTGCTCTACATCTGTTTGTGTTGTGGCTCAGAGCAGGGGTGCTCAAGTTCGGTCCTCGAGAGCCGCTATCGAGCCTGTTTTCCATGTTTCTCTCCGCTAACACACCTGATTCAGGATCAGGATCGTTATCAGGCTTCTGCAAAGCTTGCTGATGAGCTGATCATTCGATTTGGCTGTGCTGCGGGAGGGAAACATGGAAAACAGGCTGGGTAGGGACCGGACTTGAGCACCCCTGGCTTAGAGGGTTGATGCTACACGTTCGCATGTCTGTGGCGTTTCGCATTGTGTGTTAGCATTAAGCTAGTGAAAGGAAACGTGTGTTTGTTTTAAATACAAAATGTGTAATTCTCTTATTTTTATGTTTAATTAAGTGCTTCTAAATTATTTTTTGCTACGCTCCTAAGGAAAGAAGAAAATATTTCCCTCCCCCACCCTGCCCCAACTCTCCACTGTCTGTGACTATTATAGACATTTGGCTATAAAATTGTTGTCACTTAACTTCTGAGCTAATACTCTTTCCGCACTGACAATGAGAGCAACACTGCCACCTATTATAGTGGATGTGCAATTACACTTTATTCTAGTATGGGGGAAAAAAACATGTTCCCTGAGTTTATGGCTGGTTTAGTTGAACTTGGAGTGGTAATAAACATCCTGAAGCCAGATTGTATCTAACGTCAAAGTCAAGTTAAAACAAAAAAATCTCGAGTCTGTCTGAAATCTAGAGTTAGCTCATTAATTTCCTTTTCAGACCGTTTGTATTTGTGTCTTGAAATGTGTCATCTTATGTTCATGTGAAAGAGGTCAGTAACACACTGTGAGCGTTGGAGAAATCAAGCTGATGCTTCAGCACGGACACACATTACGCAAGCAGCTAGCTAGTCTGCCCCCTGGCTACATTCAAGTGCCCTTGAGCAAGGCATCAAATGGATGGTTACAATAGCTAAATATACAGAGTGTCCATAAAGTCTCTTTACCATTTCAAAAATGTATTAAAAATGCAATTGATTAGGTATTTTATTTAGATTTGTTCTATTGTATTCGGCGTTTATTAAAGTTTTTTTTTTTTTCCTCTTTTAATACACTTCTACATGGGCACCATTAGTTGCACGAAGCACATGTTCGCTGTAGCATAGCCTCATCAATTGTGGCAATGGCATCAGTAATCCTTTGCTTAAGGTCAGTAATGATAAACACTGTGTATTTTTTTAAACACTGAATACAATAGAACAAATCTGAATAAAATATCTAATCAATTGCATTTTTTAGATTTTTTTTAAATGGAAAAGAGACTTTATGGACACCCTGTATATAAAAAAAACAAAACTGGTTACTAAGGACCCATTCATCTTCCACAATTTTCTTTTTGTTAACTCTTTGACTGCCAAAAACGTTAAATAACGTTTAGTAAAATCCTATGGAGGAGTGCCAAAGACGTTAAAAGACGTTTTTTTTCAAAACAGAGGTGAAACTAACCATTTTCTATTGTTGATTACTGAAAAACGGAATAAGGTAGAAACAAACTTTTTCTGATGAAAGATGAGAGTCCAATCTTTCATTTGGTAGTATGTACGTTTCCATAGTCCAAACACATCATTTTCTGTGGACCTTGAAAGATCAGTCAAAAATGCTTAAATCGGCTGGCACCCACGGCATCCCTTTTCTGAAAACGTCTGGCAGTCAAAGAGTTTTAAAAAAAAGCATTGTTGGATGTCGTAATCACGCTTAACTACTTTTATCCATTTCTTTAAATGTCTTCTCTTTTAGTCTGAAATTGGCTTCGGGAAACTTGAGACCTACATCAAATTGGACAAATTAGGGGAGGTGAGATAAGAATATTGCCCCAAATTGTAGCTGTCAATGTTCCTTCTGGATACTCAGCGTACTTTTACATATTTTGCCAGGGAACGTACGCTACCGTTTTTAAGGGACGAAGCAAGTTAACAGACAACTTAGTGGCTCTGAAAGAGATCCGACTGGAGCACGAAGAGGGTGCACCTTGCACGGCCATCAGAGAAGGTTTGACGCCGGCGTCGGCAGCCCAGTTTGTTATTTGGCTTTGACTGACGCTGTCTTTTGTCTCCATCCTTGCAGTGTCGCTACTGAAAGACTTGAAGCACGCCAATATTGTCACTCTCCATGACATCATCCACACTGACAAGTGCCTGACGCTCGTGTTTGAGTATCTGGTGAGTGTGTGTTTGCGCGCGTGTAGCATCGTACTTATTTGATATGGTTCACGTATCTAAATGTCCGCATTTTCTCACCAGGAAAAAGATCTGAAGCAGTACATGGACGACTGTGGGAGCATAATGAGCGTACACAATGTCAAGGTGTGTCATTTGGTCAGCATTGAGGAGAATTCTGCCTCTGAAATGGATTTTATATATTCCTACTATCTTCTCCCCAGATTTTCTTATTCCAGCTGTTGAGAGGTCTGGCTTACTGCCATCGGAGGAAGGTTCTCCACAGGGACCTGAAACCCCAGAACCTGCTCATCAACGAGAAAGGGGAGCTCAAACTTGCAGACTTTGGTACGGTCCTGCTTTGCTAGAGCTAGAATGACCAATTTTATGACACTGCCTAAAAATGTTTAGAATTGCCTGCGTTAATAGTTTAAGCTGTGAATATACCGCCAACTATCATCAGAACTCATTCACTGCCATTGACGGCTATTGACGTCAAAAATTCATTTAAACTATTTCTATTAGTTACATTTTTTTTCCACTTTTGTTAACAATAGTATGAAAACCTAGAAAGAAAAAAAAAATTGTACATCTAGAACAGATATGAAATGTATGATTAATCGGGAGTTAACTATTGAAGTCATGCGATTAATTATAATAAAAAATTGAATCGCCTGATGAGATAAAAAAAAGAAAAGAAAAGATTATTAAAAAATTAGGAGCGTCAGGCAATTAAATTTTTTAATCGTAATTAATTGCATGACTTCATGAGTTAACTCATGGTTAATCACACATTTTTCGTTCTTAAAGTAAAATTTAAAAAAATTGTAGGTTTTCATACTCTTGTTAACAAAAAAGTAAGAAAATGTTAAACTAATAGAAATAGTTAAAATTAATATTTGACGTCTATAACCGTCAATGGCAGTGAATGAGTTAACATACTCTAAACAGTAGCTAGACGGGGGTTACTGTACAATGTATGAACCAAGTTTTCCTTGAGGTAGCGTGGCTCAGTGGTAGAGTGGTCGTCTCCCAACCCAGAGGTTGTGGGTTCGATCTCATGCCATTGCGCTTTTGAGCCAAATACTGAACCCCCAGTTGCTCATGATGCTGCGTCATCAGTAGAAGAAAGAGTAGTCGGCCTTTCGGTTGTATATTTATGTATGGATTTATTTTTTTTTTGGACCATGTTGAATTTTTTATTTGCCAATGAAAAGAGCTATATAAATGAAGTACCATTTTGAGTAACAACTATAATTTTTTTTTTAGTTTTTTTTTTTATGGTGTATTATTGTACAGCTGTAATATACTGTACTGAAACCCAGAGCCAATATGGCAACCTAGTGTACAGTCCACTCAGCTCTGCCTTCTGATGGTGATAATTCATTATGACATATTGACCAATATCCCAGTGAAAATAACACTTTTCTGTACCATATGCTGTTCAGATCAAAAGGGGACTCATCCCAACCCAGAGGCAGGCAACACCACAAAATTATCACATCAGTCACAAAATTGACACGTTAAGACCATTTACATTCACATTGACAGCGCAGGAAATGTAGAATGTTTCATTAATCAAACGTACGATTTCTTGTAATGAAATAAAAAATGTCTTGTGCAGAGTCAGCTAAGTCAATATTTCCCATTATTTTGTGCTACTTTCCCCTCTTTAATTAAGGTTTGGCCCGGGCCAAGTCCGTCCCCACAAAGACCTACTCAAATGAAGTAGTGACATTATGGTACCGACCTCCAGATGTGCTTCTAGGCTCCACTGAGTACTCGACGCCCATAGACATGTGGTGAGCAAACACACACACACACACACACAGACTGTTCTTCTTTTTTTATGTTAATCTAATATTTATGGCATTAAAATTAAACCTAAATCCACACTGGAAAAGATTAGAGCAGACCGTTTCAAGTGGTTGGATCGTTCTCTAAGCTGCTTTCTTACTTTGCTGCTGAAAGCAAGTGTGACGGGAGGTTACGCTGGACTGGACTGTGACAAACAAAACAAAAATGAGTTAAACACACTTGCCATTCAACAAAATACACAAAACAGTGACATTAACAATACCCTAATATCGCACCACTAAGTACATTTAAAAAGTACCGTATTTTTCGGACTATAAGTCACACTTTTTTTTCATAATTTGGCTGGTCCTGCGACTACTCATGTGCGACTTCTATATATTAACTCATTCACTGCCATTGACGACTATAGACGTCAAAAATTCATGTGAACTATTTCTATAAGTTTAAAAACATTTTCATTTCATTTCATTTTTTATTGTACATTTATAACAGATATAAAATTATCAGGCAATTAATTATGATTAAACGCCCCTTTTTTTTTTATTTCAGGCGATTCATTTTTTTTTATTGTAATTAATCACATGACTTCACTAGTTAACTAACGATTAATCACAAATTTTATATCTGTTCTAAATTTACAATATTTTTTTCCCCTAGGTTTTCATACTCTTGTTAGCAAAAGTCTTTTTTTTTTAAACTAATAGAAATTGTTAAAATGAATTTTTGACGTCTATAGCCGTCAATGGCAGTGAATGAGTTAATATTCGAAGTCAGACTGGCGCTCTAAATCCCTGGTCCCTAAACATGTTGATGGCAGCGAACGAGTTCCATTTGGATTTAAAACTTCCGCTTCCAACTACAGAGTTGTCCTTTATTGTTTAAAATAGCTTACCTTAATTAGAATCCCACGTCGTATTGTGCCCAAATGTAGAATCCTGGTCAGTTTTATGCCTTTTGCTACTGTTAAAAGTAAATCCTTGTTGTGGCGGAAACCGCATGCTAAACTAGTGATTTGTCACAGATTAGATGTTATGACTTCTTCTTTTTCTTATCACTGATGTGTACATATTACTGGGTAGATGATAGCCTATACACGCCTGTGCAAGCCGTTGAAGCCACACGGCGGCCATTTTACCACTCCCATCCTGTGTACAGATTAGACATGTATTTATATGTATTTATTAGGGGTTCGATTCGGCAATATATCGCGATATTACAGCGCGCAATTCTCCAATCAATTCGATATGCGGCCGAATCGAATTTTAAACATCAATTTTTTTATGGGAATATTCAACAAAACGTCTTACTTGGGGTTAGGATTCACACATTAAGCATGGAAGAATGTTATATTAATGGAACATTAAGCCTTAATATTTTATTTAAGTGCTGTTCAAATGTGAACCAGACTGCAACCTGTTTTTTAAATGCAGTGACTCAGTCATAAGCCTGAATTTTCAGATAAATAAATACATTTTCATACAAATCTTACAGTGTACATGTACAAGATTACTGATTAGTATTTTCTAAATTTGAGTTTCTAAAAAAAAATCGCAATAATCAATTTATAGATTCGCATCGGGATTAATCGGTATCGAATCGAATCGTGACCTATAAATCGTGATACGAATCAAAACGCCAGGTACTCGGCAATTCACACTCCTAGTATTTATACATGTATTTAAGGCAAGTAGTAAAATACTGTAAAATGTATATTGTAAATGTATAGGTAATATGGCGGCCTGGCGGTTCCAAAAGTCCGAAAAATATGGTAGGCCTCTATTCATTTGAAAGTGTCGCTTAGGAGCAGTCTCACTCATTTGTGAGCTCTGGCTTTGTCTCAGTTCATAACCTTGCAGTGTTGTTGTTGTCAACAGACGCACACTGTACACTAGAACCTTTTTATTATGAGCGTCATTGTGTGTGCACGGTAAAACATTCCATCAATCGCTCTGCTTTTGTGCTTGTCACTGCGCAGGGGTGTGGGCTGCATCTTTTATGAAATGATCACAGGCAGGCCTCTCTTCCCCGGATCCACAGTGGAGGACGAACTTCACCTCATATTCCGCATCCTCGGTGAGACGACACAATGGGCTTCCCAGTACAGGAAATTCTTCATTTTGTTGACCTCATCCCAAAACCTTTTTTTTTTCTTTTCTGGCCAAATACATTTTATGCTACTATGTTGACTCGCAACCGGTTAGTTAATAAACTGAACTGTCGACTTGCCCAGGCACCCCTACAGAAGAGACCTGGCCCGGCATCAGCACCAGCGAAGAGTTTAAGACGTATCATTTTCCCAAATACAAGGCAGAGCCGCTTGTTAACCACGCTCCGAGGTATGTGTGTGTTCTCGCAAGTAGATGAATCACAACATGGCTCACAATGAGCACTCACATTAAAGTACTAATGTTGATTTAGTGATGCATTTGTTCTGGCACACATAAGGATTTAATCATATCTTAACACAGTGGTTCTCAAATGGGGGTACGAGAAGGCACTCCGGGGGGTACATGAGATTTTAAAATATATTTTAAAAGTATATGTAAATATTTCTAAAAAATATATATACATAAGTTCATAAAATGAATTTTATATTCAGTAGGCAATTGAATTTCACTGTCCTAAAAACCCAACATTTCCCCCATACCAGAATGCTTTGACCCAACCTGTCAATCACTTGAAAACTTTATTTAAAATTCAGTAAATTGTTTCTTTTTGAGAACAGAGCTTTACTATGATCCCAAAAGATGGCACTTTATGTTGAGAATAATCTGTATGTGCACAAATCTTTATTTATAATTAAATTATTTAGTTGTTTTTTTTTTTTAGTTATGGGACTGCTTGCGGAGCAAGCAGGCACATATTGTTATCCTACCTAGGACAGTGGTTTATTTTATTTTTTATTTTTTATTATTCCAGTGATTTTTCCGCTAAAATGCGGCCCGTACCGTACATCGCACCGGCACAAATGAGGTATCAAACGATGCGGCTCGATCTGACTCGCTGCGCTATTATTTTTCTAAGAATTCCCAGTTACCATGGCGACGCTATTCCCAAAAAACTCCCAAATTAACTCCCCATTGGGAATGAATGGGAAAAGGGAAGAGAAGATCACACATCAAGCACCTTTTTCCAGGACACGCTGTGCGCGCATACGTTATCCGACCGATACGAATTTTAGCTCATTTTGTAGGAATTTTTCCCATCTTTAGCTCAGTGTCGAAATCTTTTTTAAGGAATGAAAGCTCCCCCCCCTGTGCGGGTTCAAAGACAGTGACTGAATTAGCTTTCTCACACACTCTGTTGGCTAATTAGCCATCCAGTGCCGGGAACCAAATAATGTATTTGAAAAAATTTCACTTCAACTCGTCACCATGGCCACAATCTTTTGTCACTAGACGTCAAATTCTCACATTTTGTAGTCACGAGTGTCTTCTTTCAGACAAACTAACTTTTATTTGGCTAAGGTGTCATTTAGTATCTTTATTTTCACTTTTAGCGAGGACAAGTCGGACCAACTCGCCTATCTCTTCCATGTTAAATTCAGGCGCCTTTCGCTCTTCATTTCTGATAAATCATAAGTTTTCAACCTGCTCTCATTTAGTCATTTTTCATCCGATTAAAAAAATGAGAACATGCTCGTGTTCCCCAAACCCTTGCCGTTCTAACGAGCTATTTCTTGAATCTGTATCTTGAACCGTTAAGTCGTGAGAGGCTTTTGTTCAAGGGGTGCGTCTCTCATACAATCTCAATGGAATGTGGGGCGCGTGACGGCTCCAAGTCAAAAATGGGTGTGCGCTCTTAAAGGGACAGTGAGATATTTTTAGATTATGGTTAACTTCCACATTTCTTGACCGATTCCAGTCATTTAAATTTTAAACTGTTCAGCTCATTTACATTTATTTAAATACATTTTCAGGGACAGTGAGATACTTTTAGTTGATGTTGATTATGGTTAACTTCCACATTTCTTGACCGATTCCAGTCGTTTAAATTTTAAACTGTTCAGCTCATTTACAAGAGTCAGCAGTCCCATTCAAAATTTCCGCGGGAATTTTTCTAGTTATTATTATTATTTTAATCAGAAATGCTTTGCGCTGGTTAGGGGGTACTTGGCAAAAATAAATAAATTCACAGGGGGTACATCACTGAAAAAAGGTTTCGAACCCCTGTCTTAACTGCTAAAGACACCACATGAAGACAAAAATCTGTCATTTTACAGTTTTAGGTTATGGTGTGTGTGTGTGGGGTGCTCGGATCATCTCAACATTTCATCATCATAATTGATCTCCAAAAATGTTGGGCTGATAGTCCTCAATTGTTTCTCAATGGACCTGAGGCGTGAGGGTTGTTAAATGATGATGTCGTCAAGACTTGCTTTTGTAAAATACTTCTTACCGTCGGGGGAACTCAACTTTTATACCAAAAAAACGGCATCGAGTAGCGGCACGTTTGTTTTTATCCAACGAACGGCTGCTTCTTTGTTCTTCAATCAGGGCACGTCTTGATTTCCGTTCCATGTTAACACACAAGATTTTTGGTTGTAATTATTGAACATTTTTTATATTTAAAATTATTGGCACAATTCATTTATCGGGAGAAAATCACACTCTGCGCAAGATAAGCTTCTTGTATAATCATATAGAAATTGTTTGCCAAAGAATAAGATCCCCTAAAATATTTTCCTTTTTCAAAGATAGTAGGGCTCATTTTTATTTTGACGGGCAAAATAGGTACTAATTTAAAGGAGAAGTCAACCTAAAAACATTTTCTTAACATAAATATGTTCTATGCAGATCCACTCGTCTAAATATTTGTATTCTGGTTAACATTGCGCAAAATCCGGCAGTTTTGATCAATATCAGAAGGCGGACATTTTGTGATGACATCACAGTTACGCAAGTCTCAGGTAACAACCAATCACAGCTCAGCTTCAGAAAACAGGCCAGCTGTGATTGGTCTTTGCCTGAGCCCTGAGCAACTCTGACGTCATCTTAAATCGACAGCAAGTGGCAAAATGGCCGCCCCCTGAGATGGATAAAAACAGCTGGATTTGGCTTGGTAACTCATATTCCGCAAATGTAATATTAATCGGAATGTCACGTTTGGACTAGTGAGGTCACATATAACATATTGTGTCGTTTTTGCAGTGCAAGATAAGAGAGCCGAAATATTAGCAACGTAGAAATAATAATGTGAAGTGAATGAGTAAATTCCACTTTGACCTCAGTTGACCTCTCCTCTCTGTTCTTTAATGGCATGCAGGATCGACAACGACGGTCATGACCTGCTCTCGGTGCTTTTGCAGGTAATCAACATTTTAGGCTGTACGAGTGAGATTGCGGTTCATAGAAATTAATTAATTAATTAATCCCTTCATCCGTCTGTGTGTGATTCCAGTTTGAGGCCAAAAAGCGCGTATCGGCCGAGGACGCTCTCAGGCACGCGTATTTCAGAACTCTGGGCGAGCAGGTCCAAAGCCTGGCCGACAGTGAGTCAACGACTTGGGACGAGTCCTGCTCGAACTTGCACACATTGCGCCATCTCAAATCAAATCCTGCCCGTTTTGTTTTCAGCTGCGTCAATCTTCTCCATAAAAGGCATTCAGCTCCAGAAAGACCCCGGGAAGAGGTCGTCGGTCTACCCAGAGTCCAGTAAGTCTCTTGAGATACCAAACTAGAAGAGAAAGACAAACATTGAGGATGTATATAAGGGGGGGGGGGGAGACAAGGGCAGGACAAGACCTCCTCACTCTTTTTTTTTTCTCTTCCTCTTCTGCTTTCTGTTGTCTTTCATGCTGCCGTGTGGCCACTATGTCCTAGTCTTACATTCATTTTTCCTCGTCTATGACATAATGTTGCACTTTAGGCTGAAGAAAAAGGAAAGCAGTTATTGATTGTCTGAGAAGCAAGCAGGCATTCAGACAAGAAGCTAAAAAGTTAAAATTGCAGATGTATTGTTACTGTAATCCAAAAAAATGCACACAAACAAAGCAACAAATCCACAGTCCGTGTGTGTTTTCTTTGGTTCTGTCTCTGCTGTCTTGTCCCTTAAAAACTGTCCCCTTTCTTTGCCTCTGCACCCATTCACTCTTCTATCGCAATGTTTTCATCTTTTCCTAAATATTTTCTGTCTCCCTTGTGCTCCCTACTCCACATACTTCTTTATTCTGCGCCCTAAAAAGCGATGGCCCATAAGCTAGGCTCCGCGCCCTCGCAGTACTTCCAGAGAGAAGCAGCCAATCCCAGGCCTCAGAGTCACAATCTCTCCTCCACTTCCACTGGCTGAGTGGCCGCTACCTTTCTGGTAAATACGGTCTCTTTCACACTGTCTGGATCATGTTTTCTTTTCGTTGTACTTCCACTTAACTGTCACTTTTTGCCCCTTTTCCTCCTCCGGCGCTCTTTGTTGTGATGCCACATTCTGCATGCGTGTCCAAGTTAATCTTACGATTGTCTTTTCTTTCCCCCTTTTTTTTTTTTGCTCCAGCTTTTCCTCACGTTTCACACCCTGCACCCACGTCTCAACTTTCACTTACCGCGTCATCCTCTTTTTCTGCTCCCAGCCTTTCTGTCAGGGATGAAAGGAACAACAATGTATTGGTAAAAAAAAAAAGAAAGAAAGCAATCTGATGGGGGAGTCGTTTGATTCTTTTTATTTGAAGTCCTCTTTAGGTTTCTTCAGTGAGAGATGTAGTCTTTTTGTTGAGCGTGTAAGTAAGGGCCTGAAGTGGTGTGTCTTTTCCGTTAGTAGCATGGATATAGTGTGCGTTTTGTTGCAGTGTTTGACTTTTGACTACGTTTTGGAGTAACAACTAATCTAACATGCTACTCTTTACACACAAGCAATCAGACTAATTACTCTTCAAATCTCCCTGAACGTCATCAATATTTTTCAGTGTCATTTCACACCACTACTAACAAGTGCAATTGACTGCCTGTAGGAAGCAGTAGTGAGCACTAGGGGTGTGCCCAAAAAAATCGATTCTCATAAGAATCGCGATTCTCATTTAGTACGATTCAGAATCGATTTTAAATGTCCCAACCCTGTTCATGTTGTACCCGATTTGGCCACTTAGGGGCAGTGTGATTCCACACGGTCTAATACACTGTTAAGTTGTAGCCACATTAGAGAGTAGAAGGAAAAAGTCACGATCAAGTTATTCCAATAAAAGTTGTTTTTTTTGCAGTGTGGAGCCGTTCTTTTGAGTGATAAAAGTGCCGCGGGTAGCGCGCTAATTAGCATTAGCGGGTCAGACTGGAGTAGATCATTACGATTCCTTGCACATCTATAGATTGAAGCAAAAATCAGTGTCAATCAAATCATTTTGAAGCAAAAATCGCTCCCAAACGAAAATCGATTCTGAATCGAATCGCAGACCCAAAAATTGGAATCCAATCGAGAGACATTCAAAGATTCTCACCCCTATTGAGCACTAATTAACAAGAGTTACTGTAAATAAACAGTACACATGGTTAATGGTTAATGAATAATAAAAACACAAGAGGTTTTTTAACACTATAGTACAGGGGTGCTCAAGTTCGGTCCTCGAGAGCCCCTATGCAGCCTGTTTTCCATGTTTCTCTCCACTAACACACCTGATTCATGATCAGGATCGTTATCAAGCTTCTGCAAAGCTCGCTGATTAGCTGTTCATTAGATTCAGCTGTGCTGCAGGAGGGAAACATGCAAAACAGGCTGGATAGGGGCTCTCGAGGACCGAACTTGAGCACCCCTGCTATAATACTTACTAAAGTCACTCAACAAACTGGTATTGAACATAGCATAATGCATTGTGGGAGTATTCAAATTAATATTCACTTCAGAGGAAGTGACAATCCTGAAAGACTCTTTTTTTAAATTATTAAAATAATTATAAGTCACATATATTTAGTAAACACTCCAAATTGTCCATAGGTGTGATTGTGAGTATGGTTGTTCGTCTCTGTGTGCCCTGCGATTGGCTGGCAACCAGTTCAGGGTGTACCCCGCCTACTGCCCGAAGCCAGCTGGGATAGGCTCCAGCACCCCCCGCGACCCTTGTGAGGAAAAGCGGTCAAGAAAATGGATGGATATATTTAGTAATTAAAACTAACTTTGTTTGATGTCATTTTTATGTAAACAGGGTGGTTGTTAAATGCTAAATGTAACTATTAAAGTAACTTGTAATCTTAGTTACTTTTTAATAAAATAAGTAATCAATAAAGTAACTAAAGGGATACTTGACTCATTGAGCCATTTTCAACAGTAAGAAGATAATATTTTGACTGTAATTACTGTGATAGCTACATTACTGTTCATGAACAATTAATAACTTAAAAAAATAATTTTGCCACTTGCTGTCAACTTAAGATGACATCACCTGTGCTGAGGGAACAGGTCACGACCAATCATAGCTCAGTTTGCTGACCAAACCCAGAAAACAGGCCAGCCGTGATTGGTCGTTACCGACTTCCTCAGCACGGGTGATGTCATCTTCAGTCGACAGTAAGTGGAAAAGTTATTAATTGTACTGCTGGAAATCTGAAAGTATCCCAAGTTACTCTTCAAAGCAAGTAATCAGTAGTTGACTTTTTCAAGGTAACTGTGGCAACACTGCTGGTGAGTATATTTACATATAAAGAAATATAAAACTATTAATGTCGTATTTTGATGTCGATTTTTAATTACAATTTTGGCAACACCTCATTGTTCATTCTGAAGTTATTAGCAATTGGTTTGCCACAATATTTGTTCTCATCATTTTTATTCCCCAACATGAAATCTTTGTATTTTTCAAAACGTATCAGCTTTAAAAGCATTTAAGATGACTAAATAAGGGGGGGTGGGGGGGGGGATTAAGCTGTCTTCTGGAGGCAGTTCTGGTAGCTAAACCCCAAAATGCTGTGGGAATAAAATGTGCTTGATCACATACTCGTACAATGTTTACATGTCAATTCCGCATGATGTGGAATCTGCGTGTTTGCGCAACATGTTCATGTGTGTGTGTGTGTGTGTGTGTGTGTGTGTGTGTGTGTCAGCTCAGGGGAAGGGCAGACGGCAGAGTGTGTTGTTCTAGTGGTGTCGGATGGCCCCAGAAGTGAGGAGGTCCACAACCGAAGGAGCAGTCACATCAGACACAAACATTCAGCGACCACACCACGCGCACTGAAGGAGCGACACACTCTCACTCGAAGAAACCATTCACGCGTCCACACGAACACATCTGGGACTGAAGAATTCACACGCCACGACAGAACAATTCTCTCCCCCTGAAGACAGAAAAAGGACTCTTCAAAACGTGTGGAAAATGGGAGAGTTGATGATTCTCCTTGCTGCTATTACAGCTGCTGTCCAGATGGGGGCAGTGTTGACGTGGGCCAGAGCAGAACTTGAACTGTCGTGACAGCGGCCCAGATTCCAAAATGGACGTCCTTGCTCTTTTAGTCTCTTCCCACTCTTCTGGACTGTTGCTGTACATAAACAGACTCAGCTGTTCTCTTTTTTTCTCATGAAATGCCTCAACCGTAATCCAAACTCGAAATATCGCACCTCCCCCTCGGCCCTTTATGACATCATCCGTAACACACACACACACACACACACACACACACACACACTCGCTTCATTCTCTCGCTCCATGCCGCTGACTTTTTGCGCACACACAAACACTAGCGCTTTTGTTTCACTTGAAAGTCAGATGTGGAGTTTACAGAGATGAACTTTAGCACCTTACCGGCCACTAGAGGTCAGGGAAAACGGTCCGTGCTGTACTTGACCTCATCTGCCAGACGTGGGTTCGAAGTACGCTTCAGATAGTGGAGTGATGATGAATCTAAATGTTAAACCAAAAAATAATAATAATAATCGAATCATTGAAAAAAGCTAACTAGGTCACTTGGCTCTGTAAAAGCTCCAGTCAACAACTTGTAAGGTCGATGAGTTAAAAAAAAAAAAAAAAAAGTGTACAAGTCCTCACCTGCTTATCCTTAGATACCCCCTTTGCCTTGACCCTTGACCCACAATTTATTTTGTGTGATTATACAGGCGCTGTTGTTGAACTGTTCTTTGCACCTCATTTTACCTCTTTGGATCAACCGGTCGATGATTCAACAGCCCCCGAGATCCTCTCCGAGACCAGCTCCACGTGCGGTGTCTATTTTTACACTTGATTTTTTTTTTTCCTATTTGTATATAAGATCTTAGTTTGTACTTCTCAGAAAGCGATGGTATTTCCGACAAATGGTATTTCTCAGTCTTTGCTGTGCTCCCGCTGTTATAGTTGGCGACTGGCTGGGAACGTGTTGCACATTCCTCGAGCTCAGGACTTAATTGCTTGTGTCGTTTTTTGTGGGTGCTGCAAGGCGGCGGCGGCGGCCGAACCTCCGTGAATCCCGTTAGAGCAGACCACCCCCGAAATCCCCTCGCAAGGCTTTATTATGAAGTTTCCGCAATAATGCGCCAGTTATTTGTGTTCCCCGTTCTCTGTGATTGAGACTACCTATAGTAGTTCAGTGGTTCTTAACCTGGGTTCCTTCGAACCCCAGGGGTTCAGTGAGTCAGTCAAATGGTTTCTTGGCCGCAGCCGATCACGCTACATTGGGAATTCAGTGCACTCACTTGTTGTATTGATTTCTTTATTATTATAATCCCTTCATGCTACGTCAGCAAAAAAAAAAAGAAAGTGGTCGGACGAATATGTGCAATATCAAGTATAACGGAACGTATAGGGTGTTCCACAGGGTTCAATTTTGGGGCCTCTGTTGTTTTCACAAATCCTCCAACACTAACGACCATTTGGTCGTTTTTACAATGCACCAAAATGCAACCACATATTGTATTTAGCGACCTCTGTAAAAATAGTCAAGTGAACCATAAGTGAAGTTAATGGGACACTCGTCTTCTGACCACACGACCCGGGTCTGAGTCCTAGTAGCAGCACTTATGGTTTACTTTACAATTTTTTCGCTATTTACATGGCCGGTAGGGGGTCGCTAAACTACAATTTGTAACACTTGGTCGTATTTTGGTACATTTCAAAACGACCTATGAGGTCGTATTTATTGGAGGGGACTGTCTCTGTTTTCATTGCATCTGCTGCCCCTTTGTTCCAAAACGTTCTGAATTCAAGTTGAAGAGAGCCAGATATGATGAAAAAGCTACTCACCTTGTTTATTTTGCTCACCAGTCAACCTTTATACCTAAGTCTTTAAAGTAAAAAAATATATATTTATTTTTTTAAATCACATTTTCTTTTTTAACTCATTCACTGCCATTGACGGCTATGGACGTCAAAAATTAATTTAAACTATTTCTATTAGTTTCAAATTTTTTCCCACTTTTGTTAAGAAGAGTATGAAAACCTAGGAATTTTTTTATTGTACATTTAGAACAGATATAAAATTTGTGATTAATCGTCAGTTAACTCTTGAAGTCATGCGATTCATTACAATTCAAAAAATTAATAGCCCTACACCCCTAATTTTATAATATTTTCTTTTTTTAAATTAGGGGCATCAGGCGATTAAAATTTGTAATTGTAATTAATCACATGACTTCACTAGTTAATCAAAAATGTTACATCTGTTCTAAATGCACAATACATTTTTTTCTAGGTTTTCATAGTCTTGTTAACAAAAGTGGAAAAAAAGGTGAAACTAATAGAAATAGTTCAAATGAATTTTTGACGTGTATAGTCGTCAATGGCAGTGATTGAGTTAATAAATAAAGATTTGGTGAATGAGAACTGGTGGGGTTCAGTACCTCCAACAAGGTTAAGAACCACTGACCTGGTGTATATTTGAAACCATCTTAAAGCATGTTTGCGTATATTCCACACGGCCATGTTTTCAGTTTTAACAGTATGTGAAATTGCTGGAACAGGAACATCACCAATGAGTCCAACGTTTGCATGGCATGTGAGCTAATAACCATCACACCAAGAATCCCCATTGAGCCCAACGACATCAATGAAAATAGGATTCAATTCAACAACAATGCCATGCGGTGCTTCGAGACCAAACGGCAAACTTGTCCAGTGCCGTAATAGTCCGTAGAAGCAGATCACCGCCGAGTAGTTAGCCGGACACGAAGCACCGTGGCGCGACGTTGTTTTGTGTTTCTACCTGCCAGAAGCCTCCAAGCACACCACCGTTTCACTCACCGGTAAACTCACGGCGAACGATCGGAGTGTGGCGGTCTTCTGGCGCTGACCTCGGACCCGGACGCGATCCCGGGTCTGCGCCAGTCAGGACGACTACTCGAACCGAGCGCGTGGCAGTATGTAGCATGTACATAGACGATCGCTCACTTTGTGTATATATAGAGACGTGTATAGGTTTGATACAGCTATTCACATTCTGCCCTTTTTTGTGTTTCTTTAATGAAAGTCATAGCAATATTTCTGTAATCGATAAAAAAGCCAAGGTAGGGTGTAATAGGGTGACGGTGATTATTTAGAGGGGTGACTGTGAATGGTGAAACTGTGAGACTTGACGAAGAAAGCGACAAGGACGTTTATGTTTTTTGCTGTTTAACATGCAAATGTGTTTAAAATAATAAAAATAAATAAAAGGTCAGCACTTCGAAAGAGTCGCTAAATACACCTGGATTATGTTTGGGGGGTGTTTTTCCCAGTGAAAGCCATAATGGTGGTAATAAGGTGATGAAGGTTTGGTTGTGAAGAAGAGATGTGTGCACCAAGTTCAAAATAAAAGATGTGTTATTAACATGTTGTTGGATGTTTTTGGATAACATGTATTTCAATCTCAAATATTGTGGATTATATCTTCGGCTGCAGTCTAATTGAACTCATTCGCTGCCATTGACGGCTATAAACGTCAAAAATTCATTTGAACAATTTTTATTAGTTTAACATTTTTTTCCCCACTTTTGTTATCAAGAGTATGAAAACCTAGAGATTTTTTTTTTTAATAATCTTTTTCTTTTATTTAAGAAAAGATTATTAAAAATTAGGGGCGTCAGGCGATAAAATTATTCAAAATTAGGGGCGTCGGGCGATTAAAATTTGTAATTGTAATTAATCGCATGACTTCAATAGTTAACTCATTTCAACTATTTCTATTTCAAATTTGTTTCCACTTTTGTTAAGAAGAGTATGAAAACCTAGGATTTTTTTTTATTGTACATTTAGAACAGATGTAACATTTATGATTAATCGCGAGTTAACTATTGAAGTCTTAATCACCTGACGCAATTTTAAAAAAAGAAGAAAAGATGATTAAAATTAGGAGCGTCAGGCGATTACATTTTTTAATCGTAATTAATTGCATGACTTCAATAGTTAACTCACGATTAATCACAAATTGTATATCTGTTCTAAATGTACAATAATTTTCTTCCAGGTTTTCATACTCTTGTTAACAAAAGTGAAAAAAAAAAGTTAAACTAAATGAAATAGTTCATATGAATTTTTGACTTCTATAGCCGTCAATGGCAGTGAACGAGTTCATATCTGATCATGAGCACCGCACACAGAATTATTTTTACTCTTTTATCGTCACAGTAAATTGAAAACGAAATGTACAGCTCCCAATTTTCAGGAAAGAGAACACATACATGGCAAAAATCACAAGTGACAAGCCCCATCACAAGTTACACAAAATGAATTGGGCTCATAATTAAATTTACATGCAGAATTCACACAGGCGTGGTGATTTACAAAAGTCTGTTTTTAACTCATTCACTGCCATTGACGGCTGTAGACGTCAAAAATTCATTTCTATTAGTTTAACATGTTTTTCCATTTTTGTTAATGTCATGTTTGGGGCTCTGGTTTTGGTTGTGTGTCTCCATTGGTCTTGTGTGTGGTCCTGCCCTTCCTCGTGTCGACCAATCCGTGCCCTCGGCCACTTGTGTCTTGCCTCAGGTGTATCTTGTTATCTCGTTAGTGTGTCTGTATTTAGTTCCCTGGGTTTGGTCAATCCTTGTGGGATCATTGTCGCTGTCACCTCTGATGTTCTGTTTGTTACTTTGATTTTGGATCTTTTTTCAGGTCTTTGTTTATTTAATGCTAACCAGTACCCCTGTTAGTGTTTTTTGTAAAATAAAGTATGTCAGTATGACCTGCATTCCTGCCGCGGTTCTCCTGCCTCCCTGTATTTGGGTCCTCCACTCCGCACTCGTGACAGACTCAACTCCGCACTCGTGACAGATCGTAACAGTTAACAAGAGTATGAAAACCTAGAAAAAAATATTGTACATTTAGAACCGATATAAAATTTGTGATTAATCGTGAGTTAACTATTGAAGTCATGTGATTAATTACAATTAAAAATTTGAATCGCCTGTCGACGCTCATTTTTAATAATCTTTTATAAAAATAATTTTTTTTTAAAAAAGGATTAAAAAATGTCTATGTTTTCATACTCTTAACAATAGTGGATGTTTTTTTTTTTAATTAACAGAAATAGTTAAAATGATTTTTGGACGTTTATAGGCGTCAATGGCAGTGAATGATAGTGTGGATATAAAAAGTCTACACACTCTTATTGAAATGCTTTTTGTGGTAATAAAAAACAAAATCACTTCAAAACTTTTTCTGCCATTAATAAATCCTAAAAGATTTTGGAGGTGGGAAGTAAAAGGATTGAAATAATTTGTTTGCACAAGTATGCACACCCCATTAAAACTGGGATGTGTCACATTTAAACACATGCTAATTGGGAGCCAGCACACACCTGCCACCATTTAAAGTGCAACTGGTTAACCCAAATGAAATCAGCTGTAGGCTTTTTTTTTCTTTTTTTTTTTTTACTCTTTAAGGCTCAAGACTGCTACTTTGAACTTTTAACAATTCCTTCCACCTTGTCTACGGCCCCAATTCCATCCATCAAAATCATGATGCTGCCACAACAAATCATCAAATAGTTCAACCTCGCTTTCATCGGACCAAATACGTTTGGTAAATTGTGTTACCATCCGTTGTAAGGATTTGATCTGAGTCTTATTTTTTTTTAATGTCATTAAAAACCTGCCAGCTGAACAGGGGTGTGTAGACTTTTCTATTCACAGGATTGTACTTATTTGTTATTCTACAGCCAGTAGTTAAAACTCATTCAACCCCAAAAACATATTGATTTGGTTTATATCTCTTTGACTGCCAGACGTTTTCAAAAACGGGTTGTCGCCAGTGCCAGCCGATTTAAGCATTTTGACTGATCTTTCAAGGTCCACAGAAAATGTTGTGTTTGGACTATGGAAACACACATACTACCAAATGAAAGATTGGACTCTCATCTTTCATCAGAAAAAAAGTTTGTTTCTACCTTATTCCGTTCTTCAGTAATCAACAATAGAAAATGGTTACTTTCACCGAAATTCTCTGTTTCGAAACAAAAAGCGGAGAAAAAGAGCTTTTTGTGAAACGATGTTATTTCATGCACTCTAGTGAATTCTACACTTCTTTTTGTCCATGAATGATGCCACAAACACCTAAATAGTGCTTTACTTCTGTAAAACGCTTTCACCAACAATGAAAAAGTGTTTTTAGTTTGCAAAATACGTTTATTTCCATTCAACAGTGTAACAATTTGACAAAACAATTTCGCAAACTATTTACAAATGTGTGCAACTGTGGTACTACTTACAATTATGTGGATGTTTCAAATACAGTTTTTCTTTTTATAACGCTGGACTCGCACAACAGTTTACTTTCACTTTGTCCGTTTCGCGTGCAAACGTTACACTTTCTTGACTGCCTTTTTTTACGGGGAATAAATAGCAAGTAGCAGACTGTACCCACTCCTCCGATGAATATGCATTGGACTCGGGGCACTCTTCGTCGTCCGATTGAACGTCCGCCTGAGCGTTGTGCTCCGTGTTTTCCGGTGTCAGCATCGCTCGCCCGTGAACCTTTATAACGTCGTCACAGTCGCCGCGTCAGCGCTTCCAACTTCGGAGTCACCATCATCATCATCGATGATGATCATCGTCGTCATCAATGTGCTCTTTATCGTTGGTCGATGTCTTTGAAAAAAACGGCTCGACCGTGAGCTGCTTGCAAGCGGCCGCCATTATGGCTTCTTCAGCCAATGTCCCCTCAACACTCTAGCCCCGCCTCACGTCTTCTACTGACGCTCGCCCAATCTTGTCAAAAGAGAGTCATCGCTGCCCTCTAGGGGCCAAAAATAGTCATTAGGCTCACGAGACCTGCTTGAAACTTTCAGGACAGCTCCGCAAGCCTTCCCAGCAACCGTTTCAAAAAAAAAAAATGGGAGGACGTCTTTTAACGTCTTTGGCGCTCCTCCGTAGGTTTTTGCAGAACGTCATTTAACGTCTTTGGCAGTAAAAGAGTTAAATTATATATATATTTTTTATTTTTAAAAAATTATTATTATTTTTTTCAATCAATCATGTTAGCGTAAAGAAGGGTCTGAAAATGGCTGTCATGGCACTGAATGATTTGACCAGGATGCAGAGCGGTTGTACGTCACTTCAAATAACAACAACAATAAACATTGATCAAATATGATCCCTATTACAGAAAATTTTAAACAGTTTATTATTATGATTATTATTTTGCACTGGTTCTGATATCACTATGATTCTGTTCAGAGATCCCTTTGGTTTTTGTGAGCACAAGCCATTGTTGTCTCACCCTCAGACGGCTGCGCTTCCGAGGCCCAAGGGTTCCACCCGCACAGAACCGTAGGAGCGGCACATGTCCGGAACTGGAAAAGGTCAAAAACAATAAAGTCGTTGAATTTCATGTTCTGGCGAACGTGATTGCTGAAGCTTTACCTGTCTGTTCATGAAAACGTAAATGATGGGGTTGTAAACGGTGCTGCTTTTGGCAAAGAACGCCGGCACGGTTGCAATTAGAGGGTGGATTTGAAGCGAGGGATGGAGGATGACAGCCAGGGCCAAGCTAGCGTACGGTAGCCAGGTCACCAGGAAGGCCATCACCATGGCGACCACCATACGTGCCACTTGCACTTCCACGCGCTGCGTGCTGCCAGCCTCGGACACCTGCAGCTTGCTCACCTGGGACGCCAACATACACACACGTCATCACATCAGAACTTTTTTTCTTCAAAATATCTTCACAGTAGCCTTTTTTTTTTTATTTAGGACTGAAATGTCTGCTAACACCTTCGCTGTTCACAATGGGTAAGGCTCTGGCCAATAGGTTTCAGGCTGGATTGGGGTTTGAATTTCCCACGCTCTGTCTGCGGATGTGACGCCATGTGCGCGTTGTTTATGTGAAGAAGGGTACGCGGTGTTAACTCATTCACTGCCATTGACGGCTATAGACGTCAAAAATTAATTTGAACTATTTCTATTAGTTTAACATTTTTTCCCACTTTTGTTAACAAGAGTATGAAAAGTTTTTTTTATTGTACATTTAGAGCAGATGTAAAATTTGTGATTAATTGTGAGTTAACTAGTGAAGTCATGCGATTAATTACGATAAAAAAATGTAATCGCCTGACGTCCCTAATTTTTAATAATATTTTCTTTTTTCTTTAAATCGTGTCAGACGGTTAAAATTTTTGATGGTAATTAGTTAACTCATTCACTGCCATTGACGGCTATTGACGTCAAAAATTCATTTGAACTATTTCTATGAGTTATACTTTTTTTCCCCCCACTTTTGTTAACAAGAGCATGAAAACTTAGAATTATTTTTATTGTACATTTAGAACAGATGTAAAATTTGTGATTAATTGTGAGTTAACTAGTGAAGTCATGCGATTAATTACGATAAAAAAATGTAATCGCCTGACGTCCCTAATTTTTAATAATATTTTCTTTTTTCTTTAAATCGTGTCAGACGGTTAAATTTTTTGATGGTAATTAGTTAACTCATTCACTGCCATTGACGGCTATTGATGTCAAAAATTCATTTGAACTATTTCTATGAGTTATACTTTTTTTCCCCACACTTTTGTTAACAAGAGTATGAAAACTTTGAATTATTTTTATTGTACATTTAGAGCAGATGTAAAATTTGTGATTAATTGTGAGTTAACTAGTGAAGTCATGCGATTAATTACGATAAAAAAATTTAATCGTCTGACGTCCCTAATTTTTAATAATATTTTCTTTTTTCTTTAAATCGTGTCAGACGGTTAAAATTTTTGATGGTAATTAGTTAACTCATTCACTGCCATTGACGGCTATTGACGTCAAAAATTCATTTGAACTATTTCTAGGAGTTAAACTTTAGTTTTTTTCCACTTTTGTTACCAAGAGCATGAAAACCTCGAATTCTTTTTATTGTAAATTTAGAACACATATAAAATTTGTGATTAATTGTGAGTTAACTAGTGAAGTCATGCGATTAATTATGATTAAAAAAAATTATCGCCTGACGTCCCTAATCTTTAATAATCTTTTCTTTTTTATTAATTTTTTTAAAAATCGTGTCAGGCGATTTACATTTTTGATGGTAATTAACTCATTCACTGCCATTGACGGCTATATCATCTCCTATGATGCTTCATTTGTGTAATATCCGAAGATTGTTTTTGTGAAATGTCTATTTTATTATATATTTATTTTAGAACTTCTTGTATTGTACCGTCTTTAAAATCAACAAAAAGTTGAAAATGGAATATTCCATGTTCAATCATTTTAACCAAAAGCAACATTCTCCAGTCCTCACCTGCCGCAGAGTCCACAGGAGCCGCAGGTAGGACGCCATAATGACGGAGAAGGGCACGGCAAAGCAGAGTGAAAAGTAAATGACCATATATGACATATTGCCGACATCCCGGCTGTGCCAGTTGGGGGCGCAGGAGGTTTTGATGCCCTCCAGCTCGTAACTCCCCCAACCGAACAAGGGTGGCGTGTTCCACACAAAGGACCACAGCCAAGACAGCACCACGCCAGCGATGGCATGCCTGAGAAGAAGCGGTCACGGTTGAGCGCTCACCGCTTTATTTTGAAAGAATATTAACGCTTACCTGGTCTGGAAGAGGGCGGCGCCCATAGGATAGCAAACCACGATGTAGCGCTCCACAGAAATGACTCCTATTGTACACAGACTTGCTATACCTGTGAGAGGCAAGAGGGATGAAATCAATTAGACCACATTCGTTTGGCTGTAATCTCATTTTGGGCTATAGCGGTGCCATCGAACATGAAATAGAAACAAGGCAAGCGAGCACAGATTTCAATTCACAATAAAAGAACAAAGCCGATTAAAGGAGAAGCTTTGAAACAATTAAGAGAATCTACAAACCCACCAAGTAAACATTTCGTATCACATACTAGATAATAGGGGTGGGAATCTTTGAACGTCCCACGATTCGATTCCGATTTTTGGGTCTGCGATTTGATTCCGAATCGATTTTTGATTAAGAACTATTTTTGATTCAAAATGATTTTATTGACAATGATTTTGCTTCAATCTATAGATGTGCAAGGAATTGTAATGATCTACTCCAGTCTGACTCGCTAATGCTTATTAAGGGTGTGCCCAAAAAAAACAGATTCTCATAAGAATCGCGATTCTCATTTTAAATGTCCCAAAATCGATTTTATTTAAATTATTTTATACTGTCTTGCCTTTGTCTGTGTGTGCCTTTATTGGGAGCGCTGTTCATGTTGTACCTGATTTGGCCACTTAGGGGCAGTGTGTTTCCACGCGGTTTGATACACTGTTAAGTTGTAGCCACATTGGAGAGTAGAAAGAAAAACTCACGATCAAGTTATTCCAATGAAAGATGTTTTTTTTTGCAGCGTGGAGTCGTTCTTTTGAGTGATAAAAGTGCCGCAAGTAGCACGCTAATGAGCATTAGCGAGTCAGAATGGAGTAGATCATAACAATTCCTTGCACATCTATAGATTGAAGCAAAAATCATTGTCAATCAAATCATTTTGAATAAAAAAATCGTTCTTAATCGGAAATCGATTCTGAATCGAATCGCGCACCCAAAAATCGGAAATCGAATCGTGAGACATTCAAAGATTCCCACCCCTACTATTTATTTCTAGTGATGGGAAAATGAAGATTCATGAACCACTTACAATATTTTTAATATTTAATCAATTTCCATTGTGCTAGCCTTTAAGCCAAGACCACCATCTAAAAGAGTAAAAATATCGCAAGTGATTCATGAAGCTTCATTTCGCTCAATCTATACCAGAGGTGTCGAACTCGAGGCCCGGGGGCCACACCATCATTTTATGTGGCAAAAGGCAAATTATGTGTCAACTTCATGTTCCTTTCACATTGTCTTCACTTGTAACAACACTGAGATATGACATATCGCAAGAATTTGCGTTACCAATTTAAAACCATTATTTACTGGATTCTCATTTCAAACCAAGTCAATCAATTTGTTGCGTATCTCCTCCAACACACACACATGCTCACAAGTGGCCCGGTAGCAAAACTCACCAAAAAAGGCCACAGCAAAGCCTTCTAAAATGCAGCCCACTCGTCCAAAGCTGAAGTATCCCATGGCGGTGGTCACCGTGGTGGGCAGCCCCCCAAACACAGCACAGCCCAAGTCACATACAGCCAGGCTGACCAGAGCGTAGCTGAGCGGCTGCCTCAGCTGCTTGTGTCTTACTGTCACCACAATCACCAGGATGTTGAGAAGGATCCCCAAAATAGAGAAGACACCCATGACAACGGCCAGGATGGTGAAGCCGGCCCGAGACGGGACCTCCGCGTCGGCTACGTTGCCAGAGAAAGACGAGTTCCCGCGGGGCTCCATTTTGTAATTTGTAAAGTCAATTTGGCTCAAGCAGACGGATGTTTTAGCTGCGAAGTTAAAATACTTAACATTAGCAGTTCATTGCCTACTTCAAATTCCAAATGTCGAAAGGTCAAAACAGCAACTATGCTAAAAACAAGTATGATGTTCGTCATATTTCAAATTTGGCATTCAACTCGATCAATAAACAAAGAAAACCTTACTTAAAGATGACAAATGTATTTTCTGTTGCAGAACCAAACGCACAGAAGACGCGACTCTCCATATGAGCCCAAAGCAGATCCAGATCACGATTTTTAGTTTCTACCGATCTACCAAATCCGCAGATCCGGATTGTGAGGACAATAATTCTTCCTAATATCCTGTAAGACTGCACTTTCCATGATTGTGCAGGGTCACATACACAACATGGTTTTAGAGCAGTGTTTCACAACCTTAGCTGCCTCCAAATTTCAATGGAAGTGCATTTGCTTGTGTGTTATGCCAATTTATCAAAGCGGATATTGTACGTAATTGACGGTAAAAGTAAATTTAGCTATATTGAATTTGAAGGTCACACGCTCCTCCCGGCCGCTAGAGTGCAGTGTAGTCTCCACCCGACTCTTGTTCAACTGTGCTTTTAATGCGCACTCGTTGACTGGCTGTCAAGAAACATGGCGGCCTCCATCAGGAAAGCGGCTCACGATATAGAAACGCGAGTCAGGACTGATGATGTCCTTTTAACGGAGGGGATCGACTTCAGGTCGTTATTGCTGTCTGATGTCGTGCTGGACGGGCTGTCGGCTGCAGGCTTTGAAAAACCTTCTCCAATCCAGCTGAAGGCGATCCCGCTTGGCCGATGCGGACTTGGTAGCTCTTTTCGTGTCTCTTGTCTGTTTCGATTAATATTAGCATTATGCCAGGATGTCATCGGGAAAAAGTCAAGCAGAATCTTAATCATCTCAACACATTACTTAAAACTCAACTGTTGTTGCTGATGAATGATTGTGAAACGAAACAATATTGTTTTGATGATTTTTACAGTGCTCGTTTAATTGAATCACTATTCTTGAATATTGTTTTTGTTGCTGACCATCTTCTGTTTAGCACATCAGCCTGTTTATCACTAATACAGTGAAAATGAGTGGGATGATGAATATTTACTTTGCATGTCGATTTACAGTGTGACTGTGTGACCCTATACAGTATATATCTTTTACTTGCGCCCCTAAAATTTCAGGTGAGACCACTGTAGGGAGGCCCAAAACTGGCAAAATTCAAAAACAAATAAATTACCAAAAGTGAATATAATTCAAAAAAATAATTTAAAAAATCAATATAAATGGAAATAAAAACTACAACAACAACAAAAAATATATAAATAAATACATTTGTATTTAATTTTTGAATTATATATTTTATATATCCGTTTTTATTTTCACTTGTCGTCATTTATTTATCTATTTAGTCAATTTATTTTGGCAGTTTTGGTCCTCCATACCACTGTGCTACTTAGTAAAAATAAATAAATAAATAATAGTCAGAAGGCTTGGAAAACCATTAGTTTATATTTTATTTTCTTTTTTTAAGAGCTCAGTATTGTTCATTCGGTAATTTTACCGATTTGACATGTCATCATCATTGCTCTCTTTTTTTCTTTTTTTTTTTAGTTTTTATTTTCAATGGCAAGTATCACCTAAAAATACTGAAATCTCCATCATGACTAACATTAAATACAGTCTTTAATCCTATATATTTATGTAACATTATTATAAGCCACTGACTGTAACTTGTTTTGTTTTTTTAACACTGCTGTTAACGAAAGTAAAATGTTCCCACTGATGTTGAACACTGCATGTTTTTTTCCTGTTCAGGTGACATGGGCTACTATATTTTGCCATGTAAACAAACAGCTCTTCACAGTGTGGAAAAACCAAACTTGCAACACAGGTTGCAGTCATTCGGTTCTAATTGCAAATACTAGGAGACATTTGGAGCGCCCACTACATGTGACATTACATGTCATTAATAATACGCCCAGTCAAATCAACTGTGATTGTTTCTAATAATGGGGCCACCCCTGATTGTCTTGTTTCAGATTTGATTGTACAAGCTAAGTCTGGCACGGGGAAGACATGCGTGTTCTGTACGATTGCTTTGGATTCGCTGATCTTGGACACTTGTGCCACGCAGGTGAGTACAGTTGCTAAGCGGCTAAGTTCGTTTGATACTTCCCCACCTAAAAACAATAACAACAAAAACTGGACTTTTTGTGAGCTTTATTATAACTTGACTAACAACAGATGGCCGCGTCTTAATCACTAATCACTTTGGTTATGGCTGTCTTAATCTGATGAGGTCAATCTGCTCAGCCTCGTATGCTTAAATGAGAGTGGACAATTATTCATAAAGCAGAGACACATCCGGTTTTCGTGCACGTTGATTTGATTAGCTGCGGGGTCTGACTGATTAGGGGCTGCGGCCATCACAAGACTTTGGCTCCAATCAAGCGTAAGTGCTTGTTGACTTTAACTTTGACCCGGCACAGGTTCTCGTGCTGGCCCCGACTCGAGAGATAGCGGTGCAGATCCACTCCGTCGTCATGGCGATAGGCTGCGCCATGGAGGGCTTGCAGTGCCACGTGTTCATCGGGGGCCGGCCTGTCAGTCAGGACAAACTCCACCTGAAGAAATGCCACATCGCTGTCGGCTCACCTGGTAAGGGGCCGCTCGTTAGCAACTCATAATTCTGTATTTATGCACAGGACAGCAAAGAATCTACAGAAATCGTCACGTGGCTGTTATTGGGCATGGCTTGATTCCATTTTACAGCAATTTTCCTTCATGGTTTCAGGAAGGAAAAGCAACTCTTGTCATTTTGATAACATGCTTGTCATCCTCGCAGGTCGCATTAAGCAGCTCATCGAGCTCGGCATGTTGTCCACTGCCAGCATTCGTCTGTTTGTTCTGGATGAGGCTGACAAGCTGCTGGAGGAGGGCAGCTTCCAGGAACAGATCAAGTACGGTGACTGAAGCAGATCCTTTGCAAGATTCTCCTTACAAAAAAAAATAATATATTTTTTTACTGATTGCTCCAAATTGTTTGTCCCACTCCAGCTGGATATTCTCCTCTTTGCCTGTGAACAAGCAGATGCTGGCGCTCTCTGCGACCTACCCAGAATCTCTTGCGCAACATCTTACCCGCTATATGAGAGAGCCCACTTTTGTCAGACTCAACCCCAAGGACCTCGGACTCAAAGGTACATGCAGTTCATCCATCAAAGAGGAAGTCAAGTTGAATATTTTACTGACAAAAGGCGGCCCCCGCAGTATTAATAATGCGTCGGTGGAATATGAATAAAGCAGAAAAATCGACATGTTTTTATCCCATCTCGCTGGCGGCCATTTTCTTTGTGCTGTCGACTGAAAATGACATCACAGGTTGCCAACGTCACGTGACCAATACTATTTTCTGGGTTTGGTCATGTGACGTTGGCAAGCTCTTACTGAGCAGTGAAGGTTCGCGAGGGTGTACACATGGAGCGAATGTGTTTTTTTTTTTGTTGTCAGGGTTCATTCAAAAATGCAAAGCGTTGCAAAAGCGCCAACAGTGTTAATGATCACACAATGTTTTTCTTGTCGCTAATACATTTTGAACATGAGACAAGAAAATCCATTGACTCAATTCACTGCCATTGACGACTATAGACGTCAAAAATTAATTTGAACTATTTCTATTGGTTTCATATTTTTTTCCACTTTTGTTAACAAGAGTATGAAAAAAAATGTATTGTATGTTTAGAACAGATATCAAATTTGTGATTAATCGTCACTTAACTAGTGAAGTAAATTGTAATTACAATAAAAAATTCACCTGATGCCCCTAATTAACAAACAAAAGATTAGACGATTACATTTTTTAATTGTAATTAATCTTCAATAGTTAACTCACGATTAATCACAAATTTTATTTCTGTTCTAAATGTACAATAAAAAAATCTAGGTTTTCATACTCTTGTTAACAAAAGTGTGTGTGGGGGGGGGGGAATGTGAAACTAATAGAAATGGTATTAATATTGAATTTTCGATGTCAATGGCAGCGAATGAGTTAAGACTGTTGATGAACGAACATCTTTGCGACCTTGAACGAACCCTGACCAAAAAACATTCACCACATGTGCACACCTTTGCGAACCTTCGCCACTGGGCGGGATACAGACGTTAAGCTAATATCTCACTAAGCGACGAATGCTTTTGGGGTTTTTGTCAGGGTTCCTAAATGGTTGCAAAAGGTTGCAAAGATGGTCGCACACAGTTTTTACTTGTTGCAAACAGTTTTTCTTGTCACAAAGACATTTTGAACATGTTACAAACCTTTTGCGAACCCTGAGGAAAATCCAAAATTCGCTACATTCGGTGCTCAGTGACATACCAGATTTAGGCACTATAAAGTTATTTTCAGCCAAAAGCAAGTGGCACTACAAGACAAAATGGCCGCCCCCTGAGATGGAGAAAAATTCACATTTTTCTGCTTTATTTATATTTCACATAGGCAATATTTATTAGAATACCAAGTTTAGACCAATGGGGGCACATAGAACTTTTTTTTTTTAATATACTGCAATTTTACATACTGAATCAATTAAAACGAATGGTCCCTATTCTTGTTGATGTTTGGTCCACGCTAGGTCTGAGGCAGTATTACAAGCTGGTGCAGTCCCATCCATTACCTCATAAAATCTTCGAGGAGAAAGTGCAGCTCTTGCTCGAGTTGTTCAGCAAACTCCCTTTCAACCAAGCCCTTGTCTTCTCCAACTTGCACACAAGGTGATTTATGCCGGTAGATTTGATTGATGTCAAATATTAATTCGGAAAGAAGGACAAAGTTGGAATAGTCATGCTTTGCGTTTCTCCCCGCAGGGCTCAGCATCTGGCGGACATCTTGTCCTCTAAAGGCCTACCTGCCGCTTGTATCTCAGGTGAGAATAATTAATCGTAGTTTATGAACAACCGAGATGACATCATCCTAAATTGAACTTGGCTTCACCAATTGTAGCAAATGTGACTTCCGGTCTCTCTGTTGATTACACAGGAAGTCTGAGTCAGGAGCAGAGACTCGAGGCCATGTCCAAATTGAAGCAGTATCAATGCAGAGTTCTCATCTCCACTGATCTGGCGAGTTGCACATAAGGAAGAAAAAAAAAAGAAGCGTTGCTATGTTTATACTTATGATTGTTTGTCCCTTTTGTTAAGACTTCTCGGGGCATCGACGCAGAGAAGGTCAACCTGGTGATAAATTTGGACGTGCCGCAGGACTGGGAAACCTACATGCACCGAATCGGACGAGCCGGACGCTTCGGTCGGTGTCCCGTGAGGTTATTCATAAGCAGACACGGGCAATAACTAAAGAGTGAAAAGCGACACAGCTGCCCATCGTTTGTTTAGCGCTTGCTGAGGTTCTTTCCCAACAATTAGCTAATGACATACTTTAAAAGATGTGCTATACTACGGGCCAAATCCACAAAGAATTCACTGCGTTCGCCGATAGTGTTTGTGCACATTTGCCTCTGAGAAGGGACGTGAAAAAGCTAAACTACTTTTATATGCTGACAGAGCGAGCCAAAGACACAATAAATATCCTGTAATTTATAAGGTCTCAATTATTGCCTAAACTTGAAGCCCGGAAGAACAACCGGATTGTTGTGAGAATGTCACGCGTGACGGGAGATTTTAAAACGGAGATTTACCGGTATCTTTTGTCATTATATTTTTTTAACAAAAAAAAAAAAAGATGCAAAAATATTTAGAAATTGATTAACTCTTTGACTGCCAAAAACGTTAAATAACGTTGAGTAAAATCCTATGGAGGAGTGCCAAAGACGTTAAAAGACGTTTGTTTCAAAACAGAGGTGAAACTAACCATTTTCTATTGTTGATTACTGAAAAACGGAATAAGGTAGAAACAAACTTTTTTTTTCTGATGAAAGATGAGAGTCCAATATTTCATTTGGTAGTATGTGTGTTTCCATAGTCCAAACACATAATTTTCTGTGGACCTTGAAAGATCAGTCAAAATGCTTAAATTGGCTGGCACCCACAGCATCCCTTTTCTGAAAACGTCTGGCAGTCAAACAGATATGCTCTGTCCACATTCCCTATTTTCTGTTTATATCAGGAATTATCTCTGTCTGCACCAAACTCCCCTAAAAATGGCTGAAACCTATGTTGTTCATAAAACAAGCCTTATAACCTTAATAATAACCTTTTATAGTAGAAACCTAAAAAAATGTCCCACCCTCGTACATATACTGCACATCATGAGCAATTCTAATCCCAATCAAACTTTTGTTCCCAGGCACTCAGGGGCTGGCTGTGACGTACTGTTGCCATGGCGAAGAGGAGAACAAGATGAGGGCCATCGCGCAAAAGTGTGGCCTGAGTTTGTCAGCGTTGCCAGGTAAGCCCGACCGATATATTTGCCGGCACTTTGCTTACATCTTAAAGTGGAAGTCGACCCTTAAACATTTGTTGACAATAATATGTTATTGATATCATTGTGGAATATGAGTTATGAAGCAAAATCCAGACATTTGTATCCATCTCAGGGGGGCGGGCCATTTTGCCACTTGCTGGCGACTGGCTCCCATGACTCCCTCTTCACCCTGCACCCTTTGTCTCGTTTATCTCTTTCCTCACCCTTCTACTTCTTTGGGGAGGCAAAGACAAAAAAAAATCCCTCCAGGAATTGGGAACGCACTATCGCTATCCAATCCGCTACGTCGTTACCTCGAGCCGCCGCAGCTGCGCGTGCTGGTTGTGATGTAACGGACGCGACAATAGCCAACATTTACCAAAACACACAATTGTGCCAATTTCTGTTCATTTCTATTCAATAAATATTAGCATACTTACATTTACGTTGTCTCCTGCATTTTATTTCCTGGTGTCGCTATTACTTCCACCTGTGTTGCCAAAGGGGCTTGACTGTAGTAAGGGAGAACCTAGGGAGGTCGCGATCTATCTTTGTGAAAATAGCCCTCATCTCTAACCCTCCCCCTACATTTCACAGAGAATTGCGACACTCCTTTGTCAGCGTTAACGCGCATTCATAAGGGGGAGGGACAAGAGGAGGGGTAAGGGTAAGAGGCGGTATTGGGATTGGGCCCAATATGGCTCAATCAGAGCCCACCTGTTTTCTAAAGCTATGCTGTTATTGGTTGTTTGTTACCTGCGGCCTGAGCAACATTGATGTCATCTTTAGTCGACAGCAAGTGGCAAAATGGCCGCACCCTGAGATGGATGAAAACGGCAGAATTTTGCTGCTTAACTCATATTCCACTAACGCAATATTAACCAGAATACCATATTTAGACCAGTGGGGCTGCATAGAACAAATTATTGTCACAATTTTTTTTTAGGGTTGACTTTTCCTTTAACTCATTTACTCCCAAAAACGTATAAATATGTTCTATTTTAAATATTGCCATGCTCCCAAAGACTTATTTAAAAGCGTTTGTTTTTTTATGCTAGAGCTACAGAAGGCTTTGATGCAGCCTCAGAACTGAAGAGAATGCTTGAAGCAATGGTAGTTATTACAAAAACGGCCCGCAGGTGGCAGCAGAGTATAAGAGATGATCCCGGGCCGTGTTGCAAAGAGCTATTTCCCCCACTATTTTAAACAGATTTTTGAATAATGATGAAACTTAGCTTTATTCTAATGCTAATTGCTGGAAAATGGAAACAGATAGAAATATACAGTACTTTTTTTCCCCTGATGATAGAAGAGAATCTAATCTTTCATTTGATAGGTTCCATGCTTTTATAGCAATATAAAACAATATTGCAAAATCAGTCAAATCTAGTAAAACAGACGGGAGTGAAGGGGGTTGCTTCGGTGAAAATGGCGAAATATAACCATGCTCTCATTTAGCAGTACATTTCGAAGGCTCGAACGTAATCCGGTTTGTTTCCAATCTGAGATGTACGGTAATGATCTTGACATATTTACATCAAATATTGTAACGCAACAAGAATGCTTACCAAACTACTCTGAACTGTTTCACACAAAATTGTTCCATTCATAGCTGTCTTCTTTCACTTTAGCCACCATTGACGCTGGACTGATGGCTGAGCAATGTGACTGGGACGTCTGCACTGAGGCTTCATCTGCGCGGGTCCAAGCCCGCCACTCTTCTGCGCATGAGAAAAAGAAGAAAGCGCGCTCCAAAGTTTCTTCCATCGTCGCGGAGGAAGCTCAGGAGGTCGGGAAGCCGAAGATGAGCCACGGAGTGGAAGGGCTTTCTGGAAAGACGTTTCCAACGCAGAATGCGCTCCCGCAGAGCCCCTCGGAAGCGGCGCCAACTCGTAAAGAGTTGCAGGACGCGCTGCCCAAGATCCCTCCACTAAGCTCGTTCAAGAGCCGCACGTCCAGCTTTATGACCTTCGGGGAGGCTGAGCGGGACTTCCAAGCGTTTATTATGACGGGACCGGGAAGATCAGTGGAGATCGTCAGGGAGTTCAGCGGCCAGGGAGACGGCGGCGATCCGAACGGGCACAAAGAGTTTGTCACGCTTGACGACGACGGAATTGAGATTTGTCCAGGGTGGAATTCGGAACTAAACTCTGCAAAATCCAACCTCGGTTCTTCGAGCCCTGCAGATGACACGGAGGGCAACTTCAACGTGGCCACAGGCGGTGATAGCGAGAGTCAAACGCGCGCTGTAGCGCAACCAAAGATGGAGTCAGTCGCACCGGAAGCTTCCGTGACATTCCAGACAACAAACGCGACGAGAAGCAGAACTTCACCCCAGCCCGACCACTTCAAAACTACGCTCGCTATTAAAACAGGCACACAAACTAAGCGGACGTCTTCGGCCAAATCCACTAAAAAGGATCTGACGGAGACGATCCAGGTTGACGAATGGAACAGGAGGAAGCCAGAGACGACGAGGCAAGAGCCGAAATGGAAAAGCGATGAAGACGAGCATGACATGGAAGATGACGCCAATGCTGAGAGTTACTGGAGGGACTGCTACAGAGCCTGGAACGATTACTACTCGTCCATGTCTCCTTTTCAAGAGCAAAGTTACCAAGGCTACTACGGAGCCGCTCACAACTGGATGGCAGCTTACCGTATGAACATGGTTTACGTGGAGGAACTACTGAAACGCTGATTTGGATGTCCCGAGTTACCAGTAAGTGTGTCGGTATCACTATAAAGTGCCTTTGGGGTTCTCAGATTATGAAATCATGAAATGTAGCATAACAATGAAACTCCCCCGGTACAAGAAATGCTTCCGTCATTTTGTGCTTTATTTCCCCCCTCATTTGAAACATGTGGTTTTGGCAACACAATTTTTTTTTACTTGGTTTAATTGTCCGCCACAATCTACTTGATACAACAAATCATTTTCATCATATATATTCTATTTTCATAATCATTTTCATCATTGTGTGTGTAGTTGAAATTTGAAATAACAGCACAGTGAGCATTCTAGCTTAAGTGAAGGTCCACCAAGAGCTCTTATATGCTAACGTTAGCCCAAAGTTTGGGATGGGAAAATGAAGCTTCATTTACTCTTGTAGATGGTGCGCTTGGTTTAAAGATGCAGTTGAAATGTAATCGTTTTCCATTGCGCTAGCGGCTAGGCTTTATCTTTAAACCAAAAGCGCCTTCTAGAGGAGTAACAAAATACTGCAAGTGGTTCATGAAGCTTCATTTTCCCATCACTATGCAAAATGTCAATCATTCGTAAAAATGACACCCACACGTTTGGACTGACCAAAAGTGTGGATTTTGTTTTTAAGTATAAAATGATAAATTAGGAAATTATATATGAAAACCAAATTGTGACTTGTATTGAATTGTTCGGCTCGACAGCAGCAAAATGAAAGTTTGGGAACTTGACCAAATTGTATTTGTAACACCTTGACATCTACTTATGTTTTTTTTTTTTCTACCCCCAACCAAGGAAGAAAATATTTCGATGCCCCACCAGCAACCCCTGCCCTGAAACTCATTTGTCTATAAGTACACCTCTGCAGAGGAGCTTATACTCAAAGTGCTACTGCCACCTACTGTAGTGGATGTGCAATTACACTTTATTCTTGTACGGAAAAACAAAAACATGTTCCTTGGTTGTCATCCGCCCCGGCAATGCACTGTGCTCCCCTATTTGAAAAGAACTGACTTAAGACAATGAATATGACGTTGAATGAACAAGCTACATTTTGTTTTAGGGAAATGAGACACAAAGGCACATTATAGCCCATTTTGACTCGGGTTACTTATATGATTACATTGACTACAAGCACCATGATTTTGAGTGACAATTGAATACATTGTCTAGTAAATGCACATTCTGAGTATCTCTTAAGCTTTTTTTTTTCTTTTCCAGAGCCTTTCTCCATTTGCTTCTCTTGTTTGTGATTATATGCTATACCAACCATGCTTATTCTTAACTCATTCACTGCCATTGACGGCTATAGACGTCAAAAATTCATTTGAACTTTTTCTCTTAGTTATTTTTTTTTCTATTTTTGTTAAGAGTATGAAAACCTAGATTTTTTTTTAGGAATACAGATATAAAATGTGTGATTAATCGTGAGTTAATTGTTGAAGTCATACGATTAATTACAATAAAAAAAAATTAATCGCCTCTTATTTTTTTTTCATTTTTTAACTCAATGACTGCTATAAATTCATAAGAATAAAAAATAAAAAGATTGTTAAAAATTCGGGGCGTCAGGCGATTACATTTTTTAATCGTAATTAATCGCATGACTTAACTCACAATTAAACACAAATGTTATATCTGTTCCAAATGAACAATAAAGAAATATAGGTTTTCATACTCTTGTTAACAAAAGTAGAAAAAATGTTAAACTAATAGAAATAGTTCAAATGAATTTTTGACGTCTATAGCCGTCAATGGCAGTGAATGAGTTAAAAAGAACAGCGGCCGTTTGACTCCATTTTCCCCAGTATTGTTCTGTACATTTGAGTGTGTTTGTGAAGCTTCGAGGAAGGTCAGACATCTTCACGTGATTGCAGCTAATCAGCGTTGACAATCAGCGAGTGGGCTGCACTTTAACCGGGAGAGCACTCACTCAATCTTGCGTTTTTGTCAAATCCGTGAGTGGCAAGCAGGAGGCGATTCCTCCTCCAAAGTGCGTCGCTACAAAACGTTGGCTACGTGAAGTCGTTCCGTAGAAGAGAAACAGCCCGAATGATGGAGGCGCACAATCCCAGGAGGAACGACACAACCCCTGACATCCAGGCCAACCCCGACCTGTTGTTTCTCGTCCTCAAATGCGCCATCTTGATCGTGACTCTCGTGGTGGGTCTACCCGGCAACGTGTGGGTGTGTTGGGTGGTCTTCCGAACCAAGTCCCTCCAGACCAGCAACAACGCGCTGCTGGTCAGCTTGGCCGCCAGCGACCTCCTCAAGTGCTCGGTGGACACGCCGCTCCTGCTCGCCTCTTTCGTGCGATCCGCCGACGGCGGCCGGCTGCCGGTGTCGGTGTGCGCCCTGCAGCAGTTCACCTGGGCCTTGTGCAGCTGCGTGCAACTGCTCACGCTGGCCAGCATCAGCGTGGAGCGCTACCAGGCCATCTCCTTCCCGTTCCAAACCGAGCGCAGGAGAGCCCGGGTTCGCCTCTGGATCCTGTTCATCTGGCTATGCGGCCTCGTGTTGGCCGTAGTCGCCCTGAGTCTCTCCAAAAAATCGCTCTTTTACGCTCACTGCCGGACGCCCGTCTCCCACAGCGACGGTCAACCAGACCCGTTCGGACCTTACGTCTTGGTGCCCATTTGGGGGTTGTCTTTGACCGTCATCGTCATCCACTACGGGCGAATCATCAAAATCGTAAGGCAGCACCGGAAGAAAGTATTCAGTCGAGGGATTCGAGTGGTTCCCACGGTGTCCGAGCACGTCTGGAGCTGGCTCGGCGACCAGTCTTCGGCGCCGGGGCCGGGGCCGGCGCCGCCGCCGCCATCTTGCTGCAAGGCAGTGGGCGGCCACCGGGCGGCACACTCTGTGTCCGGCGAGTCGGGCTACGTGGCCGGAGGATCCCGCAGGAAACTTCCGGAGATCGTGGGAGCGGTGTGCCTTCGCACGCCCGGAGCCAGAGAACGAGGGAAGAAGCAGGTTGAAGGCAAACTGGCCAAACGTTTCGGATACATCATTATCGCCTTCACGCTTTTTTGGCTGCCCATGGTGGTGATTTTGCTCATGAATCACCTCGTTACACGGCCGGACACCCACAAAGTGAGTTGGACAAAAACAAAACGGCAACATAACATTCAAGTTTACAATTATTGTGTGATTTAAATAGAGACTGAGGAGGAGCTATCATTGCAGACGTGCTTACCAAATTAATTAGACCATTGAGACGAGCCAGCGTTCATCATCATCAAGGTTAATGTGCACATTTCTATTTGGAACTGAGTTAATTAATTATGAAATGTTTATCCTCATTCGGCTTCTCAGAAATTCATCAAGTCTAAAAATCAGCTTTCAGGAACAAATAACTGTAATTAATATCATTTTTGTCGAGAAATAATAGTAGTGTGCTTGTTTATTTAAAGACGGTTAATTTGGACATTTTCAAATAAGCGTGAAATAAATTAGCATTAGAATATAATTTGGTGCAGTATTTAAGGATTCCTTTTGCCAATTCTCTGTATAAAAAGGACAAGGACATACAAAAAAAAAATCAAAATGCCATTTCCCTCTCTATTAACTCTTTGACTGCCAGACGTTTTCAGAAAAGGGATGCCGTGGGTGCCAGCCGATTTTAAACATTTTGACTGATCTTTCAAGGTCCATAGAAAATTATGTGTTTGGACTATGGAAACACACATACTGCCAAAACAAGATTGGACTCTCATCTTCCATCAGAAAAAAAAGTTTGTTTCTACCTTATTCCGTTTTTGAGTAATCAACAATAGAAAATGGTTAGTTTCACCTGTTTTGAAAAAAAAAACGTCTTTTAACGTCTTTGGCACTCCTCCATAGGATTTTACGAAACGTTATTTAACGTTTTTGGCAGTCAAAGAGATAACAAAGCAACTTTAAAGACAACAAAATATGTATAAAATGTAACTAAAGTTCAAATGATTAATTAGCTTTGTACACTGTTAAGTGAAACAAACAAAAACGATTTAGGTACTTTGGGACAGCTGTAAAAGAAACCTTACACGAGTGATCAAATAAATGTCTAAAGCTATTGGTATCCAAACTACTGGGGGCCATTTGTGGCCCGCCGGCCATTTCCTAGCGGCCCTCAGCTTGTGTGACACACTTGACAAATAACTTTGACTTACAGATATGCAAAGAAACTACACGTAAAAAATTCATTTTAACTATTTCTATTAGTTTAACATTTTTTCCACTTTAGTTAAGAGTATGAAAACCTAGACATTTTTAAAAATCTTTTTATTTTATTTTAAAGAAAACATTATAAAAAATTAGGGGCGTCAGGCAATTAAAATTTGTAATTGTAATTAATCGCATGACTTCAATAGTTAACTCACGATTAATCTAATTAATTAATTAGTTTTATATCTGTTCTAAATGTACAATAATGTTCTTCTAGGTTTTCATACTCTTGTTAACAAAAGTGGAAAAAAAATGTTAAACTAATAGAAATAGTAATAACTAATAAATAGTTCAAATACATTTTTGACGTCTATAGCCGTCAATGGCACTGAATGAGTTAAGATGTTTCAGAAGCAAAACATGTTTTCCGCCACTTTCTGCTGTCAATAAACATTTGCTTTATAAATTGCCTTCTCACCTTTTAACAGGTGTTAAAAGCAATTAAAATAAATACCAACAATAACAAATAACTTTTTTTTTTATAAATTTGGACATCCTTGTCTTAAGCATTTTATTTCTATTCTTGTCATTCGGTTGCAACTAGCTTAAATGGAACACTTGCTTTCTTTCTTTTATGTTAAGGATTAAATTGGTTCATCTGGACTTCACAAGGTGGTGCAAATTCCCCATATAAACGCCAATTATTCAAATTTCACATATCAATTTTTTTCTTTGGGGTCTATTGCCATCCCGCCTTCAGCTACGTCATCCTACGTGGCCACACGTTAAGCAAACGCTCAAATGGGTAAACCTGAATTTGACATGCATTTTTTTTTTTCACGTGTTTTCTATCACACAGTTGCTGTCAGAGATGGAGACGTCGGCCATGGTGCTGACCTGCGTGCAAGCTGCGGTGGATCCGCTCATTTACACTTTGGTCACCAGACAGTTTCGCTACGAACTCGGCAAGATATTCCTGTCCATCCCAAAGTGTCCGCTGAAATACGTCCACTCAACCTCCTGATTGTAAAAAATAAAAAGTCCACAGACGGTACATGTGGCAGATATAGATGTTTTATCAGGCGTTTCACAGTCGGGACACAAGACAAGGTCATAAATAATATCAAAACACGACAAGATTTAAGCACAGCAGTAGTCTCAACAACGACAGGTGGCGTAGGAGGGCAAAGCAAAGAGTGAGAAGAAAACCCAAAACAAATGAGAATACATAACAGAGAAAGAGAGCTTAACACTTAACAAGAGAGCTCCATTGAATTCAAATCGTGTTGGAAAGTGCTGCGGACGCAAAACAAGGAAAAGTTGAATCCAAGTTTCAGCAAAATCAAATCAAAGAAACCTCATTTCTACTGTCACCTGTTGTAAAGAAGTTTAAAATGTTGCAATGGAGCCTGTGAGCACTCTGGGCTCTATTTTCGTAGACGGCGCATTTTGCAATATTGTGTTCTATTGCTATAAAAAACATGAAAACTACCAAAAGAAAGATTAGAGTCTCTTCTTTCATTAGGAAAAAAAAAGTATATTTCCATCCGTTTCCGTTTTGCAGGAATTAGCATTAGCATATAGCTAAGTTTCATCATTATTCACAATTCTTTTTATAACAGTGGGGAAAATAGCTCTTTACAACATGGCCCCGGTTGATCTCTTATACTCTGCTGCCACCTGCTGGCCGTTTTTGTAATAACTACCATTGCTGCATCAAAGCCTTCTGTATGCTCTAGCATAAAAAAAAAAACGTCAATACGTCTATTGGAGCATGTTAATATTTAAAATAGAACGTATTTATACGCTTTTGGGAGCAAATGAGTTATCACTGTTTTGTATATATATTTTTTAATGCAGTTTTAGGTGCACATAAACAATCATGGGTTGTCTCCAAGTGCCCACTTTACGGCACGTCAATGTCATTCCCTCTCACAGATCTACCGGCATGCTCTCTCTCGTCTAAAAAATTACCAACATGGGGTCTAACCCGCCTCTGGGGAGTCACGCCCACGAGCTGCGATGGATTTACGCCGTCCAGGAAAATAGAGCCCCGTGTCGCTGTGTTGAAAGAAGACAGAAAAAGGCCTGCCTGTCTGTGCTTGTCTCTTTGTTTTAACGCCCGCGTGGTGATTTTACACACGACGTCCGCACCAAGGCAGCTGCTGCCACTATACCAAAAATAGTACGAGTACTCAAACTAGAAGTATGACACTTCCTGTTCGCACCCTGTTGAATATTTTGGGCTTTTTTGGAGTAATAACTATTCTTTTGAGTATGGATCTGGGCCGTGACGCGTTGATATGGAATATACACTTCAGCATCCATGTTAGCTGATATGTTTTTTTTTCTTTTACTACAAATGCACATGTAAATGTCATATTTCAAAGTTCACCTCTTATGCTTATCTTTGTAAAAAGTCAGTTTGGCTGTTATGATCATCTCACAGTGCAACTGACAATCTAGTTTCACATCAGCTAAGCATTAGCAGGCTAGCTAACTTGCTAGCTAACTTGCTGTTAAAACACATCCTAACGGCGATATGTCAGTAATACCTGTGGGCTTATGATGGACATTTTCCCGTCGATGAAAAGCAAGATTTGCTTGGAAATTGGATCTCCGACACCGAACTAACATTCAAAAATACAAAAAGGCTAAAGTGGGAGGCTGAGCTCCGAGGTGAGCACACCTGAAAAGTCAGCGGGCTTTGTTAGCATCTAACGTCACGCCACGCTGACGGGAGCCTGGGCCCGGTTCAATAAGTGTCCTTGGTGTCGCCATAGCAACCGACAGACCAAATCCCGGAGCCTGCTTCAAGTTCTCCTGATTAATGAAGGTGAAAAGAAATGGGAACATCAAGGAGGACAAAGAGTACAAACACCAAAGTTTCTTAATCACACAGAGAACACATACTCGACAACTTTAAAATAAAAAAATAAAAAGCTCACTGAGTTAAGGGAAGAACGAACGCCCGCTTGACAGCTATAAAGACTACTGTAAGCATACGGTAGTTCACACGGGAGGAAGAAGGAATACAAGCAGACAACAACGAGAGAGAAAGAAATACAAACGGGGGGGCGGGGGGAGCACAGCTTCACTGGTTCTGCCAAACGATGGTCAAATATTACAAAATATTCTATTAACAATATTCACAAAGGACCTGGGCTCGGAACACGTTAAGTGTCCAAAATTCTCAGCGAATGCCTTGTGCTTTTAACTGGGGGTAGCTTTTCGTTCCAAAAACCTAATAAATAAATAAATAAATTATGCGTTACACACGATTTTTTTTTCTTCTTCATCCGAGGTCCGTCCGCAGCCGAAGGGGACGTTCACATCTATCAACACGAATTGATGATTTCACAGGCACATGTTGTATTAAAAAAAAAAAAAAAGGCTCGCCGCTGAGGATTTTGGACAGAAATTGGTACGTTCGAAGCCTTGAGAGTGGCAGCTCACCAAATATACCGTACACAGAGCCATGGAGACTTCCAGAAGAATTGAAAGTGCAGTCACCCGAGACCACCCGAGACCACCCGAGACCACGCTCCAATACAGGCACGTACCTTTTTTTGACCCAAAACATCACAATTCTTCTACCTAGGAAATGCTCATTCGCAAATATGAAACGCATTTGCTGGCAATACAGACATACATATCATATGTACTTTTCCCCCCTCAAATGGGGTGATAATGAAAGTGATAAACGTGACATACTGCATCTGCTTATCAGCAGTGATTAGTGAGTGAACCGGAATGACACCAACTAAAAGGGCACAATAATGCTTCTTTTATTCTTTCTTGGTCCGCCTCCAACGTATGGAAGAGTCAAACTGATGTAAAAACTATAAAAAGGTGCTTTGTGCTGAGACACGTACACGCTCACACACGCACTCAACATGAACACGACGGGTGCACTGTATTCCCACTTCTGTACAAGGAGTCTGTTGTTACAGTACATGACCAGCAGAGGGCGGGCTCCACCACAACCAAATGAAGTCTTCCCTATCTTGCCGGGGCCTCCCATTTGTCCCTCCGTCAGTCAAGGTGAGTCTTTTAACTGTCTCTGAGATGACACGTGTGCGTCGTTTACAATGCGGACACCTTGACAACGTTCTGGTGGGTGGGGCCTGCTGGAAGGTGGGCGTCACCCTCAGGGGTCGTGACCGGTGGCGTGGGAATGCTGATAATGGCTGTGGTGATCTGGCTGCCCTGGCAGTTGAGGGGTGCTGGTTCGTCGATGCGCATGTTCAAACTGGAGCGGCTACGAGGGAGAGAAGAGAAGAGAATGGAGAATTTAGGAACATGCTGTGCAAATCTCAAATCGTCAATGGCACATTTGTGTGCTTAGTGATGACAGAAGCGGCAGTTTGGTAAATATTGGAACAATTCAGCCAAAATGTACACGTTGCGTGTTTGAAACCACACAGCTTTGCTTTATGAAAAAGGCTGTTTAGCTTAATGCTAGCAAACAATGAAAAATCGCCAGTGACATGCTAACAGTTAGCATCGATAGTCAATATTTTACAAGCAATTTGAATGCAAACTGTGGAGCAACATGTTTAGACAGATAGTATAACGATATTCACAGGAGTATAATCTTTATCTTCTAGAAAAAAAGACTAAAACAAAATCACTAACAGTAGTACACTGAAAAAAATGGCGTGTTGAATTTACTCAACTCTATTTCGTTAAGTGCTAGCACGGAAGAAAATAATCTGGATCCAGATTTAAGGTAAATTATACATCCACTTAAAAAAAATCTGTCTGGATCCAAATGTTTTTATTCCGTGCAATCGTTTGACTAAATAAAATCAAGTAAATTTAACACACCATTGTTTTCAGTGTAGCAGAAGAACTATTCTTCGTTTGTGGCTGCATGATTTATACAGCGTTATACTGCCTCCAAGTGGGCAAGGCAGGTACAACCGAAGAGGCGGTAAAACAAATTGGATTGCGCCATAAATATGATGCACACAATTAGGGGTGTACCAAAAAATTGATTCTAATAAGATTTGCGATTCTAATTTAGTACAGTTCAGAATTGATCTTAAATGTCCCAAAATCGATTTTATTTGAATTATTTTACACGGTCTTCCCTTTGTTTGTGTGTGCCTTTATTTGGAACGCTCTTCATGTTGTACCCGATTTGGCCACTTAGGGGCAGTGTGGTTCCACGCGGTCTGATACACATAAATTGTAGCCACATTAGAGAGTAGAAGGAAAAAGTCACGATCAAGTTATTCTAATAAAATATATATATATTTTTTTCAGCGTGGATTTAATTAGCATTAGTGAGTCAGACTGGAGTAGATCATTACGATTCCTTGAATATCTATAAATTTAAGCAAAAATCATTGCCAATCAAATAAATCATTTTGAATCGAAAATCGTTCTTAATCGAAAATCGATCCTGAATCGACTCGCCCACCCAAAAAACGGAATCGAATCGTGAGACATTCAAAGATTCCCACCCCTACACACAATGTTACTTTTTTCAATAAAAATGTTGTTTTTTTTTAACTTTATATTGTTGTTAATCTGTGTAATGGGAATTTTTCTCAGTTGTTATCCATCAGGTAATTTATCCATTTTTGCTCGTCAGTTCACGTCGTTAGCAACGGGATCATGTTGATTGAGAGCACAAAAGCCCGAAGCAAAGGTTTAAAAGCAAATGTTTCTTTTTCGTTGTGCTCTTTATCAAAAATGGGCAACGTGTATGCGGCCGTAAACAAGCACACAAGTTTGATGCCTTACACGGGCAATGAGCACCGCGAAGAACATGCAAACTTCGACACAGAAATGCCCAAGACTCAAACAGGGATCCATATGACTGCGAGGCAGACACGTTACCCACCATACCACGTTTCATTGTACCGCGCTCAAATCAAGTGTTGATGCCAGCGATCCCACCTGGTGCTGAGGGGCTGAATGTGGATGGTGCTGAGCTCCTGCAAGCCCTGTTGGTGCGTCAAAGGCGGCATGTGTGCCGGCTCACTGGAATTGGGTAACGGACTGTGCTGCTTCTTGCTCCTGCGGGTGCAGCAGGTGCCCGTGACGCCCTCTTGGCTGGAGAGAGACGGGCTTCCAGACGGGTAATTATGAAGTCCTGCCTCCAGGTAGCTCTGTTGGTAATACTGCTCATCCACAAACTCGTGGTTCTGTGGCGATCAAGAGAACAAGAAAGGAGAGTCAGAATTTTTGACACAGTTTGTCCTTTGTAAGAGTTGTATAGAAGGAAAGATTTATTTTTAAATATGAATTGAAACAGCCAAAAGCAATGTAAAAAATTATATATTTTGCTTAGTACATAAGGTGCTATGTCTGCTTTACGCATCCATTTTCTTAACCGCTTTTCCCCACAAGGGTCACTGGAGCCTATCCCAGCCGGCTTCGGGCAGTAGGCGGGGTTACACCCTGAACTGGTTGCCAGCCAATCGCAGGGCACACAGAGACGAAAAACCATCCACACCTATAAACAGTTTGGAGTGTCTTTGGAATGTGGGAGGAAACCGGAGTACCCGGACAAAACCCACACAGGCACGGGGAGAACATGCAAACTCCACCCAGAAAAGGCCGAAGCCCGGACTCGATCTCACGTCCTCTGCGCTGGGAGGCGAACGTGCTAACCAGTCAGCCACCGTGCCGCCCTGCTTTACGCAGTAAGTAGAAAATTATTCTATAATTGTAGATTTACGGTGATAATATTTACCCTTCTATAGAGTCTTCTTATTTGACGAGTGCGGGCAATTTTCTACAAATTGAAGGTGTCCTTTCACTTTTGAAAGCATTTTTTGGGTCGCGTCTTTCAAAAGGCGAGCTGAGCCAACTCGGCCTTTTATTTAGTGCGGGATTATGCGCCTGCTGTCTGAAAACGCATTCCTCCGAATAGAAAATGATTTTTTCACATCTTGCTGTGAAAGCGCCAAATTTTAGGCAAAGTTTGCCCTGCACTCCCAAAAGAGTTTACTGTATTAGAAACATCTCAATGCGGGTCCGGATCCTGAGTTATACAGGGTGTCCATAAAGTCTCTTTACCATTTAAAAAAATTATAAAAAATTCAATTGATTAGATATTTTATTTAGATTTGTTCTATTGTATTCAGTGTTTATTAAAGTTTTTTTTTATCACACTGCATTTGTGTGTTTCAGGGATCCTGTTTGTCAAAGAGGTGATGTTGAATGAACCCCTACAAAATGGCTACCCCTCAAGAGAAGGCGCAACGTGTCTCATGGTTTATTGAAACGAAATCGGATAGGCAGACTCAGCAAAACTACAGAACTAAGTATGGAAGAAATCCACCATCACATCCGTGCATGACACAAGAAATTTATGGAGACAGGGACAGTGTTAGATAAAGGAAGGAGTGGGCGACCTTTGACCTTTGACAAATAGGATCCCTGAAACACACAAATGCAGTGTGATAAAAAAAACAACTTTAATAAACGCTGAATACAATAGAACAAATCTAAATTAAATATCTAATCAATTGCATTTTTAATAAATTTTTGAAATGGTAAAGAGACTTTATGGACATCCTGTATTTTTTGAAACAACGGTTGACAGATGACATGACACGTCTTCTTCTCCTTCACTTGATAGCTGACAGCCAAAAAATGTAGAGTGTAACACAGTGACCGCAATTTAGGACCGTTTGAGTTATTCTGGAGGAGATGCACAATCCTGAAAAGATATATTGTTAACAGTTGATTCTGTTGGGCACTTTTATTCATATTGGGCTCCTTTGAACTCACAGTGGTTTTCTCCAGACAGGTCAGCAGGTGATGGTGCTGGCTCTCTAGTAGGGAGGTAGACTTGCTTAGACTTCCCTCAGTAGAACCCTGTGATGACACACACAATCCAATATGAGCGACGTGTCCGGTTTTTCAGGAAGCCACTGATCAAAATGTCAAAGGTTCGAAGTCGTGTCAGTACCTGATCAGAGAGGTTCATCTTGTAAGGAAGTTGCTTTAGTGGGAGATTAAGACAAAAAGGGAGAGACAGGCCGAGTTAAGACTTGTGTTTGGAAGTTCAGCACTGAAATCAGAAAGCTGTCACAACCTTAAGATGTGCCAGGCAACGTAATCGGGGTTACATTATCAGCGTTGAACCCTGGAGGCACGTCAGTTGAGATCAATGGAGCCAGAACATTTATTTGTGCCCCTAATGGATGTACAGCACATCACATTGCATACATAACATTTTGCCGACGGCTCCTTCTGTGACAAGGCGACCTACGGGGACTTCATAACGACTTGTTTTCCATAATTCTTTCCTTTTCACTCATGTGTTTATGTGCATGAACAAGAGGGCAATATTTCGGCTTCTGTAGTGGTTGGACATAAAAGTAATGGGACTAAAATAAACAACACAACCAGGGTCTGAGTGTACCTTCGAACAAGTTGGCACACTACAGAAAAACTCATTCCGAGGTCATTTTTACCCAATGCATATTTTCATTGTTTTATTTGTCCACTTCTAGTCACACCTATAATACATATATCATATTGTCGAATGGTTTTGAATGAGTTGGAAAGATTTGAAATGATATTAACCGATATAGGATGATATTGAATGCTAGTGGTTAAAATGCATGGATCGAATGATATATATAATGCAGTGTTAAATTATATGGAATTAGGTGAAATGATATTGGTGAAAGTGGTGCAATATGTGAGTGAATTTTTTGAAATTTTTGGAATGTTAGAATGGAATGAATTTTATTACCTGGAATTAGGTGAAATTAAATTGAATTGAATGAATTTTGAATCGGAACGATACGAGCCCTAAGCCGGAGCCGTGCCCTCGAAACGAGTGATATATTTTGTTGGTCAAAAATGTGCAACATTAAGTGAAAAAAAATTTGAATTTGTATTATTTAGTAATTGGGGGAATGTTGACAATTGATCCCAAGATGAATTGACTGAGCAGAACATTTTGAATTTCGATCGGGAGTGAATTGTTGACCGCCCCACTGGAAAGGAATGTATTTGAAAATGAAATGGATTTTTGGGGTGAAAAATGTTGACTTTGTGGGAATGTTTGGAATGAGAAAAATAATAGCCCATGAAGCGTGGATTTTTGGAACATTTTGAAGTAGGATTGGTTTGAATTGCTCGAGAAATGTAGAAGTAGTTGAAGTACAACAAATGGTGGATTTTAGGAGTGAAAAATGTTGAATTGTGGAAAAATTTTAAATGTTTGTATGGGGAAAAATAATAGCCCATAAATCATGAGTGTTTGGAACATGTTGCAGTTTGAATGGTTTGAATTGTTCAAGAAATGTAGAAGTAGTTGAACTACAACAAATGGTGGATTTTAGGAGTGGAAAAATGTTGAATTGTGGAAAAATTTTAAATGTTTGTATGGAGAAAAATAATAGCCCATAAATCATGAGTTTTTGGAACATGTTGCAGTTTGAATGGTTTGAATTGTTTGAGAAATGTAGAAGTAGTTGAAGTACAACAAATGGTGGATTTTAGGAGTGAAAAATGTTGAATTGTGGAAAAATTTTAAATGTTTGTATGGGGAAAAATAATAGCCCATAAATCATGAGTAATTGGAACATGTTGCAGTTTGAATGGTTTGAATTGTTCAAGATATGTAGAAGTAGTTGAAGTACAACAAAGGGTGGATTTTAGGAGTGGAAAAATTTTGAATTGTGGAAAAATTTTAAATGTTTGTATGGAGAAAAATAATAGCCCATAAATCATGAGTATTTGGAACATATTGCAGTTTGAATGATTTGAATTGTTTGAGAAATGTAGAAGTAGTTGAAGGACAAAAAAACAAAACAAAAACGTAAGAATAAGAAAAATAATTGTGAGCTTTCAGCATTCACACAATTATGTTTAGTGTTTTGTATGTTCAGCATGTATACGACATACATTGTATGCATAATGAGAATTATACCAAAACTACTATTTTAGTAAATATTTGCTTTCGCAATGTTGCTATTTACATTTTTTTGTACATGAGCAGGATGATGTAATTACAAAAAGTCAAGACGAGTAAAAATGAGCCATCACTTATGCAAAGCTATAATGGCAACAAATTGGAGGTTGCTATACAAGTTCTGAGAACTGAGTGAATCATTTTCTTCTTTTCTGCTTAGACTCACATTTCTAAAGAAATGGAGATTTGAACGTTTGACGTTAAACCTTTCATTAGAACTTTAAGGAGCAGAAGAAAAAAAAAAAGAACTTTAAGGAGCAGTGAAGCGTTAGCGTTGTCTGGTCTTACCGTGAGCTCCAAGGCTTCGTTAAAGAGGCCGTTGCGCTTGCTGTGGAGGAAGGCACTGGAGCTTTCCGTCTTGGATATTCGAATCCTGGCCAAGCGGGCTTTCTGTGGGAGACATTGATAGTAACATCAGTTGGAGGCCGCGCCACCTCCAGTGTGATACTTGATTGGGGAATCATTCTGACGCATCCCCACTGATGAGCTATAACACTTTCACATGCTTCATGTATCTGATGATCTTCGGGATCAAATCAAACATACGGCGCTAGATCATTCTCTCTGATCTCCTGTGATAACTCACTCTGATCTCCCCGCTATACTTATGAATGATTTATGGTCACTGCACGACAACACACATTCCTTGGTTAGAAAACGACTGAGAGCAGAAGCAGCCGGGATTAGTGCAGATAAACCCTCGAAGAATTAAGCAGAGAAAGTGCAGCATATGAAAAGTGAATCAAATTTGACAAGGTTGTTGTCAAGCATCGAAATCCACTGAGGTTTTTCTTTTTCTTTAAATCTCATCAATAGATGTTTGTGGATATGCTCATTCATCGAGGTCATTTCTTTCTCAGAGCATTGAATGGAACGCGGGACTGCTTTGGTTGTCTTAGAAGACGTTTAGCCTCTCTGCAGTTCATGCAACAAGGCTTGGTTAGGTCTGACCAGACTCAATCAATCCTAAGCATGAACTGATGCTTGAACCCTTCTCAGATGAGAGGCGAAACATGTTCTTATGCTTACCTGGTCACCAAAAGACTTTGAGTGGATTTGGACTATCATCGCAAAGCTGCTCACATTTCAAGACAAGTTATAGAGTTTTTAGAAAACAGGCTAGTCTTGGCATTTTTTTCCCACAATGCAATTTTCTTCACATCATGCTCTTGGTAAGAACCTACAAAATTTCAGAAGCAGAAGCTTTTGGCTGCAATGACCAATGAACAGGCTGCTACCACCCGCTCCTCTTTCTGGACGGGTCCATGTTCTTCGGAGCAGTCACATTTTTGCCAGTGATTGTTTACAAAGCTTCCTATTTCCGGTTTTGTCAGAGCTCATCTATTGGTTGTTGGTTGTGCCACATCACTGCAAAAGATGTAGACTTGATAATATCCAACACGTTTGATATTGCCGTAAGGCGTAAGACTAGTAAAAGACCGATCTACTGTAAAACATCTGAGATGACCACCTTACACTAAATGATCGAGATGATGGGAACGTGCTGTGACTAATAAAACTTGAACGTTCAGATTTTAGTCTGAGAAATGAAAATCGATAGACAACCAGAGCAATACGTGCCAATATTACCGGTTTCTAAATAACATTGACCAGAAATCGAGCCTCCAGAAAAAAATCTAATAATAATAATAATAATAAATAAATAAATAAATAATATTGACCAGTTGCTTGGCTTGGTCTCAACTCGTCTCAACAAAAATGTTTATTTAAGACAAAATAGGAGACCACAAAACCCACAAACAAGCATGAACGAACAGCTTGCTGCGGTCCAAGGTAGTCTTATGGCTTGCAAAGTATTTTTTATCAAAGGAAGTCACAGGCCTGTGTTAGCTTGTGTGGCAATGCAGATAAAACTTCCAGAACAACATTTAAGTTTGGGGTAATAGAATCACTGAGGTGTCAAAGGCTAGGAATTTTCCATTAAAAGTGTCTGTCAAACAAATTGCACCTCCTCAGCATGGGCACATCTCATCTCCCCTTGCTGCCCCCGCCCCCCCCCCCAATGTTGAATTTTAAAGAGTGAGTTATGGATTCAAATCAAGAAATGGCTACATGTATAATGTAACATCACAAGCAGACGGTGTGCTTGTTTGGAGGGAGGCCCACGCACCGCTGCGTGGGTTAATTGAGTATCTACGGAGGCGGTCTCCACTTGTACAGTAACCGTACCAGCTATAACAAAAGTTGATGTGGATCATGCCAATACGTGGTTTTGCTGGAACAAATTGAAATCCCAAGTCCTATATTATTCAAAAGCATTGTACATGGTGTTGAGGGTCTTCTGCCCAGATTTAGTTAGAACTGTTTTGATTTAGTCATAACTGTTTTAATTTCCTCAGTAGGGCTTGGTGAGTGTTTGAATGAAGTCTGGGGGGGGGGGGGGGGGTGCTCCTCTATTTCCACAACAATAGACCATTTGTCTGTGGTTGAAGTCAATGTGTTAATAGGATTTCTTTGTAAGTCTTATCTTATGCAAGGTGACGTCATGTCTGAGACCTTCTATATTTCCACATCAAGGGGCCATCTGTCAATGTGTATTGAATGATGTCTGTAAAAGTAAAAGATAGTATAAGAATGCTGTGAGTCCGCTGTAACGACACGCTTGCGAGAGGAATGCAGCCGTTTGTCTGTAAACTCGCTTGTGTCCGGAATATTCTGTAGAAATAAAAGCTTCGAAGTGACTGTTCATCGATCTCCAGCCTGCATTCGGATAACCAACATTCTCACTACCCGAAAAACAACGAACACGCGGAAGGCAAAGATGGTCTTCAAACAATGGTTATCTGCCGTCGGACAAATGCAAAAATAATGACGACTTTATAGCTCCAGACTCACTTGGATCAGATCAAATAGTGAGTGACAGAGGAACCAGAAACCCAAGTTTAGCACAATATAGTTAAAAAAGTGTTGTCATTTAACCCTGGAGAACCCAAGAACCCTTTTCTTAAATTAAATGACTGCTATAAGTTCACTGAACACCAAAATCTATGTTTTTTCAATTGTAACCCTTTATTCCCTAATTTAGGATTAGGGCGAAATTTGACCCTTTGGGATTTAGGGGTATCATTTCGAAAAATCTGAATAACAAAAACTGTCAGTAAACTATTTAGAATTTAAGAAAATAATCAATCAAATACACAGCTACATTGCACAATATAATTTTTTTTGTTTTATTTGTTGCATTTTAGAACTGGATTTTGAATGTACAAACACACTTTGGCCAATGGAAACAAGAACACAGGGACAAAATCACTGCTGGGAAAAAAAAGAAGAAGGTCTTTGTTATTTGAGTAGCAGAATTTATAGGGGCCAAATTTGACCCCGTGGGTTCTCCAGGGTTAAAATCAAACAATTATAAAAACAGCTTATCTAAGTAAAAGTCATAAATTCCTTACACATACTTCTTTAATTCAATCTTTAATCCTTTTGTTTGATACTGTCCAATTATTCGCTGTCTCTCTCACACATTAACATTACTGTACAGTCTAGCACGTCCCCTAATAACTCTTTTATGTCGGGATTGGGATTCTCTCTCCGGTGACTGCAGCAATGGTTGTAACGCAGCATTGGTGGAAGTGCGAGGGTGGAGTGGACATTAAGAACACGCCAGGCTATACCAAAAAAAAAAAATAATAATAATAATCTGCAGCACAGCTTGATTTTCAAACCTTTGGGGACCAGAATGCAGTTACACACCGACGTATTACTGGAGCGTGAGAAACCACGCGCAGATGGCTTTCATTAACACGTGTGAGTGTACTGTAGACAAAACAGTCGAAAATAAATCTTACCGTGATGGAATCAAATCAGGATTAGGCCCGTAAAACGATTCCATCATTTGATAATGCCCAAATAATTGTGGTTTGTGAGAGACCGTTCGCGCGCACACACCGACACACATTCGCACACACTTCGTGTTGAGAGTCATCAACACGTTGTAAATACGTGTTGAAGAGCAATTTCAAACCCACACACAAGCTTTATTTAGTTTCACATCTCTACAGAATTGGCTGCTATGTAAGAGTAGATTCGCGCCACGTTTTTAAAATATCTTTTGTAGTCACAGCTTTTAATTAACTATAATAAACGTGCTAGCGCTACATTCTATCCCATAATAAAAGTGTTACCTTGGGGAGTCCAACTGCAGTCACTGGCAGTGATTATCTTTTTACTGTGACAAAGATAAACACCGCAATGTTAAACTCATTAAACAACAACGAACAATGTGTAGTGCTCATAAGTGATGAAGAGTTGAGACTAAAACACAATAAAAACACAAAACATCATCATCGTCACAAAGTGGCAGAATGTTTACATGCCTCTTAAAGTGCTGAGGCTCAGTATGTAATTAGCGAGCATCGACTGCAGTATGAAAGCTCTGTAAGTGTGAAAGGTCACACATCCAACAAGCTCTCGTGCAGGACAAGGCAAATATTACGGGCAACGCATTACATCAGCATGTTTAGTGGTTCTTTACTGTTTACTGCCTTAAATAGAATCCTGATGTTGTCCTTTGTTCAGACACCTAAATATTAGCAATAAACAGGCTGCAGTTTATTGGCAGAATTTGCACTTAAAATCCCTGTAAAGTGAAAAATAAATGTGTCTTGTAAAAATTAGACACACCACAGAAAAGGCTTAACTCTTTCACTGCCAGACGTTTTCAGAAACGGGTTGTCGCCAGTGCCAGCCGATTTAAGCATTTTGACTGATCTTTCAAGGTCCACAGAAAATGTTGTGTTTGGACTTTGGAAACACACATACTACCAAATGAAAGATTGGACTCTCATCCTTCATCAGGAAAAAAAAGTTTGTTTCTACCTTATTCCGTTCTTCAGTAATCAACAATAGAAAATGGTTACTTTCACCGAAATGCTCTGTTTTGAAAAAAAAAACGGAGAAAAAGAGCTTTTTGTGAAACGATGTTATTTCATGCACTCTAGTGAATTGTACACTTCTTTTTGTCCATGAATGATGCCACAAACACCTAAATAGTGCTTTACTTCTGTAAAACGCTTTCACCAACAATGAAAAAGTGTTTTTAGATTGCAAAATACGTTTATTTCCATTCAACAGTGTAACAATTTGACAAAACAATTTCGCAAACTATTTACAAATGTGTGCAACTGTGGTACTATTTACAATTATGTGGATGTTTCAAATACAGTTTTTCTTTTTGTAACGCTCTCCTGCGTGCAAGGAGACGCCAGGACTTGCACAACAGTTTACTTTCACTTTTGCATTTGTCCGTTTCGCGTGCAAACGTTACACTTTCTTGACTGCCTTTTTTTCCGGGGAATAAATAGCAAGTAGCAGACTGTACACACTCCTCCGATGAATATGCATTGGACTCGGGGCACTCTCCGTCGTCCGATTGAACGTCCGCCTGTGCGTGCTCGGTTGTGCTCCGCGTTTATGACGCCGCCATAGCCGCCGCGTCAGCGGTTCCAATTTCGCCGTCAAGCTCGGATTCACCTTCATCATCATCGATGATGATCATCGTCGTCATCAATTTGCTCTTTTAGCGTTGGTCGATGCCTTTCGTCTTGTAAGTGTAGAGCTGCTTGCAAACGGGCACCTTCTCCGTTTCCTCCTCAGCCATCTAGCTCCCCCCCACGTCTCCTACTGCCGCGTCAATGCTTTCCAACCACGGAGTCATCATCATCATCGATGATGATCATCGTCGTCATCAATGTGCTCTTTATCGTTGGTCGATGCTTTTCGAATTTGAAAAAAACGGCTCGGGCGTGAGCTGCCGCAACCGGTCGCCATTTTTCCTTTGTCTAACATTCTCATCTCCTGCTCGACGCTCTAGCTCCGCCTCTACTGACGCCCACCCGATCTTGTCAAAAGACAGTCATCGTTGCCCTCTAGGGGCCAAAAATAGTCCTTAGGCACAACAGACCTAATTGAAACTTTCACCAGAGATGCGGAAGGCTTCCCCCCACCCGTTTCAAAAAAATAATAATTGGATGTCGTCTTTTGACGTCATTGGCAGCGCTCCGTAGGTTTTTACTTGACGTCTTTAAACGTCAGTGGCAGTGAAAGAGTTAAATGCTCAAAACAAGTGCTGAAACTTTTTTTTTTTTTTCTGGCTGGAAGTGTTCAGTTTAGGTGAACGGTATGGGATTTTTTAATAGATTTTAGGTGAACTAATGAATACACTCACACGCACGCACGCACACACGCACATACACATACTCTCGCACATACAAAAAAAATTATACAAAAAAAAAAAAAAGAGCAATGATGATGACATGTCAAATCGGTAAAATTACCGAATGAACAATACTGAGCTCTCCAGAAAAAAATAAAATAAAAAAATAGTGCTGAAACTATACACCCCAGTTAAATATCAACACATCCTAATATTAGCATTGGGCCTTAGGTGGTTGAAATATATCTTAGCGGATGGCCACGGGGCTTTTCCACGCCACGGCAAATAGGCGCTAGCTACTAGCTAGCTCGCAAAACTAACCGGGGAAAGTCAACCGTAGAACACGTTATTCAGCCAGCAATTACGCACAAGGCGTTGCCTTCCAACATATGATTAACACAAAATACATAACATACGTTCGGAAATACGCTCCAAGCGTGTACTGGTTTACTGCGACCGTTCGGAAATTTGCCATTCAGAATTTCATAGCGCACCAAAAATGGAGTGCTGGTGCGCGCTGACATAATTAACATTAACGGTGACCTGTGCACTTTAGTCAAGAATATGAATTCATTGCACAAGTACGACAGGTGTACACGTACATTAAAATTCCCTCCCCATCCCCTTTTTAATCCCACTGATTTCCTTGGCCTTTGTGATTTTCCATTTGCAATATATCGTGCCTATCCAGAATGATAATTAGAACCATCTCGGATATCATTACTTTTTATGCTAATATTTTAAGAACATGCAATGTTTGACCTCGGCAGATTGGACACTTTGTTCATGATTAAATCATGTAATCATACGGACCAGTCAGGAAACTTTGAAGTCGGTGTTCGGCGGACAGAAGCAACGCCACTGATACCATCAAGAGGGTCGATTAGCGAGAACTGTAACAGTTTGCATTGCAGCTGTGGATGCTCCCCACGCGCAGCCACCGGGAGTAAGGGAGATCTGGACTACCTATCAAGTGCCAGCCAGAAGGATGGCTAATTGTAACCGGGACCCAGAATTAATGACAATTAGACATAAATGGAGATCGATGCAGTGTCGAGATGGATGGAGGAGAAGAAGAAAAAAAAAGCGCTCTTCTACCTTTAAAGCTGGGAGAGCGGATACATTATTTTGTTTTGTTTTGACCAATTCTTGGTCTCTTAGCCGATGAAATGGATCAGAATATACATGAGAGGGTGATGCGTGCCTTGTAACATGTCTTGGAATTTTATTCGAGCATTCACGGCTGACGCAGATTTTGCGGGAGTTATGAAATAAATGACGCGATTGGCGACGGTGCGGGAGGACTTCGAATCGGTGTAACCAGTCATCAGTGACATATTAAAAAATATGCTTGTAGACAATGAGGATGCTGAAAATTTCGATGGCTTTGTAACGGAATGGACGACGAATAATTACCACTCGATTCCCCGAGGTTATTAAATGTAAATATACCCGCAGATGCGACACAGTTGTTTGTTATTTATTTATTTTTAAATATTAAAGGTTTCTAATAATAAACATAGGTTTGTATAGCTCTGAAATTTTTATTTTTTTGTAATTATGTGCTAATTATCTGCTTCAGGAGCTGAGATATCAGTCATTTAGTAGGCATCGACAATATTGTTGCATTTTGAAGAAAACTTCCGGTTTTCGGGGGTGATTCTAAAGTCACCCATAGGTCTTCGAGGCATGTTTTGTCAGGCGCTTTAGGCCTTAATGGGTTAAAGCACTTATTCTAGGAAATCATCTGAGCTCGAATGGATTGTCCATGTGTTTAATAGCAGGTGACTGGTGCACTTAATGGCCAGTTATACTTGCTAATTAGTTGATGTAATGTTCAAGAAGGTCACACATAGTGAACGTTATGGAGCATTAAAGAACACCTGTGTGGTGTAGATAGTATTGGCATCTTGAAATATCTGAGATGCCAGAGAAATTTATAGTTCGGAATGAGCACTGACAAAGGAGCGAAAAAAATAATAATCAACATACAAATGTAAGAATTAAGTCAATCTTGTTTTTATGAAGTGATCATCTTGTGTAGCGCCGAAATCTGGTCTGCCAACCTATGTCGAGCACATTAAACTCATGAGATTTAGTATGCAATGAGCTGAACACGCGGTCGTTGTACTTGCTATAAAACGGCCGTAAAAGCGGTCTCACTTGCAATACATAATACAAGAGTGTTTGGATTGGAATATTTGCAGCACTGAAGTCTAAACAGAGGATAAGGGACATAGTGTTTGACACAATACCGTCCACAAAACGTCAAGTGTGTGATTTTGGAACACGTGTTGCCAATTTAAGGAAGTTAATTTATCCCCAATCATGGCTGTATACTATCTGTCATGTTTGGTTTCTGTTTTTGGTTGTGTGTCTCCCTTGGTCTCGTTGAGTGTTGTTGGAAAACGATCCTTATGTTTTCCGCGTGTTCGTATTTTCAGAATCAGATTGGAGATCGGTGAATCAGGTTTCCTTCGAAGGATTTTATTTTACAGAAATTTCTGGACACCACAGACGTGGCTTTTCCCCCCTGTGCGTGTCGCTCCTCCCACTCGCAGTCGCCATTATACTTCCACCATTCCAAAAAGCCCCTCCCCTTCCGCAGGAAACAGCCCCCTCCCCTTGTTCTTCTTCCTCTGCTTGCTCTTCCTCCCTCTGCTGCCCCCAAGCCCTTAGCTAAGAAAAACATCATTCAATACAAATGGCCAGATGGTCGATAGATATGTAAACGCAGCAAGCCAGACTTCCTGGCTCCAGCCCAACAGCTGGTTGATTAAGTGAGATAAGAGGCAGGAAGAATCTTCAAACGGTTGGTCACTTATTACACTCATCAATCTTTGCTGAGTAAGTTAAAACAGTTACGACTCAAATCAAAACAATTATAATTAAATTGAAACAGAAGGTTCTCTTCAGTGTAATCCTGCCCTTCCTCGTGTCAACCAATCCGTGCCCTCAGCCACTTGCGTCTTGCTCCAGGTGTGTCTTGTTGTGTCGTTAGTGTGAGTGTATATAGTCTCCTGTCTCCCCTCAGTCTGGGTTGGATCATTGTCGCTGTCACCACTGGTGTTTTGTTGTTCCTTTGATTTTTGGTCTTTTTCAGATCTTTGTTGGTTTTGTTTTCCCAGTACCCTTGGTAGTGTTTTTGTTAAATAAATTGTGTTTAGTAGTACATGCTTTCCTGCCTCCCTACATTTTACTTTTTGCGACATTAGAATGTACTGCATTCATTTTATTTGAATAAAAACGTGTCCTACTTTGACATCTATGCAACCGCATAGGTTTTAAAATTCTTCCTCTAAATTCGCGTTAATTGAAGACTAAATTGTCCATGGGAGGATAACACGATAAGCCAATGGTTGTCATACTTTTAATGCTAAGTACTGTACAACGGAAAATAATACTTAGCTCTTCAGCTACCAACATCATAGGCAACATTAAAATACCGTAATTGTCAACATAAATGAGACATGCTTTTTAGAAATATAACCTTTTTAATATGATCTTCTCATTTTGACAATTAACACTGCTTAACTGGAGGAAAGTAAAAATAAAAAAAAAACACGCACACAACTTTAATAATGATTTAATTAAAACACATTGCACAAGGAAGTTGAATAAATGTAAGCATACCTAAAGAAATGTTTAAAAACAAACATCTCTTAAAGATTAAATGCAACTGAACTTTAAAGTTATATATAATATATGTGAACCGTGTTCAATCAATCAACTCGTGTTGATTGTGTTTTTGTACTGCTTTTTTTTTTCGATTAAAAAAAGCGATCAGACTGAATCAGCAACTAAAGGGCATTGCAATACTTTTATGTACCAATAGTGGGCGCCCACATACCAAACAATGAGAAATCACTGGGGAAAGCAGTGGAAAATTGATCAAATGGAATGAAACGAGTATCTTACCTCACCCACCCATTTAATGCATCAACATGATACAGCCTCATTTACATAGTTAGTCTCGGGCATGTTTAAAAGTATTTTTCATGGCTTAAATCTGTAATGGAACTTCACGTGACTTTACACTGTATGGAAACATTGAGATGATTAAATCCTGACAGCCGCCTGCAGCGCAACAGAACAGATGCCGGATAAAGCCACAGCTCATCATCGGAGAAGCGTTCGGCCAAAACCGTCACGCCGAGACATGCGGCTGCCCACTGTTTACATTTTGTTCAAAGGCGTTCACATGACACCAGGCTGCCACAAACTAGCCACAGACAATGTACATTATCTTAATCATTTTGCCCATTTATGTAAGAGATGTGAGATTATTTCTGCTCATTATTCTTTTCAGACTAGTCTTTTTCCAGCAGCTCGAATTTTAGTTTTGAAAAGCAAATCATCTTTCTTATACGTTTCCATTATAACCAGGAAATGTTTTTTTTTCTCCAGAAAAAAAAAAAGCTACAGATGGGCCGGAAGTTACTTTCAGGTTGTTGTTGTCCCCCCCCCCTCCGCGCCTAACACCGTATAAAATAAAAAAAAAAATAAAATAAAAAAATTAAATAACATGGAAATGTTTTGTAGAGGTAGAATTATGACGAAATAAAGCTCCCTTATATCAATTAGCCTCTGCAGGAAGATTTGTGTTGATGTGTATACATATAGCAGGCCTAAAGTAGTTAGCACGTCTGCCTGCCAGTGCTGAAGTTCAGGATTTGAATCTTGATTTTCTTTTTTTTTTCGGATTTTCTCCGGGGACTCTGGCGTCCTCTCAAAAACAAGCAAAATGTTTGGTTAGGTGAAAAGTTTTCCATTGCCATATGATGCACCCATCCAGTGTGTTGCATAACAATGGCTGCATAGTTTTGGATTTTTCATTATACTGTAGTTTGTATTTCGTTTTGGCTTTTATTTTTTAAAATTCATCCTAAATTAGTTTGTAGAGCAGCTTTGTGAGTTTGTTTTAGTTTCAGTTCTCTTGAAAATGGTTTGTTTTTGTTTAGTTAAAAATAATTATTTTAAATTAATTTTACAAAGTTGTGCTTATATGTTTACAGACCCGTACGTAAACTTATGAGCACAACTGCATATTCAGTATTTGTCAAATGCAAGATGAAAAACTACATTCACAAAGTATTGTGTAATAAAATAAGCTACAATTCTCAAACGACCGTTTGATGACTGTTTGACTGAGGAAATTTTTGCGAGGGATGCACAATAATATTATCGGCAATTATCAACCAATTTGACATCATACATCTGTTAAACCAGATAATCAAGAAATCCGCCGATAATAATATACTTGCCGCGTTGGTCCATCTGTTGTGGTTGTGGCTTAAGTTGCAATTGAACATATTTTCTGTTGTGACTGTGGTTGGATCATTGGATCATTTTGATGTTGTCAGTTGCCATGCAGTTACTATGCATGGTCCTGTATTTGTCACTCTTGTTTGATCATATAGGCCTTTATTCTGTCATATAGAATTGAGCATGGTACTAGCTGGAGTTGCTGAGTGACAGTTTTGTCAGTACGTCGAGGTTTCTTGGTCAAGGGTTCTCCATCAAGTGTTTTCTTCAAGGCCATCTGCATCCAGCCTTGCTCTCTGTTGTAACTTTGCATTTTGGCTATAGATTCTCTGTGTTTCAACTTGTCCTGGGTCTAAAATTTCGCACCTCAGGTCCATGACATTTTCCTCGCTATTAACCCTGGAAAACCCACGGGGTCAAATTTGGCCCCTATAAATTCTGCTACTCAAATAACAAAGACCTTTTTTTTTTTTTTTTTTTTTACAAATTTAACGTTTAACAAAAGTCCAGAGTGCCACTTCTGACCCCTGCATGGGGCCATCGAGTGGATGAATATTGCACTTACATGAGCCAGAGTGGTGGTGACAAGATGGCTGGCAACATGCTGTTTTGTTGAGCTGGAAATCAATCCAAACAAAACCATCTTCTCAGCAAACCATCAGATGGTAAAATATATATATTTTTTGTTAATCTATTTCATATCATGTTGCAGAATGCCTAGGAGTATGTTTTATATATATATTTTGATAAATTAGCAACTCTGAGCTAGTTAAAAAAAAGGGTTAAAATTGAACAAACATATATTTTGGTGTTCAGTGAACTTATAGCCGTCATTTAATGTATAATTCATAATTTTCCAAAGAAGAAAAGGGTTTTGGGTTGTCCAGGGTAATGACAGGGATTGCTTCATTTGCCGTTACTATTTTTTTCCCCATTTAGTTTGTTGTGTGGTGAGACCAAGTGGGCATGGCCGCATGGCAGACGCACCACAAGTGGGCAGCAGGGGCCCATCCAAACACGAGCAGATAGCCAGACAGACAGACCTTGCTATGACCTTCTAAATCGCACTTCATCTGGACGAGGGCTAATTCAGGAAAGAACACAGGGCCCGCGTTGCCTGGAGCGCTCGCCTGTTACGATGCTTGCTTCGCCTGTTTCCACTTTTGCATCTGGCCTTCCTTGTCACCAATCTCCTTTGTGCTGTCGACATCAACAGCACACAATCACTGGCTTCTTTAGTTACCGGCACAATTGAATGATAGCCAACAAAGAGATCAAGCTCAGTTGCTCACTTATCCCTGTCAGAGAGAGATTCATTAAACGGTTATTATTATTATTATTGTAGTTGTACTTTTCAGTGGCATGGATTGGCACCGCATCATACTTAGTGCTCCTTGACATATTTTGGTAAACATATTTATCCAGAAGGGCAAAATATTGGCAACAGCTCTATGACCATGATGCAGTGCAGCTCGACGCAAATTACGACAACACTAATGGAAGTATTAAATCAATCGCTCTCTTCTAATAGAAATGTGAATGGATTTACGTCTGCCAGCTCTGTATAAACGATACCACGATGTATCACAGAAGAATGAGGACAGTCAGGTTTGCCCTCAAACTATGATTAGCAGCCCCGATTTGTATTTGGACCAGCTGATGCAACCGACAAATATGTCGCATGCGGACAACAGCAACACAATCGTTTCTCATGCCTTGAGGCTAACGCTAAAAAGATATATTTAACCCATATACAGTACGTTTTAATCTTAAAATTTTCCAGTTTAAAGACTGTTTTGATTTATATAATTCAGGGATGGGCAACTGGTAACCCGCATGTGGCCTACCTTGATTCACCCCCCCCAAAAAAACAAACACCCCCCCCCCAAAAAAAAACGGTTGTGAATTGTGAATCCCCCCCCCCCCAAGATTTAAATTATCTCTATATATATATATATATATATATATATATATATATATATATATATATATATATATATATAGTTTTGTTGGTGGGGCAGTCAATTCTTGTCATGGGAAATAAATACTGGAGGTGTATCAGTATATATTTTTTTATATTCTTTTGGGTTTCCAAAACAAATTCAAATATATATTTTTCTTATTTTCCCCAAATGTATTTCAATGGCCGTCAATTCGATGCAAATTTTTGCTATTTTCGGGCAGGCACTTGTTTTGTCCATATTTATGGCATTTGGCAATGACAATAAGAAATGATCACTTAACTTGCCCATGTCTGATATAATTTATTACATTATTTATAAATTTCCCCAAAAATGTAAACCCAGAATATCGGACGTGAACTATGGTGCATCATACAGTCGTACAAGTGTGTGACACATCTCAAAGAAGACCCTAAACCTGAAGAGTCTTCTAATCTGGAGGAAGTCAGAACTTCCCTCTTGGGCTGGAAGTCTGGAGGTTCGAGCCTCTGGAGCCCAGTTGAAGCGAATAAAAACGGTGTTTACCTGTACCTTCTGAGCCCGCCGTTTGTCTGCTCTCTGGTTCTGGTGATAGATGCGGCTAAAATTGGACACGATGACAGGAACAGGCAGGGCGATTACCAGCACCCCACTCAAAGAGCAGATTGAACCAAAGATCTTCCCTGCGATGGTTTTCGGAACCATGTCTCCGTACCTGCAAGAGGGTGAAAGGAACAAAGACAGCATATCTCAAAAAGATTTGTATTGGAAACATGGCGAAACTTTTACGAGCTCAACTGTAAAGTCAGCAAAGTTGGCCAATGACCTTGAAAAAAGTCATTTTGATCCATGGCAATGATGGCCAAAGTGATAACTCCCCACCCCACCTCACGGGACCCCAAATCATCATTATTCAACAACTCACTGACATTATTAACTTTTAAAGGGAAATGTTCGGCTTAATTCTTGTGTGATAAATCTGCGAGAGGAGATCTCATTGTTGAGGCAGACAAAACAATTACAACAAACATTACTTTTCTCCCAATGGAGAAACCAAATTAGGGATCAGACAACCGCTGAAGGGAATGAAGAGAAGGCACCGAGAAACTAAAAGAATCAATCTCTGAATCACAATGTTTAAAAAAAAAAAAAAAAAAAAATCATTTAAGAACAAAAGCTGGAGGAAGTTTGTTTACAAGCAGTATTTCGAACCTAAAATGATGTCCTACCAATTTTTTTTTTTACAATAAATTCCAAATTATTGCGATATTTAAAGATATACACACTAGGGATAGATAAGACAGGTAGAGTATCGGCGCCGATATTGGGCATTCTGACAAATATCGGTATCGGCCTTTTTTCAAAATCTGACGGCCGATATAAGGTAAAGCTAAAACCATTTTAATCTCAGGGAACTACTTATTTAAAATTTCAGTTAACTTTATGAGAGATGTTGCTGACTGGGAACCTTCTGAACTTTTTGTTTTTGTTCGACATCAAAACAAAGAAATGTGTTTCCAGTTTCCATTTAACAAAAGACGTACTGATAAACCTTGCGAGCTCCCTGAGCATTAAAAAAAAAAAAAAATTTAAAATGAGGTATATAGTCTAAGATTAAAAACGTCTACATTTGGAAAAGCCTGAAAAATTGTTCAATAAGCATTAAGACATTACAACAAAGTCAAGATGCATTTGTATTTTAAAAAAAAAATATATAACAACAAGCAGACAGCAGAGAAAGTACAATAACAGTAAAGCTGCAAAGCAACTTGTCAAGCATCGGATACGTTTTCATAACATAACATATTTTTGTGAATTTGAGTTTGATTGGCACTGAAAATAAAATATGGAAGTTGGCTTGGAGCTGAGCGAGACCTGGAAAGACAGCTGTAAAATATAGCAAAGCCTTGCCTTTGTCTCGTCATGTCACCCCTGCAGAAAGCAAGGTGACGTGCCAGACAGTAAAAATAGAAATATACTTGAGTGGTGAGGGAGCTCTTGTGGGGATAAAATGTATAAAGGTGCAATCACCGAGGACTCCACCAAATCCCCACCTCAATCATGCACTATGCGCTTTCCCTTTGTTTGTATTGACCGAATCTTGACTGTGTATTCCGAGGAATGCCGTCAAGTAAATGTGTTTACACAAAAGTGCAACATGATTTAGTGACCATATGAAATGCATTTTTAAAGCAGAGCATGATTTATAACTTAAAACAATGTTTAAATTCATTACCCAAATGCAAATTTGAATGTGAGCAGTCCAGAGCGTAGCCCGTCTCTTGACAAAAGTCAGCTGAGATCAAAGTTATTTTAGTTAATGAAAACTAACGACACAACTAAAACTAAAATAAAAAACAAACAAAAACTATAATTAGAGCGAAAATGTCCTTCGTTTTAGTATTTGGTAATTATTTTTTTGAGAGCTCAGTATTGTTCATTCTGTAATTTTACCGATTTGACATGTCATCATCATATCTCTCTTTTTTTTTTTTTTTGTATGTGAATGTGCGTGTGTGCGTGCGTGTGTGTGTGTATTCATTAGTTCACCTAAAACCTATTAAAAAATTCCATACCGTTCACCTAAACCGAACACTTCCAGCCAGAGTCGGGAGGCCGTCAGGAGACCCGAGGAAGGACCAAAGAAAAGAAAGGAAAGTGAAATCCAGCACCGACCAGACACCACCACCCACCAGGCCACCAACCAGAGTCCTTTACCAACCCCAGAGACATCTAAATTCCAACAAATCAGGGAGACCTCAAGTACTGTATTATAGTATTTGGTAATTAATGTAAAACATGAGCATTTGGGGTTGATTTTTTTAATATGATTTTAGTATTTTTTAGTTTTATATTAACCGGAATAAGAACGTTTAAAAGTGTGTCACACAAGTGACGTCATCTAGCAGCAGCCAATAGAAAACACATTCAGATGACGTTGTTCTTAGTTGACAATTTTGCATGCTTGACTTCTGGCTTCAATGGCTCGGCTGGAACTCAGCCGAAATGTGACGCTAGGTAAGAAATACGTTACTTTTTTCATTTTTGTTTATTAAATATTGCACACAAGTAATACATGTAAAAAACAAAACGAAAACTAATACTGAAACTAACTAAAACTAAATCAAAACTAATACTTTACTACAGAGGTGAAAACTATTTAAAACCAACTAATAAAAAAATTAAATTAAATAAAACTCAAAACGAAACAAAAACCGAAATGAAATATTCCAAAACTATAATAACCCTGGCTGGGATTGACTCCGGCTCACCGAAATGATAAAGAAATCAATCTAACATGCAGCTGGCATGGGATCAATTTTCACTCAGTTTTCGCATCATCCTGTGATTGGCTGGTGATATAAAGTACCACTCTTTTCTTTTTTTCTGGAGAGCTCAGTATTGTTCATTCGGTAATTTTACCGATTTGACATGTCATCATCATTCCTCTCTTTTTTAAAAAATTGTATTTAATTAAAATTATTATTATTTTTTTAAATTGGGTAAGTGTATGTAGTGTGTGCGCGTGTGTGAGTGTGTTTTCATTAATTCACCTAAAACCTATTAAAAAAATCCCATACCGTTCACCTAAACCGAACACTTACAGCCAGAGTCGTGAGGCCGTCAGGAGACCCGAGGAAGGACCAAAGAAAGGAAAGTGAAATCTTTACCCACCTCGAAATGGGAGACAGACTTGTCTATAGCACCGGAATCTGACTTTTGGATTCAAGTTTGTGAAAACGCATTTAAAATGACAAAACACACAAATTTACAACTTATCCAATATAAAATCATTCACAGAACATACATTACTCAATATATGATGAAGAAAATGGGACTCTCAGACTCCGACATTTGTCTCCAATGTTTACAAAACACTACAGACACTTATGTTCATGCTTTATGGTTATGTACTCCGGTTATGTATTTCTGGACTAAAGTCTTAGAAAAACTTTATTTACTATTTTGGACTTACCACATAAACAATTTCAATCTACACTTGTAGCCCTTACTATCGCTAAAAAAAACAATTCTTGTTAACTGGAAAAATAAACAAACTCTGAATATCGACCAATGGTCTAACCTCCTCATAAATCACATTTTAATGGGGAAAAAAAAAATCTGCCTCAAATAAAAAACAAATATCAAAATTTATAGAAACATGGTCTACGTATATAGAATTTTTTAACCTAATTCTGGTTACTTAATTCTGTCTGTTAGCGAGAGCCACTACATCGTGATAACTTACATTGATGTTTCTGCATTTGGCAATTTATTATTATATCATATTATTAGTACGGGATTTTTTTTTTAATGGGCTTTAGGTGAACTGATGAACACGCACGCACGCACACGCACGCACGCACATGCACATGCTCACCCACATACAAATATATATATATATATATGTATATATATTTAAAAAAAAATGAGAAAAAAAAAACATTTATTTTTTAAATTATTTTTTATTTTTTAAAAAGGAGAGCAATGATGATGTCAAATCGAATGAACAATACTGAGCTCTCCTGGAAAAGGAAAAAAAAAAAAAAAAAAAAAAAAGGAAAGTGAAATCCAGCACCGACCAGACCCCACCCACCACCCACCGGGCCACAAACCAGAATAAAGATAAAGAAATCAATCTAACATGCAGCTGGCATGGGATGAATTTTCACTCCGTTTTGGCATCATCCTGTGATTGGCTGGTGATATAAAGTACCACTGATTGTCACACCCAACTAAGTGGGGCGAAATTTGTATATGCTTGCTTGTTGTCTGTCAATCCTTTATCAACAGGATGTAAGTCTGTATAAGGTACGGTCTCATGGGTCTTCATCGCATACTCACCCACATATAAAAAAAGAGAAAAAAGAGAGCAATGATGATGACATGTCAAATCGGTAAAATTACCGAATGAACAATACTGAGCTCTCCAGAAATTTATTTATTTTTTTTTAAAAATATATAGATACAAAGAGTGGCTCAGCATTACGGGTAGTGGCTTGAATATGAACAGTTTAAATAAAGAGTGATCGTGATAAGAGAAAGTCAAACTCTTTCACACGTCTTTGTGGACCTTTAAATCTAAATGTCCACCATTAGAGACAATGAGTAAAACTCTTATTCAAGGAATATCTTTTAGTATGCTGAAAATGAGTCAGTTTGATGAGAACGCCAAATGAGATGTAAAAACACACATCAGTCAAAACACATCCTACACACGGTAAACGACAAGACAGAAACAGTTTTCATCGTTCCCTCCGAGAACCTTAATGGTCTTTTTACCCAAATTAGGCAATAACAAGCGCCGCGTAACATTTAATCTCCTCCCCTCTTCAGAAGATCTTCCCATTAGAAGGAATGAAAAGCTCATCATATTCATCTGCAAGCCGTCTATAATGGGTTGCCATCAGATTGCTTTATAGAGGCTCTCCTCTTCTGATACTATAGTCAATTTGCCGCTCCCATTTAGTCAAGCTGGCCCGTCTCCGATGATAACATCTCTCAGCCATTATACGTACGTGGCACAGAAATAAAGATTTGCACACATGAAAAAAAAACAAAAAACGGGTAGCATGATGCAAGTGTAAGTATGTGACAAGCGAGGTTTGATACAATTTATTTCCTTCCTGCCTGGATGAGCTCTTGCGTCTGCTTCCGACTCGGCAAGACGACATCGGAGCTGGAGAATGAGCTCAATGTTTCACATGGAGAAAAAAATGAATAAGCGGTGAATGGGAATCCTACTTGAGTGAGAGAGATTGTTTTGCAGATGCAGCGCCAGTTCTCTTTGCGCACTTTTGTTTCTCTTGCTGAGGCTGGTTAGAGATTCTCAACTTCAACTATAAATAAATACACGTCTTGCCTCTGTGCATACATATGCATGCATGCGCGCAATCGCAGGCTGAGGTGAGAAGGTCGGCCTTCGGTCAAGGTCGTCGCAGCACATCCAGGTCTCGGTTTTAAATGTATAATCTCGATGATGAATGGTGTTTTTGTGATGGTGTGATTGACAGCCTTAACAGAGTGGACCTGAGGGTTGACGGATTCTTCATCATGGCGTTCCTGTTTGGAATTACCTACTGTAGATTTCTGCATAAATTGGCCAGACAAATATGTCTGTCTCAACCAATACCACACAAACAACTACAGTATCCAGTTTCATATTTTTAAAGAGACACAGTGTAAACATTCACAGCACAGGATTAACCCTGGACACCCAAGAACCCTTTTCTTCTTTGGAAAATTATGAATTATACATTAAATGACTGCTATAAGTACACTGAACACCAAAATATATGTTTTTTCAATGTTTTTTTCAATTTATTCCCTAATTTAGGATTAGGGCAAAATTTGACCCTTTGGGATTTAGGGGTATCATTTCGAAAAATCTGAATAACAAAAACTGTCAGTAAACTATTTAGAATTTAAGAATATAATCAATCAAATACACAGCTACATTGAACAATAAAATGTTTTTGTTTTATTTGTTGCATTTTAGCCATCTTGTCACCACCACTCTGGCTCATGGCCCCATGCAGGGGTCAGAAGTGGCACTCTGGACTTTTGAAGTTAAATTTGTAAAAAAAAAAAAAAAAAAATGTCTTTGTTATTTGAGTAGCAGAATTTATAGAGGCCAAATTTGACCCCGTGGGTTCTCCAGGGTTAAAATGTATGCAACCACCACGTTAAAGCTTTGCTGTGCTATAAAAAAGACACACCAGTTTTGAGATCGCTATTCTCAAGAAGCATTGCTTGATATTACCCATCAGCATAAAATATATCCCAGAAGAGCTACAAATTCAATTAACGATTGTCAACTTGCATGATGGGTTACCAAAGTATCTCTCAAAGCCTTTTGATTAATCGGTCCATGGGAAGTAAGATACAGAAGTTAAGTAAGATTCAACGGTGTAAATGGAGAAAGTTCAGCAATGTTGCTAGTATTTGTTGTCCTGTGTGGAGTGTAAGATTTGGTATCGAAAGTCAGTACGAGTACGGCACCGGATCTGACTTAAGTGGTAGTAACCAGACCGAATGAAAATAAACATTTCGGTAGCCGACTTTTTTGTTTTGGTAACGCCCCCTTGCTCTTCCGGTGTCAACTTGCGTGACCTGCGCTAACGTAGCACATTGAAATGATGCAGCAAAACGGTCAAAAGTTTGGCTTCATTTGTCACCGATGAAGGATGACTTTGGGAACGCGACATGCAAAACGCGTAGTAAAACTTTTGCATGCAAGGGAGGTAACGGCTCAAATTGGATGAAACACTTGGCGACTCGTGGAGTCCATATAAAAGATGAGCAGCGCACGGTGTTTGACAAATTACATTCATAAAATCCAAGTACTTCACCAGCAGCAGCCCCCGACTCACACAACTAAAACAAATCCCCACTCGCAGCCTTACCAACTGCTAGTATGTTTGAAATGGCAGATGACATTGATGACACTGACGGCAGCCTTTCTTCTTCTTCTTCAGGTACGTCTCAACATTTAATACCAATCGCTAACTAAACTACGTGGCTCTATATACTTCCACTTAGTGCTGACTTTGACTGCTGCGGGCTTTACGGGAAACTCAAAAGTTGTTTATTTTGTACGTATAATGTTCACAGGGACGCAACAGAAAGGTTAGCTAAAGATTGTTGGCTAGGTGACCTTCCTGTCTCGAATATACCTCCTGCCTCAGGTTGTGTTTTTGTTAAATGTTGTTGTCGTGAGCTGTTAATCCAAATGGGCTACTACTAGTAACCTGAAGAGTTAGGTGTATCTTCTAAACTATTTTGATAAGAATATTTTTCACTTTCCTTTCTTTTCTTTGGTCCTTCCTCGGGTTTCCTGACGGCCTCACCACTCTGGCTGGAAGTGTTCGGTATGGGATTTTTTTTTAATAGGTTTAGGTGAACTAATGAATACACACACACGCACATACACATAATCACCCACATACAAAAATATATATATATATATATATATATATATATATATATATATATATATAAAAAAGGAGAGCAATGATGATATGTCAAATCGGTAAAATTACGGAATGAACAATACTGAGCTCTCCAGAAAAATAAATAAATAAATAAATAATAATAAAAATAAAAAAAGAAGAATATTTTTTATTTCTGGCTTTCACCTTTATTTATAATATTGTGTTAAATTTAACCCTCCAAATATTGTTTTTGATATGAAAAATGTGCAGTTTTGTAGTACAAATTTGAGAACCGCAACCGTTTGAAAAGTACAGAAAAGGAACCGGTATCTGATAAAAACCGAACAATACCCAACCCTAGTTGGAGTACTGGCGTAAAACTTACAAAAATCTCTGACACATGCTAACATCACAAATTAAACAAGAATTAATATCATGGAAGGATATCACAGAGGAAATCACCAATGTCCCAAAAAAACTATTAATACAGGTTTGAAGACTCGTAGATGTTCTACAGAGCTACTGGCAGGCTATTATGTGGATAGATGAAACACGTTAACGTTAACACGGTGGCAAATCATTGCCCAGCAAGTAAAAACCCTGCTACAGTTTGGATTTAGCCACAGGTGCCTCTAATCAACCATCAGGTAAACCAGCTCCCGGGGACCTCATTTCAGTAGAAACATCTGTGGCTAAAGCCAAACGGTGGCAGAGTTTTTACTTTGTGGACCTGGATTTGACACCTCTGGTTATGGGGGGAAAAAAGCCCACCACCATCAAAACATCATCCAAACAGTGAAGTGTAGGGGAGGACGCATTGTGGTTTGGGACAGTTGACTGCTTCAGGGCCTGGATGGATTGCTTTCATTGACAGAAAAGTGAATTCCTAAATTTCAAGACATTTTTGAAGGAGAACTTATGACCATATGACATTTGAAGCTTAACAGATTATCTGTGATGTAACAGCACAGCAATTCAAACGGACAGAAATAAACCAACAACTGAATGGCTTCAAGAGAAGAAAACAAACTTTCTGGAGTAACCCGGTCAGAGTGCTTTCCTCACACCAAACACTACAAAAATTCCACCCTGCACTGTGAATGGTCCATTGTGCATTGGTGTGTCACATTTTATGACCAATACATGCAGAATCCTCTCAATCCCTGGGGAGGTGTTCCGGGCATGACCTACCGGCGGGAGGCCCCGGGGACGTCCCAGGACACGCTGGAGAGACTACGTCTCTCGGCTGGCCTGGGAACGCCTTGGGAACCCGTCGGAGGAGCTGGGTGAAGTGGCTGGGGAGAGGGAAGTCTGGGCTTCCCTGCTAAAGCTGCTGCCCCCGCGACCCGACCCCGGATAAGCGGAATTGAAGACGGACGGACGGACAGTATGTGAAATTAAGTTGAATTGAATGTACTATTATTTACGTTTCCAGTCAAGGTTGGGCTCACTAAGTATACAATCACCAGTTCGTCTTCAGATATTGTATTTGTAGCCAGATCCCAGATGATGTCAAACTGTGGCATCTCAACAACAATCAGCACTTTGAGTCAGTTGAGCGCAGTGACAGGCTGCCTCTCCAGGCCTCAAACCTTCAAACAACATCCATCTGTACCACCATCTGACTTTTCGTGGCCAGCCACTCAGGGCGAAAGTAACTAGGGTGACACATGGCTGTTTGGAAAAGGGACAAAAGGTCTACTATGATCCAGCTAGCAAAGAGCAGGTACACAGATCAATCAAAGAGGATGAGGAGAGACCGAGAGAAAAAGGTCAAGATGAGAGTAGATTGAAAGCAACAAATTAAAATTCAGACTGCAATGGAGGATGATATGCTTGGCTGGATTAGTCCAAGAATATATTTTGGTTTGGGGTAAAACAAAGGGATGTTCTGAATAGTGTTGCATTGTGATTGACAGCAACATTTAACAATGACTTTGATTCATGGCTACTAGTGCAGAAGCTAAAACCCTAAAAAAAAGTTTTTTGTGTTATGTAATGGCTGACATGCCGTACTGCTATTCTATTTTATTACAAAAATGCTCCATTATGCCATAATTTCAAAGCAGTAAAGGTTTTAACATTATGACTCAAATCAATTTAAAAAGATTCAATAATAAAAACAAAGCACTTTGTAAAAATTTTATCTCCCAATTTACTCATGAGAAAACGAGTTTCATTCTGCTATATTCTCAAGAGAAGTGAATAAGCAACACTGAGGCCGCTGGACATTGTTCGACATTTTTCTACTCCACTCTTGGGGCAAAATCCATTTCCTTGGCTTTACAGGGTGTGCCTTGGCCAGACATATCAGTTATTTCCCCCATTTGCATTTGCCAAGTGACAAGTAGAGAATTCCAAAAAGAAACACACAGATAAGTTGATAAAGTGAAGCGTATTACTCTTTCACTTCGCTGCACAGCGTGGAAAGGTCATTATCATCACTCACTTCGCACCCAATCTTATACCGAATCACACTGAGGGATTACCATCATTTCTCTGCAACACACTTCCAGTTACTTTGACACTCCTCCCCACCCAGTGCGGACTTTTCATACCTCCGTATTTTAGGATTTACCTTTCAAAACGGAGAATGTGCACTTGACTGTGTCGCCAGAGGGGAGAAGCAAAGAGGAAACTTTCACAAGACAATACACAACCTCTGACCCTAGCTAAGTTAATTATCTCACATTATTTTTAAAACACTGACAAGGATCATGTACTGACTGGCCTGGGGTTGGTCTCATTTTGCAGTGAGCCTACAAAATCTCCAGGTTAATACTTCCAGAGGTTTGCAAAAGAAACGTTAAAGAAATTCGATGTAGGCTACAGTCACTTACTTTTCACGGGTTCCACGGAGACGAGGTTGACTTTTTGACATGCTTTCCACCCTTCTAAACTCTGGTTACATTAAAAAAAAATATACTTAGAAAATGCAAAATGAAGAATACATTCCAAAGCAGTAAATCCTTGTACGAAGAATACGACAAAAAAATTGAAAAACACAAAAAAGAATACGAAGAAGAATACGAATAGAAGACAAAGAAAAAGACGAAGAAGAAGAATACAATAAGAAGAAGAAAGAGAAGAATCATTGGGAATATAACTTCCACAACACTATAACTTTTATCTGTGGATGTGTCTTTGTGAGTGATGTCGCAATTTCTGCCAAGTGTCTTTAATCAATGATGTCTTTAAAGTCTTATCTCATTGGTGGGGGCTTTGTGGTACCGCTCCTTCAAGATAGTATAAGAATGTTGTGAGTCCGCTATAACTTCGCACTTGCGAGAGGCTGCCACCATTGCTGGGAGCTCGCTTGTGCCCGGAATATTCTGTAGAAATAAAACCTTCGAAGGAACTGTTCACCGATCTCCAGCCTGCATTCGGATAACCAATATTCTCACTACCCGAAAGAAAACGAACACGCGGAAGAAAAAGATTATTTTCTTCAACATAACCCACCAGGACTGTACTTTGTACCTTTGACTACAAAGCAACGCAAGATCCTGGTTAAGGTAAGCCATTTTAAACTAAAAAGCAAAACTGTCACCTACTTATTGAGTGGAAGTTTCACTGCCACCGTGTGCTACGAGAGGCAGAGCACGCTTCACTCACATTAAATTCTGACCGCGGACTATAATCAGCAGCTCATGCTTCAACTGTTTACTTTCTTTGTACTTCCTGATGCACTGGCCTCCGTACTTCTTCTTTTTTTTTTTTTTTTGGAACGCTGAGCTACCAAACAGCACATTTGAACAAAGTTCTGAGTTTCCGAACCGTCTGAGTGAAGCAGTGCACTCATGATGAGGGAAAGGGGATTTTGGCAACGACAAGCTCTAATGTTCATGGTCTTGGTTTTTGTAAAAAAAAAAAGAAAGAAGTTCTCTCCTTGACTGGTATGACTTACAAGGAAGAAAAATACCAAGTAAACCCACAAAATAACAAAGTAAACCTACTATACACATGAAAACCCCGCAAGGAGTTTAACCCTGGAGAACCCACGGGGTCAAATTTGGCCCCTATCAATTCTGCTACTCAAATAACAAAGACCTTTTTTTTTTTTTTTTTTTTTTACAAATTTAACTTCAAAAGTCGGGCAGCACGGTGGCTGACTGGTTAGCACGTCCGCCTCCCAGTGCAGAGGACGTGAGATCGAGTCCGGGCTTCGGCCTACCTGGGTGGAGTTTGCATGTTCTCCCCGTGCTTGCGTGGGTTTTCACCGGGTACTCCAGTTTCCTCCCACATTCCAAAGACATGCATGGCAGGTTAATTGAACACTCCAAATTGTCCCTAGGTGTGATTGTGAGTGTGGTTGTTCGTCTCTGTGTGCCCTGCGATTGGCTGGCAACCAGTTCAGGGTGTACCCCGCCTACTGCCCGAAGCCAGCTGGGATAGGCTCCAGCACCCCAACGACCCTTGTGAGGAAAAGCGGCCAAGAAAATGGATGGATGGAACTTCAAAAGTCCAGAGTGCCATTTCTGACCCCTGCATGGGGCCATCTAGTGGATGAATATTGCACTTACATGAGCCAGAGTGGCGGTGACAAGATGGCTGGCAACATGCTGTTTTGTTGAGCTGGAAATCAATCTCAGCAAACCATCAGATGGTAAAATTGTTAATCTATTTCATGTCATGTTGCAGAATGCCTAGGAGTATGTTTTATATATATATTTTGATAAATTAGCAACTCTGAGCTAGTTAAAAAAAAAAAGGGTTAAAATTGAAAAAACATATATTTTGGTGTTCAGTGAACTTATAGCAGTCATTTAATGTATAATTCATAATTTTCCAAAGAAGAAAAGGGTTCTTGGGTTCTCCAGGGTTAAAAGGAAAACTAAGACTATCCTGTTGCAACATTGAACAAATGTTCCAATTGGTTTTCACCTAATTTGCATAAATGTCTTTCTCATGCCTACGCATAATAATGACCGACCTCCTTTCATTCCAAGGAAAACCTACAAGTGATTATAGTTCAGAAGTTGATAGAAACTGTAGGAGTGCCGCACTAAAAGCAACATGAGTACAATTAGTTGGCAGGATCTTGATAAAGCTCTGTTCATTTATGTGCCAGCAAGTGCGTTAGTATGCACTTGCCTCTGTAATTAGTGATTACCAGACTCCTATAAACAGAATGCTTCAGTAAATCCACTTCCTCCACTAACCAGGAATTGCAATTACCAGAGAGCATCCCCACAACGTTTACATATGAATTACGCAGGAGTCTCCAAACTTGTGCTCACGCCAGAACGCATCATTGAAGATTCACAGGAAATAATTGTATTAATTGTAATTATTATCGTGTGCTTCTACACCAGGTGAGAAACCACTTGTGAAAAAAGCATGATTGTGTGTACGCCACGTCATATCTCTTAAGTGTTCCAATGCTTTCAAGCCTCTCTGGGCCACCACGTATAGATAACATCAGCAAAGTCTGCCGGTAATTAAAACCGCCAAGCCATCTATCTCCGTGAGTTTGAGTCCCGTTGTGGTAGGTGCGGAGACGCTGAGGAGCTGGGACACAATTACACTGATGTGCGGTTCAATTAGGCTGCCGACAAGAGAAAACTGCACTCGGCTGGATTATGAATATCTGGAGAAATACAAGATTAATTAGAAAATGTGTAATTCAAGTTAATTGATAACCTCTGAAACCTTGCGCCTTTTGATATTGTTCATCTTATATGAGATCCAGGAAAGGATTTGAAGTTGACATGAATGTGATGATTTCCTTCCTTAGTTTAAAAATTCAACAGTATAATTGAACCAGATGTTTTTGTGTTCTGTATCACACAAACTTGTACACATCTCTTGATTACTTTTAATGCACTGTATTTTGGAGTCAGCCAGTCCGCCCTTTACTTAACTCAAAATCCTGCTTCTCACCTGCCAATTCAAACAGGAGCGCAAAACTATTACTCTGGCCTCTCTTCACTGGCTGTCGTTGCCTTTTAGAATTCATTATAATATGATTTGATTTGTTTTTAAATATTTATTCCTGCTTTATATCACTGGACTGTTTTGTCTAAACTCCCACCGAGTGCCTCAGGCGAAGTGACCGGCTGCTTATGGAGGTACCAAGGCGGAAGCTCTTATGTCAGATTATTATTATTATTTTTTTACCGTGCTTTATAAATAAAGCTGACTTGAGTTCATACGCTGACTGTCTTCTCATCTCATCATCTAGTTCAGCAAAGAGCTAAACGAGAGTTACAACATTTGAATGGACAACACCAGGATGATACTTTTCTCTGCTCTCGAACCCATGCTGTCATTTTGCCAGAATAAATTACAATCTCAGCAACACGTCTTCCCAGTTTGCTCCAACTCGTCAATCTCCTCCCAGCGCTTGGCCTCTGCTGGGAACGCTGTTGGGAGATGAAAAGAAGTAAAGGCTGTGCGGGAAGATAAGACTGCAGCTGAAAGAAATGAGACGGTGGATGAAGTTCAGAGGTCATCTACAGGGAGCTCAAGGTCATCGCACTCAAGGTCGCTGCGGAATACATCCCGGCGCACATTCATGCAGAGATCAAAGGGAAAAAAAGAACAGATGGAAGGGAAAAAAAATATGAAAAAGGAATGCCTGCAGTGTGGAGGGAAAAGGGGGCAATCGGGTCTTCCGAGATAAAGTGATAAGAGGAGATGAGTGGCAAAATACCTTCCAGCCATTTTCCTATTATTCTATTCATGACCATGATTGCAATTTTATCATATAATAATATCTTATTCTTGATGTGTTAAAGCTGCCAATTTGCCACCGCTATATGACAGTAACACAATGGCATCAAATTGAATGCCTACGCAGTTCTTTTATTCATCTTTGCATTGACTGCGGTCTGCCAATAAGGTGCCAATTGTAAACACAAATCCAGTAAAATAATCCCTACGAGGCACGTGTCGCGCCGCAAGTCCGATGATTGACTTGACTAACGTATTGAACTATGAAATGTAAAATGTAAAGGAGATGTAAATTAATTTAAAGTGTTGCGCCTTCCTTCCCTGCGCTCTCAAATGATTCCACAGCCAAGGCCATTTTCTTCACAACACAGAGTGCATTGTATATACATTTGGATTGTATTTGTATTCACTCAGGTAAAACTAATCCATAAAGTACAATAAATAAAAAAGCAGTGTGGGATTAAGGGACAGGCACAAAACAAACATTGCCGTGTGCAAGTGTGTGCCCTTTGCCTCCGTATAATGGGTTTTTGCTCAAGTTTGTGGAGACTGTTTGAAAACGTCTTGTCTATTGTCATGGGGTCTTGGGTTCAACAGTAATACTTTATACTGGTGGTACCTTATTATCAGATACAATACTGTACTGAGGTCACATATATAGATATACAAATACAGTGGTGTATTTATATTTATTTATTTATTTTTTTTCTGGAGAGCTCAGTATTGTTCATTCGGTAATTTTACCGATTTGACATGTCATCATCATTGCTCTTTTTTTCTTTTCTTTTTTTTTTGTATGTGTATGTGCGTGCGAGTGTGTGCGTATTAATTAGTTCACCTAAAACCTATTAAAAAAATCCCATACCGTTCACCTAAACCGAACACTTCCAGCCAGAGTCGTGAGGCCGTCAGGAGACCCGAGGAAGGACCAAAGAAAGGAAAGTGAAATCCAGCACCGACCAGACACCACCACCCACCAGGCCACCAACCAGAGTCCTTCACCAACCCCAGAGACATCTAAATTCCAACAAATCAGGGAGACCTCAAGAGACCAAAGGAGAGACTGAGGAAAGGAAGGAAGGACAGACGAAGCAGAGTGAGATCCACAGACACCAGCCTCCACCAATTCAATGACCTGAGGAAGAAGCGGATTGTGTCTGAGTTTCGATAGATGCTGGTGTGGTGGATCTGGCATGCATGAAAATCTCCACCAAAGAGTGGTGTATTTATAACAACCACACAGTCCACACCACTTAGCCTTTAGTCCTAGCTTTTTGCTAAAGCTAACACATATTGGGAAATACCATTGATAAGCTAACAGACCCTCACTCACAGACAGCACTCATATATTCTTTATCATCTGTGAAGAATGACTAATATTACTGCAGAGGCGTTCTAATGTCTCCCTTATTTTCATGTATATGTCTTTATTATATTGAATACCAGAATGAGCAGCACAATGTGCATTGAATTGAAGCAAAAAGTGTGACAGAACCAGTTTAATTCTATTCAATTATGTAATTACTGTATTTTTTTTCAAAGTATATAATATTATACAGTGATATTAAAAGACGGACGTGCGTTCAGGGTAGGCATGAGAGGCAGTGCCACCCCTTGCTAGCAGTTCTCTGCGAGTAAAAAAAGAAAGAAAAAAAAAACACACTATAATGTTTACATTCAATTATGTTTTATTTTGACTCTAGAGGAGTAGTGAACCTCACCCCACGTCATTGTATTAAAAAAAAAAAAACATACGTTTTTTAGAGGAAAGCTCAGACGAATTAATCACAACAATGTACAAGAAAGCACATTTTACTTCACAGCTCAGTCGCTTGGTGCGCCTTTGGAGGAGTTTGCCGCTCATCTTGAACCAAAGATGTCTCAGTCGGATAAAAAAAAACAAAACTGACATCAAACACTGTTTTATGCTTCCTGATTTATTGACCGCGAGGACGGACAACATTAAATCTCATCAGCGTCAGCCACACTGGTGGCATCGACTGCACTGATCTATGACCAAGTGTGATGGAGAGGCGGTCAATGCACCCACATTCAGCTGGCTGATAAATCTGCTTCACGCTGGTCAATGTGCGATCCAAATGTCCAATCAGGAAAAAAGAACGGGGCATTTCCACTGACTACATGTTGCTGTTTGTGTCGGGAAGTTTTAGATTCTATTTTTTAACATTGCTGTTAGAAGATAAAATTGAGTTTTTGTTGTCATTAATGAATTACATTTTTCATTTTGTTGATGTTGATATGATGAAAAGTACATTTAAAAACAAATTAACTAAAGGTATTTAAAAATGAAGTTCATAAATAAAAAGTACTTGACAGGCCCTTCATAATTTTGAATTTAAGTTACTATTTTGATTTTTCCAAACACCTTGCTTGTCTTATGTTTTATTAAATACTTAGTTTGAAAGTAATTCCTGCCTGTATTTCGATCCACCACGCGAACCTGAAATTGATAAGAATATAGCGATTTCGGTCCCTTATGAATTCTCAGTGCATTAGAGAATAAAATAATAAAAATAACTTTGTTTGCTTTCACTCTTAAATATCTTCATATTTAGATAGAAGAAACAGTATATCCAGTATGTACTCATAATCTCTACGTATCCTATAAAAATAAGTCAGGAAACTAGACAACTCACTTCTCAAGAGACCAAGAGTAATAACATTTCTGATTTCTTCAAAATGTCGAATTGCCTTAAGAAATTGTCCTGTTTGTGAAGTGGCCAGTTCCCAAGACTTAGAATTGTGACGTGCGCCCAAACACAGACGACTTTAAGCAGCCTCACCGGCGGATGAACAACAACAACAAAACTTACAGATTGGTGCAGGTTGGCCCTTGTCTTAAAATGTCTCTTTCACGAACTGCTTCACTACTCTCCTCTTGCCGTTTGTGTCCATAAACTCATCCAAACAGGTCTTGTAAAGTATAGGGTACTCCTCATTCACTTCCTCTTTGTGCCTCGTTTTCCGTGGCTTGATGATCAATGCGGCGAATGATAAGTCACTTGAGGCGAATATTTGGCGCAAAACGGTTAAAATATATTGGAACCATGGTCATGTAGTCTCGAGCAGTGGCGGATACATAAACAACAGAACTAGTCCCCAGTGTCTGGTCGGTGCTGGATTTCACTTTCCTTTCTTTTCTTTGGTCCTTCCTCGGGTCTCCTGACGGCCTCACGACTCTGGCTGGAAGTGTTCGGTTTAGGTGAACGGTATGGGATTTTTAAATAGGTTTTAGGTGAACTAATGAATACACATACTCACCCACATACAAAAAAAGAGAGAGAGCAATGATGATGACATGTCAAATCGGTAAAATTACCGAATGAACAATACTGAGCTCTCCAAAAAAAAAACTAGTCCCCAGTGTCTGGATTTCACTTTCCTTTTTTTTCTTTGGTCCTTCCTCGGGTCTCCTGACGGCCTCACGACTCTGGCTGGAAGTGTTCGGTTTAGGTGAACGGTATGGGATTTTTTAATAGGTTTTAGGTGAACTAATGAATACACACTCCCACGCACACACATGCACATGCACATACACGTTTACACATACTCACCCACATACAAAAAAAAAAAGAGAGAGAGCAATGATGATGACATGTCAAATCGGTAAAATTACCGAATGAACAATACTGAGCTCTCTCAAAAAAAAAAAAAAAAGAACTAGTCCCCAGTGTCTGGTCGGTGCTGGATTTCACTTTCCTTTTTTTTCTTTGGTCCTTCCTCGGGTCTCCTGACGGCCTCACGACTCTGGCTGGAAGTGTTCGGTTTAGGTGAACGGTATGGCATTTTTTAATAGGTTTTAGGTGAACTAATGAATACACACTCACACGCACGCACATGCACATGCACATACACATTTACACATACTCACCCACATACAAAAAAAAAGAGAGAGAGCAATGATGATGACATGTCAAATCGGTAAAATTACCGAATGAACAATACTGAGCTCTCCAAAGAGAAAGAAAAAGAACTAGTCCCCAGTCCTGACAAATATTCCAGATCCAGTACATCGCTACCATGCTACACTCAAATTGCTATATTTTACCACACAATATATTTGTTTTTTTTGGGCCACGATTTCGTCATGAATACGAATATAGGCATTAGAGCGTAATATTTTCATAATGTATTAAGACAAATAACAAATGGCTTCAACATCCTATTAAATTGAAGAGGTGAAGCATCTACCGGTAATTGCGTAACACATATTAAACACATGAATATAAAAAGCCCCAAACCAACAGTGGCGGCGGTTAAGTGTCGACCTGTCAGGGTACATCAATGTTGACACGCAAGGGGAGCTGTCTGCATGAGTGTGTTACTCGAGGAAAGTAGGCTTCATGAAAAAACTAGGGCAACATTGAGACTCGGGAGAGGTGTCTCCAGTCCAGCCTCCTGTCCTAGTTGCATCTATACGGCGTGTGTTTTTCAACCGAGGGGGGCACCTGAGCAGTCAAGGGAGAAGGTGGCAAATGGAAGCTGAGCTCCAGGGTGGATACCTGCTGGAACCACAGACCGCTTTACTGGTGTGGAAAAACATTGCCAGCAATCCCTCGGGCGTTGGCCAAATGGCAAAAAAGAAAAGCTGTGCATTTGCCCATGCGTGTGCATCTGTCCATTTGCGAGTCCGCACTGTCAAACCGGCAAATGAGTCACAACGGGACAACCACGAGGGGAAGTGTCCATGTAGGTGTTCTTGTTTCAATGAGTGGATGCCAGAACCCCCCCCCCCCCCCAAAAAAAAAAAGAAAACCCCCGAAGTGTCACTGAAAGTATTCACTATTCCAAAAGTATGCACAATACAACGACGCACACATCCTCCACAAGCACACTCATGCGCACACCCACCGACACGCACACATCCACTCTCTGTGTTTATAGAACCATGACAGCGATTATTTATCTACTAGTCGCAGCACTGCTCTCCTCCAGAGCTTTCCAGCAACACATCACTAATTCATCCTTGGCATTTCCCACAGCTCAGTAAGGGGCGCCTTTGAACATACATGCTGGCCGTTTAGTGCCGGGCCAAGTTACACCTCAGCTCCCAATGTAAGATTATACAGCATCAGAGTTGCAACCTAAACCAACACGAGCAGCCCTCGTGTTCACAATCAGAATGGAGATGTAGGTCAATGCGCAAAGCAAATTCTATTCCGCTATTTGATCTTTGACCCAGTTAGCGACGGCTACACGTTGGCCTGTGGCTGTGGCTGGAGTGTCGGCTTTCCAGGTAAGTTTTGGGTCATGTATCCTGACGTATAATGGGAAGTAGGTTTTGTTACACCAATTGTGGTTCGAGATCCCAGTAAACATCACAATTTCAGCCCTTAGTAAGACTTTGTCTACGCTCAGAGTGCAGGCAAATGCGGAACAAATCAGATTTTTTTCGCCGGTATTTAAATTTTTTGTGTAGTCAGTCTCGATGGCTTAATTCTGATTTTTGTCAAATCTGACTAGGTTACGTTCATATTTGGTCCTGGATCGTATATGTATCGTATTTTTTGCAATGCGACCTTAATCTGAATGGACAGGCCACATGTATCCAACCGTGCATCATCAAAAGCTGAATATCCGCTCCAAGTGGGCGGGGGAAAGATACTTGGGAGGCCGATTGACAATTTTCCGTGAATCTGCAATGTTGTTTAGAGTAACAGTGTTGACTTTATTTTTAACTTTAATTGAATCCCACTTGAATCATCAATCTGTCAATATTTCAAGATGATCCATCAATGTTATTTTAAATGGGCTTCCGTCATTGATAAATTACAGCTACTATTCTAGGACTGACAGTAAATTTCATGGGCGCAGTCCGTTAATTGTCCATCCGTCAATTTATTATTTCAATTTCAATTTCCGTTATTTCAACCACACTTTAGTCATTACATTTTGATCCCACTTTTTATACTTTTTCTAATGTATTTGCAGTTGTGCACAGTCTGCACACAGTCGGACCTGTCGGGAATATTGCCACACATGGCCAAGGGACTCAATACTTCCCCTTTTTAAGACCCCTTAGCGGTCTAACAACGTGCCTGATGTAAAATAAACAAACTGAGCACTAAGCTAATGCTTGCATAGACGTAGCTTACTTTACAGCAGCAGCAAGACATAATCATCACGCTCTGTGAGTCTTACAACGCGACCGGCTATCAGTATTGGGACAGAACCAGAAGAGGGAAGACTTGGAAAATGACGTGTGAGGAAGCTAGCATACCTGCTAAGTGTATATTTATTTTATTATAGTATAGTATATTTACAGTTCCAGGAAACAAAGTGACGTGGCGTCTGTCAGTGTTTCCGACATTTGTCAGCGAAACGGTCGTCCGTCTTTGATGGAATGAGAAGGTCCGTTGGTACCGATCCGGTTATTGATGATTACATTGACGGACGAAAAGCCACTTCCTGCAACGCTTAGTCCGTAAACATTTTTTAAGTTTCGCGTTATTTGTTAATCGTCAACAAAACAGGGGTCTGTCATCAACGGATTGACGGCAGGTCCGTTGATGGAATGCCCACTTTTTGACATCATGTTTACACACACACACAAAAAGTCGGAGTTCACCAAAAAATCATAATTGAGCATTAAGACCTGCAGTGTGACCATAGCCTTAGTCAAAACAAGCCAACAGGTTAAATGCTGATCTTGTGTTACGTTCAGAACAGCAGTGAAGGTCTTCTGATGTGCGACTGGCACTGAAAGGGTGTCTGAGTGGGCCCACTCTTACATTTCATGTATTGATTCTGTCTGATTGCATCTTGACTGATCTCGGCGCGGGAGGCTGTAAGCGCAGCGGGTGGGCGGAGGTGCGGCAACGAGGGCACGCCAAAAGGAAGACACTATTAAATTTTAATTCCGCAAAGGTCAGTTTTCCCTCAAGGTCAAACAGAAAAATAACCTTCAAAGGAAGCTTTTGGCACTTGACTCAAAAATAGAGAGACTCTCTGTGGGATGGCTCACCCACTCGATAGAAAATTAAATCAGACGGCGCATTCAGAGTATGAGATGTGTGAACATCGCGGCTTTCAAATTTACGATGAGCCAATTAGTTGCCATGGTGATGGAGGATGAAGGGAGGCTTTAAAACAAGCAAGTGGGATTATGTAAATGTCACAGACGAGTGAATGCAAACGTGCACACGCGCGCGCCAAATCATTTCTATCGCACATCAAGCCTATCAGACGGCTGTTGCTAACACAGCAAACCGCCGGTTTGTCAGATGGTGCAGCTTACAAACCTCCCCGGTGTAAATAAGCATGCCGGCTTTTATTCCACCGAAAGGTCAAGTGACCGTTACAACACAAGTGACTATCATCAACAAAAGCACGTTGGTACTTTCAATAGTGCTCATGGCATGTTAAGGTTGAAAAGAACAAAACGTTGCATTTAAACCACAGAAGCCACACTAAATAAAATAAACGCATTATCGTGTAAACGGCTGTCAAAAATCAGAAAAAACATAAAACCACATTATAACCCAAAAGGCTTTCCTAGATGACTCATTTAGTCTCCTGCACTTGAAATTGCCTTTTTACTGGCTCAATGTCCACTTAAAGGGATTGCATTAACCTCTGTCACTCTCCATGGGCAGATGAGATGCCCCCACCAACCCCTAAGACGTGTTCTGTATTTAACTTCCTTCTTTGGCTGGGATCCCCGTCTGGCTTCCATCCAAAAAAATGCACACTAAAGACGAGAGAGACGCTCCACCGCGCTCTTGTCAAGTTTATCGCTGCTCAGGATCTGGTCCTGTTGAAGATGTTTAAGAGGTAAAACAAACAAAGCCATTTATATTTTCATTCCCTAACCTCCATAGACTATAGAACTTTATTTTATTTTTTTATTCTTATTCTTATTTTTTTTTACAGTAAGCTGATGGGGAGGAATAAACACAGAATAACTGATAGCCCCCCCCCCCCCCCCCCCCAAAAAAAAACCCAAAACAAATGTGACTTTTGTTTTGAAAGGTATAAAGGCAAATATGTCATCTGTGTGTGTTCAAGATAGCAAATAACAGGTATGGTGGTGCCTTGAGATATGAGTGACCTGACCTGCTCGTTTTTCAAGTTACAAGCCATCATTTGAACTTTTTTTTCTCTTTGACTCCTAGTTGAAGTTTATTGTCAAACTAACAGAGAATTACACATTCTGTATTTAAAACAACCATACAGCTGTGCCTTCCACTAGCTTAATGCTAACACAAAATGCAATACGTCATAGATGGGCTAACGAATAGCATCGACAGTCTTGGTATTATAAACATTCATCCGTAGCAATAATTGGACACTTAACGGTGCATCAATACAGACAATATAACACTCATAGGCACATTTTCTTTATCCTCCGTGTGAAACAACCAATCTTACTACAGTTTACTGAGTCACTTATAGTAGATAGTCTTCTTCATTTGTCATGGCTGCACTCTACAGCCCCCAGTGGCTAGTTAGTGCATGCCAGAAGTAGTCCCAATGACCCGCTCATCAGCTGTTAATTTTTTTACGTTCCAATTTATTATGTTAAATAAGTGTTTTAGAAAGTCAATGTTACAAAGTACTATTTTTTTTTAATACTTTAATAATTGGGGGGGGGGGGGGGTAGAACGGATGAATGGTTACGGGACGAATTAAACTCATATCTCAAAGCATTACTGTACGCTCAATTTGCTGGAAAAAATATGTTGGACTAACAGCTTTGGTTTAATGACCATAAATTTGCAATCATTCTGCAGGCATGACAGATGCCACCAAAAGAAGTGTGCACACACACACACACACACTGCTTCTTATCTTTCCCTCCGATCCCTCATCTTGTGATTTAACTCAAGTTGTCCCCTTAGAGTTAACATTTCATAGCCAACCTGTATTTGAGATGTTCACAGATTGCCTGACAGCCGGTGTGAGCACGAGCTTGTCAACTGCTCACTCGTCCTGCTCTTTGTCTTCTGCAGCTGGATGTTCAGCCTTTCACTTAGTCACGCTGCATTCACTATTTTTTTTCTCTCTAGATTAGCTTGCTTTCCGCATTCTGTTGCCTTTTGTTCTGCCCCCCCCCCCCCCCCCCCAAAAAAAAAACTTTTCACATCATCATCACAGCTTTAATAAGGGATGTCAGAAGAATGCACAATAAGAAGAATATAGTTATAGTTGGTAAAAAAAAACAATCTAGTAACAACAATTTTGACTTTTCAATACAATATCAGTTAAGTTTGTACTCAACTTTCATTAACCCTCGTGTTATGCCGGGGGTCATATTTGACCCATTGGAAAATGTAGAGGGGGGAAAAAAGACTGCTGGGCTTCATTTTTTATTTTCATTGTTTAAATATTAAAAACACTACATTGCGCTATGTGATGTTTTTATTACATTTTTTTTTTAAATTAAATATTAGAACGGGCCACACTGACCCATGGACAAGTTCAAAGTATTCAAAGTTATAAGAGCTAGAGTGTTTTATGGATGGTGGATTCATCTCAATTTCCCAAAGCACTTATTAACATGGTACAAACATAATACAGCTCTTATATTGGATATCATTACATTGTGCATGTGGTCATAATGTTATTTACAGTGTATGGTCTGACATTCCTTCCATTGAGGTGTATATGTTAAAGCTAACGGCTCTGTCAAAACAATTCAACACAGCAGGGGGAAGAATATGTAACGTCAAGATTTGTGGTACGCACACGCGCCCTTTCATTTCAAGAGCAAATCATTCGCATCCTCTTTTGACTAAATCTTCCCGTGTAGCGTAACAGTTTCAAAAAGCACATTTGAAGGACAGTCATTTCACACGGATTGATCCTCTCACATTAAGATATTACTGTTACGCAAGCCGAAAATACAGGTGTCACATTATGTGAACTGATGTGGTTGACACAGGCAGCCGAAATGGCTGTAATTAATGTGGTCCGCAGCTCCAAAAGCACAATTACCTAACAGGGTTATGGAAACACAACAGATGGTCACTGTATTCTCTTTTGGTAAACATTTGGAGTGGATCTGAAAGCTTTTCCATTGTAGCGACTGCAGCTCAGCAAGGCACTGCGGTGAACGTGCGTGTAGATCACGGTGTGTGCACGTATACACACGAATGCACAGTTTAATACATTGAGCCAACGCACCCATTTTAAATGAGAAATTTATCACGGCACACCACCAAACAAACCTGTCTGAAATAATGAGGATCTCTCAACTGGTTCTCAAATTGACTTCATCAGTGAGAAATCTGGGCTTTTTTTCTCAAAGAAAAGAATTAAAGTGAAGTGAGGAATGTGCTTTAATGCATGACCTCTAGCTGAACACTAACACAAAGTTAGCTTTACTGAATTTTACTTGTGGAGGTGGGGGAATAAGAGATAAACTAAATTATGCATGGAGCATTACTATGTAGTGAAACATACATCGGGACTACAGTCACTGTACCGCCTCATTAGTGATGCATGGAGGATTCATTCTGAAGCCAATCACTGGACGGCGCTTCACCGTGCAGATGGACAATAACCTGCCGCAAAAGCGATATCGTTTGTTTTTTAGGTGAAGAAGTGGAATTTTATGCAATAGTCAAGTCAATCACCCGACCTGAATCTGATTGGCCATGAATTTCACCTGCAGAAGACAAAACTGTGAAATGAAAGGAAGAGCAAGCAGGAAGTGAAAACATTTGTTGATACCTTCCGGACTTGTGTGCTGTAATTAACTGCAAATGGTTTGCAACCAAGTATTTAAAAGTGAAAGTCTGATATATGACTGTTGGTTTGTCCCATTATGCTGATTGGCTATTTAAAAAAAGTGTACAAGCTGCTGTAATTCCTACAGTATTCATCTGATTTGGATGTAAATACTCTCAAATTAATGCTGAAAGTCTGCAGTCAGAGCACATCTTGTTTGTGTCATTTCGAATCAAATGTGGAGCCAAAGAGAAGAAAAATACAGTCTATAATATATTCAATAATATTTACATCATCGAACTGTGTGCTACAACCAAGACACGTTAGGCTATAGTGGCTGTTATAAATACTGTACATTACAAAAAATACTGCAATAATGCATGAACTCTTTGATGAAGGGGTACTTACTGTAAATCTCTGCAGTGAGAGCCGTTAATGAACACACAATCGAGCCAGCATGCTCACAAACACCAAGTTGAGGGATGCATTGGGCAAACAACAACATTGGCTGTTTACTCAGATGATGCGCCAATCTTTAGTTCCACGCTGTTACCTTCACAATAACCACCAGGCTCTCAAGTCCCTCACAGGCAAAATTTGGGTTCTATTAAGCAACATTCAAGCTGCCTGGTCCAGAACTCCCATAATTGGAAGTCTGTAATTTAATCAGCTTAGTGAGGCCATTAGAGTTTGTTTGAAATGAACCACTAAATCAGCCAGTGGTGCCAAGTTGAGCAAGTGTAAAATTACAGGCCCTTCAACATTGCAAATAACATCAGCCTAAAGCGAGATGCTGAGACACAGCAGATAGCCCGGATCTGGACGTGCAACATGGATAAAAAAAAAAAAAGGCCTCAGCAGACCTTTCTGTCCTCTCTCCTTCCATTGGAGGGACCTTAGACTTTCACGCTCTGACAGACTCAATTAATTGAGGCAAATTGCGATGCCCTTGGGGCTCCACTGACTTTTGGATCATTTAATCTATTCTGTCTTGCACCTGTATCCCCCTCCAGCGTGGTTTCGGGCGATGGCTGACTTTGGGCTGCAGAGGTGTTATCATTCTCAAAAGTAGAGCTTTTTTTTTGCAAGAACTTTGCAAGACAAATATACTTAAGAATTACGTTTCTTCCCTCCAGGACTTGAGAAAGCACATTTTTCTAAATGTGGTGACATGAAAAATAAAGTTACCTTATCCCAGAGAGAGATTAGGCGGACAAGAAGAAAACAGAGCCACAAATAAGAAAGAAGCAGGCATGATCGTTGAAATGATTCTTTACAATAAGCTCGCTTAAGACAAGGGAACAACCAAAAGAACAAAAAGGATGGGAACAAATCCCATGTAAGCAGAAAGAACAAAGTAAGTGACATGGCAAGATTCATGACTGCAAAATGCAACGCAGCAAGAAAAAGCTTGCAGCAGGAAGGCAGTAAAATTCAGGCAGCTAAATTCAGCATTCACGGCGTGCTCCAGCGAGCCAAAGCGAGTGAGCGTTTAAACAAGTGTTGTGACTCCTACACGGCCCACGCCGCATATCGAACGGCATCAGTATAGCACGGAACGGGTCTAGCGGGTCATCGGCAGTGAGAGCAGAGGCAGCTGAGAATAGCCTTGTAAGGCTTTGCTGACAGCCGGCCTGCCGCTCGGACTCCAAAGCAGAAGGCATTGGCCGCTTGAGCTGCTGGTTCATGTGGAGCTCAAGGGGCTGATGGGAGGTTTGTGTAGGGTTTATGTAGGCTGGCAGCACAGCGAGCACAAACAGACAAAAAGCAGGAAATTAAGGAGCAGGAAGACTCGCACATTAAAAGGCCCCGTGCCAGACAGGGAAAAATAAAATAAGTGCAAAATCCAAAAAGGTGTTTGTGAATGAAATGATGGCAATGAATTGTGGCCTGGTAAATGGGCAAAGTCCTCTAAAAATAGATTATTTTATGCTTGTCCTTAATGCGTCTGCTTTCTACTGCTTATCCTGTCCAGGGCCATGAGTGGTTCTGGAGCCTATCCCAGCTGTCTTTGGGGGGAGAGTCGGCTTACACCCTGAACAGATTACTAGCCCATCACTGGGCACATACAGTATAAGACAAACAGTCTTTAATTAAAGACTCAGAGACTCAAAGACTCATGAATTCAGAGATTTGTGTCGAAACACATTATACATATTTGAAAAATATTGCCGAAAACACATGCAAAGATTAAGATCTATGTAGTCCTCAAGTGTAGCGATATGGGCTCTATTCAATATATGATCGGTGCATGTCTAGTTGCGAGGCGCCGTCTCAATCTGCGTATGGGTGGGTTGAAATTTTATTTTATTTTTTTACAGATTTAAAAAGGACGTCTTGTGCCTTTGTGAATGCGATCACAGCCGAATTAATTGAAGCACGCAAACTACGTTTACAAGGAACTGCAAGCAGTCCTCCATGACCGGATGATGCAAGGTTGGCCAGGGAGACCACAGATCTTTGAAGTGGGCACTTGGAGACCACCTTCTACCCCAATCTTGTGTATGCTTGTCTGCACGGACATGCATGTTTAACACATAGGTGTGATGGTCTCCACATCTGCACATATCCAATGAATGAATGTGACAGTAATTCTAAAGGGCACTAAATAAAGAAACAATACAAGCGGCCGAAATGAGTTTCCTCCGCAGGGTAGCCGGGCTCTCCCTTAGAGATAGGGTGAGAAGCTCGGCCATCCGGGAGGGACTCAGCGTCGAGCCGCTACTCCTCCACGTTGAGAGGAACCAGTTGAGGTGGCTCGGGCATCTGGTTGGGATGCCTCCTGGACGCCTCCCTGGGGAGGTGTTCCGGGCATGTCCTACCGGCGGGAGGCCCCGGGGACGACCCAGGACACGCTGGAGAGACTATGTCTCTCGGCTGTCCTGGGAACGCCTTGGGGTCCCGTCGGAGGAGCTGGCTGAAGTGGCTGGGGAGAGGGAAGTCTGGGCTTCGCTGCTAAAGCTGCTGCCCCCGCGACCCGACCCCGGATAAGCGGAAAAAGACGGACGGACGGACTAAATGAAGAAAACCCTGCAAAAGAATGCAAGGAATTCCAATGTGAGAAAGTGCTCATGGCAGTTGTAGACACAGGGAAAAATACACAGGTCGTGACCTTCCCTAGTGACCTTTGATTAGATGGAGGTCAAGGGTCTTTTGTCACCCACAGAGAATATGCAAATTCCAAATTTCATCTGGTAAAAAGGGTCCATAATGGAACTGAACCAGGGAGGAGTTGTGATATCTACTCTGCCACCATGTCAACATACTAACAACTGTCATCATACGGAGAGGTTTTGCATCGTAGATTGTGTAGGTGCACCTAATAGTACAAAATCAAAGCATCTTTTGCAGTGTTATCTCGTGTCCGATTCCTAATAATAGCATACACACACATAAAGAAGCTGCTGACCTTTGCTATGTAAGAGATGTAACAACTTGCGTGTACACCAAAAGGTCATTCTCTATCCAATGAACGACTCCCACATGCCTGTATGGAACCTCAAAGGGAAAAAGATGTGACAGTAAATGTGTCCAGAGAGGTCAATGGAAACCGAAAGTACCCTGAAGGGAACCTGATAACGGGTGAATGCACTTGTGGGGATTGTTACTTTTGCTTGGAAAGGTAGAGGAACTTGGATGACTGCGGGTTTAACAAGAGGACTACTAACAAATACAAAACTATCGGGACACTGTCCGTTACTCCAACAGGAAAGGAAAACTGAAAAAAGGATTGGTCACACCTGCAATTCACATTCTCTGATCCAAATCAGTTGATGGTTTTGTACACAGTGTCCGTGTTCTGCCCGGTTCATGTTGCATACCAAAATTGATGCCACTTTCTTCTCGTTTTGGTAACAACAATATAGACTCGAAGGTTTGCTGAACAGACTAGTAGGAGATAAGAGAGAAAAGTGGAAAGAACATTCAAAATGCAGCAAAACTGCAATTTCATGACTTACGCCATACGAGCAGGGGGCGGGTACAAAATTTTGTTTGTAACGTGAGTCCATTATAAAACTCACTTTCAAGAACCACCTTTTGAGCATTCATGGTTACGTTAACAGTTCAGTTTCATGATTCTAATAAAAGGGTATCGTGTCGAACCGCTGTGCCAGCTGGCTGGGATGTGGGATGTTCCAAAAAGAAAAAGCTTACTCAGGACATAGTATGCAAGCTGTGCAATAGTTATTCTTCATATTATGCACTTTCAATAGCTCAAATATCAACTCACATGATGCAGAATGAGTGGGGGATTAATCCTCTCAATCAAACTCCTGCTTTTTCATTATGTTTGTCTTGGATCGGGCTAGCCAAAAGCGGAACATCTTCAGTAACAGAGATAATGATTTCTGCACAGATGTCGGTATTCTCGTTCAAATGCCGCCTTTTTTTTTTTTGCTGTCTGTCTGTGACCCCTCTGTTATCTTATTGCCCCCCCCCTGACTGAGCACAACAGTCAAATTTGGTTTTACGTCATTGTGGCGACGGTTGCAGTGATGTTACATGCAATGTGGAACATCTACCTGTTCTTCAAAATTCACCACGGGGTCATTCAAGTCAAGTTTATTTACAGTAGCTTGTACCGTATAGCCTTTAATCACAAGAGTGTCTCAAAGGGCTTCACTGGCACACAGTTCACAAAAATCAAGAATAACAGCACTTTTCACACCCTATTTTTGTCTTGCTGATATCAGCACGTTTTTCGGGTCCGGTCTGTCTCGTAATAGTAAGCCAGCCCTCATCCCACCCCAAGCAAGTCTGGCTTTTGTTATCATGATGATCTTTGGGACGACAGACGGTTTTTGGGCTTCCTTTTGTCATTTTGCCGACGAGTGGATGTGTAACAGTGGTCTAGTCAGGCCATTTCCTCTTCTGTCATCCAAATATCATCATTAAATATAAATACATACCCAACGCAATTGGTTAGTCAACTTTACAGAACAATCAAGTGCTGCTGATCAGAAGCTAACATTGTTAGCCAACACCATCTGTGCATCCAACAACATCCAATGAATTTTTGGGCGTTTCAATTATAGCAAGATGTTGCACCAGTAGGGAATGTAGATGATTCTGCGTGATAGTGTTTCAGCCGGCAACATACGTCTAAAAAAACAACAACAAAACATACATAAAACTGGGGTGAAAGTGCAGATAGGCTCTCTCACAGACACATTTTCAGAAATAAGCAGATCAAATATTAATGTGGTTGTTTAATTTCACACTTGACGGATGGACAGGCACTCCATAGACCCAAATATTTGTAGAGATTTTATGCAAATAAATCTTTCACAATATGTCTCTTTTTGCTTTGCAGTCCAGTACCAAATGATGAGTGGTCCAATCTTTTTGCATGACTTGTAGTTATGTCAGCATAATGACCATCTCATGCAGGAGTTCTCAGATTAGTTTATTTGGTCTGCAGCTGAATTGTTTGCAGTGCTCACACGTCCAACTCAACCACCCCAAGGAGGAAATCCAAATAAGGTTAAATAATTACTATAAAAAGTGTTCAAATGTAAAAATATTCAACGAATTAAACAACTCATTCGACGATCTATGGTCTCTTTGGAAAAGGCTACATGTAAATGTGCTTCGCCATTTAAAATTAATTTGACTTTTTTCTTTTTTCAGAAAAAATAAAATAAAAAATAAAATAAAATAAAATAAATTTGACTCCACATTTCCTAATTGACGTCATTATGGGTAGCGACGCTTTTCCTTTTGTGGGAGTAACCTATGATGTAGGCAGGGTAAACAGGATTGGGGAATCCAGGTCCAGAAACAGTTTGGGTTTAGCCACAGGTGCTTCTACCCAAACAGGTGGAGACAAGCTTGTTTACCTGGCAGTTGAGAAGAAGTACATGTGGCTAAAGCCAAACTGTTTCAGGGTTTTTATTTTCTGGACCTGGATTCCCCACCCCTAGAATGATATAAGTGGTTGGATCAAGGCACCCTTCCTTAGCATTTTTAGAATTCTAACAACTTTTTGCGTCATCAGGAAAGGAAATCAAAGTTGCTTAGCAAAAACCATCATCCGAAGAGGTCCCTAGACTTTGCCCTTACTGTGGATTGAATACATGACGCACCGTGAGGTTTCATTGCCTTTGAAGTCGCCCAGAGAGTTCAAAAATGTGAAATCTTCATTAACATTTCTGCCAAAAGCGTCATTTGCTTCTTGCGCCCTTGCTTGCTTATGATTCATCCTCACTTGTCTTGTTTCCTTCACAATCCGTCGCAAGCAAGTTCTCTTTACAAGCGCTAGTAATCACGGAGCAAAATCCCGCTTTCATATTCCTGCTTGCGCTGGCAAACGAGCCTTCGTTGAAAGACGCTGGGTGCCTCTGAGCACCTTTTGAAGTTGGAACAAAGAGAATTCTTGCCTCTCAATGCCGATGCCGTTCCTTCGCTTCTCTCATTCTGTGTCCTGCTCCTTTTCTTTCATTCTTTCTTTCTTTCACCAACTCAAACCACCATTTCTTTTCAACTCACCTTCCCTTTTTTAACAGTGATTCCTCACACTTCACTCCTGCCCTTCCTTCAGCTTTCAGCAATAGATATCGTGAGGGTTACAACCTGTGACACGTTGGAAAATTTTCTCCACCTCTGTTGCACTCTCTGACTATACCAACTCTCTAATTAGAGAGGTTGCGTGAAGAGTCGGCATCAAGGTCAAACAGCCTGTGGATAGTAGAGACATACGCCAGGGTACTTAGCCGATGATGAAATTCCATTCCTACGACACCAATGAAACCACACTTTTGTTGGAGCAAACTGTAATGTTAAAAAAAAATAAAAAACGCAACAATGAAGTCATAGTTGCAGTAAATGTTTGTATGAAAACCTCCGCGAAGCTGCAAAGCAAACAAGCATTCGGAAGATGCCTGGATGCAGCCTCGGAGACACTGTTAGATGCACACACACACACACCAGATCTTTATTCAAGCTTGTGGCGCAACCGCACCTCAGCGCTGTGAGCTATTTTTAGCCCAAAAAATGTCCTCAGACAGTTAAACCACAATGTCTGTACATCTCAATGGTCTCTGGTCAGCAACAATGCAAGTGCTGTGACAGTCTTATTTTTATACTTCTCGGAGGGGTTGTGATCCTCAAACGGCGCTCTACTGACTCTGTAAAGTGTTCAATTGGAATATAATCAGTGGATGGCTGTTAAACAAAGCTATATGGGGAACATTTTTCATGGTGGAGCAATCCTCTCTGAACACAACACACACACCATACAGTAGTGTATACTGTATATTCGGTACTGTATATTACCTAAAGCAAGGAGGTGAGGCAAGCGCACTCAACAAGTATTTCATTCAAAAATTCTAATCAAAACAAGGCCCTCTGGAATGATCAAAAAAGTCAGAACAAACCCGTGTCAAAGTAAACAATGACACTGAACAACAATCTTTTGAATTGTCGCTTGGCATTCTAGATGGGCTCTACAATTTTTTTTCATCTTATATTTTGCATTTCTGTGAAGTCAGAGCACACCGATTTTCCCAGAATAGGAAGTTACACTTCAAGCAATGTTCATTATTGCCGGTGAGATGATGGAAATTTACGACTTGACAACTTTCTGGAAAGCAGCAAAAGGGCAAACTGGAATGACACTCAGTAGTGCATAAACCCCCAACAAGGCTGCACTGTTAGTTAGTCGGCTGCTTTATGGTGTGTGAAGGAAGACATAAGACGGTACAAAAAAAAAAAAGGGGGGGGGGGGGGGGTCGGTGTGACTTCTGTACCTGGACTCCAAGGATATTCCATTGACAACACAGTGACTCAAACTTCATAAATACATCTGCTTCAAAATGTTTTAGGCCCTGATTTGTTGGAATTTAGATGTTTCTGGGGTTGGTGAAGGACTCTGGTTGGTGGCCCGGTGGGTGGTGGGTGGTGTCTGGTGTCTGGTCGGTGCTGGATTTCACGTTCCTTTCTTTTCTTTGGTCCTTCCTCGGGTCTCCTGACGGCCTCACGACTCTGGCTGGAAGTGTTCGGTATAGGTGAATGGTATGGGATTTTTTAATAGGTTTTAGGTGAATTAATGAATACACACACACACGCGCACACGCACACACACGCCCACATTCAAAATATATATATATTTTTAAAAATTAAATACAATTTTTAAAAAAAGAGAGCAATGATGATGACATGTCAAATCGGTAAAATTACCGAATGAACAATACTGAGCTCTCCAGAAAAAAAGAAAAAAAAGAAAAGAGTGGTACTTTATATCACCAGCCAATCACAGGATGATGCTCAAACTGAGTGAAAATTGATCCCATGCCAGCTGCATGTTCGATTGATTTCTTTATCTTTATTCTGGTTTGTGGCCCGATGTGTGGTGGGTGGTGTCTGGTCGGTGCTGGATTTCACTTTCCTTTCTTTGGTCCTTCCTCGGGTCTCCTGACGGCCTCACGACTCTGGCTGGAAGTGTTCGGTTTAGGTGAACGGTATGGGATTTTTTAATAGGTTTTAAGTGAACTAATGAATACACACTCACACGCACGCACGCACATACACATAAAAAAAAAAAAAAAAAAAAGAGAGCAATGATGATGACATGTCAAATCGGTAAAATTACCGAATGAACAATGCTGAGCTCTCCAGAAAAAAATAAAATAAAATAATGTTTTAGGCCCATGCACCGACTCTCTAAAATGGTTTTCCAAGTCTTAGGTCTTTTGTTAAATAGGACATACCGGTACCTTGTTTGTATGAACAGAATTGCAGCTGTTATCATTTTGGGGGTGCGGGCATATTGCAATAGTGATTGAAAGACATTTCAAATTCTCATCTCCCTGCATTGTTGAATCTGTGACGTCTAATTCTGAAGAAACCAACCAGCACCTCCATTCTTGGTACTTAGCACAGATAACAAAAGCCATTTTCTCATGCATATAAACAACGATAATTTGTTGACTTCCATCAACGGGAGCTACAGCCAAGTTATTAGAGATGCTCCTTGGTCTGATACCCCAAGTCAGAGATTCCAAAGCTGTCAAAAACGTGTTTAATAATGCATTCCTCTCTCCTCTGGAGACTTGTGCAACCTTGCCTTTACAGTATACTCAGCGCTCATCCTGCCCAGTGTGGTGCGAGAGAGCCTACGGCCACATTCTTCCCTCTCTGCTGGCTGTCCTACATTGTTGCCCAACTCCCTTTGTGCTGCTCAGCTACAGGATTGACAGTCATCTTCTTTCCCTCTCACACTTTCTCTAATCATGTTTGCAAGATGCAGTAACAAGCTGACCTTGGTTTGAGTGATGACCGTGTGGGGATTTGTGTTCTTGTTTATACTTTATATACAGGAAGCTATGTGCGCAGTGCGACAAAACTGATGTGGCTGTAATCAATATTATGTTATTTTATATTTATTTAGTTTTCCTCAACATATGTGTTTTTTGGAATCATTTTTGTTCAAATCAAAATAAAATGCTACTGTGTTCCGCCATGAAAAGAAACGCTCATGTATTATGCAGCACAGGCGGAGTATGAAGTCCGAGACAGAAGGAATAAATCGACTCGAGCGCGCGCGCACACAAACGCGCACACACAGATCTTCACACATTCCTTTCCCAATTAAATGTTACAGTAGATATAAAAAGTATACACACACCCCTGTTCAAGTGGCAGCTTTTTGTGATATAACAAACGAGACTAAAGATAAATCAGTTCAACATTTTTCCCTCCATTAATGTGACCTATATCCGATACAACTCAATTTAAAAGGAAAAATATAGATCTTCAAAGTGGTTGTAAAAACAAACAACTTGAGAAGGTGGTTGCACAAGTGTGCACACCCTGTTATAACAGGGCTGTTTTCAGAATTAACCAATCACACTAACACTTATCAGGACATACCAAGCACCATTTACTGTGCCTATGATTACCCCGCAAACAAGTTCAGATGTTATAGTAGGCTTTCCCTGTCACATTTTACAAGCCATGGTCTGCACAGAGCTTCCATGGCATGAGAAATATCTCATTGTTTAAAGGTACGAAATAACTTCCCAAGTATTAAATAGACAGTACTACGGAACACAGTTACGACTATCACCATCAAGTGTAAAATGAGGCTCAACTGTGAAACTACCAAAAACTAAAGGATGTCCTACCAAAGTCAAAAGCGTAGAATTTCTATATCCACTCTACATATCTGACGTCTCTTTGTAGTCTTGTACATCCATTTAACAGTTCTTGTCATCTTTTGCAGGTTCACAGTGCGGAATAAAGGAATAACGTTATTTTAATATAACAGACAAAAATGAAATAAACACATCCAATGTCAGTCACAAAATTGCGCGGGCAAACAAATCTTGAAACCACTTCTCATGTGAAAGCCAGTATCAAAAGCCAGCATTAATTTCCCTAGAGGTTATTCCAAATAAAATGAAAATCAGTAAATCCATTTGTTGAATCACACAAAATAACAGTGGCTGAAAGAAGACAGCAGAAACCAACAAGAGATGATCAAATGTTCCCAGACGCGTCTGCTCTGGCTTTTTGCTCCATCTGCTCCTTAGCATGGTTGAAGCCCCAAATGATTTGCCACACTCACTGACAGCATGAAAGAAACAATTATGAACACAGAAATAAAAATAAATACATAAATAAATAAGAGAACTGAGCTACAGGAGGAGGGAAAAAATGAGTGAACCTACTTTTGACCTTCCCATGGCCTGCAGAGGATCTGAATGATGCCACTTCCTGTTCTAATGTACATGCTGGCTAAATGCTACAAACATAGCATTATTTCCCAAAATATCACGGGGTATTACATAACATAATATATTATGTTTGTAGCATTTATCCTAAAAGTACGTTCGTACATATTTGCGAGTATGTTGAAATGTACTTGCGCGTACGTTCAAACGTATTTGTGAGTACGTTTGAATGTGTTTAAATACGTTCAAACCTAATCCCAAACACAGATTTTGCTTCATAAATCATATTCCACAAATGTAATATTAATCAGAATGTCATGTTTAGACTAGTGAGGTCACATAAACCGTATTCTTGTCAAGAAATGTTTAAGGTTGGCTTCCCCTTTACATAGCACCGATTCGGTGGAATGACGCATACGTCTATAAACTCCTGTCTTTCAAAGTGTGACAGCAAATAAGCCATGAATTCATTCCGTCTCCCTCCTCCCTTTCTAAGGAGCCTCAGCTGGCAAAGACAGACACTGTGGCATTGCCAAATAGTGTCCATTAATGCCTCAGACCTGCTCAGCGTCCCGATCACGAATACCAGCTAATGGGTGGGAATACAGGCGAACTGTCTTTGCAACCTTTTGATCGCAGCTAACTTTGAATATGAAACAGCGACTACAGTATTAGCTCTCGGGCCGCGGGCTAGACGGCCACGTTGACATCAGTGATGGCGCTGCGCCGAAACGCCTTCTTGGTGACAGAGTGTGACTGCTGCTGCTACGAGCCTCAGTAATGAGCACTGCGCTACGTCGCCGGGTTGGCTTTGAACAGGAAGCAAGTTGTAGAAATGTTAACTAACTGCCTTATTTGCCATAGAAAAGAAGAGTCCCATTTTTTTCTGCCTTTCCCCTTCTGATGCAAAGAGCGCTGACTCCCCCATTGGAGTATGCTCCGTGCTATATTTAGTGATTCCATTGGAGACCGTTTCATTTCCTCACAAAGAGTTGTTATGTGCTAGTATGGGGAAAAGGCCATTTAGCAGACTTCACAGTAAACAATGCAATTCAGAGCAGGAACATTAGTGCTTGATGCGCAATTCCCCTGTGCGGCGTGCAGGCCGCACCGCAAATGGTTTAATTGGTCAGAGGAGGCAAAGGGATTACAGCTGCTGGACTCAGAGGCTGACAACAGGATGCTCACACCCACCCTGCCTCCCATCCTCCTAAAAACAGGCCTGAATTTGAACAGGCCGAGACATTTCAGTCAGCTGTTCTATTTTCACACATCACCACCTAATTACGCTCTTTTTCTGCCCTTCCTCATGCAGAGAATTAACAAAGGATATAAATAGTAACAGCTGCACACTCATCCATTACAAGGGTACGATACATCTAACAGTCCATTTTCATTAGTTATTTTTTTTTAATTTAACAGTTCTCAAATCAACTCAACTTTATACGTATATCGCTTTCACAAAGTGAGTGTAACAAAGTGCTGTACACAAAGTATAAAATAATAACAAAGTGTAACGGTTTATGTAGTCGTTACGAAACGTCTCGGTTTGGAACGTCACGGTTAGGTGCACTCACTCAGATGACGAATAATGCCTGAGTTAATTGCAGTAAATGCACTCCAAACCAGGTGGCGGTAATACGCCTAAATGTGTTTTTCAACCGACAGTAAACAAAAAACCCGAAGAGAAAAAGTTGGCGTTTCGGGTCCAGTTGGGTTCACGTATCATTGATTCATAAACACGCACAACTCTTTTATCTCTTTTTTTAGTGCGTGCAGTACAGTAGCGATGATAATAACAGCAAAGTGGCGCTAATGCTAACCATAATTTGGCTAACAGATATATCTAAAGCGATCTATTTGTACTATTTCATTGCTTTTGTTTACAGCTCCGATGCAAGATCTCTGATTCAGCCCGCATTGATGGAACTTTTGTTGCTATTTCTTGTTATACCGGACTTGAACCGAACTGTGACCCCAAAACAGTAATACGTACTGAATTATGAATTCTGTAAACCGTTTCATCCCTAAATGATACTAATGCAGTCATTAAATAACCAAGCAAACTCTTCTTCTCCAATTAAAATACACTATAGCTCCCTTTGGGTTAGCATTTCACATACAGTAGAAGATGTACAATAACCCTCGAAAAGATAATCTATCTAAGGTAATACAGTGTAGCTACAGGAAAATACTCGTATAACTGAACGTGCGTGCCCACGGAAATGCATACATGACCATCAGAGGCCTCATCTAGTGTTGCTATGGTAACAACGAGGAGCCTATGCGACAATCAAGACTCGTTTAAATGACGATGTGTGTACGCTCCACACGTTTACGTCTGCCACTGGGTTGATGGGCCGAGACGGATTTTTAATCTCAACAGATTAAATGTGTCCGCGCTTATTGCAAGACTTCCGCAAAAGACAGAGCGGCATCACTTATCAAATTTGGATTTGTTGCCGAGCCGCACTAATTGGCAGTCGGTGGAGGGCAGCGTGGTCAAAACTGAAAATGGGAAAAGAGTTTGAATTAGCGGAGAACCAGACTGAAGGGGAACCAAAGGGTAAGGATGAGGTTCAGGAGAGAAAATGGGAGCGCAGGAGAGAAGTTTTCAGTTTAATTAGAGGTCCTATAAATAACCAAGTGCCTGACATTTGAACAAGGAGACCTGTTGAATGTCTCGCCGTTTTCTGGCCAACGTTTAAACACATGCCACCATTTTATGTTCTCTCTACCTCCCCCTCTTGTTCTTCTACCCTTCTTAATTTAGTCTTTCCGATCTTTCCCACTTCCCACATCTTTCTTTTGTCACTCTCGCACACATGCAGACACGGGGCCACTGTGTAATCTTACTCTGTTTGTGCAAGGAGCCAGTGAAAGTGAAACATGTATATAGAAAAAGCTGTTTTTTCCCGAGCTGTCAGGAAGAAGAATGACTTGGCGCTGCGGTATGATGTCAATACCAGCCACTAATAGCTCCCTCTGACATCCAGCACCAATCTGCCCCACTGAAAAACACACCTGCCAATTCCTTTTGACACTGAAAAAACTAAATTAGCAAGTGACCGGATGGCAGGTCTATTACCTCCTGCATCCTTTTGAAAAAAATTTTGTCAGTCCAACTGCTGTTTTAGCATTTGCTGATTGTCTTGTCACCATTTGACATATCGCCCCAACAACATAAGGATGAAGCATGAGGTGAACATTTAAAAAGACAGCAGGACGTTGTGGATCCTACTTGGTTGATTTAAATGCATATTGATCTGCCAGGAATAAAAATAATCCCTATACAACCAGAACTTCTCCAGTTATCCTAACTGAAAAGAATTCAGTTAATGATGACAAAATATGGTGCCGCACGTCTGTAATGAGTAGCACTTTATTTACTTTTTCCACAGAAGTGTTAGGGCTCAGTATAGGTCGGTTGGTATACCACGGTTTTAAAAAGTCATAGTTTCAAAACAGCTACAACTTTCCATTAGTGGCTTAAGATGCATTTATTTTTTTGTCAGTGCAGGCAAAGTGACACGGCTCATAATGATACGCGCAATCTGTGAATCCGACAACTGTTTCTCCGTGACAATAATGTTAGCTTGCCAATAAAGATAGCTCTTTTGGTAGAGTAAGTATTTACTCTGTTAAATTCTAAGTTATGCCATTATATTAATACAATGCTGTCTTGAAATTAATGTCTGCAATTGGTGAAATAAATCCTACAGACTCACTACTGTGGCAGATAACATGGCTAACTAGCATGTATGACTTACATCAGTTCGTTTCCACTCTGACGTTACTTCACAAAGAGGAATAGAGCAGAGAAGTAGCTACTTATTTTGGGAGAAAGAAATACTTTATATTAATAATTTATTTTATTCAATTTGTGTTCTTGAATGTGTATTTTGTTTATGGTTATCATACATTCAGAATATGATACTAGCCCGTGCCTAATTGAGACAAGCACCTTTTATTGTTTACTAAAATCATAGGTTGGGCATGACTTCTTGTTCCCCCTCAATTGAACATTTCCAACTTTGAGGAAAGCCCTTTACATCATGACAATGTCCAACTGGCCAACACAACACAGACGTGGGCGGTTCTGTCTCTTCGTCGCTGATGGATGCCAACATTTCCAGCAAATGCTTTATGAAGCGAAGCCTAAAAAAAATACACGGACTGAAAACGACCGTCTGTACTGACCCGGATTGATGGACAAAAACCTGCTTCAGTCGGTGCTCAGTCCTTGCATTCTTTTCGAGGCATCACATCATAAAGCACTCGCCGAAAACGTGGGCATCCGCCAATGCCCTCCTCTGCTCATAAATTCATTTTTAAAAGTGTTTGGGCCCTGACCTCAACACCATAAAACACCTTCGGGATGATCAGGAAATGTGATTGTGTTTAATTCAAACACATTTACATGAGTGACCTCATAGCCACCTCCAATTCGCCAAGCTGCTTTAAATCTTCAGCTAGTGCTTCCTGTACCTTGTCATGACCAAAATATTGTATTTTAAGTTTGAAAATGTGTTACATTTTCTTTGTGAAGCAGGTCCCACCACTCTGCGTGCTTGGGATAATCCTTCTTTCTCTTTAAACAGGCTGCAAAAAAGCTTTTAGCTCACCAGTATGGTGCAGCCGATAAGCACAACAAAGATCAATATTCCAATATTCAAATATTTGGTTTAGGTTGGGCTATAGTTCCCGTGTCCCATGTCGTGCTGTCTCAGTTGGTTGCATTTTAATTATAATCTAACCCTGTGGCTGTCATAACTTCAGCCATAAAAAATGTAAACATTCAGAAACTGTGTTCTTGCTATTCCTTCAAAGAGAATCTGTGTAAATGCCTTCTGCAAAAAATATCTCAAAATTAAAGTTAATGGTATGGATACCTCCAACCAACTAATTTAATTTGAGATCATTTTAAGCAAATCCATATTTTACCAAGCTGAGTCAATATAGTCACCCTGTCAGTAAACGCACACAGAAACACACATACCATTTGTTCCTTTTAGGCTATTTTCCTGTCATTTGTGTTCAATACTTCAAAATTGAATCTGGACTTATCCAGACAACAACAACAACATTACGTGATAATCAAGCAACTGCCCAAGGCAGGATTTGTGTATGGCCAATAAAAACAAACTGAACTCAAATAAACTTTGCACGCTAACAAATAAAGCACAGCGGAAAACTGCAGTTCTGCCATTTAGTAGTTGTTGACATAAACATACACTTTGTAATACATCGCAAAGCTAAATATGTGATTTGCCTGTTTAGGCCAAGCGAAAAAAGCACTCCCCTCTAAATGATCACCAACTCCAAAACACATCTTGAGCTGACCTGTGAACTCCAAATAGCCACAAGATTGGCAAATCCAATCAGGCTCAGCACATGCTAATGTATACTTGGGAAGACTGAAGTGAAAAAAGACACATTAACGCCCCCCACTTGCAAGTCAGAGAAAGTGCGCCTACATATTTACTCCAAATTAATGTGCAGTACGTCAAAGTGACGAAGCGCTTACATATGTTAATAGCTGCATGATAATCCTGTGAGATGTTTACCTAAAACAGACATTTTGTGTTATGACTGGAGTGTGTCAGGATGTTTTTTTGTTTTGTTTTGTTTTTAAATTGAGACACATATTGCTTTGATAAGCTTTATCAGTACACACGGCTATTGATGCAATCACGTTTCAAAGAATTGCCAAGAACTCATGTTGAATGTCCTTGCCTGTGCTGCTGCCACAATAATCCATTTGGAAAAAAATGATTTTCTTCTATTCAGAGCTTTTCTAGGAGGTTATTGATCTGTCTGTCTGTGACCACAGGCAATCATGTCTGCCTAAATACACACATATAATACACATATAAATAAATAAATTATATTACTATATATGTAATTTATAATTATACAGTAGAGTATAGTATAATTATATATATATATATATATATATATATATATATATATACTTTCAATGTACTGATGTATGTAAGCATGTATGTGTCAGTGTATGCAAAACATAAATACAGAACATAAGAAAGCAAATCTCGGTAACATGAAACAGCATGCCTAAAAATTCACTTTGAGGCCTTTATCCCCATCAAATCCCCAAATCCTCTTTAAAAAGAAATCCTCAGAAGAAGCAAGGGGCAAAGGGTGATGCAGAGTATCAATCTGAGTAGGTTTTGCTAATAAAAAAAAATAAAAAAAAACGTTTCCCCCATCAAATAAAGCATGTGTGGTTTTAATTTCTGATACAAAGGCTTCAACTACAAGATTTTCTGCTCCCATTTGACCTTTAAATTGTAGTTTGGAAATTTATTATAGTGCTTAAAAAGTCAAAGTATTATGGACGTATTATGTAACGCGCGTGTGCGTTTTCGTTGCCACACACACACACGCCGTGTCACCAATATGCCACATTAGAGACCCAGGGTTCTCTTGGGAGGTTTTGTAGAGTCGTGTAATGAGGGTAAACATCTGAGGCAAGCAGACCAAATGCACACTCCAGTGGCGGTTCATTCAACGGTGGATGAATCACACAAATGGTCAGTTTTTCTTCCTGATAAATGATATTGCCTTTCAAGAGTGGGGATTGGGGGCCTGCCTGGGGAAGATTTTTAAACTTACAGTCGATATATAGCCGCCGTCTGTTAGGCTGGATACACCCTTCTTTAATGTGGATGCTGTATAGAATGCTTCAAAGCCATGGCGGTGTCATGTTTTGGTTTTGTAGGGGTTGGGTTTTGTTTATTATAGGTGTGTTTGTTGTTTTTGACTGCGGTTGGTGTTTGTCATGTGTGTTCCTAGTCTCTCCCCTTGTCTCGTTATGTCTGATCACGTCCACCTGTGTGTTTCTTCCCTTGCCAGTGTGTGTGAGATCAATCAGTAACCTCAGCCTATTGTGTTCGTCAGGTGTGTCTCATTAGTGTTGGTGTATTTAGGCCCCATCCACACAAAAGCCAGTTTCAATGTATCGTCACAAGTTTCTTACCGTTTAGGCCGTTCGTCCACACGGTTTCGGCGCTTGAAACGATCACGTTTGAAACCGGGCTCCAGTGTGGAAGGATTTCAAAACGCGCCTTGTACGCTTCTGTCTTGACACCATATGCAGGATACTCCTCCAGTGATGACGCAATGGTCGCAGCTCGATGACGACGCGTTGTCGCAGATTGATGACTTATGCGGCAATTCTTGCGCGACTGAGCGCAAACCGTCATTCTGTCAACAACAATGGCAGATAGTTGTAGTCGTTTTGCGCAGCCTCTTTAGCTTGCTTATGCTTGCAAAATATTTAGCTTTTTTTTTCCCACGTTCAACAAGCGGTGTTATACTTGAATCACCCGCCATTGTCACTTCTCCTGTGTTCGTCTTCTTCATGTTGTTTTGATACATGCAAAGCCATGTTTGTTCTGTAGATTGCAATAAAGTAAGAAAAAAAAGTGTTTGTCTTCTTCACTGATTCCTCTTCTACGCTTTCCGTTAACTCCCTGTGGCTACGCTACCACGCCATTCCAGACTTGCCATATATATTACAGCCGTTAAACGTCCTCAGCGTCTTCTTTTGGACACACGCAAGTCTTGAAATGCATTTGTGTGTACGAGATTTGTTTGAGGAACGAAGCCTGCTATGCTTCCGTCTGGACGGGGCTCTGTTGTGTTTTGACATCAAACAATGCTCCATTCTGTGTGGGAGCATTGTTTGATGTTGGCGTTATGTGTGGGAGTCTGTGTTTCTCGTCGCGTCAAGCTAAGCCCTCGTCAAAGTTAAGTTGTCTTAGTCTAGTTGTTCACGTCTCAGTCAAGCCAGCCTCAGTTAATCCAGCCAGTCAAGACGGCCTCCTCTCGTCCAGTCCAGTCAGGGCGACCAGTTCTCTCACGTCATTGCGTCCAATCCAGTCACTGCCTGTCCAGTCGCGTTCCGTCCAGTCCTTGTCCACTCACCTTACTTTTCTATGTTTTAATAAAGTTCTTCACATCTCTGTCTCCCTGCTGTGTTTCTCTGCATTTGGGTCCACCCTCATCTACGCACGCCTTATCTTGACAGGGGGGTTTAGAACAGAAAGTTTTAGCATTCGCTGTCCTGATTGGCTTTATTTCCTACTGTTGAAAAAGGATGCCCCTACTAATGGTTTAATGGCCATTCCGAAATGATTGTAAATTGGTGGGTGGGGCTTCTGATACAAGACAGAAGACGCGCGTCTGCCCATTGAAAATTTTCATCAGTTGAGAGGCAGGTGGGATCGCTGTGGATGCCCTGGTTACGGCCCCATGACCCCCCGTTTGCACACTTATTTATTATAAATCCTTGTTAGGTTCTGAAAAGGGAAAACTTCCATTGTGTCTCTCTTAGATTAGCAGGGTTTAAATCGGTCTTTGGACCTCTCGACGAGGACAAAACACCATCGTTGTCGCTGCCATTTCCGTGTAAAAATGAAGAGTTCAACAGTATCTTGTTAACTCAAGAGACAGCGGCAATGGAGCGGGCATAGCTCTGACATTGGTTAAGATGGAGAGTTGTGTTAATGCGGGTTAAATGATTAACATCACACTGTGGGAAGCTTCACAAATCACTGGGCTCATGCAACTTCTTGATCCAGAATGAAGGTCAAGCTGCGGCATCTTCATCGAGTGTTTACCCACTAACAAACAATTTGTGTGCCTGTGTGAGGTCTAAGGCAGAGGTCTGTAAAATCTGCTGATGCAGAATCTCCTGGTGGACTCATTTTTCATGACTGACCATGAGAGCAGGAATGATTCACAATTATGCAAATTAATTGCTTCCACTGTTAAATATCTTACACGAGGGATGGCTTATAAAGAACACCACTTTGCCTAAACACGCGCTGAGAGCACAACACGAGGCACATCTGCACAATTTATTGAGATCTAATATAAAGAAATTCTCCACCTATAAAGAACGTAACGCTCTGTTTTGATCAATACTGCCTAAGAGATGTTGTTTTACAAGATGTTCGTAATTATACAGCAGTGGTGCAGTACATTTTATGAAGTGCTGCTTCAACCTGAGAGGGCCGAAGTAACAGAAATGCCTCAGCATGGTGCAATACGCAGTTTCATACCAATGCAAACTACAGGCACGCTAGCATACGGTGTTGCACTGAGATACACATTAAATTTGTTAGGACCACACTCGTAACTCAAAACACCACATCTTACATCATTTCCCATTTAAATGATTTGAAGCGTCAATTAACTCTTTGACTGCCAGACGTTTTCAAAAACGGGTTGTCGCCAGTGCCAGCCGATTTAAGCATTTTGAGTGATCTTTCAAGGTCCACAGAAAATGTTGTGTTTGGACTATGGAAACACACATACTACCAAATGAAAGATTGGACTCTCAGCTTTCATCAGAAAAAAAAGTTTGTTTCTACCTTATTCCGTTCTTCAGTAATCAACAATAGAAAATGGTTACTTTCACCGAAATTCTCTCTTTTGAAACAAAAAACGGAGAAAAAGAGCTTTTTGTGAAACGATGTTATTTCATGCACTCTAGTGAATTGTACACTTCTTTTTGTCCATGAATGATGCCACAAACACCTAAATAGTGCTTTACTTCTGTAAAACGCTTTCACCAACAATGAAAAAGTGTTTTTTGATTGCAAAATACGTTTATTTCCATTCAACAGTGTAACAATTTGACAAAACAATTTCGCAAACTATTTACAAATGTGTGCAACTGTGGTACCACTTACAATTATGTGGATGTTTCAAATACAGTTTTCCTTTTGTAACGCTCGCCTGCGTGCAAGGAGACGCCAGGACTCGCACAACACTTTACTTTCACTTTCGCTTTGTCCGTTTTGCATGCAAACGTTACACTTTCTTGACGGCCTTTTTTTCCGGGGAATAAAAAGCAAGTAGCAGACTGTACACACTTCCTCCGATGAATATGCATTGGATTCGGGGCACTCTCCGTCGTCCGATCGAACGTCCGCCTGTGCGTGCTCGGTTGCGTTCCGCGTTACGACACCGTCATAGCCGCCGCGTCAGCGGTTCCAATTTCGCCGTCAAGCTCGGATTCACCTTCATCATCATCGAGGATGATCACTGTCGTCATCAATGCACTATTTTAGCGTTGGTCGATGCCTTTCGTCTTGTAAGTGTAGAGCTGCTTGCAAACGCTCGCCATTGCCCGTTCCCTCCTCCATCTAGCTCCATCTAACGTCTTCTACTGCCGCGTCAATGCTTTCCAACCACGGAGTCACCATCATCTTCATCATCGATGATGATGATCGTCATCAACAATGTGCTTTTTTAGCGATGCTTTTGGTCTTTGAAAAAAACGGCTCTGGCGTTAGCTCCTCGCGACCGGCCGCCATTTTTCCTTTGTTTTCCATTCTGATCTCCTGCTCAACGCTCTAGCTCCGCCTCTACTGACGCCCACCCGCTCTTGTCAAAAGAGAGTCATCGCTGCCCTCTAGGGGCCAAAAATAGTCATTAGGCTCAAAAAACCTGCTTAAAACTTTCAGGAGAGCTCCGCAAGCCTTCCAGCACCCGTTTCAAAAAAAAAAAAAAAAAAAAATGGGAGGACGTCTTTTAACGTCTTTGGCGCTCCTCCGTAGGTTTTTGCAGAACGTCATTTAACGTCTTTGGCAGTAAAAGAGTTAATTCCAGCTTCCCCCTCAAAAAAATTTTGGGTCGTTGAAAAATAGCACTCTATAATGTTTACATTGTTTGCCACATTTTTTGCTTCAATTCATTGAGCGTTGTGCTGCTTCTTCTGGTGTGCATTTCTTGCCTACAAAGATACATCGAGTTGCAGTTATATTAGTGTTGTTCAGAGAGGATAAAGCAGGGCTGGACAATAAACCAAATTAATTTGATTAATTGTCACATCAAATCAAAAATCTAATTGTTAAAAATGTGCTAAATTGTGAAATCGAAGTGCATATAAATAAATACACTCTTGTCTTCTTCTGAATTATTAAAAGCTGTTTTTCTTAAATTCTGTTATATCCAAAGTCCAAACGTTATTGTGAGTTGTAATTTTGCACAAGTGTCAGAATGCTGGATGGGTGCTTTACAAGACGTGTTTACAATAGTTACTAACTACTTAATTGTGGCATTTAAGCAAGTTATGCACAAGATGTGAATATATATTTGTTTGCACAAGCTATGAATGTTAAGTTTACATTAAAACTTATTGAAAGTCAGTATACATTATTGTTGTCTGAATATTTTGCACAGGATTTATTTTTGAATAAAAGAAGCCTTTAAATAAATGTTTGTTGGGTTTATTACATGGATTAAAATCAATTAAGTTGTTCAGAATGGTCTGAAAAACAAATTTGAGATTTTGTTTTTGGCCATATTGCCGAGCCAGAATAAAGAATTTATCCTGTGACTATTCTTATGCTTAAAAAGGTTAGAACATCGCAGCACAGATGCTATTTGTTAGCCTGTCACTGGAATTTTGCATGGTTTGTTAGCATTAAGCTAAAGAGACTCACTTAAGCCAAAGCTATGTGGTTGGTATAAATTCACATGTAATTTTCAATATTTGATGTTTCGTTTGGCAGTAAACCTCAAATGGGAGTGGCTTGCATCTAAGAATAGTTCAAAGCAGTTGCAAACCGTTTTGTTGTTGTGAAGTTACGCTTGAATGTCAAACAAAACAAAAACTGTCCAGATTGTATAAAAAAATTAGTTGGGTATCTCAAAGCACCACAGTAATATATTCATCAATCACAGAATTTAAATGCGCAGGACTTACTGGTGTTCACTGGTGCCTTTGGAATCGTAAAACTTTTAGAAACCTTATCGTTCTCCTCCTGACCTCAGCAATTCACTGAGTAAAAGGAAGGTCCACTTGGAATGATAAAATCCTTGCACATACACACAAGATGAGATGCTAGAACATCATAAAGTTTCAAGTCTCATGCTAATGAATCCCATTGAAACCCCCAGCCCTTGTAGTTAAGCCTCATTGCTTCACGCTGAATGTTGTGAGTGCTGAAGGCCTCCCTTGTCTCCCCTCCCTTCTCCCTCTTCACATCGCTCTGTCCATCCCCATTTCCGTGTGTTTTGTCAGAGCAGACGACGAGCCCCAACACGCCATTAACCCCATCTTACAGTGCACTCCACATCCTTGATTTCAGGCTTTTGATTTGTCGTGCTGGTTCATGCTCGGTCTAATTTTCTATTAATGGAAGCAACTCAGCCTCATAGCTCATTAAAAATGAATGGAGACAAGCTCTCTGCACTGATAATTAAACAGACACACACACACACACACACCAAGGTATGAGCGATCCTGTGTGATTCTCAAAACGGTCCACACTTGCGTACACATAAATATACAGGCAAGGGTGATCAAACGACATAGGCCACCAAGGAGTTTGTTTTACTGAGGTGTAAAAAAAAAATATATATAGTAGTTGATTAGAATTTCTTCATTTTAAACGTCCTGGAAAAGGCAAAAAATGTCTTGTAAATTTGACACAACGCAGTGAACTGTTATGTTTCGGTTTTGGGTGTTTGTGTCCTTCTGTATCATCTGTTTTGTTATGTTTTTCCTGAGTCATTCTCTCGTCTCGTCAAGTTTTATGTGATCCACCTGTCAACCAATCAGCGCCCCTGCCATGTGTGTCTTGTCCAGGTGTCCCTTGTTGTGTAATTAGTTTGTGTGTATTTAGGCCCCGTCGACACAAAAGCCCGTTTCAATGAATCCTCACGAGTTTCTTACGATTTCGGCCGTTCGTCCACACGACGGCGCAGTTTTGGAGCTTGAAACCGATCATTTTTGAAACCTGGCTCCAGAGTGGAAAAATTTCAAAACGTACGCTTCTGTCTGGCCAGCATATGCAGGATACTTCTCCAGTGATGACGTGACGGTCGTAGATCGATGACGACTCATCGTCACAGTTTGATGACGTATACTCTAATTCTCGCGGGACTGCGGGCAAACCATTGTCGGTCAACAACAATGGCGGATAGCCGTAGTCGTTTTGCAGCAAAATATTTTGCTTCTTTATTCACACGTTCAACAAGCGGTGCTGTACTTGAATCACCCGCCTTTGTCACTTCTCCTGTGTTCGTCTTCTTCAAGTTGTTTCGATACATGCAAAGCCATGTTTGTTCTGTAAATTGCAATAAAGTTAAAAAAGAAAAAAAAAAGTGTTTGTCTTCTTTGCCGATTCTTCTTCTACGCTTTCCTTTAACTGCCTGTGGCTGCGCCACTCCAGACTTCGCATATACTTTACAGCCAAACGTCCTTGGAGACTTCTTTTGGAAAACACGCATGTATTGAAACGCTTCTGTGTGTACAAGATTTGTTTGAGGAACGAAGCCGGCTTTGCTTTGGTCTGGACGGGGACTTGGTCCCCTGTTTTTGGTTCAGTTATTGTTGGTCCATTGTTTGTTTGTCGCTGATTTGTTTGCTTGTTGCGGTGTCTCCTTGTTTCGCTCCACGCCTTGCCACATTTCTCATTAGGACCTTGTTGTTTTGTTTGTTTTTTTTACTTGTGCCTTGCTGCCTTGTTTTTTGTTAATTAAAGAACCTTTTTTGGACTTCGCCTCTCTCCACGCCTCTATTTCCCTGCACGTGGGTCCTCAACCACACCACTCCGTGACATGAACACAGTGAAGAGTATTGCTAATGAAGACATTTAACATTTTCTATGCATATTTTTACTGTTTATGAATTTACTTATAGTATATAGATGCCATATAACTGTGATAATGTTTGTGTGAAATATATTGGAATATAACTGTATTGTAATGAATAACACTTTTCACTCCCTTCCAGCTGGTGAGATAGGAATGCACATGGGAGGCAAGTTCTCAATTTCTCATGGAAGATAACACTGTGGGTCTGAGGGAGTCTAGGTCGCATGGTAGTACCTGTCTAATCATATATTTCCGGCTTTGGACGGAACTGGAGTAAACATGTCAGTAAATCACTTGTCTTTTTTCATCTATAAAGCGACTGTGTGTTTTCATATTGACACACTCGAGGCTTAACATCACCTTTGAATGTAAGCATGTCTTGTGTCTTTTAGGAGCTCCTAAAATAAATCTTTTGCAAAAGAAGCTTCTTCATCAGATCTCATTTTTCAATTATTTTTGAACACGCAAAGATTACACTTAATATAGTAATCAAATAATACCTTCACTAACAAGCCAGCCAAATTTGAATGAATAAAGGCAGGCAATTAATAAATGTATTTAATGTGTTTAGAAATCACAAAAAATACTTTACAGGGACTTTACAGAGATGGGAGTTGATGGAGAACAGTGTTGGTGTTAGTAGAGATCATGTTGTTCCTTCTTTTATCAAGGGAGACATTGCCCTTGCACAGAAAATGTGAAGAGAAAAGATTAAATATTTACAAGTAAAACAAAAGTCGACAAGAGAATTAACAGCAACTTGCAGAGGAGCAGATGTGAAAAAAATGACTAGACTGGAGAGGTTAATAAAAACCACTCCTTGTTTTTCTACTAAAGGAGGCAGATAATTGGATAAGCCATAAAAGATGAATTTTAAACAACTGGGGGTTCTCAAATGGTGAGACAGGACAGTGTACTCCGTTACGGTATATTTATGTTTGCTGTATGATCCAAACAAGGCCAATCAGCCTTAAGGGCCAGAGCTATTAAGTAAGGCCATCTTTTTTATTGATCAACTAATATTAAAAATGCAGCTGCCAGCAAGACCTCTTCTTTATCTCCGCTCCTATTAAAGGAAGTGACATAGTCATAAATTGCCAGTGGATGACAGTGGATGGGACGAGCTGTTCCTAATTCGGGAAGCGATTTCCCCGCTTGACACACTTCCACACTCGAGCAGAGATGCTTCGCTGCTAAAAGTGCTGAGCGGAGACTTGTGTTGAATCACAATTAAACAGCCACTCTGTTCAGAGCTCATAAATAAATCAACTTTACAAAAATCCTCAACATGTGCTCAAGCTGCGGCACCGACACTTGTTCATCCAAGTTTGTGCAATCGTAAAAAAAGAATCTGCCTAATTGAGAGATTTTTTTTCTTTTGTTAAAATTAACTCAAAAGTAAAGTTGAAAAGCACCAAATTGTTAAACTAAGTAATCTGAACTTTCTTCAAAACAAGATCAACATAATATCAAATATATATTTTACAAATCATTCTCTTGATTATTATTATTATTTTATACTATATGAAGATAATCAAGATTTTGTTGTTCTTTTGGGATCAGTTATTATATTTGCTTTGCTATTGTGGCAGACCATGTTGGGCAAAATATAATGAAATATAATTTTTCATCTTTTAATCTTGACAGAGATTTAAAAGTACATAATATTTATTTGGGCTACTTTTAATATTCATCCAAGTTTGTGCAATCGTAAAAAAAGAATCTGCCTAATTGAGAGATTTTTTTTTCTTTTGTTAAAATTAACTCAAAAGTAAAGTTGAAAAGCACCAAATTGTTAAACTAAGTAATCTGAACTTTCTTCAAAACAAGATCAACATAATATCAAATATATATTTTACAAATCATTCTCTTGATTATTATTATTATTTTATACTATATGAAGATAATCAAGATTTTGTTGTTCTTTTGGGATCAGTTATTATATTTGCTTTGCTATTGTGGCAGACCATGTTGGGCAAAATATAATGAAATATAATTTTTCATCTTTTAATCTTGACAGAGATTTAAAAGTACATAATATTTTTTTGGGCTACTTTTAATATTCATCCAAGTTTGTGCAATCGTAAAAAAAGAATCTGCCTAATTGAGAGATTTTTTTTTTCTTTTGTTAAAATTAACTCAAAAGTAAAGTTGAAAAGCACCAAATTGTTAAACTAAGTAATCTGAACTTTCTTCAAAACAAGATCAACATAATATCAAATATATATTTTACAAATCATTCTCTTGATTATTATTATTATTTTATACTATATGAAGATAATCAAGATTTTGTTGTTCTTTTGGGATCAGTTATTATATTTGCTTTGCTATTGTGGCAGACCATGTTGGGCAAAATATAATGAAATATAATTTTTCATCTTTTAATCTTGACAGAGATTTAAAAGTACATAATATTTGGGCTTAAACAACCATTAGCTTTACAAAAGGACCATTTATGGTTGACACTACATCAGCCTCAAAACAATCATGTTTTTACATATCATACGATGTTTAGGTATCCATAAAAATAAAAATAAATGGATTCTGCACTCGTCTCACTTGCACATTAGCTTGTAGTGAAAAAGTCAGGATGTGCCCCACGCCTTTAATATTTTATTAGAGGTGTGTTTACCTTGCAGAATTGCATTGCGTCTTGGCACATACAGTCCAGGAAGATACGCGACAGAGCGTCTGGAAGTTTTGCGTATCTTCACACGATTAATTGAGTGCAATTAAGTGCCCCGATAAGCAATTGTAACAAAGCAAAAATGACGTGGCCACCTATGATATATGCTGATATAAATCCTACTAAACATCAGTGTAAAGAGCAGAAAGAAGCAATCTCGAGAAGGTGAGCTTCTGAAGTTAATTATTTGAGCTAGAATCTTCCTGGCAATTGTAATGGATAAGATGGAGAATAATGAAGAAACTTCAGCACACAGCTTTCTTTGATTAGTCCGTTTTAGTTTTGTTAAGTTTGTGTCTGTGGTAAATCTGAAATATGGCCTGCACTCTTTCTTTGTCTGCATCCTAGTTTTATAGGGCTGGAGGATGAATAGCTAATGTTACTTCTTGAATACAGATGCTTTAGTGTCAGTGTCATCTATACACAACCTTTGGGCATCAATTTTGTCTTTGTGTCTACAGGCCACAAATAGCTGCAGATGTTTACATACAGTGAGATAAAAAACCTTCTTTCCTGTGCCTACAGGCTTCTTTGACAGCACACTTCTAACTGCATCCTTCTATGAAAAAATGCAAAAAGAAACACTAACAGTTAAACTGCACTTTGCCCTAGAATTGCACTGGGCATGAAAAGAGTGCCCTATATTTCACAACTATGTATCCCCACCATGTTATGTAGAGGGAGATGTCAAAATTCGGAACATATATATAATGACTGCATTCCTTTTTGTTTCCTTCGCAACACATCTGAAGGAACACAAAATACACACTACACTACGCAGACTGCATCTAAAAACACGGGCCACTAGAAACACCCGCACACAAACACAAAGGATTCATATCCAATTGGGTCAAAATACTTCTCTAACCTAAAATTCTAGCCTAGAGATTGGTTTGTTCATCGAGAGTGGGAGCGAGAGTGCGCGCGAGAGTGCGCGCGTGTCTGAGTGAGAGGAAGCAAGTGGCCCTGTCTAACAGATATCAGCGACCCACAGCCACAGGCAACAGATTCTGAATAATTTGTCAGATCCATTATTCCACATGCCAAAGGGAGAGAAAACACAGCAAGATACAGCAAGACAGCCACAACAGCAAGCCCGCTTTTCCCGATTATCCGTTAGCGCTGACAAATTAGCCTGCATCATATGACATGCAGCACCAGCTTCGTTTCCCTCGGCCTAGCGCCAACTTTTTTGAGAAAATCCAACCAGAATCATATTTCTATTAGAAGAGGATTTAACATCAGCTTTGTGGGATGACAGGAGTAAACACTGCTAATGAACTGCAAAGAGTTGTGAAGCTTTTTACTGTCATGGTGCAGGCCTCTCAGTGCTGCTGTTTTCGTTTCAGTTTCGGAGCGATTGAGGGGGCGTTCCCCTCCCAGCGCCGCACCTGCGGCACATCAACTAATTAGGGCTATAACTATAAGGGCTCAGACGCCGACTGGACGACGTCGGATGATTCTCTATGCTTACAGACGTAGTCAAGTTTTTTGCTACAGTATAGTGTTGCTCTACTCTTGTCTTAGTTTTGCTAATCGTTTTTGTGTTTTTGCACTTTTTGGGCTGTAATTTTCTCACGTTTTTAGTCATAGTCCCTGAGTACGGTGTTCTGTTACCTTGCCTTTTGAAAACGCCTTGTGTTTTTTAAATTTATTTCCATTTTTGTATCCTGGCTTTGTCCAGCATTTTTGGTTATTACCCGATTTGGACTGCAATAAATCTTTAATACGCCCTCACTGTCGCCCGTGATTTTGGGATCCACCTCTCCAGTCACTACTGGACCCTGACATTTACGATGACGCGATGTCTGCTTTAGACTACAACTTAGCAGTGAAGTCTAATTCGTGTATTGCACCACTTTTATAGAAGCCTTTCGTGTATTTGCACAGCTAGTGCACAAAAAACAGAAAAATCCAATTTCTAGGAAGGATGAGAGCAGATAAAAAGATTAGAGCGGAGTTGTGATGTGTAGCAGCAGAATGATGCAACCGCACCGTGTGCCATCTTTTTCCATCCAGCGATCCGCGGTGATGTCATCATGCTGTTACCAACTTCCTCCCTCCTCGAATGTGGAACACTTTTTCCAGCCCCGTATCTCCTCCTCACACCCTCTGACCCGAGGAACAAGCATTTCCACCTGCTTCGCCGTGTGTCTCAGCACGATACTGGCCTCTCTACTGTTTTGCTCCAACTCCCTCCTGGGGGGAACCAATAGCTGCCTCTCCTGATCCCCACTGTTAAAAGTCAGCGGTTCAGGCCTTTCAGGACAATATCAGAGCTCTCTCCATCTGTCATGTTAAAAGCTTGCCAGAACCGGACGTTAACATGGCTGATTCAAATGCAAAGATTTAGGGCTGCAACTAGCGATCATTTTAATAATGGATTAATCTGTCAATTGTTTTGTTTTTAAATTGTTTATATTTCCATCCCTTTAATCAAAAACAGCACTGTAAGATGGATAGATAGACAGATGGATCGATATTGAAGGCAACAAAGCAATACAATTTTAAGTTGGGAAATTTAACTAAATATTTTACGTTTTGCTTTTGCAAAAATCATGCTTCCTGAATTTCACAACAAAGGAATTCTACAGCACAGAAGAAACAGAACAAGCTCTTTTCCGCAGTGTTTTCAACAGGTTTGTGAATAATAAGGGAAACTTAACCATATTCTGATGCCAATTTCTTCAAAACAAAAACAGATACAAATATGCTTTTTTTTCCTTTTTAATTTTTTTTTTTTTTCTGGAGAGCTCAGTGTTGTTCATTCGGTAATTTTACCAATTTGACATGTCATCATAATTGCTCTCTTTTATTATTATTTATTTTTTTAATTTTTAATTTTTTTTTAAAATAAATTTGTATGTGGGTGAGTTTGTGTATGTGCGTGCGAGTGTGTGTGTATTCATTAGTTCACCTAAAACCTAGGTTTTAGATGCTTTTTTTTCCGGATGAAAGAATGGACTCTACTCTTTCTTTTACTAGGTTCCATGTTTTTTATAGCAATAGAACACAATATTCTGTGGGCCTTGCAAAATAAGTCCATGAGTTATTAACAAACAGTACTACGGCAGTATTTGATTAAGTGTTTTAAATTACAGTACAGATGATACGTTACATGACACGAGGGGATGGAATATGAATAGCACCCCTAACCAATTTGCAGATTTCCCGCATATTTTATGGCAGAACAGCATTGGAATGGATGCATCAAAGAAAAAAAAGATTATGATTATATGGTTTCATGTGTGAGTCATGGGTGCAAACTTGTAATAATTTGTTCCACCAGGTCACTCACTGTCATCTAATCTGAGATCAAGCATCCTTGGACCACATCCTAACGTGGATTTCCATTGCAAAAAAGATGAAAATCCATCTAGCTATGTCATATCTTCTTCCCTACGCTCAACATATGGTTCTTTTTGATCACTGCATGAACGCCCGTAAGCCTTCAAGCCCCAAGAAAAGTCTCCTATAAAGTCATCATAATGACGCCATTACTATGTTGCATGCTATTATCATAATTCTACTGAAAAGAGGGTGCACGCGAGCATTTGGTATTCCGTAAATAAGCCTAATGGCATTTAAGAGCACGTTTACAATGTGTTCCTTATCTCAATGATAGCCCACGAATCACATGATTTGCCATTAATGATTCACAGCATTTGTGGATTAGCTGGCGGTTGCCATCTGATGAATGAGCCTATTTCATGGTCGCTCCAAGGTTAGCGAGATCTAAGCGAGCAGGCTCCAGTTCATCATTATGGGCCCCCAACTGCTAGCTACGTTACTCTTCTTAACCCAAGGCTTGCTATCCATCGTTCGGAAGATCGGGGCGACATGAACGGAACATAAGATTCATAGATACCGAATTCAGATGTGCTATCAGTCTTGAGGTTCTTGTTTGTCTTTGTCTTCAACAAACACACGCGCAAATGTTTGGGAATGTTTTATTCAACGGAAGTACAGGGAGTCATCAAGTTACGACGTACGCGACCTACGATGTTTCAACTTTGCGACGTTTCGACTTTACGACGCCCGTGCCTCATCACCAGCACCTTCTTTTTCTTTAACATTTCCCACAGTAATCACGCCATTTTACGCTAACGCACATTGCTCGGCACTTAGCGACGGCACACAGAGAACACGCTAAAGCTAAATTAGCTACTGAGAGGCTTTAACAAGCGTCCGTCAGCAATAATAGTCTGTGATTTGTGCAGAAACATGAAATATTGATTCCAGCAACTTCCAGGTGCCACAAATAAGTTTTTTTTTTATCACTGTACAGACGCTCCCCTACTTACGAACATTCGAGTTACGAACAATGGTACATACGAACATGTCTGCGCGTACAGTATGTCGAAAAATGTTCGGAAAGAGATGCTGTAAGTTAGATTTTGTATTGCGCGTAGTGCTTCTTTCCGCCGCTAATACCGACGATTGGCGCTGTGAGAGCTCATTGGAGGCTGAGCAACGTGGCGAGGAGGAGGAGGAAGAAACGCCGGTCCCCATGAAGCAGGAAATAACTTTTGAAGCCGATTCCAGCGACGACGAAGAATCTCTCATGATATAAAATCCTCCTCTTCCTCCTCCTCCATCATCTCCTTAAGCATCGAGTACATCTTCCAAAAGTAAGTTAAACTTCATTTTATTTATCTTATTACGTACATGTACATACTGTGTGTGTCTTTCGCTCTCTCTCTCTAACATATGTAGTACAGTACAGTACTGTACGTATTCTCTCCATTTTATTAAAAGTTTTTTTCAGTACAAACCAATGCAGGTTACTTGTACAAGCCTTAAACATACTTATATGAACCTTCAATATACTTATATAGGCTTTAAACATAAATTATAATACAAAATATAGCACTGAAGCAACTTACGAACAAATTCACCTTACGAACGATCGTCCGGAACGTAACTCGTTCGTAAGGTGGGGAGCGTCTGTACAAAGTATTTTGACGTAAATTTCTTTAGCTGTGAAATCCGTGGAAATTCAAGCTACGTCGCCAGCGTGGGAACGGAACTCATTCATAACACGACGACTCCCTGTACACCAATAATTCCGTGCATGTGTACATTCCTTTTCTATCCTATCTTAGAAGAAGCAAGCTTTTGCTTCAAACAAATGTGTATTCTCTCACAGTTGCCTTGGCAACAAAACACTTGTGACAATGCTGCAAGGCTATCAGCCAGGAATTGGTCCCAAACAAAAGTATACCCACAAAACTTGTTATTACTGCACTGTTGCAGGAAAGTGAACAATGTGCAAATAATGTTTTATTTTTGACTGTTTTTACCTCAGCCAAGGAACACATTGGCGTTTGTGTATTAGAAGGTCTACACACTAAGTCGCAGGATTTTTTTCCGCCGATCTCATTAAAGGCTGAGCAAACAAAAAGTGAACTAATCCCATTAAGACTCTTGAGATTATGGTGAATAGGAAAAAATAAGAGAAAATGAAAGAGAAATGCTCACATGGCTGCAAGACTAATTTAGGGCAGTTTATCTTGAATACCTCATATCCTTAATATTATTATTACATACAATCGTTAATTACAGTATAGGTAGGATCAGCCTAAACGTCGAGGTCATGTATGTCTTAGGGTTCTGCGCATTGCTCATAGGCACTGACTGCCAAAACAGAGTTACTACGCTCAGTGCAAGCAGCTCTACTGTACATCTTTCAATCAAAAATCTTTTAATGAAGTCCTCATTTTCTCTTTACTGCCTTCTCCGTCTACAATGTCTTCTTCACTCATCCATCTCCATCCCCTCTGGGAAATCATCCTTCTTTTCATCACATCCTCAAAACTTGAACGTTCCTCATTTGTCCATCCCTCACACCCTTCGAGACGAACTTGATTCACCGACTGTCATCGGTCAACATTTGTGTCGTCACTAATCAATGCCCATCACCGGATGCCCTACGTTCATTTTTCTCTCTCACTGTGACTGTTCTTCATATATCAGTGCTTTAAAAAAAAAAAGAGCGAGAGAGTGAGAGAAGAGCATTTTGGCTTTAACAAGTGAGTTATGACTCAGATCAGATGTTTGTTCATTGATGTGGGAGGAGAGAGCGTTCTAATTCTATTTCCTTCATATTTCTTCTTTTTGCTTTCAGCAGGCCAGAATGCCTCACGGGTGTAATGAATACAAGAAAAATGACAATGACAAGACAAGTGACAGATCCTCAATGTATGGATCGGTTGTACGTTTGTGGTAAAAAAAACCAAAAAAACAAACAAGGGCATTCAATGGCTTTAGGAAGGACTGATCACAGACCTCCTTGGACTAATGCTGTGTATATTTGTGCCTTCATTTACTACTGCAATGACCAGAAAAAACTCCTCCAAAAGGTGCGCTGGTAAAAGTATAACACTGTGTCTTGACACAGCAACAAGACTGTGTATCTCTGCACGTCTGACATTCCCTGAGGCTGAACTGCTGTTGGTGCTGCTGCTCATGCAGTCTGCAATTGTCGTTCAAATAGAAAATAAACAGTGGGACCTGCATCTTGTAATGGAGGCAAAAAACGACGGGAAAATAAGAACTGTGTGTGTGTGTGTGTGTGTGTGTGTTTCATTCCAGAAAAAAAGATGAGAGTCACAGAGTGGGAAGAAGGTGTTTAAATAAAAAGAGAAATGAAGTTGAGATAAAACCTTGGAGGCAGTAAAATTCTGATTAAATTAAGCCGAAAAGTGAATACAAACGACATGCTTCACTTACTCAATCAGCACATTTTGAGTATGCCACTCAGTGTGATGTTCCCATAATCTAATTTCTCTGAAAGTACGGCAAAATGTGTTACCAACTCCCTGAATCTTTTTACATAATCAGGGCTACTTGACCTATCATCTCGTTCTGCGCCTCCTCACTTATACAACTCTCCCACCTACAACACTCTGAATCTTTTATGTCCAAGGACCGTACCTTACAAGAAGAGCTCAAAACATATAGTATCATTTATATAGCGTGTGACGACATGCAGTATATATACTGTGCATTGCAAATACAAACATTCTCTGGGCTAAGCACTATCAGAAGCCCTGACCTACATTTACAACCTAATTTTATTTGAATGTTTTTTGTCCAATCAGATTCCAGCCTCTATTTGCCTCCAGAATCAGTAATGCTGACTGATGAAACATTTATATAAGCAATGGGTAACCAATCAGATTTAATATTCATCCACAGACCATCCCACAGTGATGTAAGCATTTTTCCAACCACTGATTGGTTGGTAAGAGCAAAACCTGTTTCAGTTAACGTCAAATAGCAAAAACACACCTATGTAGTAGTAATGGGCAGATTGTGTATTAACACTTTCACTGCCACTGACGTTTAAAGACGTCAAGTAAAAACCTACGCTTCACTGCCAATGACGTCAAAAGACGTCATCCAATGATTTTTTTTTTTTTTTTTTGAAACGGGTAGAGGAAACCCTTCCGCATGTCTGGTGAAAGTTTCCAGTCTGTCTGTTGTGCCTAATGACTATTTTTGGCCCCTAGAGGGCAGCGATGACTCTCTTTTGACAAGATCGGGTGGGCGTCAGTAGAGGCGGAGCTAGAGCGTCGAGCAGGAGATGAGAATGGAAGACAAAGGAAAAATGGCGGCTGGTCGCGAGGAGCTCACGCCCGAGACGTTTTTTTCAAAGACCAAAAGCATCGCTGAAAAAGCACATTGTTGACGACGATGATCATCATCGATGATGAAGATGAGGGTGGTGACTCCGTGGTTGAGAAGCATTGACGCGGCAGTAGAAGACGTTAGATGGAGCTAGATGGAGGAGGGAACGGGCAATGGCGAGCGTTTGCAAGCAGCTCTACACTTACAAGACGAAAGGCATCGACCAACGCTAAAATAGTACATTGATGACGACGATGATCATCCTCGATGATGATGAAGGTGAATCCGAGCTTGACGGCGAAATTGGAACCGCTGACGGGGCGGCTATGACGGTGTCGTAACGCGGAGCGCAACCGAGCACGCACAGGCGGACGTTCGATCGGACGACGGAGAGTGCCCCGAGTCCAATGCATATTCATCGGAGGAAGTGTGTACAGTCTGCTACTTGCTTTTTATTCCCCGGAAAAAAAGGCCGTCAAGAAAGTGTAACGTTTGCACGCAAAACGGACCAATGCGAAAGTGAAAGTAAACTGTTGTGCGAGTCCTGGCGTCTCCTTGCACGCAGGAGAGCGTTACAAAAGGAAAAACTGTATTTGAAACATCCACATAATTGTAAGTAGTACCACAGTTGCACACATTTGTAAATAGTTTGCGAAATTGTTTTGTCAAATTGTTACACTGTTGAATGGAAATAAACGTATTTTGCAATCAAAAAACACTTTTTCATTGTTGGTGAAAGCGTTTTACAGAAGTAAAGCACTATTTAGGTGTTTGTGGCATCATTCATGGGTTAGGGTTAGGGTTAGCCCTAACCCTAACCCAATCTTTCATTTGGTACTATGTGTGTTTCCATAGTCCAAACACAACATTTTCTGTGGACCTTGAAAGATCACTCAAAATGCTTAAATCGGATGGCAGTGGGGACAACCCGTTTCTGAAAACGTCTGGCAGTGAAAGAGTTAAAGTGATTTTTCAAGATATTACCAGAAGAGCAAGGTTTACCAATTCCGGTGCTCAAGGTCCAAAATCCTGCAGGTTTTAGATGTTTCCGCCTACCAACACACCTGATACTAAAGATCAGGATTGTTATTAGGCATGCTGATGAGCTGATTATATCAATCAGGCATGCTAGTGGGCAGAAACATCTAAAACCTGCAGGACTCTGGACCTCAAGGACATTCTCAAGATCATTCAAATGTGCTTAGCTACCACAATCCATTAGAATTTTGAAACAGATAAACACCCTATGAATTTCAAAATGTAAAAAAACAACAACAATAAAACCCAAATGAAAAGGAAGATTGATTTCAAAAAACGCCAATGATGAACACCACTGCGCTCTAATTGCATCTCGCTACACAGTTTAAATTAGGCTTGTCTCTTCAACATACAAAATATCAAGAAGCATACCTGTTTTATTTTATACTGTTTTGGAGTGCATCATCCTTTTCCCAGTGGCCTCACTCTTTCTATGTATCCTCCCCATTGTGCCTTTTCAACACCAAAGATGACCCCAATACCAAAAATAGCGCTCAGCGCCCCCCAGCCATTTCACTAGGACAAGAACTCACGGAAAGGGGTCATGGGTGTAAAAGTCAGTCCTCGTCAATTTGGAAGACCCTGTCAGGGTTTCGCTTTTGACCAATCACTGCCTATCCAAACGCCTCAACCATGGCAACCAGGCACCAATCAAAAGCAAGACTGCGACCCTACCAGCTACCTGGGCAGTTAGGAAAGGTGAGAGACAGACACACTTATTGTGTAGCCTGCCTTGAGGTCATTATCCAAGTACCATACTCTCTCTGGACTTTCATATTTTTCTTTTCGTTCTGGTCGCTTCTAACAAACAAGCTCAGCCTCTTCAAAAGTCATTATTTTCAGTGTGTCCAAAAAAAAAAGTGGAGGGATGAGGAACCCATGGAGGTGTGAAAACCCAAATATAAATTCAATTATATATATAAAATATATATATATAATATATATATTTTTTCAAAAGGCTCCTAACTCTTTCACTGCCATTGACGTTTATAGACGTCAAGTAAAAACCTACGGAGCACTGCCAATGACGTCTAAAGACGTCATCCAATTTTTATTTTTTATTTGTTTTGAAACGGGTGCGGGCAAGGCTTTCGGAGCTGTGGTGAAAGTTTCCAGCCGGTCTGTTGTGCCTAATGACTATTTTTGGCCCCTAGAGGGCAGCGATGACTCTCTTTTGACAAGATCGGGTGGGCGTCAGTAGAGGCGGAGCTAGAGCGTCGAGCAGGAGATGAGAATGGAAGACAAAGGAAAAATGGCTGCCGGTCGCGAGGAGCTCATGCCCGAGCCGTTTTTTTCAAAGACCAAAAGCATCGCTGAAAGAGCACATTGTTGACGACGATGATCATCATCGTTGATGAAGATGAGGGTGGTGACTCCGTGGTTGGGAAGCATTGACTCGTCAACGGTCAGTAAAACGGGCGTCCATCAGTGACGGACTGACGATTACATTGACGGATGAAAAACCACTTCCGTTAGTCCTTAGTCCGTAATTTTTTTTTAAACGTTCTCAACATTAGTCAGAAATATATACACTTATATATATATATATATATATATATATACTGTATATACTTTAACACTTATGAAAAAAACATATATATATATATATATATGCTGATGGTATTTATTATCCTGCAGGCCCATGAAACCTAAAATAATTTGCCGATTCAAAATGCAAGCTTCATCTTATAAATACAGAGTTAGGCTCTTTTTAATTCCTTAGCAACATCAAATTCCTCCTTGGCCTTTTGTATTTTTGTTTCAAGCATGCCCTTTTCTCTCTGCAAGGAACTTCTTTTTTAGATCTGGCACAAAAGCTATGGTGAAACTGAGGCTAAAGGTCAAATCTACATGTCCTTTCAGCAAACATTCTTTTTTCAAGCATTCATGGACCCTCAAGTGCCCCCCCCCCCCCCAACACACACACACACACACATCATTATTGTGAGTAATCATTTTTGGTATATCTCACAGAAAATACAACCAGTTGAATTGCTTTTATACCAACGTTATTCACTGTTTACTATTATTTACATTAAAGACTTAACGAGGACTACACCGTGTTTTACTACGATTTGTTTTTATCTAGAAATGACCGCCCAGTGCTCTGCCAGGAGATTTGAGCGGTCATTTCCAGTTCAGTTACATAAACTATCCTGCACAGCCAACAACCCTAACATGAATTCACATTTGTTCTGCAGGAAACCATAAATAAGATAGTACTCCAACTGAAGAGTTCAAATAACGTCTTATTAGGTTTTCTATCCAAGCAAAATTTGGCATGACTTTTAAGTGGTCTTTCTATTGTACACGCTTGCTTCCTCTCTCTTGCTGGCAGTACACTCATCACGTGCTGAATAATAGATGTTGGCAGTACAGTACAAATTAGATAGCTCTGTGATAGATGAATGTTTCATGCTTCCATTCATTGTTTATATGAATGTCAGTGCTATCTCCATGCCTGTCTGCCTCTTCTGGCAACAATTGCACTCCGTCAATGCCTCGTGCATCTTTCATGCGCAGAGCATCATTTTACACTTTTTTTTTTTCCAGTGTGCTCTTCAATCGAATTACCAATATAAATTGACATTTTTAAAAAAAATAATCCTCTCAAATGGTACCATCCTCACAGCGAAATACTGTCACATGTTATGCACATGTTTAAAAGTTAACGGATGCATCACCGTGTAGCAAAGAAATCCAAGAGAGTCCGTTATTGATTTTCTGGGGAAAAAAAGGAGGCCGATAACGGATGCGCGAGTTTGTCATCTAAGGAGAGCCTTGCAGGAAAACGGCCTGTCGAGAAGAGCCTGTGGGGAGGCATTCACTCTGATAAACACATGCATACATTTCTTTATAAAGACACACCAGAGAGGAGGCGCGGGGAAGGAGAGGATGGCAAATGCTTCACATACAGTATGCTAACCTCCAACCAAAAGCTGACAAACAGTAAAAGCCGAGAGCTATTTTGGGTTGCAGCTTGCTCCAGACTGTGCTCCACAAAGGCGCCGTCATTTATAGCCTCGCACATGACAATGTGAGCGTGATTAACAGTCACGCTGTTTAATTCCAGTCTCAACAGGTCTGATGGAGACGTAGAGAACACTACGGGCCTGATTTAGTAAGATCCCAAAACGTGGGCACTAAATTGCATGTTCGTGCTAAGGTATTGTGCGCCTTGTTTGTGGCAGTGTTAATATTGACAAGAAATTTTAATAGTTTTAATTATAGTCTTTTGACTACAATTAATTAAAGTCATAGTCATAATTTAGTCATCTGATTGTATTTTGGTTTTAATTAAATTTTAGCCAACGAAAATAAAGACCAATTTTAGTCGACGAAATTAGAGCTATTTTAGTCAACTAAATTGACAGTTTAGTCGATGTTTTCCTTCAGCATACATTTCAACTTTTTCACAGAAAATTATGGGTCGAAACAATAAGAGGTTAACATGCAAGACACATTTAGCACAACGATGTCTTTATTAAAGTTTGTTTCAATGAAACATGTTGAACTGTTAATAACATGCTGTCTAAAAACTTCACCTAAATAAAAAAAAGTGCACAATTGCTTGAAAATAAAGTGCAGTTTCTGAGTGGTTCTTTTCTCCTACCTGCGTTTCATTCCTTCTACTAATTGGATTTTTTGATTTTTTGTCACTATGTTGTTTTCGTTGTAGTCATTGACAAAACGGTCAGTCAATTTTAGTTATCATCATTGTCTCAATGAATGGCTTCTATTTTAGTTTTCCTTTCATTTTCGTCAGAATTTTTTTTTCCGTGATGAAAAAATGTTGACGAAAAAATGTTGACGAAAAAATATTGACGAAATTAGCACCGGTTCGTGGTCAACAATCTAATCAAATTGCAATGTTTTATTAAGAACCCTAACAGCAGGAACTCAATTGTGAGTTCAGTCACTCTAACAGAATGCATGCACTCTTGGCACACGGTGTCCATGTGGTGGAGACCACCAAAAGCGCTTTTTGCATTTCAGGTAGCTCTGATGTTTTCATTTTGGGGAGCACTGCAAGCCAAAACGATGTTAGAAGTGATGGAATCGGAAAAACAAGCATATTACTGAGTTCCAATCCAGCTTGAGCGCTTTAGGAACAATACCGGTGACCAAAGTGCTGAACACAGGTTCTGAGGAACTGTTCTATTGTAACCGCACAGCTTGGGAAAAGTGTCATAGAAAAGTGACCACATACGACGGAACCAGGCTCTTTCGGGAAAAAGGGGCAAGTGAGCACCTGAACGTGCCTTTCAGAATGGCGTAGAATCTGTCATGTAATGTACTGGATTTCAACATGAAGGGAAAACCCAATGGAAAAATTAAAATGGGAGAGACTGTAACATGAACACACACACACACAGCAAGCATCATATCAAACATCAGTTATAGCCCGGGGTTACCACAGAAACACAATGAACTGAGCAGCAGATGATATGGCTAAAAATATGCCATGGACCCAAAAAAAAAAACATGTTGTTTGACTAGCATGTGTGTGACTGTGTGCGGTAGAATATACACAGTGTGAGCATGCCAGGAGGAGGCAAACGGAGAGGGATGTGTTGAGAACGGAGTGATAATGGGCGATAGAAGAGGTGGCATCGAAGGAGGAGCTGATGGTGGGAGTGTGGAGGGTTTCTTTTTATAACCTGCATGCGCGATATATGGTAATAGGTGTTCGAACTAGAAAATGAAAGAGGTATTGACAGAATACATAGCTTCTTTCCTCCCCTTTTTTTTTGTATGTGGGTGATTATGTGTGTGTGCGTGCGAGTGTGTGTGTGTATTCATTAGTTCACCTAAAACCTATTAAAAAAAAAATCCCATACCGTTCACCTAAACCGAACACTTCCAGCCAGAGTCGTGAGGCCGTCAGGAGACCCGAGGAAGGACCAAAGAAAAGAAAGGAAAGTGAAATCCAGCACAGACCAGACACCACCCTACCAGGCCACCAACCAGAGTCCTTCACCAACCCCAGAGACATCTAAATTCCAACAAATCAGGGAGACCTCAAGAGGCCAAAGGAGAGACTGAGGAAAGGAAGGAAGGACAGACGAAGCAGAGTGAGACACCAGCCTCCATTCCTTACATTTAAAATTCACAACGGAGACTTACAAATTTCATTTACCGTTATAAGACCACAACACCAATTATAATAGCCGTTTGTTTTTCAAGCAAGTGGATGTTTACAACGTTGCTAATAATTTTCCTTTCCTTACCGAGAGCCAAAGGTATGTTAAAGCCACACAAATTGAATGTGCTGAAATTAAATTGAGTGTTCCGTGGACAAAACAGTCAAAAAAAAAAAAAAACCTTACCGTGATGAAATCAAATCAGGATTATACCCATGAAACCATTCCATCACTTGCTAATCCCCAAATGATTGTGGTTTGGGAGAATGTGCGAACACACATGGTCACACAGACACACGCACGCACACACACACACAGTTCAGAGATGGCTCAAGTAACATCCATCAATAAATTCCATTTGAAAACATCCCAATAGATCCAGACAATTTCCCAAACAGCATGCAAAACACAATTAGGATGGAATGGATCGACGTATTGGGATGGTCGTGGCCCCATTAGTGTGTCATTTCAAATGTGCCTTCCCCGTCTCTGCCATGCATCTCAGTTTGGAGCGCTGCAATCCAGAAGCCACAATCACTTATTGGATTATATGGCAATCAAATCAATCACTCTGTGCTGTGCCCGGCCTCTTCTTACCAAAGCATTTATTTGACGATCTGATGAGCCGCTCATAAATAGCCTGATGAATTGAACTGACTAATCATAAATGTTTTGCTCTCCAACTTTCTGTCTTATTTTCTCTAAATCCTCCCCAAGAGCCAAACAATTAAACCAGACAGTCAGGGACCAGTTGTCCAAAGGATTGGCAGTAAACATTATAACTAATAGTATTACTAATGTTTATGAGGCTAGAGGTGATCAGCATCACAGGCTTATATTAGTCAATGCTCACAAGTGGTTTATCCAGGTCACATAAGCTGCTTTTCAATTTGAATAATAGCAGTTAATAATGAATAGGGGTATAAAGACGAGTGCGTTAATTTAAAGTTCCTTTTCATATATTTGGTGAGACTGGGGTCAAGTTGTATTTCACAATTTTAAGTTACTTCATGTTAAAGATTAGCTCTTAATGTGAAAAGAAAAATGCACTGAGCTTTAAACAACGTCTTACAAATGCAATTATGCCATCTAGTGGCAGAAAAATTACCAACACAAATCAATATCACACTCGTTTTTTACAGTGCAGTACATCTTTTTAATTTTAACTCAATTTTGTGAGTTACTCTGAGACATTTCTATTTCCGGTAGTTTAACATTTTTTTCCCACTTTTATGATGACAAGAGTAGGAAAACCTTTATTGTATATTTAGAACAGATATAAAATTAGCAATTAATCGTGAGTTTTGAAGTCATGCGAATAATTCCGAAAAAAAAGTTAATTGCCTGACACCCCCAATAATAAACAATCTAACTTCTTAAATGAGATGAAATAATTGTGTATAACAGGTACGCCAAGTTTAAATTCCCCAAATTTTGCTCAATTATATGTTAGCTCGCATATACTGTACTGTGCCCATATGTGACTCAGACATGTATATGAGCAAAAAAAAAAGAAGCTATTTGTGATGGTCAAGTCAACAATAGACGCCATCTGTGACATTCTGGAAGCATTTGGCTTGGTTCTTCATATCAATCTGGCTGTCCATGCGGCTGGGTTCCAATCTGTTACTGTTTACCAGCACACATCAATGACCTCACAGCTGGAGGCGGAAACAGGCCAAGTTCATCATGACTGCGAAGTGCTCAATAGAGAAAAGGACATGGTCAATTGAAAGCAGATCGTGGATCAAACTGTGCTATATTTAATTTGAAATTGAAGAAAAATGGACAATAAAAATGAGCATTTTAAATATCAAAAGGGGTTTGTGGCTTCCGTGTTTTCCATTCTGGTTCAAATGGCTCTAATGCCAATCCCTACAACACTCATTAGCATTGTAATGTGTCCCTCCTCACTTACCTATTGTACATGTCATCATCACACAATGTCACACCAAAGACTTGCAGATTCATGTTAAAAAAAAATGTGCAGGACTCTTGTGCACCATAATTGACGTGTTCATCATGTAAAGCAGTCCAGTGCACATTATTTTCAGGAAGGATGTGATTGCAAATTAAATTGGCCATCAATCAAACAAAATCACAACATCTTTACACTAAGGAACTTTCAGTTTGCGTTGATTATGGCGGCGCATTATGGACAAAAGCGGTATTGCTATGTCTGAAGGAAAACCACATTTCCTATGAGGACAAGCGCTTTGTGTCATTTTTGACCTCACACCAGCGAGTGAAAGCTGGGCCAATGTTGATCCTTGACTGTCCTTTTATCCGGGTAGCTTCCCTTTTCCCTTTTTTGTCTCCTCAGACAAAACGTTTCAGTTTCTTTTTCAGCTCCTGCCAGCAAAGCAGTAATCCTGCGTCGACATTCAAATTAACTTCCGTCTGAACGAATGGGAAAAGGGGGAAGTAATGCATGCCATAAATCAGTCAGCACATTTGTAGTTTTTTTTTTTTGTGTGTGGCAGTGTTACTACCATCCTCTTCAAAGTTGTTTAGTGTCAGTAAAAAACGATACAGACCCCCTCAGGCCATGGCAAAGGTACCATTCAACTAGTTTTGAATCGATGTTTCATCAGAAGAGTTATGAAATTCTGTTATTAAGGTTGAAAAGTTCTTTAGTGCTACTTTAATTACTTACTAATAAAAAACTCAACACTAGTATTTATTTATTTTATTTTATTTTTTCTGGAGAGCTCAGTATTGTTCATTTGACATGTCATCATCATTGCTCTCTTTTTTTTCTTTTTTTTGTATGTGGGTGAGTATGTGTATGTGCGTGTGTGCGTGCGTGCGAGTGTGTGTGTATTCATTAGTTCATCTAAAACCTATTAAAAAATCCCAAACCGTTCACTTAAACCGAACACTTCCAGCCAGTCGTGAGGCCGTCAGGAGACCCGAGGAAGGACCAAAGAAAAGAAAGGAAAGACTACACTAGTATTTCATAACACAAAAATACTGTAGCTACTATAGTATAATAAAATAAATATCAAATTGAAAGCATTGTTTGGTTCTTTTTAGCGATCCATGCCTTGAATCGGAAGGCACAAGCATTTTGGTGGGTGGGCACGGCCCCCTTATGGCCTCCCCATTGTGACGGGTGTGGAAGCTACATAGAAGGGAATGTGTCCAATTTATCCTCTTCTGATGAGAATGATAACCTCGGAATTGAGCTCCCTATAATCTCTTAAACACAAGCACTACTTTCCAAAAATTGAAAGTTAATGTTGACTCCCCACTTGAACAACGGGTTAGATTAAAAAAGTTCAAAAAGCAACAAAAGTTCAAAAACATTGTGCCAGTATTTAATGCAGATGTGCAATGAAGATTGCCTTTTTAAAAAAGTATTTCTCTTAATAACGTCTTTTTGGGTCCAAGGCTTTGGCGTGTGGCCTCACTGAGCCAAACGGAGAGGTATGAATGAGAAGCTGCTGTGCGTACAGTCTCCTGCTGCCAGACGAGTCCACCTGGCCTGGGAACATTTATTATGGTCCAAATCACTTGACAACAGCATCCATCACCACAGGCTGATCTATATTCACTCATTAGACTGCTGCTATCATCACACCCCAACACTGATTAGCCACACTGGTAATGTGAGAGGATAGAAACCTGGATGGATGCCTCCCCCAGGATGCTACCAACCTTTTAGTTCTGTGGACGACTCACTTAGAATGCAAAATGTGGCTTATATAAGAAAGAGAGTATAGTGTACATTGTAACTTAAGGATGTATGGGGTCTTTTTTGTATTATTTCTTGAATTAAAAGTACAACATGGTATGTGTACAAGATATTAATGGGATAACCACAAACAATGCAGTAATTTTCTGAGGGCAGATTTTCATGTTTTCAGTTTTGTTTTATTTAGTTTATTTATTATTTAATTTAAATGGTTTTGTTTATTGCATTTATTTTTTAATTAGTGTATTTATTTTATTTTTTCCTAAACAAAATCATCAATCTGGTATTTTTACAGTAATTGAATGCATGGTTGTTGTTAGTGGGGTTTCCATCCACCCTAATTTTTATTTGAATTTTTAAGAAATGTGAAAATAAAACTGAATGGAAAAATGCTAGAAATTCGAAAAAGGGCTCAAAATTTGCAACAAAAAAAAAAAAAATTACGCTTGCAGGGGGTGGATTTTGAAGGACGATAAAGTAAGGTATGTTTGGGGGGACGACAAAACAGAAATCTTTTTGGAATTAATTAAAGCAAATAATAATGCAATTTTTGATGGAAAACAGCAAAGAAACGCTCCGGTTTATCAACAATTACAAATGCAAACTTATAGAACGTCGTTGCATGGTACAGTCACTTCCTGTTCTCCTTCTTCTTCTTTTAATTTACTGGTGGATCACATCTCTATGGTGTATAGCGCCTTCTACAGCAGAGAAGTCCCCTCTCAATATTCACAAAAGAAGAACAGATGGAAACGGGCATAAGTCGCATGTCCGTTTTGCGTATTTTCCGTAAATTTTCTTTAAAAAAAAAAAATCGCAAAAAATTGGATGGAAACCCTACGAATGATATCTTAGTCACAAAGCTCTATTACGTAGACAGCCCATGTGCGCTCAGATGTAAAAACTGCCGCAACTTGATTTCCATACGGGGACAGGTCTAGTTTTCTGTGTTTGTGCCGGATTCTGGAACCCTACAACCCCCCCACCCATGCCCACCTTTTCCGGCTCACCTGACAATTTGGTGGCAGGGAGTCGACTAATCTTTAAACCAGCTGTGTTGTGGTGCAGGTGGTGTAACATGATTTTGTTGGATTTGATGGAGGTGCATTCTGATCTACGCGGACATTTCTTATGTATTTAATTCACAATCAATGGCGGTGGCACGTGGATCCTGGATATCCTGAATATTCAACAATATTGTCAATGCCTAAATAATTAATATTCAGCTCCTAGAGCAGATAGAAACATAATTCCCAAAACATTTCAGAGCTTACACGTGTGGCGTTCACACAAACTAAGGTTTATTATTATAAACCTTCAATATATATTTTTTTAATCATCAAACAACTGTTGCATCAGTGGGTGTGTTTTAGGACAGTTGTCATGTTGCCTATGTGAATGTCAGCCTATATTAGTGCTATGTTAGTCCATGGAAAGGCATAATTCACTTGTTTTTGTTAATTATTTATTCGTATGTTTATTGTTTAGTGTTTTGACCAAATAATTGTGTGTAAAATCAACTTTTTTTTAATACTTAGTTGTGAATTTCGCTGTTCGGTTGTGTACAGGTTAGTAACTGACATTTGCCTTATTGCCGCCAAGTGGCAGAAAGTTCTGTTGTAACTGAGCAACTCATTGACACTTGTAACAGCTCCAATGCATTGAATTCATAACATATGCTCTGAGTGCCCAAGGTCGGCACTTGAACGGTATGGCTACATTGGTTAAGAACCACTTATTTAGACATTTCAGGTATGATGTTATAGCCACCTATATATGAGTCATGGTTTCACCCTGGCCACCCCAATGAAAATTTTCTGGCTACGCCCCAGTCGCAATTATGACAGCATTCGCATGTGAGGAGTCAAAGTAAAACAAAAAAAATGGTTGAGGGTGTTGTATCTCAAGACACAAATGTATATTTTTTTTAAATGCATTGTATACATACTATATGTTATAATGTTTTTTTTTACATTTAAATGCCAAACTGGAGTTGCAGATTGCACATCTTATTAGTTTGTAGCCCTGTCTTGTAAATGTGCTGAACTACATTGCTCCTGTCAAGGAAATAAAAAACCAAAAGCACCACACGGCTCTCGACCCATCAGCATGCACTGAAGCAAGTTCCATTCCAGCAGGGGACCTTTTGTTTGCCATCCCACACACTGTCATGTTTATGCATGTCTGTATTTGCAACCAAAGAAAAAAAAAAAGTGATAGCAAGTTAGCTCTTTGAGTAAATCAGCAATATACCCAGCGGGGACATTTATTAAAAAACAAAACAAAAACATAATTCAATATCGTGGCAAGAATAGTATTGTCATATCTTTATAGAAAATGGATTTGGAAAACTGTGTGATCCTTTTCATGCTTACCAATAAGTCTTTGTTTTTGATCTCATTGACGCAGGAATACAAGCAGATTACAGCAGGATTTAACAACGCGTTGTTGCAGTCATTTTGGGGTCAACAATGATTTAGCCTGCTCTGAGCAAACACCCGACTGTGAGCAATTATGGATAAGACACTATTGTGTCCACTGGGCAGACACTCATTACTGAGAAGATAATAGTTGTAGAGGTGAATGTGAGCGATAATTCTGCGTGAATCTGGGCCAGGTTAGAGGGAAAAAAATGGTCTCTCATTTCCCTGCAAAGATTGTGATAAACGCCGTCTGAATGACTGATTAATCTAACAGATTTGTACAGGTAGACTTCCATTTTATTTTATTTTTACATTCTCACTCGCACGGACGTCAAATGCATTTTTTTTCTTACACACACCCATTCAGTCTAGTAAAAAAGCAGTCGTTGCTCGACAATAAATTTGTCAGTATTTCAATGACATTTGATTTGGGTAAAAATGTCCACCCTCAACTGAGCATTTTCCCCAATAGTGATCTGTTGGGGGGATTCTTTAAAGTGTATTCCTATTCTTTTCAAAGAAAAGCACACCAGAGACGACCTTCAAAAATAACTTTTGTTAATGCAAATGGCTTCAGAGGATTACCAATTTTGTGAGAGATGCATCCTCCTATATCGACAGTATCAGACCGCACCAAACACTGGAGAGAGCATACGAATCAGGTCATGGACTAACACCACTAATAGATTTTAGTGAGCCACCCTTTTTACTTAAAAGGTTGACTGGTGGCACCATCAATTTAATTTCTCTCCCCATCTCTCGAGTAACCCATCATCCACCTCTCACAGCCACAGTCCACTGGACTCCTCAAAGGATTTTCCCCAGATTAATTTCACATAAAAAAAAAGAAGAAAAAAATCAGCATTATGTGTTAATCTTATTAGCAGTGTTAACACTACGTCGAATATCTGATCAAAAGAATCAAATAGGAAGCCTCGACAGTACATAGCTTGAAATTCACTGTGGAAAAAAGAAAATCATATGAAGTGATATTCTGGTTCACTGTGACAGCACATCAACCACGCCTCACCTGAGAGACGCATAAGAACCTGTGCTGCACATGCAAATGGATTTTTATTCCTTCGCTGGAGTGCTGCTTTTCATTGATATTCCTTAGGTTGATCTTGTAAATGTGAAAGTGATCAAATGTATTTGGACAAGCATAGAGGTGATGTTATATGCACATTCAAGCTACTAATGTGGCTATGTTAATGTTTTCAGCAAATGTTGGAGGTCAGCGCGCTCTGCACATAATATGCAGATGAGGTTGACACATGAATTAAATTTTTAACATAATGAATACATTATTTTCCGTTCCATTCCGTTCCGTCTTTTTCCGCTTATCCGGGGTCGGGTCGCGGGGGCAGCAGCTTTAGCAGGGAAGCCCAGACTTCCCTCTCCCCAGCCACTTCACCCAGCTCCTCCGACGGGATCCCAAGGCGTTCCCAGGCCAGCCGAGAGACGTAGTCTCTCCAGCGTGTCCTGGGTCGTCCCCGGGGCCTCCCGCCGGTAGGACATGCCCGGAACACCTCCCCAGGGAGGCGTCCAGGAGGCATCCGAACCAGATGCCCGAGCCACCTCAACTGGTTCCTCTCAACTTGGAGGAGTAGCGGCTCGACGCTGAGTCCACAGGGAATGAACTGTACTGCGAGAGGAGTTTCTCATATTTGCACATTTCTTTTTAAATATTTATACTTATGATCTTACCACTCTTTTATATGATGCAGTGCAGTTCTACACAATTGCAAATGACGTAAACTATATTACTCTCATATTAAGTCCAAATCCATTGCTTGACTGACGGATGGCCATTTTGCTGGCAAATGAAAAATGATGGGAAACTTCGAAAAACTGACGGGACTCAGCACCGATTGAAGCGGGATTTCGTTTGACGCCGGAATCCTCATTAACTTGGTCAAGTACCGACAGGATCGCAACTTGTGATCCATGTTGTATGAAGCTCTACTTTTGTTTCTTTTCTTTCAGTCACTGGGGCAGGTGGATGGGCAGAGATGGTCTGACGGTCCTAAAATAGTGGTGACGAAATTTAAGATTGCAACGACGGAAGTGCATTTGGTCGACTTGAAATAATGACGGGTTGACGATTACAGCTTAGTTCGGCTAAAAATAATGAAGGACTGACGATGACGGATGACGAATGATGGACTGACCAAATTTACACGCTCACCTCTGTCAAAATCATTCTCAATCATTCTAATCATCTGATTAGACCTGTGGACCAGATTATGTAGGTGTAGGCTATGTGTGTTTGTTTCCTGTCTTCCCGAATAAGCACACACACCCTACACAAGATAATACCTCCACACACTGGATCTGAATTGCAGCAGTTCTCAGACATCATACTAAGCTACATTTCAATTATTTGGCAGATATTGTCCTCAGCTGGTAATAGCCTTAGGCGTTTGTAGACACACGCAACAGGAGGACCTCATCTCTGCGGCATGTTTGTGGGATGACACGGAAAGTGATTTGCAGTTTATTATTGATACTACAAAAATACACAAAGATGAAGAGATTGGACTCACTGGTCCGGTGTGAAATAGATGGAATTCAAATAGGAGCATCTAGGCACAACTTTCACATTTCACAGGGGCTGGCATATCTTGGTAATGAGAGGGCAAGCACTGCCTGTACATCACTACAATTAACATTAAAATGACCACGCTTGAGTAGAAGTTGGTTTTTAAAAATAATTCAGAATGATCTTTTTCAGTTTCTTCATATGTTATTTGCAGACGAATGTTAACAATATAAGGTCATATAGTATTAATGGTCAGTGGTCACAGATGATAAATATTGAAATTGTCGCAATTCAAATGTACAACTTCATGACAATATCATGATTTATATGGAGGAAGTTAAAATATGTTCAGTATGTGAATGTAATTTGCAGCTTTTGTATCTTTTGCTACTTCTCACATTGACTGTATATTTGAACATGGACAATTCATCACACCTCGATGCTGTGCTTTGCATCCTAAAGTGTGATATACTTCTCACATTAGCACTGAACAGCAGAATGTGAGGAAAATCATGTGGTGTGATATTATCTGTTGTGGATGCAGTGCCGAGATACTCGGCTTTTTACTGGAGTCTGTTAAAGCACTGGAAACTGTACAATCAAAAGAAACTTCTTCCTGCTCCAAAATATAAAAATTCATAAAAAGATTCACTGATTGTCAAACCCGCCTAAATGGGCGAAATTCGTTCTCCGCATTTGACCCATCCCTGTGGGAGCGGTGAGCAGCAGCAGGGGCTGTGCTCGGGTTTCCTTTGGTAATCCCAATTCCACCCTTAATACTGAGTGTCAAGCAGAGCTGCAATAGGTCCCATTTTTATAGTCATTGGTATGACCCGGCCGGGGATTGAACCCACAACCTCCCAGTGTCTGGGCGGCACTCTACCACTAGGCCATTGAGCGGCTCTTCTTATTCCTTTTAAATTCAGAACAGGAGGCTCGCAGTCTACATGGCGGAAGGAGAAAGTACGGCAAAGTACGTTTATAAGCGAATGCAAGAAGATTTCCATTTACAGATTATTTAAAGTTGGCTACTGTGAGGTGGGCACTTGAAGACCGCCTTCCACTTCCGAATGTGCGCCCATGTTTGACTACCCCCACCCACCCCCCGCCATAATAAAGATAATTATAACGTGTTAAATGAATTGATTTCTACAATGATTTAGAGCAGGGGTAGGGGGGAACCCTGGTCCTCGAGAACCGCTGCCCTGCCTGTTTTCCATGTCTCCCTCCTCCAACACAGCTGACTCATGTTATCAGCTAATCAGCAAGCTCTGTAGAAGCCTGATCCTGATCATAAAATTAGCTGAGTTGGTGGAGGGACATATGGAAAGCAGGCAGAACAGTGTCTCTCGAGGACTAGGGTTCCCTACCCCTGATTAAGAGGGTTTAAAACACGCTGTTGATATAATTACGAATGAAACATTTACCACCTGTGCCACAACTTAGACCTGCTTTTAGCTGGTCTACTTTCTGCTGCCAAATTGTCAGGTGTGTGGTGTGTAAAAGAAATGCCCTCGGGCCGCCCAGCATTTGCTGCAATTCCTAGGATAGTTGAACTTGCATATTTTGCATGTATGGATTTATTTTGTCCATGTTTAAAATATAATTTTTAAAGTACATGGTTCTATGCCCGCAGTAGCATTAATGAAAAATTGTGTTCCCCTCTAGCATTTAAGATGACCATCCCTGATTTACTTTGTTGTTAAATTTCACACTTGATGGGTGGGCAGGCCCTCCAGAGATTGCATTTCGATAACAGATATGGTATGGTGTGCCTATTTATTTTTTATTTTTCGTGCAGAGCCACTCAGTACTCCGAGGCCTACTCGGTAAGAGTCTTCTGGTGCAGTAATTGAACTGATGGGATGGACATACTGTAAGTGTAGTGGTTTTGGAAGGTCTACAGCTTAAGGCAGTCAACCGTGACAAGCAGTGAGAGAGAGCAAGAGAGGGAGACAAGAAAGCAGGTAAAGTGTTTCTGTAATGAAATTTCACCACATCTAGTGTAGACTTTTTTTTCTTCATAGCACCTTGAGCATCACTTCAATTAGCTTGGACCAGTTAGTTGAGATGAAGTTTGTCCGGACACCGTGTCCTATCACAGCAGCATTTACATGCATGGCGAGAGCATGACTGAAAAGGCGGGATGTAAGATAAAGCACATGCTTGACAGCCTCTCCCTGTCAATTACCTTTTCGCAGTCACATTAGCCATAAGAATACCCCTCCCACTTCCTCCCCTTTCCTCGCTGATACCAGGTGAATGCATTTTGTGAAAGCATCATCATATTGGCCGCAAAGCAAAGGATTGGCACTCCTTTCAAACTAAGCAGCTGCCATACAGAACTTGGCATGAAGGGTAAAACATCCTTTAAAAAAAAAAGAAGAAAAAAGAAGAGGCAGCGGCTGATCAGGATGCGATGGAAAAAAACAAACAATTTCAGTCAGTTGTTTTTTTAAAAAAGAAGCTGCCGGAAAAGTACTGATTTTGAAAACACAGCTGAGAAACAAACTTTTCAGGTGACAGCCACTGTGGTTTTGATTTATTTCACAGACTTTCCCGTCACGAAAATAGTGCAAATTACGGCTTTGTACATACTGTATGGATAGGAATTTTCATGTTCTCCCAATTCTTCATCTCATGATTTATCTCCATGAAAAAGTTGAGATCTTATTATTTAAGAAGCTATTTAAATACATAAAATCACTGAACGTGTAGGAACTCAGTTTCATTGGTCTGTTAATATCATATCGTTCTCAACAAATGTAGAACAATTGTTTGTGGGAAAAGTGGTTCTGGGCATCGCAAATACCCTTTAATATGATTTTATAGGGTTATTACATGTATATAGTTTTCGAGACATACATTTTTGTGGTCAACACAAACCGAATTGGTTGACTTTTTTTTCCCCAGCACTAATACGGCAAAAGGAACATCCTCTTCCTTGTCTTTTCACTCTAAAAGGAACATTTGTGTTTGAAGAAAAGGCTGTCAGGACAAATGGATGGAGAACAATGGTTGGCGGGGTCAAAGTTGAGATGGGAGAGATCGGCATCTGAGTACTTTTTTTCATGACAGTATCTACTGTATTTCCATATCAGGAAGTTCACGCGGAGGTTAGTGTTTCATACAAAGCATAATAGGGCCAAAGGTGGTTGTAGAATGCACTCACACTCGCATGAATATAATATATGCCTATGAACACAAACAATCGTTTTCCCTGATGACAAGACTAAGGACTCAGCCAGCCAGGACAGACCATGTAAGCCTTCAGACGATAGACACAATTTCTGCAGATGAACGTTTACTGAAAATTAGAAAGTGGTAAATGTAGCTTTTGATTACACAAATAATATCAGGCCACTTTCTGGGAAGCTGATACATTTTGAAGAGATGTAACCAATGACCCTGAGGTGTCTCATGGTTCGGGCCAATGACCAGTCAAAAATGAAGACTAAGTTCAATAAGTAGACCACAAAAATATGTTGGCACAAAATCTTTATCAGCACGTTGGTAGGTGCATATCCATCCAATTACTTGATCATCAACAGATAATTGAAGAAAAGAGTTGATAGCGAAGACATGATAAAAAGTCTTGGTCACTTATGAGCCGAGTTAAAAAATACAGTAGCAACAACCGGTAGGTTGGCATCCCTTTGGATTACTGGTTTGAGCAGGGCCATGTCAGATGACTGCCGTCACAGATGTGCTCCAAGAGAGTTTATGTGTACACTAACATTGGATGAAAAATGAATGAAGGTTAAAGCAAGTGCTGCAATGCTGCTACATCAACTGCAAATACTTTTTTTTTTTTTAAAACACTGCTAAAGGAGCATGGATGTAAACAGTGTTGAACATGACAATGAACACAGTGCATTTCAACACATATGTTGAATGACATTCAATGGATGTTTGTGTTTTATTGTATTTCTATTCTTTTTAAGTGTTTTTCTACGTAAGATCTGTGGGATTGGATTGATAAGCAGTGTCGACAATGGAATACAAATCGCTAAGATCTTTTTTAATTGCCATCCTCACTCATGGTATTATAAATCACTCTGGACGAAAGTTGAAAATATACATTGTCTTAAAGAAACAGCTCTGAGAACTATTGCTATGTTAATGAATACTGGTGATGATGCAAAAATGGCGCACTAGAATTTGATTTGATGTACAGCACACACTTAATACAATAAATGCAGAGTATTTTCATTCAGTTTTAGAACACAGTTTAAAAATATCCAACCATCTCCCACATGGATTTACAGCAATTGTGGAGAGGCAAAAGACTCACAGTATACGCACGTCATGAATTATGCAAACAATTAATAGGAAAGCAGGTTAGCTCAACACTGATCTTGACTAAGAAAAGGCTAAGAATAGACCTAGACCTAAATCTTTGCAGACAAATTGCTTCATTAACTGCTCTAATAAAACGACTAAAATGAGCCTATCTTTCAATCACAATCTCATCAGCCACCAACATAATTGGTAGCACGAGTACCTTTCTCTTAACCACCCAAATCAATACGCACTTATCCGCATTGATCATAGTTCTTTACAAGCTGTTGCCCTCTAAATGAATGTACTGTTTATGAACGTTGCATGATAATGAGTTGCGAAAGGGGGCAGTTACACATTTTTATATTTTAAAGACACACACACACCATAATAAAACTGAGATTGGTGCGCCATGTTTGCTGAAGAGATGGTCTGATGTGCACACAGCTCCGCATACGGATTATCTTCCTCGTGCACTTGTGAATGAAAGAGTGTACGGCACACAGCAACCGTGAGAGCTCTACTGTGGTTGTCGGGGAGACGTCAAGTGGAACATTGATTTTAAAGATGCTGTGATCAAAAATAGTTAGTCTTTGATAAGGATATTAATTAAAGGGAGGCAGGACTACGCTAATGATGTGGTCGATTTGAATGGCTTAAGGAGTCCATCCACAGAAATTATGTGATGCATAAATAATTTTTACACTCATTCATTGCCAGAATAAATAAATAAATAAACCCAGTTAACATTTGAGTGCATCCATTTCTGCTGTTTGAGGTGCAATGGGGTGCACAATAAATGCTTAATCACGAAATGGATTTGAAAGTATAAATTCATTAAGTTAAGCAGTATGATCAATTATATATCTTTATATTGCAATGCAGATTGAGTATTATTATTTTTTTATATACAGTAGTATGTTTTCATTGAGTGGCAGTTACATACAGTAGGGCTGGGCGATATAAACGGTATATTCAATAGAAGGTATAAATTTTGCCAACGGTAGGAGATTTTAACTCTACCGTCTTGACACGGTGGCGCATGTTGATGACGTCATCACATAGCGCATGTTGATGACGTCATCGTATTTGCGTCCCGGCCTTGCGCACGGCTCATGCTCAGCATAACAATGGCGTCAAACACCGAATCAACGGAGCCGGTAGAATTGGTAAAAAAAAACAACAATAGTGCTACGTCAATTATTTGGACATTTGCGCAATATATGTTGTTATCCAAAGCAAATTATTCTTTCATTGTCTTTTAATCAATTTAGCTTCTATAAAGGACTAATTTAACAAGTAAGCAAGTTATTTAATAAAAAATAAATAAAACGGCTTAATTTTATACCATTTTATATATATATATATATATATATATATATATATGGATGCGCCAATACCGAAAATTAAAAATGCTTGGCCGAAAACTTTATGCCCATTTTTTTTTATTATCATTGCATTTATTATAATCAATTAAAATTATAATATTATTGCAAAATATCTAGGCCGATTTAGCACAGGCATTTTAACAAAGCACAAGCATAACATAAGTTGAAATGCGTCCACACCACAGAGATCGGAGACATGTTGGCAAATGGTACATTAAACACCAAACGCAGGGTGAGCAACTGAGCATTTTCTGGCGGTGCAATTGCACTTTATAGTCAATGTACAGTACTTTGCACCGGCGGGCAGGCATCCGTGCCCGATTCACACATAAAACTCCCGAATTTCAACGCCATCTCCCATGTGGTTCCCGATCTGTCATTTATCCCGCTCATCTCCCGATTTTACAACAAAGTAAACAGTTTTCATTGTGGGAAATATTTGAGACAGTAAAACACATTTTAAGAAATTAAATAATGCAAAAAAAAAAGTACCAGAAAGCACAGTACTAATTTGGCTCAGCCAAGCTTTACAATTGGGCATAACAATTTACACTTCAGAATGGACCAGCAACCAATTTAGGGGGAACCCTGCCGTTTGTCCAAAAAAGGTTGGGCTCAATTCCAGCTCTTGCTTGGCACCAAACAGGATAATTGCTACACATTAACAATGAATGGATAGATCATACATTTGCTGTTTTGGGGCCTCAATATTCTAAACCAGTGCTTTACCCATAAATAAAATAAAATCTCACACCCCACAACCAAATAATAATTAAAAAAGGAATACTGAAATAAAGATGAACCTCTCTCAATAAACTCAACAAATTAACTTTGTGTGAAAGCTGATATACTCGCAGGAAGACGTGACTTATTGTCTTGTAGGAATGCAACAAGCTTAACCTTGAATTGAAGAACATTTAATTGTTCTGCCTGTCACTATACAGCACTGGTATAAATAGATGAGAAAAGATAAGATAATAATTTTCAGAGTTCAATTGGATCAATTCCTACAGTACTCTCATGGCACACTAGTTGGGAATCCCAGTTCTAAACAACAGCAGCCCACATGATGCTGCTCCATGTTTCTAATAGTTCGTAGTGACAACACAACCTGAACTCCAACCCTGCACAGGAAACACTATATTCACACAACACAGCAATATTTGTCTTCATGTACAAAAGCAAACAGCCACATATCATGTGTGCACTTTAGGTGAACATCTGTGTTTGTTTGTGGTGTAAACCGAGAGCAGAGGGCCAAACGTCAGGCAGGTTCGTATTTGTCAGCAGATGTAGTGGATCACATCATCAGTCACTCTGACAAACACTTCCGGTTTTTGCTTCGTGATGAAAACAAGCGCAAAAGCTAACCCCCATCCCACTCCCTCAATACCCAAAATCTCCTCCCCACAAAACTAAAAGCCAAAAGCAACAAGATACTTGTTTGAGTGTGTCAGGTCTCACTCCACTGGGAAGAGATGTACAGTATGTATTACAGGGATGTGTGAGTTTGGCACAACAGCACAGACGAGATAACACATTCATCTTTCCACCCAGTCCAGTTTCTGCTCTTCTTCAGACTGGCATGATGACAGGGCACAGAATGTGACAACGCAACGAAGTCAAAGACGTTTTTTTAGGCCTCCGCATCTCTGACATTTCAAAGAGTGCTACATTTGTCAGCCTCCCTTTCTGACTCACATATTCAACCAAGGAATTCTCAGAAACACGGCTTTAGAAGAGCTCACACAAAGTCAGACATTTACGTGTGTTTGCTTGCGTCACCGTACAATGACATAACACGCGTTCAACATTTCTGCCATGGTTTTGGTTGTGGTTCACCGCCATTTAGATCAGCTTTATGAACATTCTTGAATAATTAGTTAAATTATTAGCTAGGGTTGTCTCTGGGGTTGGTGAAGGACTCTGGTTGGTGGCCTGGTGGGTGGTGTCTGGTCGGTACTGGATTTCACTTTCCTTTCTTTTCTTTGGTCCTTCCTCGGGTCTCCTGACGGCCTCACGACTCTGGCTGGAAGTGTTCGGTTTAGGTGAACGGTATGGGATTTTTTAATAGGTTTTAGGTGAACTAATGAATACACACACACTCGCACGCACGCACATACACATACTCACCCACATACAAAAAAAAAGGAGAGCAATGACGATGACATGTCAAATCGGTAAAATCACCGAATGAACAATACTGAGCTCTCCAGGAAAAAAAAAAAAAGCTAGGGTTGTGCATGAATCGGTGGTGACTTGAATAGAAAAATGAATTGGTCGTTAAAAGCAAACGCTGAATCAGAATTTTCAGATTCGAGTCAGAACAGGCCATCTTGTCATGAGAATAATGCATTCAAATGAGCATTAAATTCAACTGTTAAGCAGTCAGTTAATAAACCCCAGTTAGGCAATTTATCAAGGCTTTTATTTACTCGCTGTTGACCTCTCTCCCAATGCAAAAAGGACCAGGTTAGCTTAGCGCTAGCTAGCAACTGAACGAGACAAGCAGATGGTTGGTCGAAAACAACATCCTGTGTTCTGTCATTGGCCCCTGTGTGACAAGGAATCTTGGAGGTTAAAGTATGTTATTTTAAACTAAGAAGGAACCTGTAGGTTGGCGCAGCTGTGTTAGCGCGTCCGTGTATACGCCAATATGTTTGAAAAAATGTGAGTATGAGGCTTGGGAAAGCAGTTTGGACAACATATGGTGTAAATAAAGCACTATGTAAGTCCACTCTATTTGTCATTTACCATTATGATCAAATGTAAATTTTTGGGGTGTGTTTTTTGTGTGTGCAAAAGTACAAGTTACCCATTTGAGTTGATCCGGGACTCAAATGGCGAACGTGGATTTTGGGTGTGTGTTTGAGCTTTAATATCAGTTATTTCAGAGGATTCAAATTTTGTAAATGACTCTCCTCAGTATGTTACCAAACACTTTGTCACCACTGCAAGCTACAACCACACCAATAAACATATTTTTAAACACTACTCTGACTGTGAAAATAGTGCATCTAGTAAGATCGGAGTCTCATTACAGTGCTGTTACATTGCATCTCATTATTTGTGCAGTCGTACGAAATGAAGAGGTTGCTGAGTGTCCAGTATGTCAAAGCATCAAGAAGCACTTGATGCAAAGCCAGCAACTAGTGCGATTCAAAAATCCGGGCTGAAGGAGAGCACAAGGGCCCTCACAACACAAAGTCTGTCCTTGAGTTCACTCTAAAAGTGCATTCTGCTAACCACGGGGCAGGTCGGAAAGGGAAACAATGGTGTCATCACTGTTCGCAAGCCACTGTTTTTGTCTCACTAGGATGCTTTTCAACTCGACCCATTCTGTTCAAGAGCAATCTCCCAAGTCTCTCTTATCTATTGCATATAAAGGACACGCTACAACCATTAGCGAGATAGAAGAGAGTATCTTGATGGCTGCAATGCCCCAGAAGAGCACCATTAGTTATAAAAACAGCTGTAAACTGACGACTGTTTTCTCTGTAGTCTTGACACTGTGCATCTATCGTAAAAAGTATGTCTTGGAAAATATGGCACAAACTGTGGGTTTTGGAGCCACAGGGGCAGCCACACACACATAGGCATACATACACATGCACTTGTAACCGGATAAAAGGTGTCTGCTCTGCTCTTACCCAAGTGTTGTCATAGTAACGATGGTGTACCAAAAGGAGGCCGGGATGCTGGTGAATTTACTGGAGCTTGAACCCTTCTCTGCGTAGAACATGACGGTAGCAAATATAATTATGGCCATGGTGAGGGAGAAGAGCAGGAATCCCAGCTCTGAGGCACAGCTCTTGAGCGTGTAGCCCAGGATGCGAAGGCCCTGCGAGTGGCGGGAGAACTTAAAGATTCGGAACACCCGGAAAACTCGCAGCGTCACAAAGGCGCCGCTCACGTCCTCGTTGTCAGTCATCACCAGGCCGATGTAGTAGGGCAAGATGGCCACCACGTCGATGATGCTCATGACGGACCTCATAAAGCGGTAGCGACTGGGCGCAGCAAATAAGCGCATCAGGTATTCCACGGTGAAGATCATGACGCATGCCGTGTCCATGCAGAAGAAGGCCACCGTGTAGCGCTCGCCGCACGGCACTTCCCTCTTGTTGAGCGACGAACCACAGGGCACTGTCTCGACCACGTTGGTGATGACAGAGATTGCGATGAAGAAGCCAGTGACGTAGTAGAATACCAGGGCCATGGTGGAAGTGTGAGGGTTCTCAAAAGCCCGCCACATGGTCTCCCTGAAGGTCATGTTGGGCAGCTTAGCGTCCTTGTTGTCCTCTTGGTCGTCCATCAGGCGCTCGGCATTCTCCCGCTTCCTGTCCTTGTACTCTTCGTAGCAGCAGTCACCGATGATCTCCGAGATGATGCCAAAGAACGCCAGCTCTTCGTCGTAGGAGGAGATGCACTCGTAGCGAGGATAGTGGAGCTTGCCGGTGCGATAGAAGTTGAGCACGCTGCGAAACACATCGGGATCCCTGTCGAAGAAGTACTCTTTGGTCTCTTCGTTGTAGAAGAACTCCTTCTCAGAGCTCCCCAGAAGGGTGTCCGGGTAGCGGTCCAGTGTGTTCCTCCATGTTTGGAAGCGCCTTCCACTAACGTTTAGGATGATTAGCTCGTCCTGACGCTTGTTCTTTTCGGTTGGCGCCACTGGCATGGGCAGATTAGCCACAGGCATCCAGCCAATGGCCGCCGCCCGGGCAAAGGGGAGCCATGCCGCCACTCCCGCCGCCATACTGTCTCCAACCTGGGGTGTAGGGGGGAACAAATCCTGTACCTTCACAACCAGCTTGACTTCAGCTCATTCACCAACTAGAAGGAGAGAGGAAGGACAGAAGTGCAGAAGAAAGGATGGGGGGGGGTGGGTAAAATATATGCATGTTACTTCATAACTTGGAAAGTCGAAAAGCTACAACACTCTTTTTGAGAGAGTGAAATATAACAGAATCACAGTTAAAGTGGAAGTCAACCTTAAACATTTATAATTAATTGTGGAATATGAGTTAAGCAGCAACATCCAGCCATTTTTATCCATCTCAAGGGGCGGCCATTTTGCCACTTGCTGGCGACTGAAGGTGACATCAATGTTGCTTAGCGCTCAAGCAAAGACCAATCACAACTTACCTGTTTTTAGAAGCTGCGTCGTGATTGGTCATTAGCTGAGACCTGAGCAACGTTGATGTCATCTTCAGTCGACAACAAGTGGCAAAATGGCCGCTCCCTGAGATGGATAAAAACAGCTGGATTTTGCTGCTTAACTCATTTTCCACTATCGCAATATTAACCAGAATAACATATTTAGACTAGTGGGGCATAGAAAAAATTATTGTCAATTTTTTTAGGGGGGTTGACTTCCCCTTTGAGGTTAAAAAAAAAGAAAAGAAAAAAAAGAGCCCTATCTGAAACACAATTTAGCATCAGAAATGTCTATTTCCAAAATAAATCATTGTCCCCTTAATCACTTTAGCCCCTTGTTCCTCACAACAGCTACAGTGGATATGAAGAGTCTACACACCCCTTCTCAAATGTCAGGTGTTAGTGATATAACTATATGGAACAAAATAAATCAACAGCTTCAAAAGTTTTTTCCGCTATTAATCTGACCGAAAACCTATGCATCTCCCTGGATATTTGTTTTAATCCTTTCAAAATGTGAAGAAAAAAACAATTAACTGAGATGATGTGTTTGCACAAGTATGCACACCCTCATAACTAGGATTCGGCTGTGTTCAGAATTAAATATCCAAATCTCATACTGTTAAATGGGAGTCTGCACCTGCCTGTCTTCATTCAAAATGCCTCAAATCCCAAAAAACGATGTTCCAATAGTTTTTTTGTCAGCAGAAGCCGTAGCCCGTAGAGAGCTTCTGCAGTATCAGTGGGATCTCATTGTTCAAAGGTAAGTACCGGTAAGGAGTAGGGTACAAACGAATTTCCAAGGCACTAAATAGCATGGGACGCAGTGAGGACAGCTGTTACCAAGTAGAGAACATATGGCACAACAATCATATTACCAAGAACAGGACCTCACTTCAAAATTGACCAACAAAAATAAGACAAGTGGAGGCTGCCAAGAGGACGATAGCAACATTAAAGGAGATGCAGGAATTTCAGGCAAGTAGTGGCTGTTTAGTACATGTGGCAACAATCTCCCATATTCCTCTGAGGTATGGGTTTGGATGGCATCTTCCAAAGAAAAAAAAAACACACACACTTGAAATGCATGTGGGAAAAGGTGTTACAGGCCAAGAACACCAAGAATGACCTTTTTGTCGCAAATAATACTCTGGACTAAAAGAAAACCTTATCTTGCATTAAGCATGTTAGCGACAACATCATGCATTCTGGAATGTTTTTCTCTGGTGCTAGAGCCTTAGTCAAGGTGGAGGAAAATAGGAGCATTTCCTAATACAAGGAAATCCTATAGGCTTATGCTGGAAACAAACAAGAAAATGTCATGCAAAGCCTAACTAGAACATTTGAACTTTATTTGAGGATAATCAGCGACACTTTAAATAATGGCTGTTGTGCACTGACCCCCCCATTTAACACAAGTTTGAATGTGACTGGTACATAATTAGAACACAGCCACAACCTTGGTTATAAGAGGGGTGTGCACACTTAGAAACACATGTCAGTTCATTTTCACTTCCTGCTATTTAATTTTATTTCACCCTCCAATTTCACTTCCTGGTTTATAGGTAACCTTTATTGGGGCAAACGTTTTGAAATATTTACCTGTTTATATATATATATAAACAAATAAATAAATAAATAATTTGACAGGGCTGTGTATACTTTTTACATCCACTATCCAAAATATATCACAGCTTTCTTCCATCTTTTATTGAGGTTCTCACTCTGAAGCTAAAAGCACAAGAGGTTCGTCCTAACCTGTTGAGTTTCACCAGTAAATGTACATTAAAACTAACCAAGATTCAATTAAAAAAAATGGTAGCTGATAGCGAATTATCTATATTACGTCGCAAAGCAAACAAGTTATTGCTGACCAGTTTCCGAAAAAGCTACCAAATATATATTCAGAAAAGACGCAGGTTGGCCACTTCACGCGTTTACGTTACAGTTGGGACTCACCGATCGGAAATTCTCCATCCAAAAAAAGGTGACCTTCTTCCACAACAATTTACTTCCGTTTAAGTCTCCTTCTTTTTTTTAACCCCTTTGAAAAGGCGTGTCTGTCAGATGACCAGCGGCGACGAAGTTAGCGAGTGAAAACGGGAACGGTGTCACCGCGAGACGACGGCGCAGTCAAGTGTCGATGAGTGGACGAAGCACAGCCTGGTGAGCTCACTTTCCATCCTGCTCGGCGGAGGGATGGGGAGAGCGCGCCGCCGGAGACACACTCGCTCCTCGGCTTCTCGACGTGAGCGGAGCCGAGAGAACCGCGCGAGTAGGAGGAGGAGGAAGAGGAGGAGGAGGAGGAGGAGGAGAGACCCTCGCCCCCCCACCCGGCTCAGCACATACACACCTCTCTCACTCTACATCACTCTAAAAAAAAAAAAACTATGTGAAACCTTACTCTGATTCATATGCAAGGGGAAAAGTCCATTAATAAAGCAAAAGCACTCATTTGGAATTATCAGATTTTCAAATGTCAGCTACTGTTCAAACGCTACATTCCAATAGATTACATTAGGGCCCCTCAATTGCTTGGAATGATATTAAATGCGCTGCATTTGTTTTACTTTCTGGTTTAACCCTGGAGAACCCAAGAACCAAGAACTTTTCTTCTTTGGAAAATTATGAATTAAACATTAACCCCTGAGCGTTATTTTATTTTGAAATGGCTTGGTCAGAACCAACAAAAAGCCAAAAAATGGTCAAATAACGCCCAGGGGTTAAATGACTGCTATAAGTTCACTGAACACCAAAATATATGTTTTTTTTTTAAATTTTAACCCTTTATTCCCAAATTTAGGATTAGGGCGAAATTTGATCCTTTTAGGATTTAGGGGTATTTCGAAAAATCTGAATAACAAAAACTGTCAGTAAACTATGTAGAATTTAAGAAAATAATCAATCAAATACACAGCTACATTGAACAATATATATTTTTTGTTTTATTTGTTGCATTTTAGAACTGGATTTTGAATGTACAAACACACTTTGGCCAATAGAAACAAGAACAAAGGGACAAAATCACTGCTGGAAAAAAAAAGGTCTTTGTTATTTGAGTAACAGAATTTATAGGGGCCAAATTTAACTCCGTGGGTTCTCCAGGGTTAAGATCACTGCCATTACGACTGGTATTTATTTAAAGTTGATGATTACAGTAATGAAGATTGAGAAAAGCTGTAGTCAATGTGGGAAATTGATTTATGGGAAAAAAATAATCTTCAACGAAAAAATTCAGATTTGTTATAAATGCTCACTTGTCTTTTTGTTTTAGCCAATGACATTTTCTAGGGCAGTTTCAGATGGATAATCCAAATATCTCTTTAGTTTATGTCTCTAAATGTTCCCGGTTTTGTAATTTTACGTTTTAAGAAAGTGCAGTAAAACTTTATTTCTTTTCTTTTTTTTTAAATAAACGAAAATCTGATTTTTGTACAGTTGTAAGGTTTATTAAAGTAGTACAGGGCTAGAAGAGTATTTGTGTTTACTTTGGCATTAAGACACATGGACATTTCGTCATAGTTTTTCATGTACAAAGACAGTTTGTTCATGCACTTCAAGAAAACAAGTAATAACATGAACAACTGAAAATCTCACTTTCTCGACTCTAAACATGTACACACGTAGGAATGTACAGAGATGTAACAGAAAAACTGGAGCATACGGGGCAAAATGAATGGCATCCATGTCTTCAAAAAACATTTAGTAGGTCATTGTTTGTTTTTTTGATGCAGACCAGTGTTATTTACACTGGATTTTCAATATTTTATTGGCAAATCGAAGGAACCCTAAAGGACCAATGTGACCACAAATCATCGTTTCAGTTCAGGTCGTTATACGTTCGATCATGTGGCGGGATCCTAGCACATTTTGTTTACAAATATTCGGAATTGTTCCATAAAGTCACAATAAAACAAGCATTTCATCCTCTTGCCTTCTTCGGTTGTTGACAGGCTGATGCTACTTCACAACTAAACTTGATTATCAGACATGACACTGATAATGATAATTATCATTAGCTGTCAATCATCTTCATCAGCTGCTCATTGATCTTTGTTTTCGCCATCACGTTTGGGACAAAATGTGCCTGAATTGCACTGGCACATTTGTTCTCCAATTAGTGTTGGAGTTCGACACTGTGATTGAGTGCAGACTAGTCCACCTGCTTCTCGTGAACACATTGCAGAGGGTCTTCTGCCCAGATTTAGTCATAACTGTTTTAATTTCCTTATTTCCTCAGTAGAACTTTTATCTGTGGATGTGTCTTTGTGAGTGTTGTCGCGATTTCTGCCGGCCATGTCTGGAGGGCCTCCTCTATTTCCACAACAATAGACCATTTGTCTGTGGTTGAAGTCAATGTGTTAGTATGATGTCTTTAAAGTATCTCATGTCCGGTGAACTCCGGGTGGGCTGTTTGCTGGGGGCCTTGTGGTACCGCCCTTCAAGATAGTATAAGAATGTTGTAAATCCACTGTAATCTTCGCTCTTGTGAGAGGCTGCAGCCATTGTCTGGAACTCACTTGTGCCCGGAATATTTTGTAGAAATAAAAGCTTCGAAGTAACTGTTTATCGATCTCCAGCCTGCATTCGGGTAACCAACATTCTCACTACCCGAAAGAAAACGAACACGCAGAGGAAAAGATCATTTCCTTCAATAACATGAATGATCAGGAGAGCGGGGCGGAATACAAGTGCTCACTTCATGACACAGATGTTTTGGACCTACATGTGCTCTCTCCCGCCCATCTCAAAAACTCTACCAGTGCCTGGCTGTTATGTTGCATTTTAAAGGCCGCTTTGATTGGCAATGGCCCAAGTCAGCTGTGATCACTCCCACAGCGGCGCAGGCCTCTTTCAGGTCTAAACCACCTCCACGAAGAGTTGCACTATGCACTGCACCAGATTTATGCCGTATTTGTCCATTTACATCCATATGAAATCAAACATGAGGTGAAATGTTTTGTACAATTGAGAATCAGGATTTTGTTTATTAGCTAGATTTTACAGACAGTTGAGTGCTTCAGCAAGAATCAATTTTTTAACATTACTGTTTTTAAGTCCGCTTGGATGATCTAGAAGTGACACTCATTTTGATCAATGTGATGGAACATAATAGTCTGCACGATGTCACAATTGTATGAATGCGACAATGAAAGCAGACATGTGCATTCTTTTCTCCCGTTATTTAGTCTCAGTCTGCTTATCATCTCAACATTATGGCGACTCATGAAGCAAAAAAAAAAAAAACCCCACAAGTGGTAAAATATGATGTTTACATAGAAGAAGCCATTTGCTTTAAATTTAGTAACTATTCATGACTTTGACTCGTTGATGACAGTTTTTCAAGTTGACAAGAACAGGTTGGGGGCGAGGCTCCTGCATGTCCCAATACTTTTGTTCATATTGTGCTCAAATATTTTAAGGCGTTATTTACGTATCCGTCAGAAATCCCAAGGACGCGGGTGCAAAAGCTCATGAGAATGATACTGAATTTGCTTGTGTGAGAATGTGGTGATTTGTATTCACGCTTTGTGTCAGAGTCTCTCGCTTGGCACATTATTCAATGCTTCGCATGACAAAATGCAGATCTAATTGAGTCAACTGGGATATTATCACTCCGCAATGTAGTCCATAATCAATAGGTTGGTGTTCCCAGCGCTGCATATATAGTGTATTTATCTATATGCAGAATATGTGACCATGGTCTAAGGGCAGGGGTGGGCACGCTCGGTCCTCGAGGGTTTTGGATGTTTCCCTTCTCCAACACAGCTTATATATGATCAGCTCATCAGCGAGTTCTGCATAAGCTTGGTAACGATCCTGTTGATTGGAATCAGCTGCGTTAGAGCAGGGAAACCTCCAAAACCTGCAGGACGCCGGCCCTCGAGGACCAAGTTTGCCCACCAATGGTCTAGGATGTACTATACATTAACAGTTTTTTTTGTGTTTTTTTTTTGTAGACATAATCCTCTTGAACATTATTCTTGCTTAAAAGAATCAATGACTCATTGAGAAAGTGTCAAATGTCCTTGTGCAAGATTTTTGTATAAGTTTTGTCTGTGACAAGAACGACGGGGGTCACACACATAAATCTTTAAAACAGACAAAAAAATACTGCATTCAATCTGACCTTTTCAACTGATGACTTTGTGACTAATTTCAATAATTCAAATGTCACTGAATAACAAGGTGGCTTGAATTTCATGGTCAGCAGAGAGGACAGTGATATTAAAATTGTGAATACTTTCACCTTTGCTGCCTGATGTCATAACTGGCAAGACATCAAAGCTCAATGTTTACTTATAAACTCTCCACATAGTTTATTATTATTATTATTATATTTATTATTATTTATAATTTATGTATTATCCTCATTTTAATCCCCAAAGCAAAATTCACCAATTCTCACTGCTATATTTAGGCTATTGTCTATTGATCAGCCGTCCACCTGCTTTTTTTGACATTCTAAACAAAATGAAAAATTGATCTGCAAGCAAAGTGAGTTCATCACATCTTTTCACACAAGCGTAAAGTAAGATTCAACTTTGAACATAAATCATCAGTAAAATTGTTTTATACTATCATATGCATACAATGGATCAGCACACCCTTATGAGAAACATCCATCTCAACCTTCCTGGCATTATTTTTTAATTTCATGTGCAAGTTGATTCCTTATTACCGATGCTGTAACGCTTGAATCTACAAAGCTATTGCCGCTCCCGACTTGATTATGTTTGTGTGGACTTGCATTGAATAAATTCCATTCCTGCTAAAGTTCAAAGGAAAATCTGCGGGCTCTTTTTAATATTTGGAATCAATTTGGAAGCCAGCATACCGCCAGACTTTCTCTCTACAGACTTTTCAACAGCGCTGCATGGTGATGACTAAGCATTGGTACTGATGAGCAAGAAGTGAGACTGTCTTGCGTTCAGTTTGGACTTTTTTAACCTTTGTGTTTTTTCATTTGTTTATCGGGTTCATAAAGGACAAAAAACTGTCCAGTTGCCCACAACCTGTCTTAGTTTGTTTGATCTACAGGCATATTGGGACTTAAATGGTCCTCCGAGGGTTTAGTCTTTAACTGTGGTGGAGTTTATTCTCTGTCTGTCTCATATTGATCTGGCAGCCCTTCAGTCTACTGTTTGGCCCCCCTCCAGTCCACAAAGGTTCAAGTGACAAGTGAAATTCAGATTTTTGCATTTTTGCTCCCAAACGGCACAATTCAATTACAACAGCGAAACTAAATAAATAAATAAATAAATACATAATCATACTTGGGGCAAACACGGGTAACTGAATTGGTACAAGCAACAAAATAGATATCTAATTAGATTTATTGGTAAACTTCTTTCTGGCTGACGACAGAGAAATAATAAATGACATCAGCACTTTCCACAAATGCACACTTCTATGCGCACTGCCTTTTGGTGAGAGCAAACTTTTTGTTTCACAAAGTGAATAAAAGCATCACTCACATCATTTCCCAGAGTCTGACTCATCACTGATGCTTAATTAAGATTAATAAAGCGTTCAGTTCACATTCCGGGGCTCCTCTTTATCCAATGATGGGAAATATGCAATCAAGCAGTAAATATCACAGATCAGACAAAATAAATGTGCAGATGTTTAGCCAAGAAAATGTATTAGGCAGAAGAAGAGCAAGATAAACCTTTTGATTTGGTCTTTGACAATTTTGCCCATCCAAATAGGTCATTACATTCATGGGCTTTACAAAGCAACAATTGAGTGACTTAAGCCAATCTTACTTCCAAAACGGAGCCTTCTTTTTGTGCTTAATTGGAAAATGGAAATTGTTTGAATGATTCTTAAGCACCTGAACTTCATCCAAATGATGAGGTTGAGATGTAATCACTGAAGGTTAACGGGAGTGTGCCACATTAATCAAGTCACATGAGCATGCTCTGAATAAAAAATGATGGAGTTTATTGTCCTGCCAATTATGTTGATTTGACAAATGGTTAATAATAAAGGAAGACATTACATATATTTAGTTTGGCACATATTCTTTACTGTGTGTGCGTTGAGCTGCTCATGTTTTTCTTTTTTAATGTGTGCCTGTGATCGAAATCAATATTATTCTTCACGATAAGCCGGAACTCGAATTTGGATGAAAGCGTGCTGTTATTTCCTAAGTTTGAAGGGAAACATCTTTCCATCTCTCCTTGAAACGATGACGTAATCCAAGAAAGGTTAAAGGTGGCATAAAGGTGAGGAGATTTGACTTTCCGAAGAGGCCCAAGTCGCTCGTGCATGCTGTGAGCCCATGAGAAGTAACGCCATCACAGGGCGGCCATCTTGGGACAGAGCGGCTCGATCACTCATAAAATTACAGTCAATTGAGCACAGTACAGACTTTGAAATAACTGTAGATTGCTCAACTCTCCCAAATTCTCAACCGGTTTCCATTTGTTGTTAGATACGACAGAAGATATGATACAAACAACTATGCCACATTAAAAATAAACAATTCAAAAATTCAGCCTGAATTAAAGCAACTTTAATAAGATTTGTAATAAAAACGATCTGTTTATTAATCTAATTTATTAATTCAGTGGGTTACAAGTATTTAAGTGGGTAAATGAACCACCTTACGTCCAATAACAGCACCAGCGCACTACCCTGTCCTAAAATGGCCGACCAGTGACGACGCTGCCAACTCCTAGCCTGGCAAGCCACACCCACTTTCTTGAAAACGAAAGTGGGTCTGGACAGGCGTCCATAGACAGCGATTCGGCACCGGCTGAAAACCGTCCGGCCAATCAAATTCGGCTATTTGCGTGACGTCGTCTTTGCTAACGCTTTTTGAATATCAAAACTGTGTGACTCATGACCATTCAAGTTTTTCCTGCAACAATGACATAAGTCATTCACAACTGTTTCTCTTCGGGCTGTAGCCATGTTGGATTTTCACTCCGTCTCCGCAAAAAAAAAGAAAGAAGAAGACTTCAACGAGTCGCTTTTCTGACGTCACGTCCGCTTTTCGCTCATTGCTTCATTCCACTGTCTGTTAGCTCAGGTTTGCCCCACCTCAGAAATGCGACTGATAGGGCGGTTGACCAGACTCACTCTCCGGCAAACGAGCGGGGCAGGAAGACCAATGGTTCCGGTTACTTTTCAGAATAAAACACTCGCCAGATCCTATTTCGCAATCATGTCAGTAAACGTCATAATGGGCGTAGCCAGGCCTGGAGTCAACGGGCCCGGTGCTTATTCACGGTTTAAACACCGGCGAAAATGGACGAGGAGACGTTTATATTGGAGGTGGAAAGCCACAAAATAATATATGGCGCGTCCTTTGACAACAATTTTTATTTTTTTTAATCAAATGACGTTAAATCCAGTCCACCTCTATTTCTGCTTCTCTGTTGAGCACAGACAAAAGCGTGTTTATCGTTGTTTTTAATGCAACATGAAAGACAACCCAAGTGCAATTCCCTACGAACACGCCCTATCCCCGCCAATATTAGTGGTAGTCCCCATCAACCCCATCCCAACACTCATGGGATGTGGGTGCAGTGTTTTAAAATACAGATGTGGAATTTCGAGTTTCCAAAATCAGTATTTTAAGTTGGTAAGGAAATGATCAGGGAAAGAGAGGAATGCACTTTCTTCCACTTCTACTCTGAAACTTTTGGGCTTTGTTTTCTTAGTAGTTTGATCCAAAGTCTCGACATTAGAGTAATACTGATGAATGTTTTTTCAAACTGTTCAACTGTGGAGTACTTTCTGAATCCAACTTTTTCAGTTTCTTCACATTGATCAGGATTCACCATCATTATCCTGATGTTTGTGTCCTTTCCATTTATTTAAAATGCTGGATAAATATAAAAGATGTAACTCTTTTAAATAAAGAAGGATTGCAGTAATTATGTCATGTAATAATTGTATTCTCATCTTTGTCACTTTTGCGTGTAAACTTATTTCGATGCAAATAACGATGCGCTCTTATCTGGCAACAACACCGTTGCTGATACTGAAAATGAGCCAGGCTGAGCTCAAATACTTAGTGAGTGAGCCAAGAGTTGTTTACTTAATTAGAGCTCCCTAAATCTCCCATACCCCTTTTGGCAAATTTCACAACAAACGTGTACAATGACTCATCATGCAGAGCTGTGATAAAGTTTACTGTTGGTTGGGAGGATTACGGTGCTCTCTTGGCAAACATTTGAACCTTGGGCATAATCTGTGGCAACGGAAGGGAATGTTGATTTGTTGGGTAAGTTTCCCCTGAAAGAAAATGAGGTAAACACGCTTCGTTTAGTGATGCAGCATCAATAGGATATTGAACCAGGTGTTTTTCGTGAGATTGCAGAGATGCTCTTATTGCCTTGAGCCCACCAATGTACAGCTGCATAACAGATTAGAGGAAACTCATTGGAAATGGATTGTGCTTTGCCAGTTGCCACGCTGCTTTTGGCTAAAAGTTTTGGATGAATTGCATTATAGCCATAGTCACATCAATTTTCTTGATTGGACAATATAGAACTGTCCACTGTAACTAATTTTTGTACATTCAATTTATTGCAAGATCTTACTCACTCTGCCATTCAGCTGTGCACCTTAACCTGTCACGCAGGGGGGAAAACGGTCACATTCAACAATGACACACAATCCATTTAATGCTCCGCAACACTGCCAGGAAGTGGTGAGACGATTGTGAGGTACAGTGAGTTCACATCTTCTGAGAGGGCACGCGCAAATTTGACTGATGGATTTTGACATTGACATTGTCCTCTCCATTATAGTGTAAAATTAAGTCTTGTGCTAAAGAAGAACTCAATTATATTATCAATCTCGTATTCTCACATGGATGACGGCGTGTATTCATTGGTCCTCTCATGGGGTGAAATGTTCCGCTATGTTAGCCATCTCTGAAAAATAATGAGTGACACATTCAGTCAGAGGCTGTATTTGAATTATTTGTCTACACTATTGTTTTGTGGAAAACACTACTTCACCTTTATATTTTTATACAGGATCGTGAGTGATCGGCGGTAACAATGAATACACAGAGACTGATTTACTGTGCTAGAATAATTGTGCCTTTTATTCCCACAAACAGCAATCTACACCTGGACTGTGCTAGAATAATCGTACGTTTTATTCCCCGCAAACAGTAATCAACACCTGTGATGTGCTAGAATAATTGGACCTTTTATTCCCCGCAAACAGCAAGAATCACAACTCGCTTTGCTAGAATAATGGTGCCTTTTATTCCTCGCAAACAGCAATCAATACACTACAACATTAAGCAGCATAATATGATCATCATCAGCGCTTACCTTGACACTAGACCGGAGAGCCCACGGTCCGGGTAGAACGAGCTGCAAAACAGCTGGGCAATCGTACATATTCCACAGCTGACTCTGACCGGACCGTGTGCCGCTCCGTCTTTTATTCGTTAACAAAAAGTTGTGAGCGTGAGAAACCGGGCTGGCCAAGCCCTCTCCCAGGCACCCTCGAAAACATGTTTGCTGTAGCAGGGAGGACTGTAGTATAAACAAGGCATTCACTCCCAGGCTGATTCCGCCCTTTATTTACAAATTGTTGGGCACCTGGATTCGTACAACAGCTCAGGACAACAACATATCCTTATATAAGAGGTTACATGAGGACATATCAAACCATGGTTATTTTCCCTTCAACTATATAACATATATTGCCATAAACATGTCTGTTTAGCTAGACACACATGAGCACAAATTCAATTATGCCTAAGATGTAATAAATGATGAGTGAACAAGTGCTGCCAGACTAATGCTGCCATGGTTACGGGAGAAGCATTAAAAACCTTTCCACCTCCTCACTGAAAGGTGACTGTGTCAGACAGCCAAGCGTCTCACCATTACACTGTCTTCTGCCAGACTTAACAGCCCTCAGTACTCCGACTACAAATGGACGACGACATCTCATCTTGTCAGACCTCATGCAAAGCCTGGCTCAGTGATGCACAAACTACGGCTCAAGGGCCATTTGTAGTCTACCGTAGTAGTAGTCTATCGGGGGTGTAGGAGGCAGAGGTGAGCATGTGTAAGAAGTGTGGGTGTCCAAAAAATGAGTGGGGGAGGTATTTTGTGACTCCCGTAATGCCACAAGCTATTACTTTTGCATGATTGTTTTATGTTCAAATGTATTCAAAAACATTCAAATGTAAAAAAAATTGACTGGCAAGTACGTTCGTACGTATCTAAATACATTTGAACATATTCAAAAATACATTTGAACATACTCGAAAATACGTTTGAACGTACTCTACAGTCAAAAATGTTTACTCCACATTGGCAGTTCCACGCTTCGTACTTTTTCTTCACTGAGCGACATTGCGTAATTACAGTGGGACGTAATGAAGGGGTCCAAAGGAGGAAGAACTGTATGGTATGCAAAGCAGCAAAATCCATTTATAATGAGATGTAATCTCACCCAGTGCGCAGCATATGGCTTGGTTTCCCACGCCGTTATTGTGTTCTTGCTGAAAATGCACTTCTGGCCCAAAACTGGAGCAGAGAGAGTTGCACAGGGCATTGAAGAATCTCTTCTCAAGTTGATTACCATACATCAGACAGACACCCAAAAGATGGTATTCCAGTAGGGACTCTTTGAATTTCTGTGTGCTGAGTCAGTGTTTCAGTGAATAGTCTACAAGAGAAAAGCATAAATTCAAGCTAAGGCCGTATAGAAGGATCCTTTGTTGACATTTTTTAGCGCATGCGCGGTTGGCTGTGTGGCAGAAAACATGGCGGACTGAATAGAAACTGTTGAGCATCTTCTGCCTAGATTTAGTCATAACTGTTTTAATTTACTTATTTCCTCAGTAGAACTTTTATCTGTGGATGTGTCTTTGTAAGTGCTGTCACAATTTCTGCTCATGTCATCATGTCTAAAGGACCTTGTCTGTTTCCACATCAATGGGCCAGTGTCTGGGGTTGAACTCAATGTGTATTGGATGATATGCTGTAAAAGTGTAAAAAGTCTTATCTACTTCCGGTTGTCGTCACGTGTATTGAACTCAGGGCTGGGGGCTGATTTCTGAGGGCTTTTCAAGATAGTATAAGAATGTTGTGAGTCCGCTGTAACTACACACTAGCGAGAGGAACTGCAGCCATTTGTCTGTAAACTTGCTTGTGTCCAGAATATTCTGTAAAATAAATCCTTCGAAGGACCTGTTCACCGATCTCCAGTCTGTATTCAGAAAATCAACAATCTCTCTACCCGAACAACAACGAACACGCGGAAGACAAAGATAGTCTTCTAACAAAACACCATACACAAAGAAAGTTAGCGGGCGAAATCGCCGCTAGTTAAGCATTTTAACGGCCGAAGGGCAGAGGAGGTTTACGGAGAAGCTCAATGTATGTATTGGCGACAAAACGGGAACTATTGAAGGCCCATATAAGATGTGGGACAATGAAAAAATTTGGTCCAACTCACCTGTTTCCTGGCCACACATCTGCTTTGGAGAAGTTTGTGGAAGTCCAAAACCATCGAACTCCATGTAAAACACGTTGTTTCTTGCCACACAGTTTCCCGTGATGCTCGAAACATAAACAATACGTCACACAGGATCCTCCTATTGCCGCATGCTTCCTAGTATTGGTTACAACCCAGTGTCTTGTTTGCAGATTGCACACTCAAAAGCATTTCTCACATGATCTCCTCTTTGTTGCTTCAAAGTGAGAGCAGATGGAAAGCCCAATAACACAACGTGTATCAACAATGCTGTTCAAAGACGATGCATCGTCTCTGGCAGGCCGGGCAGAGCTTATTGAGATGCTGTGATATGGAATTATTGATAATTTCTGTCAGACCAAGTCTGGAATTCAACTGAGCTTATCCACCTTTCATTATGTTTCTGATTAAGATGTGTCGCCCAGACTTCACTGCTAACACCACTCTTATTGTTTATACGCATACACAATCATTTTGACTAATTAAATCCCTAAATAATAGGGCAGACATTTGTTTAGCATGATTAAGCAAATAATACAACATGCAATAATGCTAATCTTTCTGGTCAACACATCCAAAGACACTCATACCTGTTATTTTTTTTAATTTAAATTGTATTTTTTTCCTGGAGAGCTCAGTATTGTTCATTCGGTAATTTTACCGATTTGACATGTCATCATCATTGCTCTCCTTTTTTATTTTTATTTTTTATTATTATTATTTTTTATTATTATTATTTTTTTTGTATTTGGGTGATTATGCGTATGTGCGTGCGTGCGTGCGAGAGTGTGTGTATACCTGTTATGGTTACTCATACCTGTTATGACAATGCAAGTAATTTACAAAATAAACTTTTTAGTTACTTTCCGGCACTAAAAGTTATATTCTCCAATTTACACTTCAACTACCCGTATTCTCCTGTACAGAGTTCTGAAATAGCCAGCGCGCATAAACCAAGGTGTGAAATTCATTGAATTTTGAGGCTGGCTGTAAATCATAGGGCATGGAATTTCCCTGAGACTTGTAAGTATTATGTCAAATACTTTGAATAACACTGCTCTCGCTAACACATTAACATTTGAAACATGGATTTTACTCCGCAAGAAATTAATCCAAATTCAAATAGAGGCACACAGAGCAGCAAGTCAACGATGCAAACACTGTGACGACTCTAAACAAAGGATGGGAAAAGCAGCCAGTACAACTCCTCGGGCCTCATTTATAAAGGTTGCGTACGATCAAAAATAAGGCCAAAACTCTACGTACGAACATTTCTGCGCCAAAGGTGGTATTTATAGAAAACAAACTGAACGGGAAACTTTATGCGCCACCACGTCAAGTCTGAACCTACTACCTACCTCTGAAGGGAAAACAGTGACACAAACAGCTTTGTAGTGCATTTTGATTAGTCAAATGTTGGGTCACAATAAAAAAAAAATAATAATAAAATTTGCTCCAGATATAAATTAGCTAGAAAAATACAGTCAGGTACAAGCATCTTTGCTATGGAGCTTGATATAATTGTAGTTTTTTTTCCTGCAAATAAATAAATAAAAGTCATAAACGTCAATGCAATCCACACAGCCGTAATGCTGGATGAAGATCCATAAACTACACATTGGGAATAATGATACAGTAGATACTAATAATAATAACAACAATAATAGGGTGACCTATTGATTGCCTAATTTTTGCATATGACTCAATATCCCTAGTGCATTAGTGAAGTCTGAGTAAAGACAATAAAGTTGGTCAAATTATTTTCTATATGCTCACCTTTGTATCAGTCAGTTATTATTATTATTATTATGTTTTTTATTTTTTATGTTCCCAAACAATCACTGCCTCCCGTGAGTCGACCTCTCCAATGACGAATACGTGCTGTTCATAAATACGCAGATTAGTTGATTTGCATCGCCAAATATGGGGTGAAATAGGCAGACTTGAGGCGGGTAACGGCGTGGAATCTGCCGCGCACAACCGGTTGGGATCGTGTGGATATGTGCGAATGTGTGTCTACGCATGCTATTATAAATCTATTTTTTTTTCTGCGTACATGAGGTTTGGGTTTCGTTTGTAAGTACTTTTGTACGCAGATTCTCACGCACAGTTTTATAAATGAGGCCCCTGATGTTGTATTTTTTGCATTATTTTATTTTATGCTTTAACAAGTCAGAGTGATGTCATCATCCAATCATAGAAATGCATCTGTGAAAGATGACGTGATACTATTGGAATTCAGCCCATCTCTTGCTCTAATAACACATTTTTAGAATCATTTTTAAACTGAGACTTATTCTCCCATGAGCCACACTCCTGTGAGTATTCACCCTTTCATCCTCTTCTGCAATTGTGGAACCGAGTGTACTGGACTCTAGACTTTTTCGTTTTTAATCCACAAGGTTTCTTGTGATATAGCACCTGACTAATCCTCAACCTCACCTGGATGACTGCGAACCTACACAAACACTTTCCCGCAGTTACACACTATTTGTCCCATTTCAATTAAGGAAGCCATCTCAGCCTTTTTTTTCCATTTGGACTCAAAGCTCTCCTAGACCCGCCTCTGAAACCCCTCAAGAATCCTTCTCCATCCCAGCTGTTATCTGTCACTTTTCCTCCCTGCTCTCATGTCCCAGGCTGCTCTGCCGTCATTCACCTAAAGCTGCAGTTAATGATGAATGAGACAAGTCTCCCCTGGGCTCGGACCCAGTCAGTACTGCGGGGTTGTGCTCAACTACCCGCTGGACATTCTGCCCTACTTTCTCATTCATGGAGTTTTCATTTTACGTGACTATGGTGTCTTTGCTCAGATTTTTAAAGGGACGTTTTTCGTCAATGTTTGGCAGCAGAGTTTTGCCTTTCTAAGAGAAATGATCTTCTGGGAAGCGTATTACGCCCTAGATCTTATGTGCTAATACTTTTCAACGGTTCTAGTATTGATCCCAGTTCATGTTCAGTCGGTGCTTTGATGTACCTAGAATATGCAGACAAAGAAATCGGCGTTGCTGTACAGCTATGTGAGGCTTAGACACATAAGCGTTCTATTCATTCAGGTATAATCCATATTCAAAGATTAATTTGCATTTTCCATATACTGGCTATTCCACATATCCTACCACTATGGCATTGAACTAAAGTGTTCAAATCCCTTCCTATGTGGGGTTTATATTGTTATAAGGACTTTAACATATTAGCAGTTACTCTTTATGTGCAACAGTGTGACATCATTTCTCTGAAAGAGAAAACACTGTTAAATGTGGTCGTCCCCCCACAGCAATCACAGATCTATCAACTTCCATCAGCTCGGGTGTGAGGGAATCCAAACAGAGTAGGTGTTAGTGCCGGCGGTTCCACTCAAACGCAGCGCAAAATCTTCGACCGGCAGCTGTCAGAGACACTCCAGCTTCCTTTGAGCGAGCGATCCAACCCGTCTAATCTGCAGGATGAAAACGAGCCGAGCAAATGTCTGAAGGAGAGCAGAGAGAACCTTTTTTTTTTTTTTTCAGTTTGCGTTTCAGACTCTGTCCATGCGCATGCTCGCTTGTGATTAATATAGTCTTCATGTTGAGTTGTAATAGTTTAATTTAATTTTATGTGGGTCACGTCCCGTGCCTTTTTAATGGCCCACTGTGGTCTGTTCCTACCAATTACTGCAAACTTGTCAAGACTTATTTCCCGCACATTGGTCCAGTCTAACAGAAGATATCATGCGATGCTTTATGTATTTCAATGTGCCGCGTCAATAAATTTAGCCATAACATTACATTATTTTTTTTTGCATTTGTATTTGTTCATTTGATTCACACTTCACGTCTGCTTCTCCAGTGATGAAATTAAAGCTTGAAGTCATCAAAGTAATTAACATTCAAAACACTTTTTGCTTTCAAATTTAAGGTCTGATTTGTCGTGTGATTGGTGGCTCGGCTTCTCTTTTCATCTTCGCTCTCCCAATCTTGCAGCCTGGTACTTTCTCGACACCTTTCAACTCAATCCAACGTACCTGCCAGCTGATCTCTTTCCAACCTGATCTGTTAAGTCTTTCGCGGCTACCATATACGAGGCAACGGCCGTTCGCATTATTCAAGACTGTCACATCCAATGCCGGCTGTATAATGAATGATTCTTATCCGAAAGAATCACAAGCAAGGTTATTTTCTCTTGCGGAGAAATCTTTCCGGATGTTTCTTTTCTTGGCAGGGGGCTTCACTATCTGCTTGAATCGTCACTTTTGTATCGTTATTTGCATATTTTGACACCAGCTCCGCCCACATTTACTGCTGACTTGACCCGTGCATCTCACCTAGATGTTTTATTCATCTTGGCTGTCACATGAATGTTTTATTGTATGGTCTTGCTGTATAGACATCCCTTTTAAACCTGTGCTGTTCACTGATCTAAGAATGTATATACACTAAAAAAAAAAAAAAAATTAAATCCCACATTTCAGTGGGTGTGCTCTGATACAGTGAGCTCATTGCCTTTAAGTATCAAATTAATTGGAGGATCATTGTGTATATTGCTCCCGGCAAAGGAGGATTTAATTAGATGTTCTAAATGGCTAGAAAAAAAATGAAATATTCATGAGTTAGCATAGAAATTCCATTGGTATCCCTTGGCAATATTCTGTTTCACATCAAGTCAAGTTTATTGATTAAGAAAATGTGACTCATCTCTAAACAATTGCTGCCAGCAATGATCCAGGATACGCAAATTAGTTTGAGGCATTGTGTTGGACCGCTTATGATGGGGAAAGGTTTTTTTTTTTTTCTCAAGCACAGATGGTATCGCCTTGCCCCAACCTGTCTGTGTCAACCAATCACATCCTTGCCTAGTGTTGGGTTTTACCTTCCTGTGTCTGCACTGCGTAATTAGTTCATTTAATTCTTTTATCTCATTTCAGTAAAGTTTAAGATCATTGCCATCCCCTTGGTGTGCCGTCTTCTTCGTTCTTCACAGATAATTAATTATAAAATGAATTAATTTTGGTGCATCTTTTTTTTTTTTTAAATGGCAAAAGTCTTAGTGACCGGTAGCTCTATAACCAAATAATTACGACTACTTCTTACTTGGCATTGCAGCATATTTCATCACTCATAATTAAAAATGAGGTGATCCATGTGTTCATTGTATATTTTGATTTCCTGATTTCTTTCATTTAGGTGGCAAAATAAACGCAAACATGGCATTTGGCAATCATTGCAATGCAGCCTAATGAAATGGGCCGATTTGTTCCGCGGCATCAAGTCAGTATTCAAGTAACTTCTTCAACTGAAGTGGAACTGTATGTACCTCATGGGATGGACTCTGTGATTTATAGGGGGAAAAAGTGTTTATCACATTGAATTTTCACTCTTCTGGTATAGGTTTCAACAGCTGAATTCTTCCTCAGTCACTGTGCTGACACAATTTTGTATGAAAATGACCTAAACACCCCAAGACAGCATGATTGTGTTTTTTGGTCAGGCTCCATAGTCCGAAATCCAATTTTAATTAAGTTGTTCAAAAGACTAAATGGGCGTAAAATAATCACAGTCCAAGGAGGGGCAAACAATTCCATTTACAGTTAACGGCAGTGAGACTTGATTCTTCAATCTGTACAGATGGATAAATGCAAACTAACACTCATTGTAATGAAAGGGATTAAGGAAAGATTAAAAGCTTGAGTGTTCAATGTTTCCCAGAAGTGTGTCCATTCAAGTGATGTCTGTGGTAATTCAAGGATTAGGATAAAATGACAGCAGGTTTAGAAATGAAAGTTTAGGAATATAAACTTTAATTCCCTCAACAGGGTTTATTTGTCTAACTCATATAATGTCATGCGTTCCCGATCGCCTCTTTAAATATTCTGCACATCGCTTGTTTTCCTATTTTCTTTTCTTGTCTGATTTTTTTTTTAATCATTGTTAATCAAGTCAAGGGCCAAAAGAGGACATGGAAGAAATACAACGGTGACACAAAAAACATGAACTTTTGAACAATCCAATAAAACCAAGCGTGATAGAAGAAAAATTATTTGTTCCTAGTAATTGAAACCTTAAACATTGCCATTTAACTCTTTTACTGCCAAAGACGTTAAATGACGTTCTGCAAAAACCTACGGAGGAGCGCCAAAGACGTTAAAAGACGTCCACCCATTTTTTTTTTTTTGAAATGGGTGGAGTAAAGCCTTGCCTAGCTGTGGTGAAAGTTTCAAGCAGGTCTAGTGAGCCTAATGACTATTTTTGGCCCCTAGAGGGCAGCGATGACTCTCTTTTGACAAGATTGGGTAGGCGTCAGTAGAAGACGTGAGGCGGAGCTAGAGGGGACAATGGCTGGGGAAGGGAAGAGAAGAGAACATGGCGACCGGTTTGCAAGCAGCTCACGCTCGAGCATTTTTTTTCAAAGACGAAAAGCATCGACCAACGCTAAAGAGCACATTGATGACGACGATGATCATCATCCATGATGATGATGGTGACTCCGAGGTTGGAAGCGTTGACGCGAACAATGGCGGTTGCAAGCAGCTCACACTTGGGATTTTTTTTCAAAGACGAAAGGCAAGAAAGTGTAACGTCTGCACGCGAAACGGACAATCGAAAGTGAAAGTAATCTGTTGTGCAAATCCTGGTCCCTCTCCTTGCACGCAGGAGAGCGTTACAAAAAGAAAAACTGTATTTGAAACATCCACATAATTGTAAATAGTACCACAGTTGCACACATTTGTAAATAGTTTGCGAAATTGTTTTGTCAAATTGTTCCACTGTTGATTGGAAATAAACGTATTTTGCAATCCAAAAACACTTTTTCATTGTTGGTGGTGGTGTATTACAGAAGTAAAGCACTATTTAGGTGTTTGTGGCATCATTCATGGACAAAAAGAAGTGTAGAATTCACTAGAGTGCATGAAATAACATCGTTTCACAAAAAGCTCTTTTTCTCCGCTTTTTGTTTCAAAACAGAGCATTTCGGTGAAACTAACCATTTTCTATTGTTGATTACTGAATAACGGAATAAGGTAGAAACAAACTTTTTTTTCTGATGAAAGATGAGAGTCCAATCTTTCATTTGGTAGTATGTGTGTTTCCATAGTCCAAACACAACATTTTCTGTGGACCTTGAAAGATCAGTCAAAATGCTTAAATCGGCTGGCACTGGCGACATCCCGTTTCTGAAAATGTCTGGCAGTCAAAGAGTTAAAAAAACAATGGTGGAATTTTTATTTTTTTTTATAACGTCCTGTAGATGGCGTCCTCCTGTACGAATGCATTCTTGAAATCTGCTTTTGAGATCCCTCATTGAGTTGAGCTGTGATAGCTGGGATTCCATCATTGTTTCTTAAATTTTAAGGTTTCAATTATGAATAAAATATCTTTCTTCCATCACGCTTGTTTTTTAAAAAATATTATTGTTAAAAAGGTCTCATTTTTTTGTGTCACCCTGCAATAGAGGTTTGTGTAAGATAACACATTACAAACTAGTGATGCACCGAATATTCGGCCACCAAAGATTTTCTGCCGAAAATGGCAAAAATATGCATTTTCGGCATTCGGCTGAAATAAAATTCAAGCCGAAAGAGGATGACGCAAGCCTTCCTCTTTTTCTTTGATGAGAGCTCCTCGAGCGCTTCCACTTTTTTACTTGCATTCTGGTGGCCGTGCTAAATACTTTAGCTAATGTTAGCACTATTGCTATCAAGAGTTTTAAACAAGTAAGCACTTTCCACTATCTACGGGTGACTACAGAACTGTACAGGACTCCGTGTGTGACTTTGCAGTCCGTTACCAAAGCCGATTGGCTGGTGCAAAGAAATGTATTTATTCATTTATTATTAACGTTGATGAATATGTGACTGTGCCGATTTTAAGTGCGCCGCACCGTGTCCCGCTCCAAATGTATTTAATGTAACATTCGCCAACATGTCTCTGATGTCTGGTGTGGACCCATTTCAATTTATATTGTGCTTTGTTTTATAATAAAATTATGATTTTAAATAATTATAATACATGCAATGATGAAAAAAAAAATTGGCATAATTTTTTTTCTGCGTTTCGATTTTTCGTCAAGCATTTCTCATTTTCGGTTTTGGCCCCAAAATTTCATTTCAGTGCATTCCTATTACAAACCACTTTAAAACTTGTTTCACAAACACAAAATGAAGGGCGTCTTTTTCCTTTATTCAATTAATTTAACCGTAGTAATCCTTTTTTGTCCCTTGTATGTCTTCGATTTACACAACAACCACTTTCCTTTAAGTAAGTCTTGAAATATTCGGTAGCACCCTTTCATTAATGTGAAAATGGGTGATTGTACAAGTCAACTATTAATATCTGAAAATGCAGGTATATCAATTTAATACCCTGGCCAAATGTTCAGTTAAATAAAATTTTATCTCGGTGAACCCATATCTTTTGTTGGAAATGACACAATGAAGTGGCAATACATTCGCTCTCATTGTAAGACATTTAAAGCAAAAGTATCAGATGGTTTTCACTGGGGGTTGAGCAGTGAAGGTTGCGCAGCTTCATGCACCATAACAATCACTTGTGCAACACACATACATATAACGGCATCCGGGTATTAGCAATGCGTACAATGTTTGCAATCTGCATTCTGCAGTGCAAAGATAAGGGGAAATTAATTATGATATTAACCATGTGAGATCTCAGACTTTTTTTTTTTTTTGCATAATGTTATTGACATGTCAGACACGAGTCTCTTCATAACATAATTATTGTGTTATCCACAGAAATGATCATCATAGTACATAAACGTCAACATCAGCCATCTGCATAAAGAATAAGTAATACCACAACAATAACTCGGCAATGTAAAATCAACTGCAGCTATTGAAATAATTCATGTGAGTTAATTAAACCTCATACCCCCCCCAGCATTCTTGCTGAAACTAATTAAATGTGGTGGTTACTGACATTTTTCAGGTGAGAGATCCGGTTTGATAAAGTGGCAAACTGAGTGACAAGTCAAAATTAAAGAGACTTTGAAGTATGACTCAGCCTTAACCTTAGCACAGACTTTAATTATAAAAAAGGAATCTTTGCGGAGTATTTGCTTTCTTCCCAATTTTATGCAGCCTACTTTCATTTGTTATCAGTTGGTGGACAACGTCGTGAACTTCTCAACGCTTATGCTTTGTTTGTAGCTCAAAATGCACTTTGACTCTGGCTGGAAGTGTTCGGTTTAGGTGAACGGTATGGGATTTTTTTTAATAGGTTTAGGTGAACTAATGAATACACACACACTCGCACGCACACACGCACACACACATAATCACCCACATACAAAAAAAAAAAAAGGAGAGCAATGATGATGACATGTCAAATCGGTAAAATTACCGAATGAACAATACTGAGCTCTCCAGGAAAAAAAAAAAAAAAGCACTTAAATTTTTTTTAATTTGAAGATAAATGTTTTTTATCGTTATACTACAGTCATACACTGTGGAGCTTTAGTCCCATTTTCCTTTAATTTTACCTACAAATCACCTTTTTCCAAAATTCCAGCATGTTCATCTCATTTTAAAAAAAATTTATGCATGTCTGGTAATCACCGAAAGAGACTTTACTGGGTTTACTGTTGTCTCCAAAGGCTATCAGACTGCAAAACATTTTGATATTACAGCTGTAGTCTCACAATGATGAATATTCAGTCAAAAATATTAATTTACCAGTGAAATAAACACAACCGTTACTCGTACATGGCCACTGAGGTGTGAGGCAGCAGGCGGATGTGCATGAGCCACTTGCAGTCTGACCGGAATTCAAAGCGGCAACGGTTCTCGAATGACAACAGCCTGAGGGCTCCTCGCGATACGAGTATGAGCAGCTGCTCCGAAATGGTGTCAGGAACCTCCAACACATTGTAACCGAGCCCTCCATGGTCATCACTCACACACAGATAAGGTGATGATAAAGGTCCTCCACAAAAGACTTGAGATGTGGAGGAAGTAATGACAAATTCTTTGGTGAAATCACGGCCCCCGAGAGGTCCACTGAGTCTTGTCATACTTTGCTACATATGATGAAGACAGACTGTAGGTTGGATCCAGCACAAGCTTGTGAAAAACAAAAACGGGCTAAGAAAAAAATGACAGTTTTGAACCTCACTGTCCCTGCAGACTAATGCAAATGAAGAGAAGCGGAAATACTGACAAAGTTCACATCAGTTTAAGAAAAGAAATAAATCCATTTGAGGGCATTTCGCGTCACACACCCACAGCGTTCTGTCCTTCAGCGCTTGTATTTGTTTGTCAATGGAACATGCACTGTGAAAAGGTCAAAACAGTTTTTTGTTGTTGTTTTTTTTTAAAGGTGACTAAGTAGTCTATGGCTAAATTAAGAGCTGCTCGCTGCAGAACGGGGTCATTATGCGTGGGAATCACCTGTAACAGTAAGTTACAGGTAAATTGTAAAATGGAAAAAAAAAAGCAAATTTTCACTACCCAGTAAATTCTGTAGCTATGCATCGTAATCAAGACCGTGTAAAAATAAAAATAAAATAAAATAAATGACCGTGTATATCACTGCTGCTGCTTAATAATAACTGATTTCCCCAAATTAGGCTCACATAAGTCAATTATTCACACATAAATATACAGACGCTCCCCACCTTACGAACGAGTTACGTTCCGGACGATCGTTCGTAAGGTGAATTTGTTCGTAAGTTGCTTCAGTGCTATATTTTGTATTATAATTTATGTTTAAAGCCTATATAAGTATATTGAAGGTTTATATACGTATGTTTAAGGCTTGTACAAGTAACCTGCATTGGTTTGTACTGAAAAATTTTTTTAATAAAATGGAGAGAATACGTACAGTACTGTACTGTACTACGTATGTTAGAGAGAGAGAGCGAAAGACACACACACAGTATGTACATGTACGTAATAAGATAAATAAAATGAAGTTTAACTTACTTTTGGAAGATGTACTCGATGCTTAAGGAGATGATGGAGGAGGAGGAAGAGGAGGATTTTATATCATGAGAGATTCTTCGTCGTCGCTGGAATCGGCTTCAAAAGTTATTTCCTGCTTCATGGGGACCGGCGTTTCTTCCTACTCCTCCTCGCCACGTTGCTCAGCCTCCAATGAGCTCTCACAGCGCCAATCGTCGGTATTAGCGGCGGAAAGAAGCACTACGCGCAATACAAAATCTAACTTACAGCATTTCTTTCCGAACATTTTTCGACATACTGTACGCGCAGACATGTTCGTATGTACCGTTGTTCGTAACTCGAATGTTCGTAAGTAGGGGAGCGTCTGTACTATCTTTGACTTCCTGGTAGCAGTACATACTTTAATTGTGGTGTATTAATATATGATATGAATAACACATTTTATTGAGTTAAAAAAAAGATGCGAAGTGGGAACGTGCATGAAGCCAAGACTGTGCAGCTTGTCTTAGAAGCCTGCTCAGATGAGAAACGAAACAAAACGAAATCTTCAACCTGAACAGTCCAGTTGCACTTGATTTAATGACCTGGGAATGAACAGCTAACACATTTAGAATACACATAAAGCAATTTGATGGTATTTGATACGACGTAAACTCATCTCATTTTTCCCAATACTTAAAAGGTTAATGAGGGAAACTGTATTCAACCACTGCACCTGGTTTGCTTTGCTTTATTCTGGAGTCTGCTGTCTCTTGGTCAAGTCAGAACTGTAGGGGAGAAACTACTATCAGTTATCTTACCTGGACAAATAAAAGTAATAAATAAATAAAGGTAAAACAAAAATAATTTTTGCAGATGATGTGGTGCTGTTGGCTTCTTCAAGCCGTGATCTCCAACTCTCGCTGGTGCGGTTCGCAGCCGAGTGTGAAGCGGTTGGGATGAAAATCAGCACCTCCAAATCCGAGAACATGGTCCTCAGTCGGAAAAGGGTGGAGTGCCCTCTCCGGGTCGGGGATGAGATCCTGCCCCAAGTGGAGGAGTTCAAGTATCTTGGGGTCTTGTTTACAAGTGAGGGTAGGTTGGAGCGGGAGATCGACAGGCAGATCGGTGCAGCGTCTGCAGTGATGCGGACTCTGTATCGGTCCGTTGTGGTAAAGAAGGAGCTGAGCAGAAAGGCAAAGCTCTCGATTTACCGGTCGATCTACGTTCCTGTCCTCACCTATGGTCACGAGCTGTGGGTCGTGACGGAAAGAACAAGATCTCGGATACAAGCGGCCTTAAAAAGTTTCCTCCGCAGGGTAGCCGGGCTCTCCCTTAGAGATAGGGTGAGAAGATCATCCGGGAGGGACTCAGTGTTGAGCCGCTACTCCTCCGAGTTGAGAGGAACCAGTTGAGGTGGCTCGAGCATCTAGTTTGGACGCCTCCCTGGAGAGGTGATCCGGGCATGTCCCACCGGCGGGAGGCCCCGGGGACGACGCTGGAGAGACTATGTCTTGGGATCCCGTCGGAAGAGCTGGTTGAAGTGGCTGGGGAGAGGGAAGTCTGGGCTTCCCTGCTAAAGCTGCTGCCCCCGCGACCCGACCCCGGATGGATGGATGGATGAAAACAAAATAATGTATTGTGTACAGACGCTCCCCTACTTACGAACATTCGAGTTACGAACAACGGTACATACGAACATGTCTGCGCGTACAGTATGTCGAAAAATGTTCGGAAAGAAATGCTGTAAGTTAGATTTTGTATTGCGCGTAGTGCTTCTTTCCGCCGCTAATACCGACGCTTGGCGCTGTGAGAGCTCATTGGAGGCTGAGCAACGTGGCGAGGAGGAGGAGGAAGAAAACGCCGGTCCCCATGAAGCAGGAAATCACTTTTGAAGCCGATTCCAGCGACGACGAAGAATCTCTCATGATATAAAATCCTCCTCTTCCTCCTCCTCCATCATCTCCTTAAGCATCGAGTACATCTTCCAAAAGTAAGTTAAACTTCATTTTATTTATCTTATTACGTACATGTACATACTGTGTGTGTGTGTCTTTCGCTCTCTCTCTCTAACATACGTAGTACAGTACAGTACTGTACGTATTCTCTCCATTTTATTAAGTTTTTTTCAGTACAAACCAATGCAGGTTACTTGTACAAGCCTTAAACATACTTATATAAACCTTCAATATACTTATATAGGCTTTAAACATAAATTATAATACAAAATATAGCACTGAAGCAACTTACGAACAAATTCACCTTACGAACGATCGTCCGGAACGTAACTCGTTCGTAAGGTGGGGAGCGTCTGTACACACAATGCAAATAATCTTGTAGTCTATTGTGCAAACAGCTTGCCCTTATTTCCGTGCCCTCTAGTTCTACTTTCATAACAACTCAATGAAAAGGCAGGGTGGAAAATAATTGCACATTCCAAATTCTTCCGAACTGAAAAGTAGTGTCCGATACAAAAAATTATCAAAAGCAAAGCAGTTCTAAAAAAAAAAAAAAAGAAGAAGTTTGCTATTTCGGCTGATTCGGCTAAAAAAAACTTCTAAACAAATTGAAAGTCATTTTAGGAAACCGACAGAGTTAATATATCTGAAATACCATTAGCGTGTCAAAGAAAGACTTTTTTTTTTGGTGTATTATACAGTAGAGGAAGAGCGATAGCATGCAGCCTCAACGACCTCAGGCGTGTTATTCCAGTCAATCATGGATGAAAAGGATTCATCTATCATGTCTGAACCCTGGGGAAAATGGAATTATGCATCAGCGAGTAAAAAGGGATGTCGGGTAATAAAAGGTCTGGAAAATATCATAGGATGAGTGAAGCCTCTCTGAGCTTTCGAAGTAATCAATAATTTCTCAATGCAGTTTGGCCAGTATAAATAAAACACGGATGCATTTGTGTAGTGAAGAAGTCCAACCAATTAGTTTATTGTTAAAATGAGATAATTTATGTATTCCCCACATGAGATTTTAACTTCAAACATATTATGCAATTGCATATTATTATTGTATTTTACTTCCATGCTGAAGTAAATTCTGATTACCATATGAATGTCTTGTTTTGTGTTACCCTGCATCTGTTTTACTTTTGAGTTATTTTCAACAGAACTACTTAAGTATGACATTTGTAATACATTGATGGCCTTTAACAAGACAACAACGCTATTTCATCCAGTCATGCCTCAACAGTTACTGAAAAGTCAGCCAATTACAGCATACCTGGATAAGTGCTCTCTGGCTCAGCTAGCTTCAAAAATACAATACAAGGGGCTTGCGAAACACGCTGAATTGGTAGTGCGTTAGAAAAATCAGGATTACGATTTATACAAAAAAAAATTCACAAGGAAGACAGACTGAGAGACTTCTCATATTTCCCAAGGGATATAAAATCTATCTTACCCAAAAAGGAATCGATGACTTGATTCGAGGTCGGAATGGCTGTTTATATTGGGAGAATCAAACACAGTTCTCAAATGTCTTCAGGTCTGAATCTGAGAGGGTTTAGATAAGCTGTAACACTTTGACTGGCCTTCCTTTTGACATTTCCACTTCAGCACCTGGGGATTTTCATGAATGCAACATATCCAGAGGGGGACTGCACAGTTTGGCATTGGGTGGAGCCATTTTAACCAAAATGGAGAAATCTCTGAGGTGGTTAAAAAGCGTTCCCATGGCAGAGCCCTGGGAATGGTTAAGATTTCATCTTGACTTATTGCTTTGTGACTTATTGCTTCTGTTTGTTTTTTTGTGTTTTTTTTAAGTTAAAAAAATAAAAATAAAAAAAATAAAATAATTGCTTTTGTATTGCTTTGTGATTTGTATTTTAATGTATTTATGTATAGAGGACTACATATGCAAATTAGGACTACTGCTCGAATCTGGCATATTTACAACATAACTTGTTGTTCAATAATGTGCATTGTCCCTTTTAAATACAATGAAATGAAAAGACGCCAGCCCACCAGGCATCTGCCCTGTATGCCAGATGGCCAGTCCAGCCCTGGAGGAGGGGTATTTTTTTTACGCTGACGTTTTCGAAACGCGTAGGCCTCATCTGCCAGCCTGCCATTGCATTAATAAAGAAGGGAAATGTGGAGATGCATTTTAGGACTGTTCATGGAAAATACGACACTGCGACATCCCGCCTTAAAGCGAGGAACTAAAATCCAAGTTGTCCGGACAGCAGTTATTCTTCACACAACATACTTCAAAAGCAAAAGCCGCCACCGAAGCATCGACATTTTTTTTGAAAAAAAAAGAAGAAAAAAGTATAGCTTGGGCACCCCTGTCCTAAAGGATGTGGATGTTGTAGCATGAGTGTTGGCCTAGGATTGGAGTAGGATTCTGAATGAGGTTTCACTTGATAAAAACACCTGATTACTGATTGGCAGAGCATGCATGATGTCAAAAAAGCTTTTCGAACTGCACAAGGCACCTTTAAACCACTCATGGGTCAGTAATGGGTTAACAAAAGGACGGCAATATCTGAAGACCACTTTGTTCTTCTCAGTTTGTGTTCTTACAAAGTCTCCAATCCTCATACTGATCACATTGGTTCGGTGTGGATTAAAAAAATTTGAATGCCCGGTTGTCTGATCTGAGCACTAAAGCAGGCTTTATGCAGATCTCTCAGACCAAACTAGCGGCAGATCGTGACAAGGATTATGACACGGTGATGAAGAAACATTGGCGCTCCTTTGATTTCATGTCATCTGCTTTTCATATCTCCTACTGTGGTTAGTATGTGACCAATTTTCTCAACTCTGACCCCAACCTTTGTGAGAATGTGCCCTGTTCAAAGTCTGCTGAGTGACTTTATGCAACATCGTCCAGTCGAGTTGGAACCCCAGAGAATCAAACCGAGAACCAAATGGAAAACTTAAAACCAAAGTCCATCCAATTATGGGTGGATTTACATACTTGCATTTCATAAATTCTGCCACACGTCTTGTTCCAATACCCTTTCATCCCCTTATCTCATCCTATTCATGCAGATTAGGTTGATACGAACTAAAATAATCTCGCAGTTCATGGCAGAAAAATTGGTTCCATTTTTTTTTACAGTAGTCATAGAATGACTTCAGACTGATTTTTAATCCAATTCCCAAAGTCTGTAGTTTTAGAGAATGGTACGACACTTGGGCTTATTCTTTTCAAATCAAATTAAATATTCAGCACAACACATCTGATCACAACACAAAGCCCTGATTATCAATACTTAGAAAATGGAATGTAATTATATAACAGATAAGAGCTGGCTATGTATTCATAACTTGCCTGATTCCTCTGCAGACTTGATAATGAGTTCTCTCATCTACCGTATGTTTGTGGTAGCAGGCAGCACAAGAAAACCCACATATAATAAATGCAAATGGAGGCGGGTGTTTCATAATGGGAATTATAGATTTGTCGGAAAGGGTTTGTGTACGGTATAATATATGTGAGGTCATGTTGTGCTGAAATTCCCCGCTAAGCTAAATTTAGCTGGGACTTTAAAACAACAATTTAAAACCCTAAACAATCACACAGTTTTCTTGGACTAAGTTAATAAAGTGCAAAAAAAAAGAAAATCCATTTTGAAAAGCCGTGTGATGATGAGGCAAACGGAATGCTCTGCTTATCTTTTAAATAGGGGGTGAATGTATTTTCTCTTCAGATGATTATATCACTTCCTTAGCGCAGAGAGCGCTTGTTGTCACAGTAACAAGGTGCCATCCGTCAACGTTGAAAACTTCAAGGTTGCAACTAAATACTTTTGTTTCATGTGACGGGTGTTTTAGTGCCGTCTGTATACAAATAATAAGATGTGCCATTTTCATTGAATGCTACCAAAAGAAGAGTAAATGCTATTTCGCCAGGTCAAACCTGTTAGATATATTAACTCTTTGACTGCCAGACGTTTTCAGAAACGGGTTGTTCCCAGTGCCAGCCGATTTAAGCATTTTGACTGATCTTTCAAGGTCCACAGAAAATGTTGTGTTTGGACTATGGAAACACACATACTACCGACTCTCATTTTCATCAGAAAAAAAAAGTTTGTTTCTACCTTATTCCGTTCTTCAGTAATCAACAATAGAAAATGGTTACTTTCACCGAAATTCTCTGTTTTGAAACAAAAAACGGAGAAAAAGAGCTTTTTGTGCAACGATGTTATTTCATGCGTTCTAGTGAATTGTACACTTCTTTTTGTCCATGAATGATGCCACAAACACCTAAATAGTGCTTTACTTTTGTAAAACGCTTTCACCAACAATGAAAAAGTGTTTTTAGATTGCAAAATACATTTATTTCCATTCAACAGTGTAACAATTTGACAAAAAATTTTCGCAAACTATTTACAAATGTGTGCAACTATTTACAAATGTGTGCAACTGTGGTAATACTTTTATAAATAATTTTTACAATTATGTGGATGTTTCAAATACAGTTTTTCTTTTTGTAACGCTCTCCTGCGTGCAAGGAGACGCCGCTGGACTCGCACAACAGTTTACTTTCACTTTGTCCGTTTCGCGTGCAAACGTTGCACTTTCTTGACTGCCTTTTTTTCCGGGGAATAAATAGCAAGTAGCAGACTGTACACACTCCTCCGATGAATATGCATTGGACTCGGGACACTCTCCGTCGTCCGATCGAACGTCCGCCTGTGCGTGCTCGGTTGTGCTCCGCGTTTATGACGCCGTCATAGCCGCCGCGTCAGCGCTTCCAATTTCGCCGTCAAGCTCGGATTCACCTTCATCATCATCGATGATGATCATCGTCGTCATCAATGTGCTCTTTTAGCGTTGGTCGATGCCTTTCGTCTTGTAAGTGTAGAGCTGCTTGCAAACGGGCACCTTCTCCGTTTCCTCCTCAGCCATCTAGCTCCCCCCCACGTCTCCTACTGCCGCGTCAATGCTTCCCAACCACGGAGTCATCATCATCATCATCGATGATGATCATCGTCGTCATCAATGTGCTCTTTTAGCGTTGGTCGATGCTTTTGGTCTTTGAAAAAAACGGCTCGGGCGAGAGCTCCTCGCAACCGGTCGCCGTTTTTCCTTTGTTTTCCATTCTGATCTCCTGCTCGACGCTCTAGCTCCGCCTCTACTGACGCCCACTCGATCTTGTCAAAAGAGAGTCATCGCTGCCCTCTAGGGGCCAAAAATAGTCCTTAGGCACAACAGACCTAATTGAAACTTTCACCACAGATGCGGAAGGCTTCCCCCCACCCGTTTCCCCCCAAAAAATTGGATGACGTCTTTTGACGTCATTGGCAGCCCTCCGTAGGTTTTTACTTGACGTCTTTAAACGTCAGTGGCAGTGAAAGAGTTAAAGATAATTTTATTGTAGGTTTTCTTGAATCAGAGACAGAGAATGTAATTCCTCATGCTCTATGTTCACAAATGTGATTCTGACTCTTATAGGTATATACAGAGATAAGACTAGAACAGAAACCACAGTCTGTCATGTCTGGGGCTCTGGTTTTGGTTGGGGTCTCGATTGGTCCTGAGTGGGGTCCTGCCCTTCCTCGGGTTGACCAATCCGGGCCCTCAGCCACTTGTGCCTGGCCCCAGGTGTGTCTAGTTACCTCATTAGTGTGGGTGTATTTAGTTCCCGGGTGGTGATCAGTCGGCGTGGCATCATTGCCGCTTGTCACGGTCACCGCTGGCGTTCTGTCTGTTACTTTGATTTTGTATCTTTTCAGTTCTCTGTTTATTTAATACTAACCAGTTCCCCGGTTAGTGTTTTCTGTAAAATAAAGTACGTCAGTCGCACCCGCACTCCTGCTGGGGTTCTCCTGCCTCCCTGCATTTTGGGTCCTCCACACCACACGCCGACGGACTCAACTCAACTCCGCTCCGTGGCCGGATCGTAACACAGTCAAAGCAGATCATTTAATCTGAACTGCTTGGCATTAATCATGTGTATTTTCCTAAATACCAAGGGTCCGGAAGAACCATGGAACTCAGTTGAAAGTCACTTTTTGCCACTTGTGCATTCGTCTTGATGAGAGATACTGTGTTTGCAGTTGTATCTCCTATAGTAGATAAGAACATCTTTTAATATTGGATCAATTATTTCTGGTGTATTTTATTTATTTCCATTCATGTTACCTCTCACATTGGGAGGCAGAATTAAGTGATTGTAACAAACATTCCCTTCCTTACATTATTTACTTAACCTTAGTCTCATTCCATAGACCAGTGGTCCCCAACCACTAGGCCGTGGACCGGTACCGGGCCGTGGGCCACTTTGGACTAGGCCGCGGCGGGCCTCACAGTTGAAGGAATAAAAAAAAAACGTACTGTACTTCCGGTTAATTGATTAGCCGAGGCTTAAAAATAATTTATTTTGAAAAGTCTCTGTTTAACTCTTTGACTGCCAGACATTTTCAGAAAAGGGATGCCGTGGGTGCCAGCCGATTTTAAGCATTTTGACTGATCTTTCAAGGTCCATAGAAAATGATGTGTTTGGACTATGGAAACACACATACTGCCAAAACAAGATTGGACTCTCATCTTCCATCAGAAAAAAAAAGTTTGTTTCTACCTTATTCCGTTTTTGAGTAATCAACAATAGAAAATGGTTAGTTTCACCTGTTTTGAAAAAAAAACGTCTTTTAACGTCTTTGGCACTCCTCCATAGGATTTTACGAAACGTTATTTAACGTTTTTGGCAGTCAAAGAGTTAACGACGGACTCTTGACGCATGTCAAGATGCTAATGATGGCATCAGCGCTACGTGACAGCCTGATGCTAATCGACAAGTTAGCAAAAAAACGGTAAAAAAACAGACATACTTGGAAAGTTTCTTTGCAATGGAGAAAAGGCCCAGTGATGAGACAACACAGAAGCCTACGACTAAGAAGAAAAAGAAGGTGCATGGACTTACTGTTACAGGCGATTCCCAAGCATAATGACCCGTTCTGTGGCGAGCAGCTCTTAATTTAGCCATAGACTACTTGGTCACCTTTAAAAAAAAAAAAGTTTAGACCTTTTCACAGTGCACGTTCCATTGACAAACAAATACAAGCGCTGAAGGACAGAACGCTGGTGTGACGCAAAATGCCCTCAAATGGATGTATTTATTTTCTTAAACTGATGTGAGCTTTGTCAGTATTTCCGCTTTACTGAACTGAGAAATGTTCAATTTAAGAGCAGCGTAGCGGTGATGTCAGAATAAGCATCCAATAGAAGAAGGTTTGGTAGAGTGATTTCCAAGTGCTAACAGCAGTAGCCCGGGACGCTGTCATACTTGCCCCCATTGTCCAAGATAACTAAGCGCAGTGTGAAAAGGCTTCTACCGTGACAATCTATACAACGAACACCTCTTTTTCGCAAGAGAATGTGAAACAGACGTCAACAATTGCCATACATGTGAAGATTGTGAATTTTTACAAATCAAATGAAGTCAAACAAATTGCGTGCTGTTTCATGGAAGTACACGCGTGAACGCGTCACTGTGTGTATGATTGCCTTCATAATCATCATCACCGTCATCATAATTCTCATCATCATTACCACCTCTGCACGACTCATTGCATCATCACCTAGCCGTGACCATACACACTGTAACAGCAGGCACATGCAACGCTGCTCTAAGTGATTTATGGCCAGGGTTGCCGTGGTTACGACTCCATTACATCGAGATGGAGCGCAGGTACACGTCACTCCTGCCTGGCCGCGCCACATGTTCACTGTTTGAGTCCATATAAATGATTGGCTCCATTTCCAATCAACAGCAACTGGGGCCCGTCATTTGTAGATGTAACAGATGGCGGATTGTATCGTTTCTATGCGCCGCTCTATAAACGAGGGTGCGAAAACGTGCGCCATTGAAGGATCGATCGGTGAGAAAATAACAAATGCATGCGACAATGACGACGCGTAAAATAAAAAAGATGCTTCACCAAGTCACGTTGAGTCAACCATCAAAACTTTTCGTTTAGTAGCTTACTGCTAAAAAGTTAGCGGCAGCCTGAGAATTGTTGACATTAACATTATTGACAGCATTGTGGCGCCCTAACAGGCTAAGCAACAAATGACTCATCATGTCCTAAATGTGATGCAGTCAAGCAGAAAAGAGTAAAAATAAGAGTAGGTTTAAAGTTGCCGTCATCAGACTGCCCGCAATGACAGCGTATTCAGGGGTGGCTGTGTTTGATGTGACGCACTATAATCAGTGTCAATCCCATGTGCAATGCTTTAAATCTGACTAAGCAAGAGCCTCCAGGGGTTCTGGAGCAGCTGTAAAAGCTTTGCCAGTTGGGCTCGTTTGTCCCAGATACAATGAAACAAAATTTGTCCTTCTAAAAGTTGTGCCTGTCTAGAGCATTAGTTTGCAACCCTTTTTTTTTTGTGATGTACACCCTGTGAAATATTTTTTTTCAGCCAAGTACCCCCTAACCAGCCCAAAGCATTTTTGTTGAAAAACAGATAATACTTAAAATAGAGTGTTGTGCCATCATTGTCTGATTTATCAAACGTTGGAACTTCATATGTATAGCGGTCTCTCGAACTTTTTCGACATAAAGAGATTTGACTAAAAGGAGAGAGAGATGTTTCTGGGGTTGGTGAAGGACTCTGGTTGGTGGCCTGGTGGGTGGTGTCTGGTCGGTGCTGGATTTCACTTTCCTTTCTTTGGTCCTTCCTCGGGTCTCCTGACGGCCTCACGACTCTGGCTGGAAGTGTTTGGTTTAGGTGAACGGTATGGGATTTTTTTTAATAGGTTTTAAGTGAACTAATGAACACACACGCACGCACACACGTACATACACATACTCACCCTCATACAAAAAAAAGAGAAAAAAAAGAAAAAAGAGAGCAATGATGATGATATGTCAAATCGGTAAAATTACCGAATGAACAATACTGAGCTCTCCAGAAAAAAAAAAAAGGAGAGAGAGAGCAAATTAAATATTTTATAAATATTGATCTACAGTAGGCCTACATTAAAATAATCCCTACTAACTGACCTCCTTCGCGGTCATAGCAAAAATCTGTTCTAAAAACATAATCACTAATCACTAGGGGGGTTTAAAAAAATCGATTCGGTAATATATCACAATACTACACCGCACAATTCTCCTATCGATTCAATATGCAGCCGAATCAATTTTTAAAGATCCATTTTTGGTGGAAATATTCAACAAAATGTCTTACTTAGGGTTAGGGTTCACACTTTAAGCATGGAAGAATGTTCTATTAATGGAACATTAAGCCTTAAAATTTGATTTCAATGCTGTTCAAACATGAAACAGATTGCAAATTGTTTGTTAAATACAGTGGCTTACAGTTATAAGCCTGAAGTACATTTTCATACAAATCTTTCAGTGTACAAGTTTACTGATTAGTATTTTCTAAATTTGAAATTAAAAAAAATCGCAATAATTGACTATAGATTTGTATCGGGATTAATCGGTATGAAATCAAATCGTGACTTATGAATCGTGATACAGATCGAATTGGAAGGTACTAACCAATTCACACCCCTACTAATCACTAATCACAATTTTAAACAAAGTTTTGAAGTGATTGACAGGTGATACTAGGTGGCATTTGGCAAATTGGGTCGAACCATTCTGCAAATCAGGTATTTTAGGACAATGAAATTGAATAGCCTACTGAATTTAACATTCATTTTATGAACTTTTATTTTTCAGAAATATTTACATCATTTAATAATTATTTCTAAAGGATTTTTGCATTGATGATACTTTTGAAATGTATTTTAAAATTTCACATACCCCCTGGAGTGCCCTCGCATACCCCCATTTGAGAACCACTGGTCTAGAGATAGCACAGAATGACCGACTGTCACACCGTACACTGAACACTTTTCCAACCGTCACGTCAAAGCAAATGAAATAGGCTACTTGAGCTTTTGGATCGCCCATAAATATTAGAATCTCCGCAGTACAATTTGATAATGAGGAGTCCACAAATATGAAAATTCTGAACCAAATCGATGCATATGGATTGTGCTGTGATATATATAATATGTATCATACTGAAACGGATTGATAAAAGTGATCAGTAGTGTTGGAGAAAATGATCTTTTGCTCCGCGTGTTCGTTTTCTTTCGGGTAGTGAGAATGTTGGTTATCCGAATGCAGGCTGGAGATCGATGAACAGTTGCTTCGAAGCTTTTCTTTCTACAGAATATTCCGGGCACAAGTGAGTTCCAGACAATGGCTGCAGCCTCTCACAAGTGCAAAGATTTCAGAGGACTTACAACATTCTTATAGTATCTTGAAGGGCGGTACCACAAAGCCCCCAGGAAAACAGCCCACCCGGAGTTCACCGGACATGAGATACTTTAAAGGCATCATCCTAACACATTGACTTCAACCACAGACAATGGCCCATTGTTGTGGAATTAGAGGAGGTCCTCCAGACATGACGACAGCCGGCATGAGATAAGACTTACAAAGAAATCATACTAACACATTGACTTCAACCACAGACAAATGGTCTATTGTTTTGGGAATAGAGGAGGCCCTCCAGACATGGCCGGCAGAAATCGTGACAACACTCACAAAGACACATCCACAGATAAAAGTTCTACTGAGGATATAAGGAAATTAAAACAGTTATGACTAAATCTGGGCAGAAGACCCTCTTCAAGGCCTACATTAGTCATGTTTTTTTTATGCCCATCTAAGTGTGCAAGCATTACATTTTATGGATGCGGAGACCCTGCTTGGTCAATTAAGTACAAATACAACAAAATACACAAACATGATATGATTTAGCTTGTTCTTGCAATGATTCCCTACCCGTGAGGTCTTATTGAATGTTTACTGAGTGTGGTCATCTATTTCTCTTTAATCATAATATTATTTCTTATGACTGAGTTGAAATATATCGTATTTGTGTTTTGTGTCAATGGACAGACTGTGTATCTTTATATTCTGTACATCATGGATGATGGATCGAACTCCAACTGCTCTATCTACACAATGAATGACCTGCTGTTTCAATGTAATCACTCCGACTGGTTAAGCAGCGTGATTGACTCGATTCATTTATCACAACTGGCAAATATATTGGGGGTTAGAGCCATTTCGCTTGTATTATTGTGGCGGAATATGCAGTTTACATTCTGCATTGATTCTTATTGAGTCACAGAACTAATGTTTCACCCGCCATCCATCATCTTTTAGGTTAATAATTTAGTGTGGTCAAATTACAATGTATGTATTTGCAGTGAATTAAACATGAGCAATAATTTGAGCAGGAAATGGATTCTGATCTGCGAGGGTGTGTAGTGACTTCCAAATTTATGACTAAATGACTCGCCAAAGCAGAGTTGAGAAATAGCTGTAAAAACACATGAAATATGCATGTCAGATGGGATATTATTAGCTCACAGATGTTCTGTTCGGTCTATGCAAAAGTAATCGCGAGAGAAAACAGCCCTCAGTCAGTGCGAGTTAGCGATCTCCCGCAAGAAATCATCGCGGCGCTGAAGAGTAGTAAGCGTCAAATCATTGTTTCTGTGTATTGAAAAATATATTTTTGTATACAGTCACATTTTTTAAATAAATCTACTTCCTGTTTTAGTTTACTTTTTAGGAATTGATTGCACTCAAAAGCTAATCTGATGGAGGCTGGTGTCTGTGGATCTCACTCTGCTTCGTCTGTCCTTCCTTCCTTTCCTCAGTCTCTCCTTTGGTCTCTTGAGGTCTCCCTGATTTGTTGGAATTGAGATGTCTCTGTGGTTGGTGAAGGACTCTGGTTGGTGGCCTGGTGGGTGGTGTCTGGTCGGGGCTGGATTTCACTTTCCTATCTTTTCTTTGGTCCTTCCTCGGGTCTCCTGACGGCCTCACAACTCTCTCAAGTGTTCGGTTTAGGTGAACGGTTTGGGATTTTTTAATAGGTTTTAGGTGAACTAATGAATACACACACACTCACACGCACATACACATGCTCACCCACATACAAAAAAAAAAAAAAAAAAAAGGAGAGCAATGATGATGACAAATTGGTAAAATTACCGAATGAACAATACCGAGCTCTCCAGAAAAAAAATTAATTAAATAAATAAATAAAATAAAAGCTAATCTGATCGGATATTAGTTTGCTTTAAACACCACAGTGAGGTCTCCACTAATTTTGAACTATTCTAAGATGTGCCTAAAAATTGTAAGACTCTCTCTCTTTCTATATATATATATATATATATATATATATATATATATGTTGTCTTTTTAAAAAATACGTAAACATGACTCTCCTAAGACTGTTCTACGCTGTACCGTCTCAGATTAAAGCTGAAAAAGTGTTTGCCAGAGAGTGATGGAAGCAAAGAATAAAAGATCTTGGACCAAAGATGGGCTATGACAGATATCAATGATTGTCAGAAATGAGGCACGATCACTGTCAGCGAAGCAACCAATAGGAAGACACTTTAAAATGAGGTGTATGTGACCGCATCCAGACAGTCACAGCCACTTCATCATCAGCGGCAACAACGTAGGATGTGGAGGAGAATTGAGGCATAACATTTCAATGTGGTACTTTGGCTCCCTTTCTCCACAGTCACATATATGATATGACCACTTTCCTCTTATCCCATGTTTTTTTTTTCAGCGCACAGAAACAAGCACTGGATTAAACAACTTGAGGTGAACGCAGACTGGTGATGCAACGACGCTGCATCTCAAGTCTGAAATTAACTCCGCAGTAGCCAAGATTTAATCACACAGTGCGGAATATTTATTAACCCTGGAGAACCCAAGAACCCTTTTCTTCTTTGGAAAGTTATTAATTATACATTAAATGACTGCTATAAGTTCACTGAATACCAAAATATATGTTTGTTCAATGTTTTTTCAATTTATTCCCTCATTTAGGATTAGGGCGAAATTTGACCCTTTGGGATTTAGGGGTATCATTTCGAAAAATCTGAATAACAAAAACTGTCAGTAAACTATTTAGAATTTAAGAAAATAATCAATCAAATACACAGCTACATTGAACAATATAATTTTTTTGTTTTATTTGTTGCATTTTAGCCATCTTGTCACCACCACTCTGGCTCATGTAAGTGCAATATTCATCCACTCGATGGCCCCATGCAGGGGTCAGAAGTGGCACTCTGGACTTTTGAAGTTAAATTTGTACACACACACTCGCACGCACGCACGCACATACACATACTCACCCACATACAAAAAAAAGGAAAAAATTAAAACAAAAAGAGAGCAATGATGATGACATGTCAAATTGGTAAAATGACCGAATTAACAATACTGAGCTCTCCAGAAGAAAAATAAATAAATAAATATGAAGTTAAATTTGTAAAAAAAAAAAAGGTCTTTGTTATTTGAGTAGCAAAATTTATAGGGGCCAAATTTGACCCCATGGGTTCTCCAGGGTTAAAAGGAATATCTACACACTTCACGTTGTGCCGTGTGCCTTATATTCATCTTACGGTTTACAGTTTGATACAACAGCTGAATCTGACCTTTTTCCATTTGCATTGACTGCCTTCAAAGAAATGTCAGCACTCGTTTTAACGGAAGCAAAGCAACACTTCAAAAATTACAACTGAATACATGACCTCAAATTCAATGTTTTTGAGGTAAACCCAACCACGCTTGATAATAAGTGATTAACTGGATTAGTAATGTTATTGTTTTTTTTTGTTTGTTTTTTCTTGGAAAAAAAAAAAAGTAATGTTATTGTTACAGTAAGCACAAAGTGCATCGTGAACTCATATTGGAACGTTCAGGAAGAAAAGAATGGTTGGTGGGTAAAACTCATGAAATACCTGAAATAAAATTTCGAGAAGCAGCAGTATTGCAGCAGCCTTCATAAATGAGCAAAGTAGCAGCAAGACAATACATGTGGACAGATGGCTTTCAGCTTATTGGGATCGCCTCACCATACATCATATGTCGTATATTGATTACTGTAGAGGGTTGACTGTGTAATGTCAAGTTGAATCAGCAGACTCATTTGAAGTGAAATACCTGCTACAGCATTGATTCCACCTCCCTTGGGAAACGGCAAAGTCAGCATAAATGAGTGATTTTTTTTTTGATTTTTTTGAAATGGTGAATGTATGCAATTTAAAATACAATACAAACAACATACTGTAAGTAGCGCATGGGAAAGTGAAATACATATGGTTTGTTTTCAGCTAAATTCGGTTTTATAGAGAGAGAGAGAGAGAGAGAGAGAGAGAGAGAGAGAGAGAGAGAGAGAGAGAGAGAGAGTTTTCTCCATGTCCTCACGCACCACCATGTTGGAAGTGGACACATTGGTTTGTTCTGCTGCTTTAATATTGAGTATTTGAATAGAGAATCCTACCCATGCCAACCATACTCACAAATTGACCTATTTAGTGTAAAAGCCTGGGTTTTCTTAACCAAACACAACCCTAATATAGCCACATCCTGCTGTCCAATGAGTTTTTAATTGTAAATGTACCGCCAATAAGTAGTCATATTGCAAAAAAAAAAAGTAACTGTATACCATTACAGGAAAAAACATGTAATCAGATTACAGGTAAATTTATTAAAAATGGGGATTACTTCGAGGGATTACAATTACGATGAGAGAGAGAGAGAGAGAGAGAGAGAGAGAGAGAGAGAGAGCAAGAGAGAGAGAAAGACAGAGCGAGAGAGCGCGTTGCTACATGTCGGGGAGGTGGTAACGAACGAACTGACTAGTCGTGTCCTCCACATGCAGGCAGTGTGAAAAAGCTTCACGGACGGGAGGAGGAAATGGCGACCGGTATTTCCTGGAACTTACTCGGAGCGAAAGTTTGAGCTGAGAGTCCAGCGGCATGCTACGCGCTGTAGCTTCTTGCTAGCTAGCCCGCTAGCCTACAACCATAATGTGAGTTACACCTTCCAAACAAATGATTTAAACATCATACACAACATATACACGGCTAAACTTGTGACTGGAGTAAAAGTTAATTTTGCAGTTGATGTCACACATCGTCATCTTCTATCTATCTATCTATCTATCTATCTATCTATCTATCTATCTATCTATCTATCTATCTATCTATCTATCTATCTATCTATCAAACTGTGAGGTGTGGTTGCTTTCAGTAACAGTTCTAAAACAACATATGGCCTTCAATCAATTAATCAATCAATCAATCAATAGCCTACATGCTTTTTAATTACACAAGGATTTTTGCTATTTGTAGGCTGCCCGGGTCCCTATTACCCCGCAAATAGCAAGGGCACATTGTATAGAATATATATTGTGGTGATATTTATTTTTATTTTGTCTTTATGAGCATACGCACTATTGGAGTAATCCAAGTAATCCAGTTACATTACTTAATATTATGGTACTTGGATTACGTTACTAACAAAAAATTTTAGCAGGTAATTTATAACTGTAATGGATTACATTTTAAAAGTAACCCTCCCAACCCTGCACAATACATAGATAGATACTTAGATGAACAAAAATATTTACCCCTGACAAAAGATATATTACTATGTAGTAAATAATCATTTTCAGACAAATTAAGTGAAATTGGATCGTTTACGCTTGACCCACTGATGATCTCTCACGGTACAGTGGTGCGCCTTGGCACCTTGGTTGGAAAAAATTGATAGATGAATGGTCCTTTAAAGTTTGAGAGACTGTTGAAAGTTGTGTCACGAGCTGCAAAGGAAACTGCAACACATTTATTATACTCAGCACATCCCAGTGTACAAATTTGTTTAAAAATCATGGAGCTGCACAATGATAAATTACAACAATTCATCAACTGTAGAAGACTGGCTAATTTGGTTACTTCAAAATGAAAAGTTATTTTTATGTAGACTTTGGTAACATTTGAAAACACACATTTGATCATTTAGAATAATAGCATATTTCACGTGGTGAAACAGAGGTTTAAATTGCAGAGTGGAAGAAGTGCTGAGCTGCAAAGAAAGCTTTTTTGCTAAACTTTATTTTTAATTAAAAATTTCATTTTGAACGCAAAAGGAATTTGTCCTGTGTTTCCATGAGAATCAAAATCCTTAAAAAGAAAAAAATAGCAAGCTCACAAGTTTAGCATGCAACATTCGCCAGAAGGATTTACTATTTACAGCAGGGGTCCCCAACCCTGGTCCTCAGGGACCGGTATCCAGCCTGTTTTCCATGCCTCCCACAGCCAACACAGGTGGAGATCGTTATCAGCCTTCTCCAGAGATTGCTGATTAGCTGATGATATGAATCACCTGTGTTGGCTGTGGGAGGCATGGAAAACAGGCTGGATACTGTTAGATATTATTAACATTTTTAATACTTAATTTCATATATTAACCATTGTTATACATTGTTACCATTTTAATTCTTTATATTAACCTTGTCGAAATGTTTTGTGGACGTGGATAGCAAGTAGTGTTGAACTCAGTATAATTTGACCTTAAGATGGGACATATTATTTGGTCTAGAAGTTCCTTCTCTGTGGAAAAACACATTTGGTCCTTGAGAACAGAATCTGTTTCGAACACGCACCCCTGACTCTGTTTTCGCCATCGCTCATGGAAAAGTACCCAGAGAGTATGTTTAGTCTACAAATGAAAGAGAGGCGGTCGGTTTTAACTATAAGAAGCCATTTTACACGCGGAAGAGGCACATTCGGCGCTCTGAATTCCACCTGTTAAGTGATGAATTGGAGACTGTCATGATGTCCGGAGATCTCTGTTAGATTAAAATCATTTTTGCAAAGGTGTTTTTTCTTACATTAAATCTGTCTTCAAGTTTTGGAACACGCAAAGAGGACAAATATTTTTTATTCCTCTTCATAACCGATCCCTGAGGACCAGGGTTGGGGACCTCTGATTTACTATACAGCATTAAAAGGCACAACAATCAACCGGGATTCTATCTTTGGCCACAATGCGAAGGTAAGCCATTTTAAACTAAAAAGATACAAATTCTTCCATAGTTACAAGCGGAAGTTTCCATTTGTTTTTCTATTTCGGTCGCTGTCATCAACATGAGAAAGAAACTGAGATTTTGGGTGGGACACCGAGCTCTAATTTTAATATGTTTGACACTGTTATAAGAAAAAAAAATACGACTTTTAGTCTTAAAAATACGGCAATCAATTTGGATGACGGTCTATTATCTAAAGTGTAACGACAGAAAATTTTTTGGGACAATAATATGTTCTATGCAGCCCCACTAGTCTAAATACGGTATTCTGGTTAGTGGGCGGCCATTTTGCCACTTGCTGTCGACTGAAGATTACATCAATGTTGCTCAGGTCTCAGGTAACAATCAAACAATCACAGTGCAGCTTCAGAAAACAAGTGAGCTCTGATTGGTTGTTGCCTGAGCACTGAGCAACTGTTGCAAAATGGCCGCCTCCTGAGATGGATAAAAACTAGGGGTGTGCCAAAAAATGAATTCTCATAAGAATCGCGATTATCATTTAGTACGATTCAGAATCGATTTTAAATGTTCCCAAAATCAATTTTATTTCAATTATTTTATACTGTTTTGCCTTTGTCTGTGTGTGCCTTTATTTTGAGCGCTGTTCATGTTTTTCCCTGATTTGGCCACTTAGGGGCAGTGTGGTTCCACTCGGTCTGATACACTGTTAAGTTGTTGCCACATTGGAGAGTAGAAGGAAAAAGTCACGATCAAGTTATTCCAACAAAAGTTGTTTTTTTGCAGTGTGGAGCTGTTCTTTTGAGTGATAAGCAAGTAGCGCGCTAATTAGCATTAGCGAGTCAGACTGGAGTAGATCATCACAATTGCTTGCACATCTATAGATTGAAGCAGAAATCATTGTCAGTCAAATCATTTTGAATAAAAAATCATTCCTAATCGAAAATCGATTGTGAATCGAATTGTAGGCCCAAAAATTGGAATTGAATCGAATCATGAGACATTTAAAGATTCCCACTCCTGATAAAAACGGCTGGATTTTGCTTCATAACTCCACAAATGTAATTTTAATTAGAATGTCATGTTTAGACTAGTAAGGTAACATATAACATTTTATTGTCAAGAAATGTTTAAGGTTGACTTCCACTTTAAACTGTATTAATAAACAATATCATTGGTAAGAAATGTTTTGGAATAGAATTTTTAAGCATACGTGTACAGATGAATGCATGTTGCATGAAGTCTACCCTGCAGTTCGGATGAATAATCCATATCATAAATATTATGTCTCTTGCAGCTATCACAAATTAATAACTATTGATGTGCCCGTATCTCAACTTGAGACTCATGAATCAATCCGCATGAACAGATTAATAACTCACACATCTTTAGTGGATCATTATATCAATGCAATTAATTCAGCCGCGCCGCAGCACAAGCCTCCTGGTATATTCAAAATATTTGGTGAATATTAAAATGAAAGGAGCAGTGAGGAATACAGATCCGGCCGAGGAGGGAAAGCAAATTCATCATGACAATGGAGATGGGCTTTTTATGGTGACAGACACAATGCCAAGGGAGAAATTGCAGCACAAGATGTGAATGATTCAAAAGGGTTCTGCCACATCAAAATGCAGAGACTCGATTATTCAACCCCCCCCACCCTAACGAGTTGGTAATTATCACATATTTCCTAGCTGAATACAATTCGATGAGGCTCAACTCACGCTTGGATAAAATTAATAAAACTCTAAGTTATAAGGATATTTAATTTGAACATTTTGTTCCTGATAACTGCAAAGTTTTCTTGACGAAGCAAGAGTTTGACTACAGCAGCAAACTAGAATATTCAGCAGCGTGATGAAATAATAATTTTGCAGTATGACAATTGGAGAAAAAATGTCTCGAGCATGAAGCATGGTCTGGCAACTCCGTTAAAAATCATTTAATCATTTTCTATTACAAGTGATGCCCTCGAGTCTCTCTACATTAATTAGCATGTTGGAAAACTTGATTTATGGAACACTTTTAGTAGATCCTAAATCACTCGTGTGTTATTAAGTAAACATTCAAATGTGTGCCCTGAGGGTGGAATGTTTCAAGTGAAGTCATCAGGTCCCCCACTAATGAGTATTGTAAACGGCTATTTTGTCGGGAGCTCGTTATTTTTATTTATTTGTGTAACCTTTTTTTCCCCCGACAGGTTCTGCAGATTTTTTATGGAACACCTTCCATACGTCAACAACTAGGGGTGTGAATTGCCTAGTACCTGGCGATTCGATTCACATCACGATTCGATACCGATTAATCCCGATGCAAATGTATAAATTGATTATTGCGATTTTTTTTAACTCAACTTTAGAAAATACTAATCAGTAAACTTTTACATGTACACTGTAAGATTTGTATGAAAATGTATTTATTTTTCTGAAAATTCAGGTTGCAGTCTGTTTCATGTTTGAACAAGCACTGAAATTAAATATTAAGGCTTAACGTTCCATTAATATAACATTCTTCCATACTTAATGTGTAAATCCTAACCCTAAGTAAGACGTTTTGTTGAATATTCCCATAAAAAATGTATGTTTAAAAATCTATTCAGCCGCATATCGAATAGATTCGAGAATTGCGCGCTGTAATATCGCGATATATTGCCGAATCGATTTTTTCTAACACCCCTATCAACAACTGAGAGAGTGACGCTTATTTTGTTGGTCCCCAGCCCCCGAGTCCGTAGCTCATTAGGTACCAAAAGTTCTCTGCCGTCTGCAAGGAGGTCGGCATTACAATTGAGAATCTGCTCTCAAATGCCTTACCTGGATAAATCAAGGTTGCATAAAAGAAATTCAAAAAACATAATCATGCGAATCAACATTCGTTTTTTCTGTTTCGCTTATCCCATCCGAGCTTGTGTTCATTCCAGTCTCGTCTGGTTAATGAATCCCTTCAAAATTCTGAAAACGGCATCGCCACATCGGAGCAAAGCGCCCTGAATTGGCCGAATGGCCTCCAAAATGTTATGAAAGAAAAACAAATCATGAAGATGAATGACAGAAGCAAGGCCTTAAAATACATGAAAGCGTCATTCTTCTCAGAAACACTTTCCTTTGAACTTTTTGTAGAAGCTGTAGTGAAAAAAAAAAAAAAAAAGAAGAGGAGCACGGGTTCCTGTACGACTATCATAAGAAGACCAACTGATGAACTTGCAAGGATGTTGAGGCACGGCGGTTCGAGAGGATTCATTCCCACTGATTCTGCATTATGCTGACAATGCCTAATATAAATTGCAATTACTGAACTGTGATTTCATACTTAGCACTGAATGTTTTTGTCATTGGAATCCCCAAAGCCGAAGCAAGACCCTAAAGCTTTTTGTCATAGAACTACTTAATGGAACCTACAAAAGCTTTACACGTGCCGACAAGTATTAATCCTCCACTCAGTACATATTTGGGCGGGTAGGGAATAACATGTCTCCATTGGTTGACAAAAAAAAAAAATACCATAACCATTTCTCCTTTAATCATAATTGAGAAATGAAGAAGTCAAAGTCAAAGCTCATCGCCTACAAAGTCGTGGCTGCGGCTAAACATATCGGCGGTGAAATGAAGTCAACGCCGTCTATCACAAATGAACCTTGTTAGTTTTGTTCCCTTCATAAAATGGCACTATGTATTCATCATTCAACATTCAAGCTTAACTGCAAATCTAATAACGCGTGCATATTTTCCAACTGACCTTTTTGTTGTTATGCATGTGATCATTTCACTATGAGAGTGTGTGTTTATAAAAGAGGTGAAATTGAATGGCACCCCCTGCTCACTTCCCGATTTATTGTGTTAGGGCTAGTGCATGCACTGGACACGTCTACTTAAATGGCAAATACATTTCATTCCGTTCCAAAATTGAGAAGGGAATTATACATAGGTTTAAGGAAAAAGGAAGAAGAAAAAAGTCACATTATACAGATGTTTACCAGTACCAAGGTGTTATTTAAAGAAAAAAAGTTGACTTCCTTTTTTTTTCTTTTTTTTTCAGGAGAGCTCAGTATTGTTCATTCGATTTGACATCATCATTGCTCTCCTTTTTTTTAAAAAACAAATAAATTAAAAAAATGTAATAAATGTTTTTTTTTTAATATATATACATATATATATATACATATACACATATATATATATATATATATATATATATATATATATATATATATATATATATATATATATATATATATATATATTATTTTTTTTTTGTATGTGGGTGTGTATGTGCGTGTGTGTGTGCGTGCGTGCGTGCGTGCGTGTGTGTATTCATCAGTTCACCTAAAGCCCATTAAAAAAAATCCCATACTAATAATATAATATAATAATAAATTGCCAAATGCAGAAACATCAATGTAAGTTATCACGATGTAGTGGCTCTCGCTAACAGACAGAATTAAGTAACCAGAATTTGGTTAAAAAATTCCGTATACGTAGACCATGTTTCTATAAATTTTGATATTTGGTTTTTATTTAAGGCAGATATTTTTTCCATTAAAATGTGATTTATGAGGAGGTTAGACCATTGGTCGATATTCAGAGTTTGTTTATTTTTCCAGTTAACAAGAATTGTTTTTTTAGCGATAGTAAGGGCTACAAGTGTAGATTGAAATTGAAAAAAGTTGACTTCCATTTCACAATAAATATGATATTTATTCGTCCGTCCGTCTTCAATTCCGCTTATCCGGGGTCGGTGGCGGGGGCAGCAGCTTTAGCAGGGAAGCCCAGACTTCCCTCTCCCCAGCCACTTCAGCCAGCTCCTCCGACGGGATCCCAAGGCGTTCCCAGGCCAGCCGAGAGACGTAGACTCTCCAGCGTGTCCTGGGTCGTCCCCGGGTAGGACATGCCCGGAACACCTCCCCAGGGAGGCGTCCAGGAGGCATCCGAACCAGATGCCCGAGCCACCTCAACTGGTTCCTCTCAACGTGGAGGAGTAGGTGATGGTGGTGATTATTTCCACACGTGCATCTGACTTTCGGTTTCTTACCTTGATTATCTCCAAGAGGCTCACGCAGCTTCAAGAAGTATGCTTAGTAACGTGTTCTGTGATATAACTCAACAATTTCACTGCTCGCCAACAAATATGACATATTTGTGGTTTTCAGGGCAACAAACAAGTAAATGGACGTAAATTGAAAGAAACATGTCTTACCTAAGGGAGGAAAATACTTCATGCCGTATTTTCCTGAGCACGTATTTTTCCACACGTAGCCGTTTTTACAACACTCGTCATTTTTGGAGGTAACTGACGCATATCTCAGACTTTTTTTTTTTCACTTTTATGACGTCACGCAAGAAGCTTCAAACAATGTCGAGAAGAAGAAGGTTAAGTTTTTTTGTCATGTATAAAAATGTGCACAAAACGTGATTTCCTGTATTTGTATCCGTCATGGTGGCAGGTGACGATCTTAACGACTTGCCCACAGCTGCCCAAGGTAAGAGAACTTTTCTGCACGGAAAAATAATGTACATGTCTAACTACAACAAAATCTAGTCTATCAATGATATTACAATGCAGATAATACTTCAATTTTTTGAATATTGATATCAGTAAATCAGGGGATTACATAATACCTGATAACAGAAAAAATACAGTACAATTATCACATATTTTACGTTGAGAGGAATCAGTTGAGGTGGCTCGGGCATCTGGTTCGGATGCCTCCTGGACGCCTCCCTGGGGAGGCCCCGGGGACGACCCAGGACACGCTGGAGAAACTACGTCTCTCGGCTGGCCTGGGAACGCCTTGGGATCCCATCGGAGGAGCTGGGTGAAGTGGCTGGGGAGAGGGAAGTCTGGGCTTCCCTGCTAAAGCTGCCGCCCCCGCGACCCGACCCCGGATAAGCCGAATTGAAGACGGACGGACGGATGGTTTTATTGCGACAGTGTCCTGTTTTTGTTCACCTTTTTCTAAATCATCGGTTTCAAATGTGTACAATTACAGACATTTTAATGTCACATTCTGTCATTTGTTCTCATTCAAGAGAGGGCGACGTGGTTCAACCGATATCGACAGAACTCATCGGTTGTAATGATGGGGTAAGACACAGGCAGTCGTTGCGGTGAGTACTGCTTTGACTGACCTTTACCATGTTATAGTCATCGAATGAGTGGAGCGGTGGCTTATGTGCTTCAGTCACAGGTTCCTGCCTCCTACAGTAATTTCTTAAAAGACTGCCAGTGAGATGTATTTTATTGCTGTATAAACAAGTTATTGTTTACTTGTCTGTCAAAGCAGTCTCCAAGGACTCTGACTGAGACCGTGGGGAAATTAAGCTTGGTTCCACGTCGGATCAACCATCAAAGCGGTTTACATTCATATCTATTCGTGGAAATCATTATTTAAGAATATGTATTTGAATGACATCAGAATAGTCGACATATTACAAATTATGCATGCAGCCATAAAATTATCACACTATGGATATGTAGGCTACATCATCATACGGTCTCAAGGTGCAGGGCGGTCGTTTGGTCTCTAGTACAAGATGGCTTGACACCCACAGGGTAGTCGCGCTTCAGTTCTGCAACGGATAGAATATATGCATTTAGATTATGTGGTGGAAAAGCAACGACTCATTACTCACCAAGCCCTGCAGATGCTTTTGAGCAAGGTGTAAAGCCTTCCAACTTACTCAGACGCTTGATGGGGTGCTGCCTCCGTATGGTGACAGCTGAACTTCACTAGAGCATGTCAATATTTGAAACACGCTAATCTCTTTTGAAGATGAGTAGAGGTTTACTTTCAAAGAGGATGTATTTGTTTTGACTCTGTTTTGGGTTGGGTGATATGTGACTGTTTTCTGGGTTTGGTCGTGGGGTCATTGTGTTATGATGTGGATGTGGTCAGTTGCTATGTCCCTTGTGATGATATTTGTAGGGGCTATGCAATTGCTTGTCCCTTACGGTGATGATGTATCAGCCACACTTATTTTGTAGTTGCTATGCAGTTACGATGTCACTTGTGATGATAATATTATCAGTTGTTATGCAGTTGCTATGGTCTTGTGTTAGTCACTCCGAGCTAGCTTAGACACCCTTATCTTGTAGTCGTTACGCAGTTACTATGCCAATTATGATAATGTTTTCAGTTGTTGTGCAGTTGCTATGGTCTTGTTTTAGTCACTGAGTTTGCCTAGACCCCCTTATTTTGTAGTTGCTATGCAGTTACTATGTCAATTATGATAATGTTGTCGGTTGTTGTGCAGTTGCTATGGTCTTGTGTTAGTCACTCTGAGTTATCTTAGACACCCTTATCTTGTAGTTGCTATGCAGTTACTATCTCAATTATGATAATGTTGTTGGTTGTTATGCAGCTGCTATGGTCTTGTGTTAGTCACTCTGAGTTAGCTTAGACATCCTTATCTTGTAGTTGCTATGCAGTTACTATGCCAATTATGATAATGTTGTCAGTTGTTATGCAGTTGATTTGGTTTTGCATTAGTCACTTTTAGTTTCGCTAGTCACTCTTATTTTGTCATATTAGGGTTTTTTTTGTTATATAGAATTGTGGATTGCCCTAGTGAGAGTTACTGAATGACAACTTTGTCAGCACATCGCATTTTTTTTTATCGTTCCTCTTCCATGAAAGCGGATCTTCTACGTTTTCGATGTTGTCTCAACGCAACCAGCCTTGCTCTCGCAGTCGAGGATTCTCAGTCAAGGTTTCTTGTTTTCTTTGAGCCCATCCGAATCCAGACCTGCCGTCTGTTTTGTATACTTTTTATATTCAACTCCCGCGTCTCGACCGCATTTGGGTCCTAACAATATTCTTTCAGACTGTATTCCAAATCCAATGGCGGAACTTTTTGAAACACTGCGTAACTGTAGCTCATTTAAAATGAATGAAATGAAAGAACGAAGGTTCCTGATCAATGAAAGGAAATGACACCTTTGATTTACACCTTGCTAGAGTGATGCAGAAAAGAGTTTTCCATCAAGCTTTTTGGCTCCCAGCGATTGTATTGGAGCCTTAGTCAACGAGCGCAGGAGTGAGCAAGCGTTATTAAATATTCAACTGTGTCAGGTCTAATTTTCCAACATTGTGCTGCGGTGATACACATCTTGATTAAACAGCAGGCACCTGCACACTATACAGCACTACAACTGCAGGACTGTAGAAGCGTACGTGTGGTTTCTTCACAAATCACAAAGAGACCCTGTGAGCATGTGACATAATGAAACACTGACTGTATGCTCTGAGGTGAGAGCCTGCTGAGGGTAAGTATGATGAGACATAATATTAAATGGCTTGATCAGTCATTTTTAAAAAACACCCTTTTCTGCACGGCTTTTCATCAGAGCGCAAATCTGCAACAACTATGAGTCAAAGCAATTACTGTATGTGTGTAATGCGGTTTAGTCATGGCCTTGAGTGCTATGATAACTCCCTCACAACTCTGAATTGACTGCCAGGAAAGTCATTAGCAGCTCTTTGTTGCGTTGATTTGAACATAGCAAATCTTGAAATTACTCTACTTTTACAATTATATACAATGACAATTATTAAATCCGTTTGCAAAGCCAACCCGTAATACAATACCAAACATTTTAATCCCTATTTTGGGATTCAAATGGTATAATGCTAGATAAATGACAATATTCTTACACTGTTGTGTTTGCATCTATGACTATCATGCAGACTCAACTCCATTTTATTTATACAGGCATTGTAAATGAAACAACAACAAGCAATAGCAGTTACAGCCACAGATCTGCTATAGATGAATAAGCAAGATATTCAACATTATTTATTCTCTACAGGTTGGCAGGAATTTTAAAAGGAATTATTTCTTTTAAAAAGTGAAGCTCCGCTCAACAGTGTCAGTCAATGAATGTCCAATGCTTTCCTGTGTGGGATTATTATTATTATTAATAATAATAATAATAATAATAATAATAATAATAATAATAATAATAATAATAATAATATTATTATTATGACTATTATTATTATTATTAATTTTTAATTATTATAATTGTTCAATTTAAGAGCATACATTTACTGAATGAGATAAATAGTTAGTCTGCCTTTTAAGTAATTAATCTAGGTAATTAAAAGGAAAAAATAATAATAAAGGATTTTAAATACTGTTCTAGGAAAAGGTTTGATCAAACTGTATTTTTTCCGAAATCTGACATGGATTGATGTAATAACTATGCACAATTAAGAGATGACTTGAAACGATCGGCTGTTCCAGACTTCGTCATATAACATTACGTGCAAGCAGCAAAGCGTTAGAAGGAGCATTTGGAAGTAAAAATAGTAACTTGATAGCAAACATGAGCCAAGTATGCATTATGACAACAATAATATAAATTAGAATACTGAGATGTCTTACAATAGAGGATTTGTGAAGTGAGGAGATCATTTTAGTGGGTATTTTTGGAGCTCCTTTGTTTGGGTTTCCTTGTCTCCTGCACTCCTGCAGTATTTCTCACTGTTGCCCATGGGGGAGTTTAAATCAAGCAACGCATAGTACACATTAGGTCAAGTTCACTACCTACAATGTCAAACTTATATACATTGTATTATTAATTATCTTTAAATCCAATAATCATCTACAAACGACAGGCTTCTGGTAGCAGAGGAAAATGTTCAATATGATCATTTCACCATGACAACATTGGTTTCTGTCAAACAAGATTAGCAAAAAGAGAATCTGAATCAGAATATAGCTTTATTGTCATTGCACCACAGAGTGCAACAAAGCAAGCCATCAAATCATGGAAAGCGTTGATACAGTTTATACAAATAGGTTTGTTTACCTTTCGTGTGATCATGAGTGTGTATGCGTGAATCTGTGTCGTCTGTCCCAGTGGCATGTCAACACATCGTCTCGTTGACATGGAGACAACCTCAGCTGGCTCCCAAACAGAAATCTGGGGCACAGGACAATGAGGAGATAAGGGCGGCTCCAGCGTCTGGCGGCATCAATACCCAGAAGATCAAAATCTAAAATAACGTTTGTTTAGAGAACAGGCCGACAACAATTTCAGTCAGCCTTTATAGTGAATTCGCGATCAATTCCCCAAAATCGAGCTATCAACTTGGAAATTGGAAACCAATATGCGAAATGTCTCAGAAATCACATTCAACCTGCGATTCAGTTTCCTCGTCACCTGAGTCTGAGTGTTGATCACCTGCCACAAAGCATCAAACATGGCTGACAACTTGTGAATTTTCCGCTAAATCAGCAAACTGCCAGCTCCAAACAGCAGGATACCTGTATCCGTGAATGTATGCCTTTTACATCAACAAGCATATTATCTTCCATATGTACCAGGAATCTAGAGTATACCCTAGCTGTAAACATTCCATCTGGAAAAGCAGGTTCTCCCTTAATGCTATGAACAATTGCATTGAGGCCAGCTAATCAATTCCATGATTTGATTTTCTCAAGAAAATGCAGCGGGAGGCTGGAATGATAATTTTGCACAAGACCAAGAAGTCAGCAAGTGATAAGAAGCATCCGCCTTCAATGAGAGCCAGAAGAAAGAAGAAAAACACCCTTTATTCCTGTTTACAACAAAGAATTATTTGAGCAGGGAGAGAATAATATAGGCATGAGGGAGCAGATATTACTGTATATTAGCTTGACGGGTATATCACTCATCCTTGAATTTCTTCTCAACAGCTCCACTGCGAAATCGCTTTTCCCTCATCCATATTCTTTTAAGATTTTTCAAAAGGGCTTTTTTTTTTTTTCGGTATCTACTCAAAACACAGAACGAGCAAGCGGAGGGTCTTTAGATGCTGAGAACCTGCATGAACATGAATTGATTTGAATATGAACTACGATAGAGAAAATATATTCCAGGATGGTATGCGAAGCATGAAAGGAAGCCGATAAAAGGCCCAGTGATTGAGAAGAGGCTTTTGAAGAAAACTAACACGTTTAAGATGCCTGTGCTAAACGATCAAAAAAGACGCAGAATCAATTACCTGTACCAGATTTTGTTGACTTTAACCAGCCATAGATAACACAAATTTCAGATTCCAGAGTCCCCTGGTTCTTTTAGATATCAATTTAAGATTCTAAATAGTGTGCTAAGGAGTGTAAATAACCTTGACTCGGGCATTTTTATCTGCTTTTCAAGACGGGAAAGTGGATCCAGTGCAATGAATGTGGGGACAAAACCTGAAGTAGTATCCAATTGTAGATAATCGTCCCCATTTCAGATGAATGGAATTGCTTCTATAAGCAGCCGAAAAGCATCGTATGATTACCAGATGATACCTCTGGTGTGTAGTTTTAAGTCACAAATACCCAGACACATTGCATGTGGGTGTTTTTTTTTTTTTTAGACTGACTGGCGCACGGATGACAATGCCGTCTGGTCTAAATTGTTGCAAACAGTGGACAATGAGTTCATGTCAGTGGCAATTGCATGGGCATTGGGTTACAATGGAGCCTGTGATAGAAGGTCAGTGGCTCAATAGGTAAGCCGTGATACTGTATCATCGGTCCCATCTTCTGGGCTATTGTATCAACATCGGTGTGGGTAATGCAAAGGGACACAGACGTATGGAAACATCGGAGACATCAGCTCCAACTGACAGTTGATACCAACCTGGGAGACAACAGGGCGTCATATGAAAGCCTGTGCCAGTGTGTATTGAATTGATGAAAGAAGTGGGGGGGTGTGTTTGTGTTGAACGGGTACGTGTGTTTCCTTCGGGCTGGGCTGCGGCTCCCTTGCACAGACGCACTGTTGCAGCAACATTGCATCACATTTCAATCAAAACATATAGTCATAAAAAATGTACGAAATGTGAAAACACACTCAGCGCTTCATTGAAAAACACCTGCCGGCTTTTGGTGCGCTGTTTGAACAGTGACGAGAAATATATATTCGCTGTTATTATGGACAGCTGAGTGTCAGTCAGACGTTATTATGGCGCTTGTATGCAGTCAGATACAAAATCAGGGTCCAGGAATAAGTGCCATTGACACTGCAAATAACATAATATTTGTGAGCAAAAAAACAAACAAAATGGGCCTACAAGCCAACAAATGTGACTTTTAATTATGAAAGCCAAGCTGATGGGACACCACATCATGAATGATGACACTAAACCAAGTTTCAATTTCCCAATCCCTGCCCAGAGTGAACAATTCCACCAATGCTGGCATGATCCAGTGGTAGTATTATTTGGTTTCTTACCTTCAGATTAGCACGCGTGCAAAAGGCAACAAAGTTTTCCAAATTAATTATTCAAATACGGTTGAAATAAAACTCTTTTGCTCTCAAAGCCGACAAGGTGTCTAATAACACAACGGCGTCACTTGGTCATGACCATGTGATCTATCAGAATCTAACTTTGCAACCTAATCACGTATCTTAGATACACACACACGATATGCGTATTTGGTAAATAGAGGCAGTGAGTGAATGGCAAGATCTGCCAAATGTGTAACAACCTCTTCAGTTTGTTTACATCTGTAATCCTAACTCAAGTTAAATGCGCAGAGTCCAGAATGTAATCTAAATGTTGATGGCTGTTGAACTGCTTCACGTAAATGATTTTTACATCATATCTAATCAAAAGTCTGTCATTAAAATTCACCATCCAACATGTAGTCATGGTCGTTAATCATCCCAATTTTGTGGAACATCAACAAGTGAGTTTAATACCAAGGGTAATAGATAGGAGTGTGTCTTGTTTCCGAACATGACCTCTGTTGTCTGCTGTTTCTGTCCACAGCTGGAGCCTGAGCCAGTAATAATTAGACTGCATCACGCCTCAGGTTAGTATCTGCCAACTGATAGAAACAGCTGAATTTTGGGTTCCGAGCCTTCCCTTTTTGTCTTGCCATCCACTATTCTGAGATGGTGGACAGAGTTTAGAAAAGAGAGTTTGTGAACTGCAAAAAGTTAAGAAACAAGAGCATAAATTAAGCCGCAGAGGATGAAGGGAGATGTGACACCTTTAGAAACCTACACCCTATTAAACATTGCATGGGTAAGAAGACTGCTACCAATAAAATGATCCTCGCAGAAAATGAAATAACCCAGAATTTCTTGTACAGTTGTAATATTTCATCTCGTGAACTCCTACAGGCCACAGGTTGTCAGAAGAATATTCATGATATTTGTGGAAATGAGGCAATTCTCACGGCGCTAGACTCAACATATTGGCCCATCAATGCTTCCTTCTGGAGGCAGTAATGACAGAGCAGGATAGGATTCATAAATCAGAAGCCAGCAGGGAGGGTAGCTGACATTGACGCATGCAGGGACACGGAAAACACAGCAGAGGGAGAGCAAAAGAGAGTAAAAAAAAAACAAAGGGGACATGCTGTATGACTTCATATGCCAAAGATAGTTATGACGAGGGGCGGGGGAGGAAAATAACTTTCAACAGAGGCAACAATCAACCATTTTTGATTGTCAAAGGCTGCAAATTAGCTGCATAAAGCCTCCTACAATCTGCCCACTACCCTGTTTATTTCATTCTTGCAGCGTGCCGTCAAAGTCAAAGCCGTAATCAGTCACATTACCATAACCGCGAGCTTGATTGGTTCTCGTCAACACAGCCTAAGTGTGTATGTAGCCCAAAAGGATCAAAGACGCAGTGATGATTATGTAATTCCAATTGTAATTATATGTGCAGAAGGCTAACCTGTCTCAGCCCTCATTGTGAAAGTCACACAATGTTCTTTCCCTTAGTTAACACTGGAAAGGACAAAAACTGAATACAGTGAGGACTTTCCGCAGCTAGCTAAAGTATGTCATTGACTGCAGGCCCAGCAGGACCAACCTTGACAAAAGTTTGCGATGCTTGACTGGTGACAGCAAATCTGAACTTTGTACTAAAAGATCAGTAGACCATACCAATCTATTTTATTTCCCATGCATATCCTTCTATACCATACCTTACAGTATTTTTTACTACGTGCTGGTGTTAGAAGACCATCTTTGTCTTCCGCGTGTTCATTGTTTTTCGGGTAGGGAGAATGTTGATTTTCTGAATACAGACTGGAGATCGGTGAACAGGTCCTTCGAAGGATTTATTTTACAGAATATTCCGGACACAAACGAGTTTACGGAACACAGCTGCAGCTTCTCGCAATTGTGTAGTTATAGCGGACTCACAGCATTCTTATACTATCTTGAAAGGCAGTATCCCAAAAACCCCAAACCCCCAGGAAACAGCCCCCAGCCATGACAGCATTCAAAACACATGACGACAGCCGGAAGTAAATAAGACTTTTATAGCATATCATCCAATACACACTGACTTCAACCACAGACACTGGCCCATTGATGTGGAAACAGACGAGGTCCTTCAGACATGACGACACGAGCAGAAATTGCGACAGCACTTACAAAGACACATCCACAGATAAAAGTTCTACTGAGGAAATAAGTCAATTAAAACAGTTATGACTAAATCTATGCAGTTATGACTAAACTGAAACAGTTATAACTAAATCTGGGCAGAAGACCCTCAACACTGGAAAGAGACAACCGTTGACACTGGCATTCTTGCATCATTCAGTGAAGACCTGAACCCTCAATGAGAACTGAACCGTCATTGCAATCACTACTAATCATCAGTGACTCCACTGTACATCCATCAAACTAAAAGTTTTCCTCTACTGGATCCAGTTTGTCCCCCGTAGTGAATGATGCTTGTGTGCAAGTCTCAAAGGGTATGAAAGATCAATCTAAACTGTGCTGGGTCCACTCAAGAAGAATCAATTGCTAGGAAAACTGCTCTGCTGTCAATAGTTTTCTGACTAAAGTACTGATTGATCAAAACTGCAAAATAGAGTCTCTTGGGGATCGAAAAGAGTAACTAGAGCAATGTGTAACCTCATGTACAAATTAAAAGGGCCTGCTCAGCTTTAATTGTGAAATAAAACAAGCAAGGTCATTTTATGTAATCTGGCCATTTCTTAAAATATTTCTATGGGTAAACTTGTTTAAATTGTTCAGAATTGTGACATCCTCATTAAACTAATTTACATAAGACGGCCCATGACTTGGCTGCTAGCCTGGCCACCTGAAACTCTACATCAAAGCAAAAATGTTGGATGCGCTGATTTGATTAGCATTAGCTAACATCTATAGCATCTGAAGAGTGGTTCATTGTTGAGCGCTCAGTGAATTGATGATGCAGTGGTGGCACTTTTGGCAATGCGTCTTTTGTTCTGTTGGAGAAAAATGATCTTTTCCTCCGCGTGTTCGTTTTCTTTCGGGTAGTGAGAATGTTGGATATCCGAATGCAGGCTGGAGATCGATGAACAGTTGCTTTGAAGCTTTTATTTCTACAGAATATTCCAGGCACAAGTGAGTTCCAGACAATGGCTGCAGCCTCTCACAAGTGCGAAGATTTCAGAGGACTTACAACATTCTTATACTATCTTGAAGGGCGGTACCACAAGGCCCCCAGCAAACAGCCCACCCGGAGTTCACCGGACATGAGATACTTTAAAGACATCATACTAACACATTGACTTCAACCACAGACAAATGGTCTATTGTTGTGGAAATAGAGGAGGTCCTCCAGACATGCCGGCAGCAATCGCGACAACACTCACAAAGACACTTCCACAGATAAAAGTTCTACTGAGGAAATAAGGAAATTAAAACAGTTATGTAAAATCTAATCTGGGCAGAAGACCCTCTTCAGTTCCTACGCTGACGATGTAACACGAATTTTGACTTAAGTCCGATTTCCCCGTTAAGGTCAATATTTACATCAAAATACTTTGCACAGTAATTTTAAAAAACATATTTGCGTGATCCGGAAGAGCCGAACCAATATTTTGTGTAACTTGCTTGAATGAAGGCCACCCCCTTAAAATAGACAATAAAACCCTGCAATTAAATAAAGGTACAGACGCTCCCCTACTTACGAACATTCGAGTTACGAACAACGGTACATACGAACATGTCTGCGCGCATCAAAAAATGTTCGGAAAGAGATGCTGTAAGTTAGATTTTGTATTGCGCACCTTTTTCCGAGTACTGTAGTGCTTCTTTCCGCCGCTAATACCGACGCTTGGCGCTGTGAGAGCTCACCCAGCATTGGAGGCTCAGCAACGTGTCGAGGAGGAGGAAGAAGAAGAAACGCCTGTCGCTCATAGATAAAGCCATCGCACTCTTCGAGCAGCAAGACCCAAATATTGAACGTTGCACAAAGGTTGCAAATCAATTGAATGATGCCATACAGTGCTACCGCATCATTTATGATGAAAAAAGAAGAAAACGGTGCAATCGTCGTTAGATCGCTTCTTTCGGCCAGTTTCTAGTAAATCCTCCAAGGAAGATACTCATCAACCCTCATCTTTTTCTCCTCGACCCTCAACTTCTTCCTACATTGAAGTTACGGAGGAGGAAGTAACTTTTGAAGCCCATTCCAACGACGACGAAGAACCTCTCATGATATAAAATCCTCCTCTTCCTCCTCCTCCATCAAATCCTTAAGCATCGAGTACATCTTCCAAAAGTAAGTTAAACTTCATTTTATTTATCTTATTACGTACATGTACATACTGTGTGTGTTTCTCGCTCTCTCTCTCTAACATACGTAGTACAGTACTGTACGTATTCTCTTTAAACATAAATTATAATACAAAATATAGCACTGAAGCAACTTACGAACAAATTCACCTTACGAACGATCGCTCGGAACGTAACTCGTTCGTAAGTTGGGGAGCGTCTGTATAAGATGAACCATCCATTTCTTGATCTGCTGCTTATATTGATCGATATCCCGTGGGGGTTGGAGCTTATTCCAGATGAGTTAGAGTTTGAAAGGATTGGGTACACCTGTGACAGATCACCAGCTAATCTCAGGACTCATACATAAGAGATAGACACCATCGATCCCATTTTGGGGTTGTGGGAGGAAGCTGAGGAGAATCCACGTAAACACATGTAAGCTCCAAAGGCCTGAGCCGCCAGATACGAACCAGGCCCTTTGCTGTGAGTCAACAGGGATAACCATTGAGCTACTGCACTGCCCTCAGTGAACCCAATAAAATGAACATTGGCACTTCAGTGACAAGCTCAAGCCGTGTGAGTCTGCTTTTAACTGTCTGAAACTATTGGACTGCCCTCGGTTCACTGTGCTGTGTTTGGGTGTAAGAAATGAGAGGTCCAGTGAGAGCATGGTGAGCAGAGATGGAAGACAGAAAATCTAATTTGACGAGTCAGTCTACCACAAAAGCAGCACCTGCTGGTCAATGTGCAAAAATGTGTTTCGTAATTGCACTAATTGCTTTGACAGAAAACAATGAATTTGCAAGGTCATATGTAAATGTGCTTCACTTTTGCAATTCCCAAAGTGCTGATAAAAATGGTGTTTTAGTTTAGTTTTAATCTGTTTAATCAATGCAAACACACATCAAAATATGCTTTGGGTCTTATTAAAAATGCAAGTTATCTCAAGTACCACATGTTGACTGATAAAATGTCAAATGTTTTATTTGTCCAAGATGCAAACCTGAGCAATGAATCTGACTTAATTGCACCACAGTCAAGGTCTATATAATATGTTATCCTGCGGAGTTCTTCATGTTTGAGCACAGCAGGAAGTCTGACAAGTGTTGCGGCCCATCTGGTTTAAAGGTTTGATTCCCAGATTGCATATGTTGACGTATTGCATCTTCCAACGCATATTGTCGCTTTGTTTATGAATTTGAGTGTCATACGATAAGACTACTTCCCGAATGCTTCCTATTTATGAATAAAAATGTGGCTCTTTTATTACTATTTATTATTATTATTATTTATTTTATTATTATTTATTCTATTTCATAGTGTATATAGCACACTGTAGATAATAGTTTATTAATAATATTGGAGGTCAACGGTTGTTGTTGATTACCAGGGTTGGGAAAGTTACTTTTAAAATGTAATCCATTACAGTTACAAGTTACCTGCTAAAAAATGTAGTTAGTAACATAATCCAAGCACAATAATATCAAAGTAATGTAACTGGATTACTTTTGTACAGACGCTCCCCAATTTACGAACGAGTTACGTTCCGAGCGATCGTTCGTAAGGTGAATTTGTTCGTAAGTTGCTTCAGTGCTATATTTTGTATTATAATTGATATTTAAAGAGAATACGTACAGTACTGTACTACGTATGTTAGAGAGAGAGAGAGAGAGACACACACACACACAGTATGTACATGTACGTAATAAGATAAATAAAATGAAGTTTAACTTACTTTTGGAAGATGTACTCGATGCTTAAGGATTTGATGGAGGAGGAGGAGGAGGAAGAGGAGGATTTTATATCATGAGAGGTTCTTCGTCGTCGCTGGAATGGGCTTCAAAAGTTACTTCCTCCTCCGTAACTTCAATGTAGGAAGAAGTTGAGGGTCGAGGAGAAAAAGATGAGGGTTGATGAGTATCTTCCTTGGAGGATTTACTAGAAACTGGCCGAAAGAAGCGATCTAACTACGATTGCACAGTTTTCTTCTTTTTTCATCATAAATGATGCGGTAGCACTGTATGGCATCATACAATTGATTTGCAACCTTTGTGCAACGTTCAATATTTGGGTCTTGCTGCTCGAAGAGTGCGATGGCTTTATCTATGAGCGACAGGCGTTTCTTCTTCTTCCTCCTCCTCCGACACGTTGCTGAGCCTCCAATGCTGGGTGAGCTCTCGCAGCGCCAAGCGTCGGTATTAGCGGCGGAAAGAAGCACTACAGTATTCGGAAAAAGGTGCGCAATACAAAATCTAACTTACAGCATCTCTTTCCGAACATTTTTTGACATGCGCGCATGCGCGCAGACATGTTCGTATGTACCGTTGTTCGTAAGTAGGGGAGCGTCTGTATTACTCCATGAAGACAAAATAAAAATAAATATCACCACAATATATATTCTATACAATGTGCCCCTTTTATTTGCGGGTGATAGGGCATCCTACAAATACTTTAAATGAATAAATATTTCCAGCGATGGACTTCGACAATTTTGACTGGACAAGACGTTAACATGCCACTGAACACCGTTTGAAGGGCTGCGTGCACGGACAGATGTCATAAATTGTCCTTCAAAATGTCTTCATTTTTCTTTCCCTCATAGCTGTGTGTTCTAGACCCCGAAGGAGCCGTATATAAAAGAGGATTTTGCTTTGATTGTTTTCACCCTGGGAAATTTGGGAGAGCCCCGTGAACGACTCAAGGTCAACGTGACAAACCCAATTTCACCTCTTGATGAATTGGATGTAGCAACACGCAACTCGGAATATACTTATAGATTCAGTTCCAGTCAAGGGTCCTTTGTGCATGTGTGTCGCGTGTGCCCAACTGAATCCTTCTGAAATTTTCTTATGATGGATATCAAGGTCAAATGGCATTGACTAGATGGAAAGCTAAGTCTGAATGATCCCGCCTCACATAAAAAAACAGCCTCATTTGTCTGGGGCTTTAATCTAATCAAATGGGGAACACAATATGCCATGCATGATCTTTATTTTTCATATTATGAATACAGTGCTGCAATGTTGGGACTTCTTTTTCGACAATGTCACTCAAGCGTTGTTCCGCATCAACCCGATGATTTAAGTTTAAAGATTTTAGTTTTATAAACCGCCTTTATTTTGACTGCATGTTAGGTGTGATGATGAGGAGGCTTTAGTGTGATGGGACTTTTTCAAGCAGGAAAAAGAAGCCGGGATCTTCCCATCAGTCTAATGAGGATGGATAGCATTCTGTCAAGCTCGGCAGCCTCCTTTCACAAACACAAACAGCAGATTTATGAATAACAGTCGCACCGCTCTGAATAGGAAGCCGGCAGAAATGAACTGCGAGCATCACAGAGGAATGTTGAGCCCATGTATTGTTGTCGTTTCAATGCAATGTGAGAAAAGCGGCATTGTTGTTCTGGAATCTTTGCGCTTCAATGTCCCCACTGCGGTGACACTGATAAAGGCTTACCTGCACCTCAGGATTACTGGAGGAGAAATGAATTATGGACAATGTTTATTAAGAATGCACTTTATAGACGAAAATCCCACTTGAGTAAACCGCAATTTGTTTATTTGTTGGAGAGGCAGAACCAACGCACACGTATAACTTTGGGTTTTAAGACTCATTACTCCGTTCTTAGTGAACCAAGTCTGCAAGAACTAGAACAGTGCAAAGGATTATATTGCTCCTTAGAGTCCTTGCTTTATACTTTATACTAGGGGTGTCAAAATGTGTGCATTAATTGTGAGCTAATTTAAATTTCCTTTAACGCCACTAACTTACGTACGTTAAAAACGTATACAGACGCTCCCCACCTTACGAACGATTTACGTTCCGGACGATCGTTCGTAAGGTGAATTTGTTCGTAAGTTGCTTCAGTGTTATATTTTGTATTATAATTTATGTTTAAAGCCTATATAAGTATATTGAAGGTTTATATAAGTATGTTTAAGGCTTGTACAAGTAACCTGCATTGGTTTGTACTGAAAAAAAATTAATAAAATGGAGAGAATACGTACAGTACTGTACTGTACTAGGTATGTTAGAGAGAGAGAGCGAGAGACACACACAGTATATACATGTACGTAATAAGATAAATAAAATGAAGTTTAACTTACTTTTGGAAGATGTACTCGATGCTTAAGGAGATGATGGAGGAGGAGGAAGAGGAGGATTTTATATCATGAGAGATTCTTCGTCATCGCTGGAATCGGCTTCAAAAGTTATTTCCTGCTTCATGGGGACCGGCGTTTCTTCCTCCTCCTCCTCGACACGTTGCTCAGCCTCCAATGAGCTCTCACAGCGCCAATTGTCGGTATTAGCGGCGGAAAGAAGCACTACGCGCAATACAAAATCTAACTTACAGCATTTCTTTCCAAACATTTTTCGACATACTGTACGTGCAGAAATGTTCGTATGTACCGTTGTTCGCAACTCGAATGTTCGTAAGTAGGGGAGCGTCTGTATATACATTTTTTTTTATTTTTTTTTACTTATTCACTGCCATTGACGGCTATAAATGTCTAAAATTCATTTGAACTATTTCTATTTTCTTCACATTTTTGAAGAGTATGAAAACCTAGAAAAAAATGTGTTGTACATTTAGAACAGAAAATGTGTGATTAATCTTAAGTTAACTAGTAAAGTCATGTGATGAATTACAATTAAAAAATGTAATCGCCTCATGCCCCTAATTAAAAAAGAAAGAAAATATTGTTAAAAATTAGGGGCATCAGACAATTCATTTTTAAAATTGTAATTAATCACATGACTTCAATATTTAACTCACAATTAATCACACATTTTATATCTGTTCTAAATGTCCAATAAAAATGTCTAGGTTTTCCACTTTTATGTTAACAAGAGTATGAAAATATAGAAAAAAATCATTTTTTGTACATTTTACTGTACATTTAGAACAGATATAAAATTTGCGTTTAATCGTGAGTTAACTATTGAAGTCATGCGATTAACTACGATTAAAAATTTTAATGGCCTGACACCCCTACTTTATACTGTTAAGGTATACAATGCATACTTGTCTGCTTATACCACCAGGAGTTATTGTATATCCCTGAGATAGAAGCACACTGATTGCCTTCATGAAAAAGTTTGGTGACCTCTGAGCTACGATGCAGCAGGGGCTTTAACCTGCCAAATCACAAGAGAATGCGTCAGCCACCATCCTGGAAATAGCCTATTTCACAGCTAATCTCAGCGAAATGACTATTCTTGGGTTAGGCATCACACCGCTATGCGCAACTGACATGACATTTACACACATTTGTAAGTGTGAGTATGTGTGTGTTCCGGAAAGGGCATTCACAAGCTCACATTCTGATTGAAATCTTGAAATCAGTCCTGACTTTTTGACTCTTTGTGTCTCTGTGCCTTAGTATGCCATTAAATGCCCTGTTTAGGTAGTCAACGGTGATGTCCAAAATGTTACCAAAAACATTACAAACACTGGGATGAGAGCATGAATTATGTTTCACCAGTAAAATCGCAGCATACGTCGATGGCCTGAATCAGTGGCTCTTAACTGGGTTCGATCGAATCCCAGGGGTTCGGCGGAGGTCAAGACAAACAAATGGTGATGGTACATCTTGTGATGTATTTATTATTGTAAAATCCCTTTATTAGTTAAAAAAAGAAAACACACAATTTGGTGTTCCACAGGGTTCAATTGTGGGGCCTCTGCAGTTTTCATTGTATCTGCTGCACCTGGGTTCCACCTTGAGAAAACAGCAGTGGTTGTTTTAATGTGCTCTATAAATAGAGTTGAGTGATGGGAGTCAGCGTCCTAAGTTGAGCAATTTTATTCCAGCACAACTCGCTACCTAGCAAAACTAAAGGAACACTTAAGATGAAAAGGCTGCTCTACCTGTTCATTTTGTTGAGTAGTAAATAGTAGTATTAAAGTAGTAGTAAACCCAATACCTATGTCTTGATTTTGAAAATACAATAAATCACATTTTATTTTTCAATAAACAAGGGTTTGGTGAATGTGCATAAGAAACTAGTGGGGTTCAGTACCTCCAACAATGTAATTAAATTCTTCAGTTTTTGTTATGGTTTTGTACTTGAAATTTCTCTCTTATAAGTTAACAAATTCTAGAGGACGCAATTCTCATGATCTGTGTTTTAACTTTTTTTATTTTTTTATTTTAGTTTTGTTTCATGTTTTGTCCTCTTTTCCCTGTGTCCTTTTGTTTTATGTTATATCTAGTTTTCATATCCACCTGTTTTTGTCGCCCCTCTTCCTTGTGTCAACCAATCAGCCCCCTCGAGCAATTCATGTCTTGCACAGGTGTGCCTTGTCTCGTGAGTTTGCTGTATTTATTCCCCGAATTTTTTCATTTATTCATGCCTTTAGTCTTTGTGTTTCTTGGTTAATTTGATGTTTTTTTTTTCTTTTTTCTTTTCTTTGGATTTTTGGGATTTTTATTTTTTTTATTTATTTTATTTTTTTTTAATTTTTTGTAAATAAATATTTTTTTTTGCAATACTCCTGCATTTGGGTCTACCTTTTGCTTCCACACCATTAGTGTGATGAAAATATGTTTTAAAAAAAAAAGTTATGTTCTTCCTCTAATTCATAACTTACCTGTTAGTGTATAGGGTGTATAGAGATTAAAAAAAAAAAAAAAAGTTACTGTCATGTTTGGTTTCTGTTTTTGATTGTGTGTCTCCCTTGGTCTTGTTAAGTGTAATCCCGCCTTTCCTCGTGTTAACCAATCAGTGCCCTCAGCCACTTGTGTCTTGCCCCAGGTGTGTCTAGTTGTGTCGTTAGTGTGTGTGTTTATAGTCTCCTGTCTCCCCTCTGTCTTGGTTGGATCATTGTCGCTATCACCACTGGTGTTTTGTTGTTTCTTTAATTTTTGGTCTTTGTTGGTTTTGTTCACACAGTACACCTGTTAGTGTTTTTGTTAAATAAATCGTTTTGCTTACAAAACACTACAGACACTTATGTTCATGCTTTATGGTTATGTACTCCGGTTATGTATTTCTGGACTAAAGTCTTAGAAAAACTTTCCGCTATTTTGGACTGTAGGATACCTTTATCTCCAAACTTGTGTTTGCTAGGTGACCTAACAACAACTGATTTACCACATAAACAATTTCAATCTACACTTGTAGCCCTTACTATCGCTAAAAAAACAATTCTTGTTAACTGGAAAAATAAACAAACTCTGAATATCGACCAATGGTCTAACCTCCTCATAAATCACATTTTAATGGAAAAAATATCTGCCTCAAATAAAAACCAAATATCAAAATTTATAGAAACATGGTCTACGTATATAATTTTTTTTAACCTAATTCCGGTTACTTAATTCTGTCTGTTAGCGAGAGCCACTACATCGTGATAACTTACATTGATGTTTCTGCATTTGGCAATTTATTATTATATTATATTATTAGTATGGGATTTTTTTTAATGGGCTTTAGGTGAACTGATGAATACACACACGCTCGCACGCACGCACACACACACACACACACGCACATACACATACTCACCCACATACAAAAAAAAAAAAGTATATATATATATATATATATATATATATATATATATATATATATATATATATATATATATATATATATATGTGTGTATATATATATGTATATGTATTTAAAAAAAAAAAAAAAACATTTATTAAAAATTTTTTAATTGATTTGTTGTTTTTTAAAAAAAAAAAAAAAAAAAGGAGAGCAATGATGATGTCAAATCGAATGAACAATACTGAGCTCTTCTGTAAAAAAAATAAATAAATAAATAAATCGTTTTCAGTATAACTCCCTGCATTTGGGTCCTCCACGCCGCACCGTGACAGTTACTTTATAAATTATACAGCATATTGTATATATTTTTTAATTAACTGGCTGATTAAATCTGCAAAATTTCAGAATGGGCCTCGTGCTCCAAATCAGCATTGCCCTCCAATTAAAATAATGAAATGGAACGCTGAAATGAAATAAAAAGACATTGGTAAAAAAAAAAAATGAAATGGCAAATTAGTAACTGTCAGAAAACCTTGAGGCCCAAAATAATTGATGGCGCAAAACACAACACAGGCAATTGGCAAAAACTCAACAGAACAGGGAACCATGTGTGTGTACTCAATAAAGTTGACAGTTTTACAGCTGTGGCTGGCCATGGCATCGGTCTTAAATAGCATTATGTCCTAATATACAAATGACCCTCTCTGGGAAATGTTAATTCTTAATGGAAATCAAATGTATCTGTCGCGTCTCTTGCAAATTGTCTGTATAATTCATAAGCCAAGTAATTGACTGTTTCCTCAACTATGCCAATATCATTCTGTTGTAAAACTGTTACAAAAGACTGGATTGTATAAGTTCTGAGTAGTTGGGTTATCTAGTTTCTATATAATGGCCATGGTCTATAATATTACATAACGTGTAATTTTCACAAGAATGAATGTCTTCATTGTCACTACTTGCACACATTTTTGCTGTTCTGATTGTCTCCAAGATAACACTGCATGTGCAACCTTGTGTATGCACACCCATAAACACACACGGGCTCCAGGGGCAACGTAGGAAAATACGAGCCTTCATCTCCACATCAAAGCCTTGCACACTCTCTCGTATGCAAAATAGTACTCGCCACTTAATTTGGCGCTTAGTAATTGATCGTGTTATCAGTTCTGCAGCAGATGAAAAATATCATTACCAAAGGCACTCATTTGGTTGTACAAATGCTGTTCTTTGGGTTTTTTTGCTGATGTCGGACGTTTTCCATCAGGAACAGCATGTTCGAAAAGCAGCTTTCAGGATATCATAACGTACCACTTTCATGAAAATACACTTCAAAAAGGCAGATGTTTTAACATTCCAGGACTTTTTTTTTTTTAAAGCTTTTAAAGTCACCCCACCCTCAATCAGCCCCCCTCAGCGCCATCCTCCCAAAGCATAATCGATGCTTACCAACAAGGTTGCCTGGCAACAGTTGCCAAGTAACCAGCAGCCATCTACTACGGAGCGTCTCACTAATTCTGTCTGTGCTAAATTTAGACATGTCTTTGTTTCATCCCCCTCACTGGATTGACAAGTTGGCTACGGAGGGGGGAGTCCTGCTTGCACAGACATCCTTGTTATTTTTTCTATCACGCCCGTCGCTGTCCATCCGTTTCTATGGTTTAAGCCACATTAAATCAATGCCGTTCCTGTCAAGTGTTGACCAAGTGTACAACCAGTCAGCTGACAACTTATAACGAAAGCTGTCACATGAATCTGTTAACAATAAACATTTTAAGAAAGTGAGTGCATAGAGCAATAATTGCAAAATAGTGTTCATTTTGTTAACGAAAACTAAACAAAAATATGTTCGTCAAAACACATTTTTCACCAGACAAAAACTAGACTAGACGAGACTAAAACCTTTAGTAATAAACACTAACTGGGACTAAATAAGTAGGCTATGCATTTCGACGAGACAAAAATGTGGACATTTTAGTTCATGAACAAAAACAAAATGAAAATGATTGCTAATCCAGAATCTGACGCTACCAAGTGCACCATCTACAAATATGTGACAGACAGGCGGTGGATCACGGTAAAATGTTTAAAAAAAAAAGAAGAGTAAATTATAGTTGTAATGTAACATTAATTTAACGGGTATCAATAATGTTAATCCGACCGCTAACTAATGCTGTCTAACTTACTAGCTCGTAGCATGCTTGTTGATATACTATAATTGTGTGTGTTATTGTTTTTCATCAAAAAGATGATAATTTTTTTAATGTAAAATGTTTTTTTTTAATGTTTTTTTAATTTTTATATTTATTTTATTTTATTTTTCTGGAGAGCTCAGTATTGTTCATTCAGTAATTGACATGTCATCATCATTGTTCTCTCTTTTTTTTTTTTTTTAATATATATATATTTTTCATAAATTTTTATTTTGTATGTGGGTGAGTACGTGCATGTGCATGTGTGCGTGCGTGTGAGTGTGTATTCATTAGTTCACCTAAAACCTATTAAAAAATCCCATACCGTTCACCTAAACCGAAGACTTCAGAACCCAGCCAGAGCCGTGAGGCCGTCAGGAGACCCGAGGAAGGACCAAAGAAAAGAAAGGAAAGGGAAATCCAGTGAAATGGTTTTAGATCCAAAATGTCCAACATTATCTGCTGACAAAAAATATACATGGGTAAAATGATTGTCCTGACTAAAACTAGACAAAGACGTTGACCGTTTTTGTTGACTAAAACTAGACAAATAATCGTATGTTTTGTTGGACAAAAATAAACACTAAAATGCTAGATTTATAGTCAACTAAAAATTTACTAAATCCAAACGGGGTGAGGTTGACTACCTGATTAAAAATTAACAAGTGTGGTTGAAACTGAGAATGCCTGATAAAATTACCACTAATGCAAAATGATCATTTTATGAAGTATACGTGATCTGTAGACTATCAGTGTCAGGACTATTTTAAAATTAAAGGTAGTATCTACAGATTTTCTTTGTAGGACTTTTCCAACAGGTAGAGCAGACCAGTGGTTCTCAAACGCGGTCCTCGAGTACCCCTATCCAGCCTGTTTTCCATGTCTCCCACAAGGAACACAGGTGTTTCAAATGATCAGCTAATCAGCAAATTCTGCGGTGAAGCCTGATAACAATCCTCAGCTGTGTTGGCTGGGGAGACATGGAAAATAGGCTGGATAGGGGTACCCGAGGACCGGGGCTGAGAAACAGTGGAGTATTCTGTTTTAAAATCAAAGTCAATGTAGATGGAGAGCAGAAACAGCTTATCAATTTACTGTGTGAGTGCTGGTGTTCACTTTTTATTTTTTTTAAATCATTGAATGAAATGCCTATAAATGTTGTCATGTTTTCTTATTGAGATTTAGTTGCCTTCAGATTTGAGCTCTCCAAACATCCATCAGCGTATTTGTCATTTGGCTGGAAGGCAGGATGAACAGATAAAGCTTTACGTTATTTACAGCGCCATCACGACAGTCTAACAGATATTTGCAGTCACATCTAAGAATAACTTTCTTTTTTTGCTTTCCAACAGCTGTGAACACGCACAATAAAAACACACAGAGCGACATGACCAGACGTAACGGAATTGTCTTGAGTGGGATTCTGCAACTTCTGTAGTTTTTTATGATGGGCTCATCGCAACTAATTTAGCTGCAAAAACGTTTTAATGTGTGATGTCAAGCAGTGAGGTAACTGCCACGGGCTCTTTTCCCCTCTCCAAGCTGCCATCGTGCTGGACATTTTGACGACACACGAGGCCGCATGAGGTGCCATAGCTTGGGCTGCTAAATACGGTCGTTATTCTCTTCATATGAAGACTCGTTTACAGTGTGTTTAGCTGGGTTTTCTCCTGGAATTCAAACGAAACCTGGCGCTCCTGAACACAATGAACCGTCATTTAAGAAACTTTTAACAGAGTCCTAACAAAAACAATCTTGTTTAATCATTCAGAAGCTGAATCTATGCCAGACCTGAAACATATTCTTCATTATATAGTGTACAGACTGTACTCGTAAATATTGATGTAACATTTCAAACATGCAATATGCACCACATTCAGTACTTTAACTCATTCACTGCCATTGACGGCAATAAAAACGTCCAAAATTCATTTGAGCTTTTTTTATTAGTTTAACATTTTTTCCCACTTTTGTTAACAAGAGTATGAAAAACCTAGATTTTTTTTTTTATTGTTCATTTAGAACAGATATACAATTTGTGATTAATCGTGAGTTAACTAGTGAAGTCATGCAATTAATCGCCTGACTAAATGATTGTTAAAAATTAGGGGCGTCAGGCAATTAAAAATTTTAATCGTAATTAATCGCATGACTTCACTAGTTAACTCACAATTAATCACAAATTTTATATCTGTTCTAAATGTACAATAAAAAAAGTCTAGGTTTTCATACTCTTGTTAACAAAAGTAGAAAAAAATGTTAAACTATTAGAAATAGTTAAAATGATTTTTTGACGTTCATAACCGTCAATGGCAGTAAATGAGTTAAGGTGCATTGTTCGAATATTGACTGCTTCAAAGAAACACATTTTTTCTAGTTGTGAATGTTTTTAGTGTGGGCTTTCATCGAGCCTTGTAAGGAAAAATCCCTTGAATTCGACGCTGGTATGGCGAACCTGAGCGACGAGAAGCTAATTCGGAGAATGAAATCAAATCCTTTTCATTTCACAAACGGCACTTTTTTTTTCAGCCAAAACATTCACCCCAGCCATTACACCCACATAATTATATGAGATGGATTAACAATGTTCTTCGTTCTTGTGGCATGCTAGTACATTCATTCATTCATTTATTCATTCATTCATTCATTGATCGGTTGCTTTGCCTACCAGTAGATTAGCTAAGCTAAAGCTAACTGTGGCGGTGTTTTGGGTAATGAAGAGGAATAAAAAATATTTGTCCTCTTTGCGTGTTCCAAAACTTGAAGACAGATTTAATGTAAGAAAAAACACCTTTGCAAAAATGATTTTAATCTAACAGAGATCTCTGGACATCGTGACAGTCTCCAATTCATCACTTAACAGGTGGAATTCAGAGCGCCGAATGTGTCTCTTCCGCGTGTAAAATGGCTTCTTATAGTTAAAACCGACCGCCTCTCTTTCATTTGTAGACAAAACATACTCTCTGGGTACTTTTCCATGAGCGATGGCGAAAACAGAGTCAGGGGTGCGTGTTCGAAACAGATTCTGTTCTCAAGGACCAAATGTGTTTTCCCACAGAGAAGGAACTTCTAGACCAAATAATATGTCCCAGCTTAAGGTCAAATTATACTGAGTTCAACACTACTTGCTATCCGCGTCCACAAAACATTTCGACAAGGTTAATATAAAGAATTAAAATGTTAACAATGTATAACAATGGTTAATATATGAAATGAAGTATTAAAAATGTTAATAATATCTAACAGTAATCATCCCCCATCACACTATTATTTTATAATATAATATAAAACAATAGCTATCTCATATAAAATTTATATGATTAGCTGGAACACTATAGTGACTCACAATTGAGCTAAGATTGAGGTAAAATGACGTTCAGGAGCTTATAGTTAACAGGCATTCAATGACATGGTCATCAAAGCATGTTAGTTTAAAGGAGGCAAGCAGGTCCTGAGAAGTGGTTCACCGAAGAAAACTGTGTGTTCCTCCGGTGAGGTGACAGTTTTATCTGCCGTCTCTTGTCTGTGCAGGGAGGAAATGAATGGCCTGCTGAGGACAACACCTGCCATGTTCTCATTTGTTAGATAATGCGTACTGTTTGATTTACTTGCAGGGATGGTGGTCGACTTAACAATGACATGATGTGATTCTATGGACGTCACAGCCATGAATGTCTGGCATAGAAATATTGGTGACACTATATGCTGAAGATTAAAGTAAATGATGCTTCTAGCTGTCCTAACTTGTCATTTTCAGCATTGGAAGCTGCACCATCATAATGAGCTGGGTGTTGAAGAGGGTCTTCTGCCCAGATTTAGTCATAACTGTTTTAATTTCCTCAGTAGAGCTTTGTTCTGCGGATGTATCTTTGTGAGTGTTATCGCAATTTCTGCCAGGTGGAGTCATGACTGAAAAACCTCCTCTATTCCTCAAATGGGCTTTTGTTTTATCATGTTATCTCATGTCCAGTCAACTCCGGTTGAACTGTTTACTGGAAACTGTGTGGTACCGCCCTTCAAGATAGTATAAGAATATTGTAAGTCCTCTGTAATCTTCGCACTTGTGAGGAGCTACAGCCATTGCCTGTATCTCACTTGTGCCCGGAATATTCTGTAGAAATAAAAGCTTCGAAGGAACTGTTCATCGATCTCCAGCCTGTATTCAGATAACCAACATTCTCACTACCCGAAAGAAAACGAACACGCGGAGGAAAAGATCTCCTCCACAACAGTGTAGTAGACTGCACATTGTGACGAAAAGCATGTTTGAATCCACAAGTTAATTTTGTGCCACAGTTGCTACGCTGCTAACCTTTTCTGCTTTGCAGCAATGAGCGAACTGAGTGGCTGAAATGCACGAGACGCAAAACAGCCTGTCAAAGCTTAATGTCATTTGAACTGGAAATTGTGTATCAACACTGACAGATAACTGTCACTGAACTTGAGTTTTAAAGAAAAACATTGCATTGTTGCACTTGTTAACATAACATGGAATGTTAGCCTGGGTGGTATCGCATCGAGTGTCGGACCCAATGGGTCGACCGCCGCTTACCTTCCACAGCTGGAGCATAAAGGTGGTCGTCACTAACCTCCCGTGGCTAGTCATCTTCTGCTCACATCACAAACTTTTTATTTATTTATTTTACTAGCTTCTCCCGCTCTCTTGTTAGCCACTCCAGCCTATGGCTCAGCCGCTTAGCTGCTCGTGCTAGCTAAATTCGTCTCTTTTCGTCTTTTGGCGTCGCTCACCGGTCTTCACACCGGCGAGGTGGTAGGCTTGCAAAGTGTGATCTCTCCGAGCCACCATAGTGTCTGTGCTTCTGCGCTGCATTCTATGCTATAGCGACATCTAGTGGCCGCTTATTACACACTGGGGCTTTAAGCAACACAGGTTTTATGAATATGTACTCAGGTTCATGACACACAAAAAAAAGTTGTGCACACCGCATATCCCATGTGCAATTTATTAATTGGACTAACATAAGTGATAGTTTTCCTACATTTACATGGGAGCAAATTTGTAATTTTTTGCTTCCTTGTCATTATGAAAAGATGACAACATTGTTGAAAAAAGTCCCTGTAATGACTGAAAGCACTTCAGTCATAACGCGCTTGTGCCACCTGCATGCATACCAACTGATTTTAGTCCTGCTCTTAACTGACAGCATATTATTCATACTCTTCTTGACATATATCTAGCTAGTGAATTGTCTCTTTTTTATTGTTCTCTGTTGGCCAGAGTAAACATACACTTGGCGTAAAAAAGCATTATCGAGCTCATTATCTTGAGCGCAACACACACAACAACAGCCATGTGTTCTGCCAAACTATAGTTTGTTTCTCTTGTTTATTAAAAGCCGTGTCTTTTGAGCAGCCGCTTCAACTATAAAGAAGCATTTCCTCAGAAATACTACGTGGATCCTTAGATGAGATGTCACTGAGCTGACGTGCCAAAGGTTCAATTTAACTTCAAAGAGGAAATTCTGCATTTGTACAAACATTGCCACACACTAAAATAGTCAGACAAGAAGTTATTAGACATACATTTTTTTGTGTTTAGTGTATATTGTGCATTTTGACCATGTCTTTGTCTGTTGAATTTTTTTTTTATTGGCTGTCAATTTGTATTTAGTACTACAATGGCATGAATAGACACACGTGTGGACAATTACCTATTTTTCAGACCATAAGTCACTCTGGGAGTCTCAGTTTTTAGAGACATTTATTTTATCACACCAAGAATTATTATACTGATTAATACATTGGAAATTTTTGGGAGAAAACTCATCGAAAATTCAGAGCATTGTTCTAATGTGCCGTTGGGTTTTTCAGAGAGCCCCTAGGACTGCTGGAGACCAGTGCCTCAAGCAGTATAACGAAATGAAAAAGTTGAATCGTGAGCTGCGGATTGCTTTATAAACTCTCTGGGTAGAGCTAGTGCTTGGGCGTCAGACTGAATTTCCCAAAGCAACTTGTGTTAACGAGTTCAGTTGCATTCGTTATCAACAAGAATCTCATTTCACATTGTGGCCAAACGTAGGCTACGTTCACACTGCAGCTTAATTCCGATTTCTGATTTTTTTCATGCGATGTGAACGGTACAATTCCGATTTTTTCACACCAGACCTGGGCCTCCTTCATATGTGGATATAAATCGTATATGTTTGCGATGCGTCTGCACTGTGAACGCTCATCCGCACGCATCCGATTCATACGTCATCAAAAGCCTGATATGCGCTGTGCGCGGGCGGGAAAGTGCTTGGAAGGGAGACTGCAGACACGTCTGTGAATATATACAAAGCTGTTTTGAGTAACAGTGTTAATTTTTTATTTGTCTTTAATTTAATAACACGTGAAACATGAAGCATAAAGTTGACATTTGTGGCGATAGTAGAAATTCAGTCCATCACAAACGGCGATGACGCAAAGTCATCTTCGGTAGACATCTCAATGAAATGAGGAGGTCAAGGAGTGTTCCCTCATTTCCCCCAAATTTTTTTTAAATTTTTAAAATTTATTTTGTATGTGGGTGAGTATGTGTACGTGCGTGTGCGTGTGAGTGTGTATTCATTAGTTCACCTAAAACCTATTTTAAAAATCCCATACCGTTCACCTAAACCGAACACTTCCAGCCAGAGTCGTGAGGCCGTCAGGAGACCCGAGGAAGGACCAAAGAAAAGAAAGGAAAGTGAAATCCAGCACCGACCACCCACTGGGCCACCAGCCAGAGTCCTTCACCAACCCCAGAAACATCTAAATTCCAACAAATCAGGGAGACTTCAAGAGACCAAAGGAGAGACTGAGGAAATATTTCTATTACCCCTTCCAACCTCGCTACTCTGGCGACATAAGATGAAAAAATAATTCGGACGGATTTCTATCGCTGTTTGTAAGCGCCAAATTCAAAACTGACGCCGAGGACAGCAGCCAACCAGGAACGAGCTTGAAAACAGTCCACCCACCAGGAGCGTGGGCGTTCGCATAGCTGAATTTGCATAATATATGCAGACAAGACTCATGAATCAAACTCCGAACGCGAAACGAGTCCGCCAATCTGCAAGCGTGCGTTGGCACAGCAAAATTTGCCTCGGCGGCTTGGCTAGCGGGGGAAAAAAAAACGTTGCGAGTCGGGACAATATTTACTTCCGTGAACACTGCAACGTGACGTCATTGTTTTGGGTGAACGTCACTCAACGTGTGGCCTTTACATATGCGAGTCGCATCACGGGCGCGTTGCGTTCCTATTATATGTCGCATTTGTTTTTGTAATGCGAACGAGTCCATAAAAAGATCGGATTTAACAAAACTTCCGAATTGGACATCACGCCCTGCAGTATGAACGTAGCCTGTAGAATCCTGGTCGGTTTTTGTGACTTTTGCTGCTGTAAATAGTGTATCCCTTTAGTGGTGTTAGAAGACTATCTTTGTCTTCCGCATGTTCGTTGTTGTTCGGGTAGAGAGAATCCTGATTTTCTGAATACAGACTGGAGATCGGTGAACAGGTCCTTCGAAGGATTTATTTTACAGAATATTCTGGACACAAACAAGTTTACAGACAAATGGCTGCAGTTCCTCTTGCAAGTGTGTCTTTTCAGCGGACTCATATCATTCTTATACTATCTTGAAAAAGTATTACAACGCCTCCTTTTCCTGGTGTGGGAATAGAGGAAGCTCCCCCAAACATCATTTAAACACTCACCCAGCTCTACTGAGGAAATTAAAAGAGTTATGACTAAATCTAAACAGTTATAACTAAATCAAAACAGTTATAACTAAATCTGGACAGAAGACAGTGACCCTAGTGGTAACAGCTATTACCATGATGACTACTACTTCTTTGTCTTATAGTTCTTCTTCTACTTCCTTTTGGCTGTTGGCATATATTTTTGTTGCATCACCACCACCTTCTTTAGCATGCTACTGTATAAAAGAGATATGGTCACTGACGGTACTGCACGACTTCTTTTACTGTCATGGCGGTTGGCATATACTTTTAGTGCATTACTGCCAGATTCCTACCACCGGCCGTAATGCACAGAAAGTCAACACAATTAGGCAATGGGGATTTGGGATACTAGTCCGAGCTCTAGTTTAAATGTGGGACAAAGTCTGAAAAATACGGTACTTGGATTCAGTAGAATGTGGACAAACCACATTGAGAGCCAATTTGGAAGCAAACACTATTTGTAAATGATTTCATGCTGAATACTATACCTTAACCCGTGGGCAGTATTTTATTTTGAAATGGCTTGGTCAGAACCAACAAAAAGCCAAAAAATGGTCATAACGCCGAGGGGTTAAAGTGGAATTTGTGCCTGTATTATGTAATCCTTTACCAGACAAACCAATCCACGAAGATAATAAGTCTTTGCATTGTAATTTAATGAATTGATCGGGAATTAATGTAAATCTGGTGACCCCATTTGAACGTAAACAGCATTTTCCCAAAGCGCGGTATTGTTGTTTTAAGATCTTGCTGTTCTGTTCTGTTCTTCTGCCGGCGCTTCCTCAACGAGCTGCGAGGAGGCTGACGTCTGGAAATCAGGATCAGTCTAAAACACACAGCTGATTGCTTTTCTTTAAATCAGTCCGAATGACTTGACCTACTCTTTTCTTCTATTGTAATTTCCCTTGAGTTCTACATTAGACTCAAAGATTGCACGCTTGCGTGTTTTCTCAAGTAAGCATCCATTCGTCGCGCGAAAGCACAGCCTCGGGTGCTATAAAGAAAACACCTCAAGCGCCAAAGCCATGCTTTTCTGCGACACCTAATCTGAGTTACATTTTGACCCAAGGGCAATGCTTCATTTTGGAGTTTTAAGGCAAGAGCTGGAGAGTTAGCGCTGGGGTAGTACCAACGTGGCTGCTTCACACCGCCTAATGGTAGGGAGGGGGAAATGAGCAGGCAGGTGGAAAGGTCTCCTTGGTGGTGGGTTGAGAGCCCCTTACAAAGGCTCAGTTCTCCACATGGCACCGCAGCTCCTGGCCTTCGATCCCAGCATGCGCGTGCCTTTTGTGGGCTACATTTTCCAGCGTACAGATAAAAGCTTTCCCCAGTCTTCTTTGACAAAATTGATTTGGTCATGGAGAGATGAGAGTGGCAGTGAATGGCAATCTATATTCTGAAATCTGCAATGATGCCATGTTTCTCTTTGGGGCTTTCTTTCATGCTGCTAAAAGGAAAAACATTCAATGGAAATGGAATTCCAGAAAACCTTGGACAACTCTTGTGATACCTCGAGTTATCATTTGCTGTCCTTGTAATGGCTGTGAAGAGAAGATGAAGAAGAAGAAGAAAAAAAGACAATCTTCCGAAGAGGCATAGTCCTTGAGTTTGTTTTTTGAAATATTTTCCAAAGCTAATCATGAGCACAAAGAGTCCTCTTTTGGATTTGAGGACTATAATCAGAATAACAAAGCTGAGGGTCACTCTTGATTATAAATGAGAGTGCATCTGTGTCAGTGTGATTATATTTGTGATTTTTTTCACGATTGATCATCGTAGAAATTGTATTCCCTCGAATAATCCCCATTTTTAATAAACGTACCTGTAATCTGATTACATGTTTTTTTACTGTACTGTAATGGAATACAGTTTAAAAAAAAATTGTAATCTGACTACGTAACGGCGGTACATGTATTCCGTTACTCCCCAAGACTGGTCGTTGACTGAGCCCTGAGTAACAGTAAGGTCATCTTCAGTCGACAGCAAGTGGCAAAATGGCCGCCCCCTGAGATAGTTCAAAACGGCTGGATTTTGCTGCATAACTCATATTCCACAAATGTAATATTCATCAGTCAGGTCACATATGTGATTGAAGAAATGTTTAAGGTTGACTTCCAGCACGACAACTACATTCTGCCGTGATAACTTTCCACAGCAATGGAAGAAATGTAATGCCAAAAACGCTGTGTTTCACATTATCCAATTGTAATCTCAAAGTGGGATGAGGGGTTTATAGAGTCATTACTCACTTTAATAAAGTAGATGAATCAGTTTTAGAAAATGAACACTGGACACGCTTGGTGGAGCAGGTCGATGGAATAAGAGGAAATACAAGCGAATGTAGTTGCAAGGAGAAAGACTGTATGCTCGTTTGTACTGTGAAATTGAAGTTGATGGCTGGTAGGAAATCCGAGATGCCACAAACAAGCAGAGAAAAAGTCCTCGTGTGTTTTTAACATCCCTGGCCAATAAAGATGATTGCGATTCTGATGTTGATCCATTTTGTATTCCTAAACTCAAAGGCTTTCTCACAATTTGATAACCCACGGGGATAAAAAAAAAATAGATTTATTTATAAACTAATTAAAACTCATAATTACGTATATTTATATTTATGAATACATTTTTTTATTTTTTAACCCCTAGGCGTTATTGTGACCATTTTTGGGCTTTTTGTTGGTTCTGACCGAGCCATTTCAAAATAAAATACTGCCCACGGGTTTAAATCAACAGAAGTGTACATTAATTGACGCTATAATCCAGTGTTGGTGTGGTTGTCATTTATGAAGTCTTACATCTCACGCTGGGATAAAACTGTCAAGTTAGTTGTTTTGCGTCTTGTAAAGCCACTTTGCGCTCTTATTTCGTACTGTCCCCCTTTTGACTTTCAGCAAACATACTCGGGAAGCGATCTGCTTGAGAGGAGAGTGGTAACAGTTTAACCAGAGGGTTTTGATTTTCATGACATGTTGACGAATGACTCTTGTGCGTGTGCGTGCGTGCGTGCGTGTGTGTTTGCGTCCATTAATCCCTGCCCTTTTAGTGCGCAGCCAGTCAAACGGTGACATTGCGAACCCGGGCGCCTACCCAAAACAACAGCAAAACCCTTTTAAAATATCCAAGGATGGATTAAGAGATTAAGAATTCCAAGCAGCTTTAACACATTACAAAACGGTCTTTTTTATTGAGGAGCAATGTTTATATGACCCTAAAAGGCCTTGGTTGTATATATACATCCCCAACTGTAGCCAAAACACATATGCTGTGTTTGTCCGTCAGCCTGTGCAGCTGTTTAAAGCCGATGTGAACAGGCAGAGATATCGCATGTGCTATTTTAAGATAAGCAAGAAGCCTGATTCGCATGTTGATCCACTTTCGCTGATTTGTTGCCTTGTTGGGGGTTTAGCCTGATGTCAGATTTGCGAATTTTGTGTGAAAGCATCATGTTTCTCTTACCTTTTCATGTATCCCTTCTGTTAGGTTGTGGGTCAAACTGACCCACTTTCAAGTTAAACGACACGTTAGCTTTTCACTGTCAAACTTGGCAGCAACAGACAATTAAGAAGGAAAAAAAAAACTGTTCGTTTTGACATATTTGCAATAAATAAGGTATAACAATATTTCCCAGGATGCTTTCGGAACATTGAGGATATGCCCGGTCAAACTGACCCAAAATAATATCGTTTTTATTTATTTATTTATTTTTACTGAAACTTCACATCAACAGACTATATAAGAAATGGTTCATTTTGATTTTGGTGCACTGAAAACTGATAATAATACGTCGTAAGCTACAACAACGTTGATTGTGTTGTTTTTTGAATGGTAAATATTCCGGGTCAAATTTGACCCATTGTAAGAGTGAAGAAGTATAATATCATACTATAGTATATACAATAATGTATAATTATGCTATGAAACCTCTCATCGGCAGACAATTACAATTGTTCACTTTGACATTTTCAATTAAAAATCGAAATCATTATCAGAATGCTTTTGGGACATTCAACATAGCCTGGGTGAAAAATGACCCATGTTTAAAGTTGAAAATACAAATAAGTAGTTTGCTATGAAACTTTGGCTTTTTTTTTTTAATTAAAATAATGTTTAGCGGAATGTTTTGGGACCTTGAAAAACAGCCCGGTTCAAATTGACCCATTTTAAAGTTAAACAACTTGAAATTTTTCACAATAAAACTTTCAATCAACAAACAATTTAAATGATTCATTGTTGTTCAGTGAACGAGTTAAGATGAAATTGAAAATAACTATTCGTTCTTTACCAAGGTAGTGAAATATTCTGACACATGGATAGTTTTAGTAATTGAAAATTTGATTTAATTATTTTTTTTTAACAGTGCAGGGATTTTTTAAAAAAAAAAGTATATCCATGTGTCCAATCATGATATTTTTATTGGTTACAGTTAGGGGTGCACCGATCGATCGGCCAGCCGATTTCCTTAATTTTAGGTGATCGTGATCGGCAGATCCCTTAAAAATAAACCAATCTTTTCCACCGATCTCATCTCCCTCCTCAGAGATGTAAAAGAGTCAGCCTCTGTCCTTTTCTGCTGAGACCACAAATTGGCTTTTCATTTTTATTTGGGAGAACGACTTCATGTGCAGTTAAAACAACCCGTTTGTATTATTTCACAGCTATCGTTCAATGTTTTCCACTAAAACAATACTGGAACACAAAAAGCGATATGCTGCTTGTTATGGAAAAAATCGGGATCGACAGGTCAGACTTTTTAAAAGATCGGGAATCGGCACAAGGTAAAAGGGTGAATCTATAAAAACAGATTCCCTTAAATGAAGATGGTGGTCGCAAAAGGCTGCTCAGCCGTGCCTAGTGTGTGTTCGTGTACTATTTTGTGTGAGCTATTTTCTTCGAAATGTTACTTTTTCATCACAGCAGCTGGTTCGCTTGAGTAATCATCCTTCTCTGAACGTCTCCACCAGACAGGGACATGATTTCCTCTATAACCTACAACAAATGTTGGCATTGAACAAGTCGGACCTTCTCCATCCTTTTTCCAGCTCTCAACTTCCTGCTCGCCCTTCAGTTTTCGCACTTAACAGTGTGAAAAAAAGAAAAGAAAAGAAGCTGAGTCTGATTCTCGTCGTACATTTCAAAAGAACATTTGCGGAACAGTATATAGGGACGCTATATCATGTGGCGTCACAATGATGCAGGGTTGTGACTTTGCAGTAGCGCAGTGGGCAGTGGGGGCAAAGTCACATTACTCAGCTCCCCGGGGTGGGAGGGGGGGGGGGGGGGCGGTGAGCGTGTTAAGTTTACTTTACCTGCTGCCGCACAAAGATACATTGCACCAGCTTGACAACCATTATTTGTCTCCATAACGGTAATGGTAAGCAGATCGATCTGAAGATCCATGCCAGCGTTGCCATTTATCGATATTAACCAATTATCAACCAATTTTCAGGTTTCGGTTTGTTCTCTGTGTGTTCAACTCCCAGTTGAAGTTTACTGTCAAACTAAATATAAAATAAAGACAATTAAAACAACCATAGCTTAGCCTTTCAATCTGCTAGCTTAAATGCTAATGATAATTAGCATCTAAAAAGTGCTCCTTTAACTCACAACGGACTGAACACAAAGCAGTACAGCAACAATATAAGTACAGCGCTCACATTATATAGATTCTTTATCCTGTGCGTGGAATGTATGATATTAGTGCCAAGCTGATGAGTTGAGGGGTTGCGACATCTCAATGAAGCAATATTATGAATCTCACTAAACTTCTAGGCAAGACAGCCTAGAACTCAAGTGCGATTCAAAATAACACCTTTCTGCTTTATACTGCCCCCGGGTGGCCAAGGCGGGCACATCAAAAGCATAAAGGTATTGAAGTGTGACAAAAACTTCAAAATATATATTTTTAATTCTGCGTTATTATCCCTTACATATCACAACAATGTATTTTTTTTTTTTAATTCTAGAACGGACTGATGGCATTTCCATTCATTTCAATTTAAACTGGTGATTTGGGGTATGACTGTTTTGAGTTACAAAAATAGTAACTGAATGCATTAAATTTGTATTTCAAGGCATCACTATTTATGGAGGACTTTGGTTTTGAACTCAATTAAGGTGTAGTTTATTTTTTACAGTTGAATTGTATTTTCACAAACTTTTTTTTGTTGTTGTTGCATTTATTTCTACACCAGATAAGGTCCTCACAACCCACGTGACATGGGGACTTCACACAATCAAGTTTCATGTATGAACCCCTGACAGTCCCTTCCCTTGTGTTTCTCTCAGTCTCAAGGCCTTTGCAATAGCAAAAGCACCATCTTGCAAAGTATGCAAATCGGAATGGATGACAAACTATGCGCAATGCACATTATAATTTCATTTAATTTCAGTCATTAATTGTCCTTACTGTGAGCTAATTGGTATTGGAATTTATTTCACACCATATTTGATGACCTTTTGTAAAAAAAAAAGAAAAAATAAAAAAAAAAGAGGAAAAGATTCTTTCCGCAAGCCAGTCGAAGTGAAAAGCTTTCTGCTCACAACCTGCTGCATTAGCACAAATATTACACTATACTGCCCTCTGTTGGTGACTAAATACCACACCGTTCAATTGTACTTCTGTAAAATGTCATTCATAATCAGTCACGTTTGTAGTCCCACAACAACATGTATAACATCTAATTAGTTAGCTAAATATGTCATAAAATAAATATAAAGAGAGCCTTTATTATTATTATTATTATGATAACCCCTCAATTTACTTCTACCCATTGTGACTCATGTCATCACCGTGTTCATAAATGCAGGAGCCTCCTCTCCATGTTTTACAAAAGTGAGTTAATTGATGAATAAATTGGCAAATATATATATATAAAAAAAAAAGTCTCTTCACGATAGTTAAAAGTGGGCATGATGAGAGAGGTACGTGTCCCTTCCAATGTCACCAACTCCCCTGACGAAACAAATGTGGGCCACATTCTTAATGAGCGGGTCTATTAATGTTTACCAGCAAACAGCTGGACGACACACTGGCGGTCCAGATGCTATTGCGCGTCACGTAATGTCCTCGCGCCCAAGAATGACAGCAATAACATTATGGAAGTGATGTGAATTGAAATAAATATGGTCTGATGATTTTGAACTCTTACATACTGAAAATTTTTGCATATGTCCTTGGTCAATTTTTAATGCATTAACTCATTCACTGCCATTGACGGCTATACACGTCAAAAATTCATTTGAACTATTTCTATTAGTTAAACATTTTTTTTCACTTTTGTTAACAAGAGTATGAAAACCTAGAATTTTTTTATTGTACATTTATAACAGATATAATGTTGTGATTAATTGTGAGTGAACTAGTGATTGCATGCGATTAATTACGATAAAAAAAATGTGTCGCCAGACGGCCCTAATTTTTAGTGATCTTTTTTTTTAAATCACGTTAGGCGATTATTATTATTTTTTTATTGTAATTAATCGCATGACTTCAAAAGCTAACTCACGATTAATCACAAATTTTACATTTGTTATAAATGTACAATATTTTTCCCCCTAGGTTTTCATACTCTTGTTAACAAAAGTGGAAAAAATGTTAAACTAATGGCAATATTTAAAATAAAATTTTGACATCTATAGCTGTCAATGGCAGTGAATGAGTTAATACAATTGTCTGTCTGTCTGACATTTTTTTATTTTAGTAGACACAGTGTACACAAACTTTGTAACACTTGTATAAAAAAAAAAAAAATTCACAATAATTTCACATTTGTGTATTTAGGCTCACTTTTAAAAAAAAAAATCAAATCAATACATTAGATTAGATTAGATTAGTGTGATTGTGGTGTCGTTGATATGGTTTAATACCAGGTGCCTCTCAGAGGTGGGGGCCCACAAGCCAGCAACAGCTTTATGGAAGCACAAGTCCATCCAAATGTTTTGAATTTTTTATGCGAATTTTGTGAAAATGCGCAAAACGGTCATGCGATTTATGCCCGTTTTTATGCACAGAAAAATAGGAGGGTTTTTTTCAAGTGAATGCAATATGCTTCCATAATACTGTACAAAACAAAATCTTAGTTTTTCTCTAATTGGGTTGAGAAACAGATTATTTTTGTGAAACAGCTGTTTAATAATAATGGACAATTTATGTTCTACACTGAATTTTCAGGTATTTACGAGCTACCAGCTACCCCAAAAGAGTATGCCATACTCTTTGATGCCATTCCAACTGGTGTAATAATGTTATTTAAATGTGTTCAATCAAATATATGATCTGTTTCTCTACCCAATCCTATGGAAACATATATTGGGAAAATCTGTCTGTGCCATGTTTGGGTTCTGTTTTTCCTCGTGTGTCTACCTTGGTCTTGTTGAGTGTAATCCCGCCCTTCCTCGTGTCAACCAATCAGTGCCCTCAGCCACTTGTGTCTTGCCCCAAGTGTGTCTTGTTGTGTCATTAGCGTGTGTGTATTTAGTCTCCTGTCTCCCCTCTGTCTGTGTCGGTTCATTGTCATTTCCCTCCCGTCATGCTACCAGTTTTTGCCTTGTTGTCCTCCCCACGTTTTGTTTTCTCTTTTGGAGTTCGCTTTTGTTTTGTAGTAATTAAAGTCTGACTCTGTATCCAATTCTCTTGTGATTTCTTTTTGGAATTCTTTTGTAAATGATATTGACTGGAAAAAAAGTATGGACAATCCCAAACAAATATTTTGTAACAACTAATTTAAAAGAAGGCTCATATAAAATTCTTCACAAATGCTATCCTGCAAATCAGTATATGACCAAATTCAAAAGTGACATTGATTTGAATTGTTCTTTCTGTGGAAGACATCCTGAAACCGTCCTTCACCTCTTTTGGATCTGCTTACATTCTACAACTTTTTGGAAGGACTTTTGTGGATTTATTACTTCACAGTTACACAAGGACTTAAGTTTATTTATTTTATTTTCATTTATAGAAAATGGATGAATGGATTTAAACAAAAAAACGTTTTGAATGTTTTAGAGTGGAAAAGAGACAGGTTGTTTTATTGAACATATAAACATAAAGAAAACACATTACAAGTATAAAATATAAGTTGAAGTAATAAAGAAAAAAATCTTTAAATGTTCAAAAGGAGTTAGGAAGAAGTTAAAAACGTATCTAGTCCTACCCCTTATTCGTTTTATGTTAATAAAATGATGAGGTTAATGTATTTTAACCAAAGAAAATTTATAAACCTAGTCATATATACAAGTGCACTTTAACATACGCACATTTGCAACATATGTATATGAAATTCATAGACATATACCATAATATATTTATGAATCATATCTTCATACTCACATATACAATTTTCATTACACTCATATCGATACATCCAAAGAAATTACAGCATATATACAATTTTAACAGCTCGTGTCTGATTTAAGTAATTTTTTTTATTTTGAATTTTTATTCAGCAAGTGACTGACATCAGTTCCAAAATGATTCCGCAAATTGACACCTTTTTACAGAAACACACCTTTTCTTAATATTTCTTCTTGTTTGATTTTTTTTTGTAGACACTTGTACAAAAAAATTAAAACGAGAACAATTATTAAGACTTCAAGTAATAAACACATCAAGGTGTGTTTGCATGAATCAGCAATTACTTTTGACTTTAGCTCTAGATTGCAGGGTGGCAAACAGTCCAGTCAGGCTGAAAGAATGTGTAATATATCAGATCAAAGTTCAGTCAATAAGGCTCTCAAATTTATTTATTTACAGTATGTTTCCTTTCTTTCTTTTTTCAAAAAAACTTTAACTCGTATTTAAAATTGTTTAGGATAATAAAAAATAAAAACTTTTCTCAGGAAGATTTCTCATGTGCGATCTACTTTCAACTCACAATCGTCTGGGTCATTTAGCATACACAAAAAAGTATTATGTAAGTATTGCGCCACTCTTCCGCATGCACTGACCCCATTGGGCTGATGGTTGTGACATATTAGATAAGGGCGTGTTTTTCCACACGAACACCATTGAAGCAGATTTACTTGTCGTAACTTGAGTGGATGTTGTTGACGAGACGCGAGGGGACCAGATGGGCTCTTTCCTTTATTTTTCCATCGAGACGTGGACTTTAATAGCCATCGTCATCGCTCTACTGGCACTGTAAGTCAAGTACAACTTAAAAATCACACTATAAACTAAATATATTTTGTGAGAAGGTGGCTTGAGTTTGGACTGTCAAAATGTATTTCATTGTAGCAGTTGGATTTGCACTTCATATGTTTTTCATCCCTAGATATGGAAATTCCCCTTATGGCTTTTTCAAGAAACTCGGGATCAAAGGTCCCAAACCGTTGCCTTTTATCGGGACATTTCTGAACTACCGGCGGGTAAGGCCATATTCAGCCACATAATATGACCGACTGTTTGAACATTTACGTCTCTGACATGTCATTTTATTTCCTTTTGTTTCCCATCAGGGCATACATTATTTTGATGAAGAATGTTTTCAAAAGTATGGAAAAGTGTGGGGGTGAGTGTATGCACGGACGCGCGAGTGTGTGTGTTTATATCGGTGCTGCCAAATATTGACGTCATGTCATGTTTGCTGTCAGGTTGTACGATGGCAGACAGCCCATTCTGGCTATTATGGACACATCTATGATCAAAACCATCTTGGTTAAGGAGTGCTATTCTGTCTTTACCAACAGACGGGTAAGAAAAGGACAATCGACATAAATTGTGGTAGAACAAAACAAAACAGCTTCTTTTGTGTGTTGCTGTGTTTAGGATTTGGGCCTAAATGGACCTTTGAAGGATGCCGTCTCAGTAATAGAAGATGAAGATTGGAAGAGGATTCGCAGCGTACTCTCGCCGTCGTTCACAAGTGGGCGACTCAAAGAGGTCAAAAATGCTAATTGCTATTTGTTTTCCTACCATTGTGTACCTATGGAATGGTTTGCCTTAAATGTTTTTTTTTTGTTGTTTTTTTTTTGTAGATGTATTCAATAATGCTGCAGCATTCTAGCACTCTGATCAATAGTCTTCAGAAGAAAGTAGACGCTGATGAGGCCATTGACGTCAAAGAGTGAGTTTGGATTAGATTTTTTTCTAAAGCAGTAGATTGAAAATGTGGTTCTTATGACAAAGTGTGATGTTTTTGCAGCGTATTTGGACCATACAGTATGGATGTTGTGACCAGCACTGCTTTCAGTGTCGACATTGACTCTCTTAACAATCCCTCGGACCCGTTCGTGGCAAACATTAAGAAAATGACCAAGTTTGACTTTTTGAATCCTATGCTTGTACTTATTGGTAGGTCCAAAACTGTTGCAAGTTTCTCTGTCACAACCCTTTGTGGCCCCTTTTTAACAATAAATCTACTTTTTTCTGATCTCAGTTCTCTTTCCATTTCTGCGGCCACTGATGGAGAAGATGGACGTGTCATTCTTCCCCGCTGACGTGTTGACTTTCTTCTATAACTTCCTGCAGACCATCAAATCTGATCGAAACAAAAACAGTACCAAAGTAATTTAGTCAAGAGATGATCCATTTGAATTTGGTCGTTATATTATAGGTATATGACACCAAAATGCTTCTCTTGCCTGACAGAACCGAGTGGATTTCATGCAGCTGATGGTTGACGCTCAGATTTCAGAATCCAGTAAAGAAAAAGCTAACAACCAGAAAGGTAAGGAGGGAATATATAAGAGATATACAGCACATACTGTACGTTGAAACTGTGATCCCCAACCACTGGTCTGCTAGTACCAGTCCACGTGGGGTGACCAGATTTTCAAAATGAACTCATTCACTGCCATTGACGGCTATAGACGTCAAAAATTCATTTGAACTATTTCGATTAGTTTAACAGTTTTCCCACTTTTGTTAACAAGAGTATGAAAACCTAGTTGTTTTTTTTATCGTATTAGAACAGATATAAAATGTGTGATTAATCGTGAGTTAACTCGTGAAGTCATGCGATTAATTACGATTAAAAATAGCACTCGCCTGATGCCCCTAATTTTTAATAATATTTTCTTAAAAAAAATAAGAAAAGATTATTAAAAAAATAAAAATAAAAGATTATTTTAAAAAAAAAGAAGAAAAAAAAGAAATAATTATTTAAAAATTTGACACCCCGAATTTTTAACAATCATCTAGTCAGGCGATTAAGATGTATAATCGTAATTATTCGCATGACTTCACTAGTTAACTCACAATTAATCACAAATTTTATATCTCTTCTAAATGTAAAAAAAATAATAATAATCTAGGTTTTCATACTGTTGTTAACAAAAATTGAAAAAACTAAACCAATAGAAATAGTTCTAATGAATTGTTGACGTCTATAGCTGTCAATGGCAGTGAATGAGTTAAAAACTGGGACAGTACAATTTTGCAGAAAATTTATATTCTCACCAGGAGCTATAACAAATTTAATCTCTAGTCAATCTGGTGACCGGTGGTTCTGCAATGACTTTATCTGACACTAAATCCGCTCCTGGTTGACAGTTCAACAGTTGTAAACAAGCAATGCACTCACCATTATACCATTTTATTTATTTTTTTGCTTGGTCCCGGCACCTATTAGAAGCTGGCTGTGCTGTTTCCCTCACCTGAGTACAACATTATAACACTGGAAATGTGTCACCAGAAAAGCTCAGCTTGCCTTGGGTTTGACTGGCGACCACAGTAGTCGGCTAGTAGGACTAAATTTCCCATTATTCTTAGACACTGGAGCAGGAAGTAGTTCTAGTTGCGGTATGACGAAAACATGCCTGCTAAGGGATGAGAAGAATGTAAACGGGAAAGTAAATAGGAAGGAATATAAGGGTTAAATTCCTTTTAAATTGGTGTATTGTATGAATTGCTATGACAACTGTGTGATTGACATACAAATGGCTTAAAAACGGAGAAAATAAAAATTGTGACAAAGCAATGGGACTCAAAAATGTGACTGTTCCGGTTAAACTGGGACTTCTAGTCACCCTAAATCCACGGGACATTTGGTACCGGTATGCTTAAAAAAAAATTTTTTACCAGAGCTTATACAGTGTAGTCCGCTATTTGTCCTGCAATGAAAATCAGACATATTCATGAATTGATTTTTTTTTTTTAAAAAGGACAGGATGTAAGAAAAAAAAGAGGACGTGTCACCCTATTTAACTTGAAACCTGAATTTTGGGGCCTTCTTCCATTCAACAATCTTGAAAACAACTTTCCTGAGGTTATAGCTTGTTTGCATGCCGTGCTATTGAATCACACTGTGTTTGTATCGCAGGTCTGACTGATCACGAAATCCTCTCTCAGGCCATGATATTCATCTTTGCCGGCTACGAAACAAGCAGCAGTTCGCTTTGCTTCATAGCCTACAACCTCGCAACTCACCCCGACATCCAGAAGGCCTTGCAAGAGGAGATTGATGCAACTTTTCCAGACAAGGTCACATCTCCAACTCTGCCCTATCTTGTCATCAACTCGTTTTGGTGTCCGGCAACTGCACGTTCTACCACTTTAGGCTCGCCCAAGCTACGACAAGCTGATGCAGATGGAATACCTGGAGATGGTCATGAACGAGTCATCGAGGCTGTACCCCATCGTCAACCGACTGGAACGGGTCGCCAAGTCATCCGTAGATGTCAGTGGTGTGACCATTCCTAAGGGAACGGTTGTCATGGTACCGGTTTACGCTCTCCACCGCGACCCTTCTTTGTGGCCCGAACCGGACACTTTTAAACCTGAAAGGTAGAACAATAGGAGGCGAGGGAGGGAAATTCATTGTTGTTGGCAGCTGGCCGAGACGCGTCATTTGTTGTGTCCTTTCTTAGGTTCAGCAAAGAGAACAAAGACAACATAGATCCGTACGCCTTCTTGCCATTTGGAGCAGGGCCAAGGAACTGCATCGGCATGCGATTTGCTCTCCTGATGATGAAATTGCCCTTAGTGGAGATCTTACAGAACTTCAGCTTCGTCCCCTGCCAAGAAACAGACGTGAGTCAACAATTTCAGGCAATTTAACTCTTTGACTGCCAAAAACGTTAAATAACGTTTAGTAAAATCCTACGGAGGAGTGCCAAAGACGTTAAAAGACGTTTTTTTTTTTTTTTTCAAAACAGAGGTGAAACTAACCATTTTCTATTGTTGATTACTGAAAAACAGAATAAGGTAGAAACAAAGTTTTTTTTCTGATGCAAGATGAGAGTCCAATCTTTCATTTGGTAGTATGTGTGTTTCCATAGTCCAAACACATAATTTTCTGTGGACCTTGAAAGATCAGTCAAAAATGCTTAAATCCGCTGGCACCCACGGCATCCCTTTTCTGAAAACGTCTGGCAGTCAATTAAAGATGTGTTTTTGATGCGGTTTGGTTTTGCTTTTTTATTCTCCCAGATTCCGATGGTGTTGTCAGTCGATGGATTCACAGCACCCAAGAACCCCATCAAAGTGAAACTGGTGCCGAGAGGGACCACAGCAGATCGTGCTTTAAGAGAAATGTGATTACACGTTTCAAAAAGTGCTGTAATTAACGAAATGTCTCCTTATTGTCAATATGTTCAATGTACTTTTGATTACAAACAATTTGATACTCGGAGTCCACAAAGCACTCCCGAAACCTTGGTGTGCTGAGAGTGTCAGATGTGACTTCATATCAATCACTAAAACTGCCTTCAAGCAGCCGAAGAACATATCCAGAGTGAAGGTCTCATGCGCCAAGAAGACTAGGAGAAGCTCATCCTTGCGTTTATCTCCAGTAGACTTGACTGTTGTTATGGTCTGAAGTCAGCCCCGAGTATGAATGTTTTTCAAGGTTTTCAAGGTCACTCAAGGTTAAAAAGCTGGCAGTTTTTCTCATGCTTCTGATTGAGTTCTTTTAAATGAATATATATCTATGTCTATATATATATATATTTGTTTTTAATCAAATTTGTACCAGTTTTCTTGCACTGGATGTTTTTTTTGTTTTTTTTAGGTAAATGCACTATATAAATAAAACTTCCATGCTTTGCCTTCCATATAAATGACCAGTTTGACTTTACTTTAATTAACAATAAATTGTTAAATTAACTAAATTAAACTAAACTAAACTAAACTAAATTAATTGTAAATTAACAATATTAATAAAATAAATAGTGTAGATTAACAGTGACATTTGCAAATCAATCTAATTGAGGACACACTACTGCCAAGTGACTCTACATCCACAGTAGTACTCTAAACATTAATTATGAATATTTATGAACTTTTTTTTAAAGTGAATTTTAGAGGAAGTGAAATGCAAAAGGGAATGTTGTGTATTTGGGGGTGGGTATTTAAACCACTGCACGTTAAGGACAGTTTGCACGTTTACTCCAGTCCTGCCACTAGAGGGGGCCACCGCACCGCACTTTTAAAATGATCTGTCCTAGTTGTACTGAGTAGCAGTACTATAGATGATCTGCGTCAGGATTCATAAAAGTTTTGGTCTGTTTTAATACTTAACCACCCCTACGAAATCGTCTGACTTTGATTTATATAAGCTACAATGTCCCAAAGATCGATAAATAGTTCACAATATCCCAAATAAAGATAATCCGATTTGATTGACATTACCAGAGAGGTGTTAATTTAAAATTAGATCTGTTGTATTTTTAGCCAAAGGCAAAAGCAAGCAGAATTGTTGAAACATCTGATTTAGCATGTGTGCCATTTTGTTTTATTCCTGTAATAATGCTAAAAATGATTCCCTTATTTTAAAAGTTACACCATGCCCGTGGATAATAGAGGAAACTCGATAATCTGTGTCACATTATTGTACAATTTGTAATTTTGTATTTAACATTTGGAAACGTGAGGAATCGTCCGAATGGATGTAAACAAACAGCGGGTGGGAGCCGAAACAAAGAGCTTTATCCCAATAAAATGGGAACGCCTTTGTCCCGCCCTCTTAACGCGGTACGTGGCCACCATTGGCCAGATTACAAAGAAGCGTGCCTGCTATTGGCTGCGGGCGTTTAGTGGTTGACCGTCTGTTGGTTTTGGGAGTAGGAGCGTCTTTTGACAGCGGACTGCTCCGAGGAAAACGTTTCAGCAGCAACAATTTCTGGAATTGTAGGGAGTTGCCGCGTGGGAGTCGAGAGTGTATGAAGGTATGTATAAACACAGAATGACGATTATTAATGATTTCCATGTTTTATGGCTAATTTACTTGGTTTTGCACCAAGGAGTGTGGAATATGTGACCCATCAGCGCTCATTGAATTTCATGAATGTTTGAGTGCAAGTATTAGGTGTCTCGATAAATGCTGCAATTCAGAAGTAATCGTTTATAGTTCCTTTTCTGGTTAATGGAAGTGAGCACCAAGGGAATATTGATGCAGTATTGATCTCGCAATCATCACTCACTCTTAATTTGATGATCCCGATGTGTGTCACACATTAAAGTGACTGGTGCTTGCTTACATGAAAAATAATTGCGGTTCCGGGTGTCAAGCAAGTGCCAGTGAATCATCTGTTCTTCCCCAGCAACCGTAATCATCAGTTATTGCTTTGAACGCACTCTGGAAAGGATGGTCTCGTCTTTCCTGGTCTGGATGAGGAGGTGTGGGGGGGGGGGGGGGGGGGGGTGAAACCAGCACATAAGAACACTTTATGTGGAGGCCACCTTTTGCAGATTTAACAAGGCTTTGTCTTGAATCCTTATAAGCTTTGGAGTGGGATTCATATTTACTCTGAGTGTTGGGCATCCCTGGAATGTTGGAATGGTTCTTTGTAGAAGTTGAGATAAGTGTCAGGTAGCAAGGCAAAATTGCTCCACGTTGCCTCCCCAAATAAATACGTGAGAAAGTAACAAGTGGTTAACAGTGTTTGCAGTGAGGGGACTGGAACAAGTAGCCTCTATTTGCCATTTTGTGGAAACTATCTGAGCGTTACTTCGCACTAAACCTTCAGAAATCTTGTTGCAAATAATGTGACTTTTGGCGTTTCAGCCAGTTTCAACCACGGGATAAACCAAGGAATTTGAGAGACGACACTCGAGTGCACTCACTTTTCAGACTCGACAGACTGTGAGGAGACACTTTGAAGCATGAACATTCGTATTCGTACATTAATCCATCTCTCTCCAACATAATCTGGACAGATTTTAGTCAAATGTATGAATCCGAAGTTTTTAAACGTCTTTTTTAAAATGCCAAAGACAAGATCTGTATAATATGGAATAGATTTGGCCTATTTTAGTATTACTGGTACATTATGTCATCAATATGATTCTCAAAAATTTGAATATTTCCGAATTCAGAACCAACATTTAATGGGAACATTTGAGGACTAATAATGATACTAGGGGTGCGAATTGCCTAGTACCTGGCGAATCGATTCGTATCACGATTCATAGGTCACGATTCGATACCGATTAATCCCGATATGAATCTATAAATTGATTATTGCGATATTTTTAAACTCAAATTTAGAAAATACTAATCAGTAAACTTGTTCATGTACACTTTAAGATTTGTATGAAAATGTATTTATTTATCTGAAAATTCAGGTTTATAACAAACATTTAACAAACAGGTTGCAGTCTGTTTCATGTTTGAACAGCACTGAAATCAAATATTAAGGCTTAATGTTCCATTAATATAACATTCTTCCATGTTTAATGTGTGAATCCTAACCCTAAGTAAGACGTTTTGTTGAATATTCCCATAAAAAAATTGTTTAAAAATCGATTCGGCCGCATATCGAATCGATTCGAGAATTGCGCGCTGTAATTTTAGACAAGTGGTTGCGCACAAATGCAATAAAACTAAACCCACGATTACAAAAGAAATCACAATCTCAAAAATGAATGGAAATGTCCTAAAGTCTCAAACTGTGCTGTGGGACTTTTATGCATCTGGCATTCAGTTTTTGCCCACCGTTGTGATAAAGGAAAGAACAATCAGAGTTAAGAACAAGTAAAAGGACAAATTCCATCCATGCATCCATTTTCTATACCGCATATATATAACTCAGGCCGATTAGCGGTTTGATTGTTTACTGTGGTTTTAAAAAGTCACTAATACTGATATTAATGAGTTTGTGTTTTTGTTTTTGGAGGACACTTTTAAGCAGCGCACAATATGACTGGCTGCTTGCAGAGTTGAGTAAAAGAGGCACCTCCAATTAATTTTTTTTTCCTCCTTGGTGTGCAAAATAAATTTTTTTTTGGGTGGGGGGGGCAGCAAGGACAACAAAAATTGCCCATGTGTCTGTTCTATAAATAACTCACCAGTGACGGGACACTGTGACTTCCATCCATACATCCATTTTCTTAACCGCTTATTCCTCACAAGGGTCGCGGGGTCGCTGGAGCCTATCCCAGCTGGCTTTGAGCAGTAGGCGGGTTGAACCGGTTGCCAGCCAATCGCAGGGCACACACAGACGAACAACCATTCACACTCACTATCACACCTTGGGACAATTTGGTGTTTAATTAAACTACCATGCATGTCTTTGGAATGTGGGAGGAAACCGGAGCACCCGGAGAAAACCCACACAGGCACGGGGAGGACATGCAAACTCCACCCAGGAAGGCCGAAGCCCGGACTCGATCCCACGTCCTCTAGACTGGGAGGCGGACGTGCTAACCAGTCATCACCGTGCCACCTCACACACACTGTGACTTACTAAGAATTAAAACAGAAGAAAAATCTTAAAATGTATTTATTAATTAAAATTTAAACATCATGCACATTTTTTTTCTGTAAGAAATTTTCAATATTTTTTTTTAAAAGTAATTGGAAAATGCAGTTTTTTTTCATTTTCTCAATTATAAAAAAAAAAAAAAAAAAGGCCATCTCAAGCTGTAATTTATAATACTAATCAGTGTTACCATACCGTCAGGTCAGAATGGAATATCGACCCGTGCTACCGCATATCCTCGTTAGGGTCAAAGGTGAGCATGATCCTTTACCAGCTGGGTTTGGGCGGGAGGCAGGGACAGGTCGCACAGCACATATGGACAAAAAAACATTTATAGTCAACCACTGGTCAATTTAAAGTCTTCAATTAATTCTTTGAGAGCATATTTTTAGAATGTGGGATGAAATCCTGGCGCACGGAGAAAAACAAACCAAGCAACAAAGAAACATTTCTACGTGTGGCTTGTCGTTACGTCGAAAGATGACATCAGAGGCATATTTTAAGCTCGGGGCAACAATGATCTTAAGTATGTGCGGTGAAACTATCATTGGAACACTCAACATGCCCTTAAATTCTTGGAACGCCTGACGCATTGCATGGGCTCCAATCTCAGCAGCCTGTCCATTACTACAATAATAGTGTTACCATGACTACACAGGAGGACAGAAAACCCCTAATTAACAATTCTTCCAGATCCCATTTTTTTTTTTTTAGGGGGGGGGGTCATATTTTAGGTGTCCAGGACCTGACCTCATAACTTACCCACGCCAGCAGACAGACACAAAACATTCCTAATAATGCACCCTTGCGATTAGGAGCTGAAAAGAATCAGACCGATTCATATCCTCACTAAATTAAAAGGAAACAACTCAAACGTCCGAAGTGAGTTACTTGGAGCCCCTATGATTACACGCAAGAATATAACAGTTGTTATTAGGGGTGTTAGAAAAAATCGATTCGGCAATATATCGCGATATGACTCTCAAATCGATTCGATATGCGGCCGAATCGATTTTTAAACCTCCAATTTTTTTTTTTATGGGAATATTCAACAAAACGTCTTACTTAGGGTTAGGATTCACACATTAAGCATGGAAGAATGTTATATTAATGGAACATTAAGACATAATATTTTATTTCAGTGCTGTTCAAATATGAAACAAGACTGCAACCTGTTTGTTGAATGCAGTGGCTCCGTTATAAGCCTGAATTTTCAGATAAACAAATAAAAATTCATGCAAATCTTACAGTGTACATGTACAAGTATACTGATTAGTATTTACTAAATTTGAGTAAAAATAAATAAATCGCAATACAGACGCTCCCCAACTTACGAACGAGTTACGTTCCGTGCGATCGTTCGTAAGGTGAATTTGTTCGTAAGTTGCTTCAGTGCTATATTTTGTATTATAATTTATGTTTAAAGAGAATACGTACAGTACTGTACTACGTATGTTAGAGAGAGAGAGCGAGAGACACACACAGTATGTACATGTACGTAATAAGATAAATAAAATGAAGTTTAACTTACTTTTGGAAGATGTACTCGATGCTTAAGGATTTGATGGAGGAGGAGGAGGAGGAAGAGGAGGATTTTATATCATGAGAGGTTCTTCGTCGTCGCTGGAATGGGCTTCAAAAGTTACTTCCTCCTCCGTAACTTCAATGTAGGAAGAAGTTGAGGGTTCGAGGAGAAGAAGATGAGGGTTGATGAGTATCTTCCTTGGAGGATTTACTAGAAACTGGCCGAAAGAAGCGATCTAACGACGATTGCACAGTTTTCTTCTTTTTTCATCATAAATGATGCGGTAGCACTGTATGGCATCATTCAATTGATTTGCAACCTTTGTGCAACGTTCAATATTTGGGTCTTGCTGCTCGAAGAGTGCGATGGCTTTATCTATGAGCGACAGGCGTTTCTTCTTCTTCCTCCTCCTCGACACGTTGCTGAGCCTCCAATGCTGGGTGAGCTCTCACAGCGCCAAGCGTCGGTATTAGCGGCGGAAAGAAGCACTACAGTACTCGGAAAAAGGTGCGCAATACAAAATCTAACTTACAGCATCTCTTTCCGAACATTTTTTGACATGCGCGCAGACATGTTCGTATGTACCGTTGTTCGTAACTCGAATGTTCGTAAGTAGGGGAGCGTCTGTAATCAATTTATAGATTAATCTGAATTAATCGGTATTGAATCAAATCGTGACCTATGAATCGTGACACGAATCGAATCGCCAGGTTTTAGTTGTTATACTACAGTCGAGTGGCTCCAACTGCCGGACACAAATTCCCCGTGTTATAACATATTTGGCCAGTATAGAGGATTCTGATTCAAAAACAGCAGTTTACGTGCCTTTCTTTCTTTCTTTCTTTCTTTCTTTAGGAGGGGAAGATGAATGTGGAGGCTCTTACTAGAGCAGAGCTGCTGACACTCCTCAGTATCTTGGAGGGAGAGCTGGAGGCCCAGGAGGTGGTCATTGATGCCTTTAGGGTTAGTACAATTTTCTCGTCCTTTTTTCGCTGCCAGTGAAGAACCGAGAAGGCCATAACATGCAATCTTTAAAGAGCGGAATGAACCTGCCTCAGCATTAACTCGCAAAAAAAGAACGTCACCAGACGAGAGGGGATGTGTAAACAGGAAAGCGAGGAAACGGCGTGAGTGCAGACAATGGCGCGGGATTTTGGTTCCACCAATGTCAACATTTTTGCTCAGTGAGGGGAGTGAGTGATTTGTCCTCAATTTATCAACTGGGAAAATAATGTGGCATGAAATGGGAAAATTGGCCTTAACATGAGGATTGTAGTTGTGGCAAATGAGCAGCGCACAGTAATGACTTGTTATCAATCATCTCATTTGAATAAGTTGTCATACAGGCACCCATAAGGTGGTGTTGACTTTTGTGAAGAGAGTTGTGATTTCTATTGTGCTGTACTTATAATCATTGTATAAGTAGATGTTATGCTGTTAGAAAAGTTAGTCAGCCTCCCACACTTTTTCAATTCAATTTAAAAGCCTTTATTTGTACAAGGAGAGCAATTGAAGGCACGAAGAGCAGCAGCAAAAAAATAAATAAATAAAAGTATACTATATTACATATTATACATGAATTGCAAGCAGACAATGTACTTGCAAATACTGTTTACAAGTTCAAATAGGGTGACCAAATATCCACTTATTCCTGGCCATGTCCACTTGTTTACATCGTGTGGGCGACCATTTTTTTGTTTGATGTTTTATTAACTCATTCACTGCCGTTGACGGCTATAGACGTCAAAATTTCATTTGAACTACTTCTGTTAGTTTAAAAAAATTTGTTAACAAGAGCATGATAACCGAGAATTCTTTTTATTGTACATTTAGAACAGATATAACAATTTGTGATTAATAATGAGTTAACTAATAAAGTCATGCGATTAATTACGATTAAAAAATGTAATCGCCTGACGTCTCTAATTTTTAATAATCTTTTCTTTTTTTTCTTCTTTTTTTTTTTTTAATCGTTTCAGGCGATTTACATTTTTTATGGTAATTAACTGCATGACTCCGATAGTGAAACTTTATATCTGTTATAAATGTACCCAAAAAAATTCTAGGTTTTCATACTCTTTTTAACAAAAGTGGGAAAAAATGTGAAACTAATAGAAATAGTTAAAATGAACTTTTGACGTCTATAGTCTATTTCTATTAGTTTAACATTTATTCCCACTTTTGTTAACATGAGTATGAAAACCTAGAATTTTTTTTATTGTACATTTAGAACAGATTAATCGTGAGTTAACTTGTGAAGTCATGCAATTAATTACGATTTAAAAAAAAAATGAATCACTCCTAATTTTTAATAATCTTTTCTTTTTGTTCTTTTTTTTTAAAATCGTGTCAGGCGATTTACATTTTTTATGGTAATTAACTGCATGACTCCGATAGTTAAACTTTATATCTGTTATAAATGTACCCAAAAAAATTCTAGGTTTTCATACTCTTGTTAACAAAAGTGGGAAAAAATGTGAAACTAATAGAAATAGTTCAAATGAATTTTTGACGTCTATAGTCTATTTCTATTAGTTTAACATTTATTCCCACTTTTGTTAACATGAGTATGAAAACCTAGAATTTTTTTTATTGTACATTTAGATCAGATTAATCGTGAGTTAACTTGTGAAGTCATGCAATTAATTACGATTTAAAAAAAAATGAATCACTCCTAATTTTTAATAATCTTTTCATTTTTTTAATTGCATCAGGCGATTCAAATTTCTTATTGTAATTAATCGCATGACTGCACTAGTTAACTCACGATTAATCACAATTTTTATATCTGTTCTAATACAAAAAAAATCTAGGTATTTATACTCTTCTTAACAAAAGTGGGAAAAATGTTAAACCAATAGAAATAGTTCAAATTAATTTTTGACGTCTTTAGCTGTCAATGGCAGCGAATGAGTTAAATGCCACTGAATGCCTTGAAAGCTCGCCGATGTAACCGGGGTCATAACGAACAAACGAAGCTACCGCAATTGTCTCGAAGCTTTTTAATCTTGGCTATTTGCGTCTTAAATGTCGGCAGTCCAGATTGGATGCGTGCATGGTAGGAGGAGACAAAACTCCGAACAAGCCCCCAGTGATCAAGCTTTGGCCGAGTGGGCTGTCACCTTATTGTCTACCCTCTCGTTGTGTTTCAAGCTCTGCTGCTTTCCTTTCAGCTTCCCCCACTCAATCATGTCGGACAGGAATATTCCAAGGCAGCGCTCATAATTAACCATGACCCTTGTCCCATCTGCCCAATTGCGTACACACCCACCCACCCACACACACACACACACACACTCTAGTGGTCTCTGGTGGGCTGTTTGAGGTTGGGTGTTGACTCTGTGGCGGATGTACGGTCTTCCAAAATCACTGACTTCCGTCCTTTCCTCTGTGGGACGTCCACGATAAACAGGACAGATGTTCTGATAGTGTTAGGGCCCAGCGCTACAAAGAAATCTTTATTACACTGGTTTTATTTTTATATTTGAATGGTGCAAACATTGAAATAAAAGTAGGTTTCTAAAATTATTTTTTTTAAAAATTAAAAAGGACCTCAATCAAAGGTATGGGCAAAAATGCAAAGTTTTTAACCTGGAAGAAGGACTTGGATAAGCAGTTGCACTTGAGGGAAAATTCCTGAGAACATGACACGAACAGGTCATATTCCAGTGGGTGTGGCCTATCTTTTGACTTGTCTTTATCTAATGGGGAAAGCAAATATCCTCTGTCCGTCAGGCATGAATGGCACAGAGGCTTGTTACCTTAAAGGAATGCCGGTTTCAGACATGAAAGTGGGAGTAGTTCTCTTGTTCCGTGCTAGTTCCAAGACATTGTTCCAATTTCAAATGACAAACTTAGTGTCAAACATGACACAAGGACTTCTTTTTTTCACATTTGAATCATGAAACAAGTCCAAGTCCAGACAACTGGTTGGGCAGCAAATTACAATATACGCAACGATAACAACAATTAGATTTGCGGTATCCAATAGATCATCATAATGGAAACTGATCTGCTTAGCATAAGAAAGTGGGAAGCCCAAAAACAGTAAAGACCTGAAATTGAACTTTTAGTGGTGCCTTGCGATACAAATTTAATTCATTGTACTGAAATTGTTCTATACAAAAACACAGTCAAAACATGACTGTACCTGATGCTTTATCCTTCCTTGTTCTTCTGTGGGTTATATTGATGGTTGGTAAACTAGCTTAATGTCGCATTAGCGCCACCAACTGATTTTGTCCCTCTTTGGCTGGATGTGAAATTTGCTGGCGCCATCTAGTGATAGGAGTGTGAAGCACACTTGCAGCTCAGACAGAAATCTAAAAATAAATAAATAAATAACCTTCTTAAGTCAAGTCACTTGTATCTCAAGGCACCACTTGGTTGACAAGAAAACACCAATGCTTTGTTTAATGTTTGGGTTAGCTGGGAAGGAAAAATGAAGCAAAAACTTTACCAGATTTACTGGAACCTGCTGTATGTATCTCTGAAATTAATAATTACTTGGATGACCAAAGTCTGCCTACCTCCTTCCTCATCGATAACACTAATGTCTAAGTCAGTTAAACATTACTTGGTAGCAGTTTCGATCTATGTTCCCTGAGGTGAATTGAGTTTTTTTGGTCTGATGTCTGAATGTTACAGAAAAAGCCCAGAGCGCAAAAAATCAGTTCCAACATCTTAACACCGGAGATCTCATTTCTCTTTCTCTTTCTGTCTCTTGTTTTATTTGTTTTGGCGCGTAACAATAGGGCGTAGTCATGTTGACCCTGTCTTTAAATCCAGTCTGGTTACGGTGGGTGCGTTGATGTCATCGTCAGTTTTTTATGTGTACTATATTTCTGTTCTTGGATAAAAAACTAAAACTGGAACATGTGAAAATTGCTTAACTTGTTTAACCACAAAGGAAGCAGTGTACACGCGCGCCACGGTCAGTTTAGTAAAGCCATTCTCATAGTGTCAACACATTATGATATCCTTGTGAGGATTTAAAATGACAACGTGTAGTTTCTCTATCACTAAAACTTCTCACATGTGTTCTCGTCTTGTCTAAACAGGGTACTCTAATTAACTCATTCACTGCCATTGACGGCTATAGACGTCAAAAATTCATTTGAACTATTAGTATCATTTTCCCCACACTTTTTTTAACAAGAGTATGAAAACCTAGGAAAAAAATGTACATTTTGAACAGATATAAAAAATTCAGATTAATCGTGAGTTAACTAGTATAGTCATGCGATTAATTACAATTAAAAAATTTAATTGCCTGATGCCCCTAATTTTTAATAATCTTTTCTATATTTATTTTTTTAATAATCGTTTTTTTTTTTTTTAAGAAAAGATTATTGCAAATTAGGGGCGTCAGGCGATTACATTTTTTAATTGTAATTAATCGCATGACTTCACTAGTTAACTCACGATTAATCACAAATTTTATATCTGTTCTAAATGTACAATATCTTTTTCCCCCTAGGTTTTCATACTCTTGTTAACAAAAGCGAGAAAAAAAGTTAAATAGAAATAGTTCAAATGAATTTTTGACGTCTATAGCCGTCAATGGCAGTGAATGAGTTAATATTCCCTTTCTGTAAAATGAATACAGCAAAAAATACATAAATAAATCCATGTTTTTAGCCATCTCAGGAGGCGGCCATTTTGCCCCTTGCTCTTGACTTAAGGTAGCACTAAGGAACTTTTCAACCTTAATAAAATACCTGCCAAATAGTCTTCATCGACAGGTATGGGGCTGCGGATGACATTACATTACTATTCATTGATGTGGGAGGGCGTATTATAGCAGGGGATAAAAAAAAGATAGGCGGGCCGCCAGGCTTATGAAGCACCGGGGGAAACCCTGCCCTTTAAGTACTACTTTTCTGATCACGCCACCCTGTGGTCTCTTTCCAAATGTTTCGACAAGGAGTAGGCGAATTCTCAATGGTTGCAAGTCTGAATGACTTGCGATGGCACCCTCAAAACAAACGCTACATGTTATGCAAACGACCCCTGTGCAGCCTGGCACAAACTTTGGAAATGTGCAACCCAAGATGCACTCTGTGACACTCACAGGTGCAGCTGTATCCATTCATCCTCAATTATTAGTTAATGCCCTCCATAGTATTGTTCAGATGCAAATGAAAGGCTTGACTGTATGCACGTAACGGGGAGCAGAGTTCATTGTTTGTCAGTCTTTACACGGAAGAAATAAGACTCCGTTGGCTGCTCTCATCCCACACAAGGCTGTGATTGTGCCTGCGGGCTTAGAGTTAACCGACCGACAACAGATCCCTGCAGGTGTAGGTCAGGTTGTCAGTCACATGTCACGTTAGTTGCCGGATGGCATTCAAGCTGATGAAGTGACATCCTAAGAATGTGTGGCATGCCTATTCCAGTGACAAAACGATTCCAGGAACTAGTAGATGGGTATTTACGTGCCTGCGGGGGGAAATTCATTTATTTATTTTTTTTCCTTCTGGAGAGCTCAGTATTGTTCATTCGGTAATTTTACCGATTTGACATGTCATCATCATTGCTCTTGTTCTTTTTTTTTTCTTCTTTTTTTTAATATGTGGGTGAGAAAATCCCATACCGTTCACCTAAACCGAACACTTCCAGCCACGGTCGTGAGGCCGTCAGGAGACCCGAGGAAGGACCAAAGAAAAGAAAGGAAAGTGAAATTTGATTAGTGAAGACATTTGTCGTCAATGGCTGCAGAGAAGTGAGTCTTGCAACATTCTCGTCAAATAGAGTTATTATGTTTATAATTTTTTTTTTTTTTGGGGGGGGGGGGGAATTGTAGAACAACTTGCTTTTAGGTAAACACACTATGGAGCACACACATAAGAATGAAAGAGGCAGACATTGTGCACCCAGCCTCACATTGAAGCCTAGTGGGTCAGACAAGGGGACAATGGCCGGGACTGAAGGCATTGAGACGGCGTCTTTGTGCAAGACCTCTAATCTCTTCTCTTTGGGACACATTCTTTGTTCAGCCAAAGACAGAAGATTCAAATGTAGCGTCTTTACTGTTGCCCTGAGGGGTGTGCAAGTGTGCAAGCGGAAAGAAAATGACTGCCAGAGTGCGACATTTCTGAGAAGCGATGATAAATTTGCCGGAAGAATTTCTTGTATGTGTGTTTGGGAAGGAGGACGATGATGTCCTGATTGTATCAGCTCAAGAGTTAAAACACAGTATTTCATTGCGACCTTGCGCAAAGTTCATTCCTTGTCTTCTGCTTCTCTTTAACAACCTCGACTCATGCAGGATACCGCAACTTTGTCTAAAATATATCAACTCTCTTAACGATACAATCTACATCCGTTTGATTTCGTGGCCCGGTCATTCACCTCCGCGTCTCTGGGGAGGAATTAACATCTGCTTTTGGAAGGGGGGGGGGGGATACAATCTCACCCCTTTGTGTTTTGGTTGTGGGGAAAGACCATCTGCTTGTGCTCACACTTACCATAACATTGCTGCATTGATGTCCTAAACACACATATACACATATATGCGCGCGCACACACACACACACACATACACTCAAGGGGGGTAGGGATCGGCCCGGTCCACGAAGAGGGAAAATCTGCATATAATTGATCTGGTTTAAAAATATCAGATATTTGGCATTTTATGTACAATCTGTAATCGGTCATAATCAATGACGCCATCAATCAATGATGTCATTGATCAGATCCACAAAATAAAACACCAGAGCAAATACAAGCTCACTCACTCCAGGGATGTTCTGGCTACCATCATTAACAATCCAAGATTTCACAAATGTACATTCTGCCCACCCTCCAAACCATTTTTTTTTTTACCCAATAATCTTTAATAATTTCGTTTTTTTCCTTCCCATTTTTCGTTTATCAGAGTTTTTGGGTGGATGATTTGGGTTTCCCAATACATTTCAATGATTGTCAGTTTATATGCAAATTTTGGCTATTTGTGGGCCGGGCTGGGCCCAATCAAGTGCAAACAAGTTGTTTAACTAGATTTGATATATTAATATATATTAAGATTTTTTTATTGATATTTTTTTTTAAACTCACTGATCAGATCCAAAATCCTATTCATGTAATCCCTAGCTAGCAATTAACACTCATTGAAAGGTGTTAAAGAAAAAAATATCATTGATATACTGTAATAATAATCTTTCAAATGGCTCCAAAATACTTTTCCTTTTTTTTTTTAAAATGCTGCTAAACATCCATCCATCCATTTTCTTAACCACTTATCCTCACAAGGGTCGCAGCTGATAAACATTCAATATACAAAAAAAATAATAAAAATGAACCCCCCCACCACCTCAAAACCCCCCCAAATATTAACAAATATTTTTACAGTTTACAAGAAATGTTGTTCTTCTGATATCAACAGAATCCAAGTGTTTGCCTTTTGCTAACCGATGCTAATGCTAACCGATGCTAACACAGAAGTCGTGAGTACAATAAATATTAGCTTTAAAACATTTCTAGGATAACGCACTTATGAACAATCCAACTAAAATGAGGGGAATTCCAAGTGGTTAGCTTCCACTCTAGAAGGGTTGCAAAATAGTTCATGACCACAAAACTACATTAATAAAGGATAGTCTAGAAATTTTAGCGTGAATTGGATTTGACATTTTTGATTGGTCAGGTTTCGGTTTCGAGTCGGATTACTCTCAACCTTAAAGAAGTCCTGAGCTATGGAAAGTGTTTGACCGAACTGCAACTCTAGCCACCTTTTGTACTTAAGCATAAATGATGAAAGATTCATTTTTGTGTGTCCTTTAGGCTCAGCACAAAGAAGCTTTCATCCAAGAGCGTTATGGCCAGTATGACCTCAGCGATCCATTTCTGGCTTTGCAACGGGACAGCAAAGCAGCAGGGAAACAAAACACACTCGCCCAGACTCGTGCAAACCTGCAGGGGCAAGGAGCGGGCCCGAACCCTATGGCTGTACTGAAACTGGTCATGGCCCACTGCAAGAGGATGCAGGAAAGGATGACGAGACAGTTGGCAGCGACCGAGAGCAGACACAGAAGGGTAATCGATTCCCGCATTTTTTGTCAGGTTGTAAAACGCTCGCCCAGCTGCACTTCAATTTCACACAAAATCACAATCAGGGTCGTTCAATAGCCTGGTTGTGTGTGTAAATATGCATTTGAGCTCCACGTTTTAGACACTGGAAATTAAATCCCTCCCCAACCACACCCAGGGTTAGAGGGATATAAGGCTTAGATGAGTTCATGGGAATTTTCCATCCATCCATCTATGCATTTTTTGTAGCACTTATCCTCGCTAGGGTCACGTGTGAGCGAGCGGGCACAACTTTGGGCGAGGGGTGGGGAGCAACCAACGTCAAACATCAAGCATCATAGGAGGATCAATCTAATATGTTATTATTATCACTGTAGAGCAGTGGGTCAGTGGTTAGCGCGGCTGCCTCGCAGTTCTTAGTCTGGGATTACAAATCCGGGTACTAAGGGTGTGAATTGCCTAGAACTTGGCGATTCGAATCACGATTAATCCCGATACGAATCTATAAATTAGTATTACCGGTACATTATGTCATCAATATGAGTCTCAAAAATCTGAATATTTCTGAATTCAGAACCAAAATTTAATGGGAACATTTGAGGACTAGTAATGATACTTGGGGTGTGAATTTCCTAGTACCTGGCGATTCGATTCGTATCACGATTCATAGGTCACGATTTGATACCGATTAATCCCGATATGAATCTATAAATTGATTATTGCGATTTTTTGAAACTCAAATTTAGAAAATACTAATCAGTAAACTTGTTCATGTACACTGTAAGATTTGTATGAAAATGTATTTATTTATCTGAAAATTCAGCTTGCAGTCTGTTTCATGTTTGAACAGCACTGAAATAAAATATTAAGGCTTAATGTTCCATTAATATAACATTCTTCCATGCTTAATGTGTGAATGCTAACCCTAAGTAAGACGTTTTGTTGAATATTCCCATAAAAAAATGTATGTTTAAAAATCGATTCGGTCGCACATCGAATCTTTTCGAGAATTGCGCGCTGTAATATCGCGATATATTGCCGAATCGATTTTTTCTAACACCCCTACCGGGTACCCAGGCTTCCTCCCACATTCCAAAAACTTGTTTCTATTATTATTTGTTTGAAAACGATATTGCCTGTAGGTGTGAATGGCTGTTTGTGCGCTCTGTGATTGGCTGGCAAGCAGTTCAGGCTGTACCTTGTATCTAACTCAACGTCCCGCTCAGTGGCCCAGAGGTAGATGACACCAAAGACTATAAAAATGGGGGGTTAGATCACCAAAAACCTCGGGGGATCGGTCAAATGCGGGGAAAAGAATTTCGCCCCACTTAGGTGGGTGTGACAATCAGTGGTGCTACGTCAGCTTCAATAGGCACATCAGACCATTAGGGGGGCTTAGATAGTGATGGGAAAATGAAGCCTCATGAAGCTTCATGAAGCACTTTTACTATTTTTATTACTCCTCTAGATGGTGCTCTTGGTTCCATTACGAAGGCTAGTGCAATGAAAATGTATTACATTTCCACTGCCTTTTTAAACCAATAGTGCCATCTAGAGGAGTCAAAAAATATCACAAGTGCTTCATGAAGCTTCATTTGCCCATCACTAGGGTTAGAAGTAAAGAAAATGGCTGGATGATGGATTGTTACCACCTGCTAAAATATAAAGGCTAGGGCAATGCGAATGGCATCTTTAAACCAAGAGTGCCATCTAGAAGAGTCAAAAAATTTCACAAGTGCTTCATGAAGCTTCATGAAGCTTCATTTCCCCCCATCACTAAAGCAGGTATATCTTCCTGTTTTTGCCAAGGAAGGTCATATTAAATTTGGTCCTTTTTGCCATTTTCCTTATTCTCAAATCGCATTGAAGCGGGCGCTCTTCTACTTTGATTCACTGTTACCATGTTTCTGTTGACAGATGATAGCTGATCTAGCGGAAGAAAAACTGCGACAAGCCCATGAATCTGCCCGGAGTGACAATTTCTCCTCGATACTGCAAACAGAAAGAGATGAACTGTCGCAACAGGTGCTGACCCACATAATACTGACGCAGCTATGGATGTGCTAGTGTTCAAAGGTGCCAAAGTATTCAACTTGCCGATACATGATCTGAACCGAAGAGATCGTGTTGCTTTTCTTTTTTCTTTTTTCCTTCTCTTTTTTACGCCTGCCTGTTTTTCTTTTCAACTGAAAACTGTGATTTACCGTAAAAAGCAGGGAGGTCGCAGGAAAGCATCAGTGGGGCTCCATTGTCTCGCTCAGTGGGGTGGGCGGGGCTTGTAAAGTTCAAGATCATACACAGGCAGCGTTATGCACACGCACTTGGCTGTCAGAGAGGAAACAGATGAGGAAGAGGCCATTGTTTAGTTGTCCTGCCTGGAGTTTATGACCTCGGGAAACTTGAGCTAATGGATCGACATGTCTGGTCAGCTCCAGCGCACATGCTCGAGTGCGGCGTCAAGACTCTACATTAGGCTCTTACGTAAGACCGTTTTTCTCAGCCTTTCCTGTTTGGACTATAGTCCATTTTATACCTCCAACAAGCTGTTGAAGTAAGATAGTCACTCTTTAATTATCCATAAACACATATACAATCCAATAGATTTGTTATCAATCAATGTTTTATGGCACAGAATTTTTCCTCTGAGGGCCACCCACAAAAAATAGAAGGAAGTAAGGGCCCGTTAGATTTGTTTGTTTGTTTATTTGACCTTATTAAACATACTAAAGCCAATCAAACAATCAAGCAAGTACACATTATTTACACTGTACACAAATTGTTTATATGATGTTGTTATATTAACTCATTCACTGCCACTGACGGCTATAAACGTCAAAAAATCATTTTAACTATTTCTAGTAGTTTAATTTTTTTTCTCACTTTTGTTAACAAGAGTATAAAAACCTAGACATTTTTTTTAATAATCGTTTTTTTTTTTTAAAGAAAATTAGGGGCATCAGGCAATTCAAATTTGTAATTGTAATTAATCGCATGACTTCAATAATTAACTCACGATTAATCACAAATTTTATATCTGTTCTAAATGTACAATAATTTTCTCCTAGGTTTTTCATACTCAAAAAAAAGTTAAACTAATAGAAATAGTTCAAATGAGTTTTTGACGTCTATAGCCGTCAATGGCAGTGAATGAGTTATAAATAAACTGCTATGTCAAAACTTTATTTTAAATGTGATAAGACAAATTTTCTTTTAAGGTTTGGGGTGGCCCGCAGCCCTCCTCCCACTAGAATAGATCCGCACACCCCACTGAGCAGCAGCTGAATCCCATCTTCACATACAGAACCAAACAACAGCAATCTGTAATAAGATGACCACACTTGAGGACCATTCATGTGATATGTTCACAAATTGTAACTTGACACACAAAAAGTAGAAGTAGAAAAGCTATTGTGGTAGTCCCCATTATTTACGCCTACTTTTTCAACACTACCACCCTCCTTTTTTCATGTCAAATGTTATTTTCAGTTGATACCGTAAGCCGCTAAAAGGCAGTGGGTGTGCCACAAATGGCCCCGGGCCACAACTTTGGACACCACAGTTTCATGGCATACTTTACCATGAAATCTGCCTGCTAGTGTGAGTCGTTGATTGAAATGAAAATTTTCTAACAAATAAAAAATAGGACACACAATTTTAAGTCAAGCAAAGCTGAATTTCTAGAGATAGCTAATGACCACAAACGCTGTTTTTAAATCAATAGATTAAAAATAAACCTACCATAAATCCCATAGAACTTCTGCACCTTAACCATCAAACATTTATCTAAAAGATCTAATGGATCTGTTCTGTAAAGAAAGGTGTCTGCCAAAAATTGTGTGTGAAAATCTGCCTTATATAGCAGCCATTGCAAAGCAGTGTTATGCTGCCCCCTTGTGTCCATTAGCTGCCATGTTTCACTCACCGACGCCATTCTCTCCCCAGCTTCAAATTGAGCGTGCGGCAGTGCGTCGATTGGAGCGAGAACAGGATGAGGCCATGAGCCAGGCGGAGGAGTCACTGAGCCAGCAGCAGCAGCTTTCGTCCTCTCTCAGCCTGGAGCTCCAGAAAGCCAGCAGTCGAGCACAAGAGGAGGCGCAGAAGGTCTTAGAGCTCCGTACTCTGCTCCGAGAGGAGACGGGAGCGGTGGAGAAGCTACAGGGGCTCCTCGAAGAGGAAAAGAGTAAGGCGGCGGAGCTTGAGGCTCAATCCAAGAGGAAGCTTGATGATTTTACCACCGAGCATGAGCAACTGAAAGCCAGGCTCATCAAAGAAGAGGACAGGAGTCAGGAACTGAGGAGACAACTTGAAGAGCTGAAAAGGAGATTGGCTGAAACCAGTGAGCCCAAAGAGGGGCCCTCTAAGATGGTTGCTGTGTGCACCTCCGTTCAGACTGAGCCTGATGGTAAAGTCATTGTCCCTGTAAAAACATCTTCGGTGTTAAAGGTCAATGGCCATCACAATCTCAAAGAGACGGATCCAACTCAGGACGAGAAAGGAACAGAAAATGGAGAAAACGGGGCAGGAGCAAACTTGCTTTCTCCTCTCAATCCTCACCCTCAGCCTATACCTCACTCTCCCTCCAGCACCGCCTCCTCGTCCCTCTCCTCGTCTCCAGTTTCCTCACCGGTTTTGGCCAAACATTTCAACAGCCCCGGTTTCCATCAGTCCTCCTACCAGGCCGGAGTCAATCAGCGATTCCAAGCCGCCAGACACAAGTTCCAAACCCAGGCGGAGCTGCAGCAGCAGCAGCAGCACGTTGGCCCGCTTTCCCCCAGGGACCTCTCACCCACCACCTCCTCCAACCCCCCACCAGAGCACAGCGCAGCCAAGCAGTTGGCCCGCAACACCGTCACGCAGGTGCTGTCCCGCTTCACCAGCCAGCAGGCTGGCGTCAAGCTGGTACCGATGAGCAGCTCCCCGTTTGGAACGGACTACCGTAACGTAGCCGCATCGCCTACCGGGGGGAGGTCCCCTTCCGGTCCGCTGTCTCCGGGTATCCGCTCCCCTCTGACCCCTCGATCGGAGAGGACTCATCCTCCTCCGATTCCTCCCAAGAAGCCGGGTATGAGTCCAACTCCTGGCTCCCCGAGTCATTCTGCCCGAACCAGCCCGTTCCCCGAACTTTCAGGGAACTGCAGCGGCGGACTAGAAGAAGCAACAGAATCTGACCTGGTTTTATCTTCTAATAGTTAATGTCCACACCAAACTGAATTTGGACTTGCCACACTACATGTGTCTTGTAAAATTAGGGGGGCGAGACGTCTCGTTTAGTTCGGGACAGTTCCGTATTGATGAGACTTGCATCCCGCATCCCAATTTTACGCAGATCCCGTTCCGGCGTCCTGTTTATTTTTAATTTTTTGTCATGTGTATCATACTAATTTAACTGTTAAATTACTTCCTGTTTACTTCCAAATTCACGTTTGCGTTCTCATTCGCATCTAATCGGTAGCCAAGGTGTTTTTGTCACACCAGAAATAGAACTAGGCTACATCCTGTTTCTGTGTCTAAGAATCATGGGAAATGTAGTCCTAACTGCTGCCAAAGCCAGCTGATTCTTCCGACGCCATGTTTTCAAAGTGAGACCGGTGCCGGATGAACTACACAGCCGGCTTCCAACAGCTGCTAAAAAGGTTGGATAATGACGAGTGCTTTGATAGCTAGCGCTGTGGAACTGTCAGCCAAGATAGCATTTAGCATTAGCTAAACTAAGAACCTCCCACCAGTTAGCGCTGTGGAACTGTCAGCCAAGATAGCATTTAGCATTTGCTAAACTAAGAACCTCCCACCAGTTAGCGCTGTGGAACTGTCAGCCAAGTTAGCATTAGCTAAACTAAGAACCTCCCACCAGTTAGCGCTGTGGAACTGTCAGCCAAGATAGCATTTAGCATTAACTAAACTAATAACCTCCCACCAGTTAGCGCTGTGGAACTGTCAGCCAAGATAGCATTTAGCATTAGCTAAACTAAGAACCTCCCACCAGTTAGCGCTGTGGAACTGTCAACCAAGATAGCATTTAGCATTAGCTAAACGAATAACCTCCCACCAGTTAGCGCTGTGGAACTGTCAGCCAAGATAACATTTAGCATTAGCTAAACTAATAACCTCCCACCAGTTAGCGCTGTGGAACTGTCAGCCAAGATAGCATTTAGCATTAGCTAAACTAATAACCTCCCACCAGTTAGCGCTGTGGAACTGTCAGCCAAGATAGCATTTAGCATTAGCTAAACTAAGAACCTCCCACCAGTTAGCGCTGTGGAACTGTCAGCCAAGATAGCATTTAGCATTAGCTAAACTAAGAACCTCCCACCAGTTAGCGCTGTGGAACTGTCAGCCAAGATAGCATTTAGCATTAGCTAAACTAATAACCTCCCACCAGTTAGCGCTGTGGAACTGTCAACCAAGATAGCATTTAGCATTAGCTAAACGAATAACCTCCCACCAGTTAGCGCTGTGGAACTGTCAGCCAAGATAACATTTAGCATTAGCTAAACTAATAACCTCCCACCAGTTAGCGCTGTGGAACTGTCAGCCAAGATAGCATTTAGCATTAGCTAAACTAATAACCTCCCACCACTGACGATTAGGATTCGGCGCATATTTGGATTTCAGTTCAATTGTAGCAGTTTTTAATTTTGAAAATCTGGTCACCCGTATGTAAAATCCATCAGGACTGCACAGACGCATGAAGCCAGAGAATATAAGCTAGCCTTGGCATGTTTAGACTGGAATGAATGGCACTGGCACCAGAATAAAGTGCAAGATGAAAGAATCTGCTGTGATTAGTGCTGCTCACTGTGCGCGTTCCTAACATTGCGCAGAGGGATGATAAAGGACGTCCATAGATGACTTCAGCAAAAAAAGACATTCCAACTGGAGGGCTTCCCTGCTCGTATCATAGCAGGCCCACTACCTCACTGGAAGTGTCAAATGTCATTTGTGAGGCTGTTGAGAAGGTACCCCAGTGCGCTTCTCAGAGTGGACGGCTGACTTTCTCCAGATGTCTTGTGTTTCATGGGCATCGTCGCACGAAGAAAGCAGTGCATGCACTTGGATTGCATTGAACTTGAACGTCTGTGGCATTCACGCACAAGTTTTTTCTCAGAGGATCTTGCCAATTACATAGCACTGTACATTTAAGAGACTTTGATCCAAAACAGTTTTTAGTTGTAGATCTAGAATGCTTTTCTAGTTGCCACCGATCCATAAAAAGAAGTGAAATGTTTAATTTAAAACTCTGTTTCAAAGAATAGTACACTGTAAATCAAATGTAGTCACTTTAATTACACCGAGACTACACCGCAGTACTTTTTTTTTTTTTTATCTGTTAATCAGGGATACTGACTTTAACCAAATAGAACATGTCATGTTGATTTCTGACTCATTTGTATGTCAAATTAATTGTGTTGTGTTAACAGATTTTGCTTTAGTTTGTTAGCAACATTGACTTTTTACTTCGCTTTCCTACCAAGAAGAGCGTAAGACAAAAATATTCTGTTGAGTTCGATTTTTTATGCTGAGTCCAAAATTGCAGTCAGTTTTTTTCTCTCTCCATAGTTTACCCTCCAGATAAGCAAAATCCCATTGATTAACTGTAGTAAGACTGTAGTAAGAGCGGATTACGATTGGACTCATCTACTTACGAAAATCTATTTCACCTTCTGCTGTATTTTGAAGTTTTCAATGCTTCCATTACATCTTAGTGTTTCATTTACATACAATTACACATCGAAATTTTGAAAAGAAAGAAAACGGTTTTGGATTCAGGACCAACACATTTGTTAAAAACACTTATCAGACCTAACTCAACAAAAATTGTGTTTCCTAGTTTATCAACTGGCACACCTCGGCGATCACAAACGCGATGAAAATGGAATTCCTGAGGTTGAATAATTGAATATTCTAGCCAATAATACCTACAATTTTATGCTCACTATGCACATCTTTTTACACACTTGGATGCCAACCGTACGACTCTTGCACATGTCCAATAACAGCAATCCAGCAAAGTTATTCTGTCCTTTAATTCATACAACAGAATGGGGCAGTACAGGCAACACATGATCAGCACACACAGTCGGTAACAGTCTGAGGGTTTCGCATAGCATCCATTCAAAAATGTCTGCTTTGAAGTATCGGTATACAGTTACAGTTTGATGTGGCCCTTCAGAAGTGAACGTCTTGCTTTGCATGGCGACTGATTTATGTGCTTGGCATTGACCAACAAGTCATTTTTTACAGGACAGTATTTCATGACTTCAAAAGAAAACAGCATATTAAAATAGAAATGTGCATCCGTGGGTGGGAGAATGGAGTTCTTTACCATAGGAAAGAGATTTTGGCAAATATTTTTTCATGTTTTCATTCGTAACGGGGGGGGGGGGGGGGGGGGGGACAGCAGTGGAGGTGATGCTGCCAATGCAAGTGCACATTACAGACGGATTACGTGTTGACTTACACACGGAGGACAACTTGAAAAACGTTCCCTTACTTGACAGACACTAACATGGAAGTTGACACGGCAGGAGCAGAGCTATGCAAAGGATTGTGCTGCTTTGTTGAGCAAACCCAAATGTCCGACTGTTGAATCTCACCGCCGTGATATCAATAAAGGCTTCTTGTTCTTCCTCGTCCTTACATCACGTCGAATTTTTGTCGATCACCTCACAACCCATTCCAAATTCATGCCAACCACAATGAAAACATACTTCCTGGCTACAAAACGCTCTTTTAGTGTTCTTTGTTTCTCACATTTTGATTGACCCAAACTCTCTTTCTTAGATAACTGATTCCATTTTTTTATTTTTTTTTTTTTTAGATCCTGCACCCTGACTCAACAATTCTCACACGCCACACACTTCAGTACAATTCTCCCCCAATCAGTCTGCAATTCTTCTGTTTCGATGAGTTGTTTTCGTTGATTCCTTGCCCCAAACTGCTATCGTTTTGCTTTGGTAAGTCCATGGGTACGATTAGGCAGGACCAGCGGAGCCAAGAATCTCCCTGGCCGGTACCCGACCTTCCACTAGACATTCTGCATCTCCTTGCCAATTTTGTAACTTAGGATTTTATTCCAGTCGATCTTGGTGCGTGTGACGGGCAGCTGGCGGCGCAGAGCCTTAAAGGTCGTATCCGACATGGCCTGGTAGTTCTCGCTGATTGCAGTCTGGTGACAAATGTGGAGGAAAATACAATACATTACGTAGGATATTTTATTATCATTAATCCAACTGCTATCTGATAGTTTACCTGGTAGTCATTTTCAGCATTTTCAATAATGTCAACAAATTCCTTCGCTGTTTGAATTTCATTCTGTTTGAAACACAACAAAGCCATTCTATTTATAATCTTTAACCAAAAAAACAAAGGCGAGTATAACCATTCGGAAGTACAAGGCTAATTTAATGGTTTACTTACAGTCACCGATATCGATTGTTCTATCTCCTTATGACTAACCAGTTGCACATTCCCATCTTCGTAGTAGTGCACCTACAAACAGGAAGAGCAAAGTTAGTCCTGATTTGTCCCTTTCACTTTGACCTCATTCTTCATTCAAGCAAAAAAGGTACACTGAGGCTAACTCACCTGGATTTTCAACACTCCCACAACCTGTGCAGTGGACTGGCCAATGGTAAGTTTCCACTCTGACCTACAGCGACCATTCCTGTTTGGCAATTATAGTTACACATATTACAGTATATGCTAAACTGTTAGATTAGACTTTTAATATAAGGTGGTACCAAAAGTTTTTGGGTTGAAACTGATGTCCCTCAATGCAGGCTATGATCGTTTGCTGGCCATCGACAGTTTTCCCATACACCTGTGAAACACAAAACAATATACATAAGGAGGAAAGCGAGGTTATTCTCGTTCACGGAAACAAATGACATAAACTAAAATTGAAAGAAAAATACCAAAAAAACATTTTCATTCACAAAATAAAAACAAAAACGCATAAAAAAAAAAAAAAAATCCTGTCAATTAATTCAATACACAGCCCGAAACGCAGCATTGAGTAATTTATTTATTTTTGGTTCATATATGAAAAATGTATATGAATTAAAAAAAAAAAAAAAAGCATACAGGTTTATGGTAATTTGTACTTTGCAACAGGAATTCAAGCCACAAATTCGCTTAAGCAATCAAAAACTTGGCAAACAAGGGATAGAAAATGAGACCATCCAAGTTTTATTTAAGACTTTAGGGTCGTGATACATCTAAGTTTGGAAGCAATATTATGCAGTGCCCTTATTGTACTGCAATGTCTATGGATTGTTATACAATACCTGTATTTGACTTGACGATGAATTTTTTTATTCAGTTTTGACTACACAATACTTGATTTTTTTTTTTGCACACAAGAAATTAAGTATTATAACCCTGGAGAGAAAATGGGTCAATGTAGTTTGTACACTACTAAGTGATGCTTGCACTTAAAAGTCTAATTTGTTCCATGATCACACTCGTAACTCGAAGCACTTTTATCTCAAATCATCTTTCCCCATTGAAATAAACTCGTCCAGCCCCACATTGGGCTCCATTTGTTGTATGCGTCTTGGCCACAAGAGGGCAGTATTATAAAGACATACAGGCTAAGTTTGAGTCAGTAAACTGCAGTACCGGTAATATTAGTATTTTTTTCAGAGAGCATAAAAAATATAAGCTTTTGAGTATTTTTAGATTGTCTGTCTACACATGATGCTACTGTTGGCATTCTTATATTGTTATAACACCGCAATGCAGACGCAATTTGTTAGCCCGCGTACGTATTTTTATTGTTGCATTGTGTGCAATTAATGGTGTTTCCTAAGCGAGCAGTGTTATTGTTTTAAAAAATACAATGTGCGTTTCTCCTTGTTTAATTGAGCTTGGCAACAGCTTTTAAAGCCGCTTCTTTGTTTTTGTTGTTGTTTTTTTCTCTAAAAAATAAAGCGGCTTTTTTTGGAAGAATTCTGCTAAATTGTTGCTTCTTGAGAATTGGGTCAACTTGGCTGCCGCCCTCAAGCATCTCAATTTTTTTTCTTCTCTGATTTTCCCAAAACTCTACTCGAGGTACCATTTGATTATTTTTGCATCACTTGCGTGACTCACTGTGCAGACTCCGGTAGGGTAGTGCTCTTTGACGTAGGCACTGAGGGCACTGTCGCAAGAATCCCTCCATGCTTTCAGAGATGCGTCTCCTTCATAAGGCTGCACGTCGCTCACTTCTTTCCGAAGGTGGTCGTATCGGAAAGACAAGTTGTTGCGAGGATCCAGGAAGCGCCCCTGACCCAGGTCACCATGCTCTGTAATCAGGACCTGGAAATATTATTAAATAAATACCGTCAAACGGTATTTTGGTATAAAGAAGGAAATATTATGGTGACGCATACCGGGTCTTCATAGCCATCCAGTCTGGCAGGTGTGAACTGATCCATGTTGTACTGGGCAAAGGAGCTGGACAATTGGGATGGATTCAATCATGCAATTAGGATAATGTTATGTGATATGTATATCTTGTTCCATATGCCACACAGCAACACGATAAAATGTGCTACTACTTTCCTAATGTTAGTGTATTTGAAAATAAGTGGTACTTACTGTGATGCTCCCTCCCTGAGGAGGGTATCATTGTCAAGAAGAAGCCGCACATCTGTAAAGAAAAACATACATGCTGACCTTATCACCTCTCTTTATAAATAGGAATGGAGAAACCCAATTTAAATCCCAGGGATTAACCCCCCCCCCCCCCCAAAAAAAAATACTTAGAATACAACTATGTTCAATATGTGCCATAACATTTCAAACTGATTTGCTATATTATGACTGGCTGCATCTTTATTTATGCGCACAATCTACCACCAAATACAAATCAAAAAGTCAGAATAAACGAATTTGTTTTGAGAAAGTTCTGTACAAAATAATTCTGACTTGATTTATTTATTGCTTTATTCAAAAATATACACTGATTATTACTATTTTTTTTTTGACATTATTAGGCAAAGTTTGCATGTTCAAACAGACTACAGGGACGTAAAAGATTTATCTAGCCCGACCAGTCTAAATAATTTTTTTTTATATTACTAACATATATTTGGCTATTAAAATACATTATACTTAGTTATAAATATATCAAAATACTTAATGTTGAGAAACCTCTTACCATTGAAGACCTCATTGAACTCTCCTGGAGGCGCACGGGTCACAAAGTTGGCTGCAATGCGAACCTTTGAGACCAAAAATAGATGCACAGTATAAACATTAAATTGAGCTGAAATGCAGGATTTTTTTTTACGTTATTTATGTGACTTCAAATTAGTAGTGCTGTCTACAATCATGCTAGTGTAATGTATGCACATTTCACATTCAGTGAAGCTCAATTATGCCCAAAACAAAATTCATCTGCGGCATTTTAACAGGTTCCCTATTGTTTTCTTCGTCCATTAACAACTGGTTTGAATTAGTGAATGCTACTTTAAGGTTTGCAGTCACATTATCATGCCTATGCTCGTGTACAGCAAGCGACCACCTGGTACTTTGATGACTACGTAACAATAACAAAAACAAAAAGAAAAACAAATAGGCATGGGTGTTCATAGCTGGAGTTTACGAACGTTTGCTGCCACTTTGATCCCAGGGTGGGTCTAAAACTAAACGACCTGAAATGGGGACTTGAAGTCATGTGAGGCTACCAAATATTTGAGCTGCAACTGTACCCCTCTGACCCAAGCAAACCTTCCGATTGGCTGACATGCATCCGGGTAAATGCTGACTAGAAGAACTAACTGCAAATTAACAAGTTTATTCAGTAGTAATGTTGCATTTAATTCCGACGCATTCCATGCAAAAATAAAAGAGTATACCACACAATTATCCAGCTAAATAAATTCCGCTAGCTGGAGATGCCTCGCCAGCACTTGCTAAATGGTAAACCAAAGCTATCTTGGGAATACAGTCACATTTGTTATTACACTGCGTCGCCTTATCCCCCCAGTGTGTGAACATTAGTTGTTAGCAAGCTAAAGCAATTGAGCTGTAAATGAAAGAAGTTTCCAAGGTTCAGACCTTCTCCTCGTCTGACAGCGGTTCCTCAAAGTCAGCCATCTTGGCTCATTGTGACCCCACCTACTCGCTCGGACTGATGGAACCTGTGCGATTGGTATCAAGTTCAAAGGAAAGTGTGGCGTTTTCTATCTAAAATGAAAATATCACATTTCACTGTGACGAACATTTACAAGTTTCATCAGCATTTAAAACAAAAACAAACAAAAGAAGAGTTTGGTGGGTGCGGGGGTTTATCCCACTCAGGACTTTTATTACCACTACTTCCTGTTGTTTCACAGAGTAAAAAAAAATCCTTCGAAATAAAAGTATCACCATAACAAAAGGTATACACTATAGACGGCTTTCAATCAGAAGCTCCAGTTTCATACAATTGTATTACTTTTTATAGTTGATTCAGTCTTTATATCGATTTTTTCCGGGTCTTTTATTATTTATTCGGTGCGGTTTCCTTTTATTTTTTAATGACACAAAAGGAAAGTGGTTTGATAATGTGCATTTGCTTCATTGTTTAACCAGTGTGACTATCAACGTCCAGACATGGAGTCACAGGTACATAAATAATCCCATTAGTAACCATAATTTACACAATAGGTTATGCGTACACGTGTTGTTGGTGATAGTTACGCTTTATGTTAATAAACTCATTTAATTGTTATACTTCAAGTCATGCTAGCTCACGGTTTGGTTCCGTATTTAACTCTCAGCTGCTAGACTTGACTACAGGAAGTTCCTGGTTGAAATATCCTGGTTACACATTGACAGACAAAGATGTTGTTGTTTTTTTCATTTTATATTTACTTGGCTACGTTCAGTATTAATACCAGTCGTTAACTAACTAACTTTGTTTGTGCATAATAGGTTAGGCTTTGCTGATGCACATTCCATTCTTGCCAACTGGCTACTCCCTTGCTTTGAAAATGAGCATTGCATTGTTCTCCTGGCGACAAATGGTGCCAATTGCACGAGGTTTGAGTAGCTGTGCTGCGTGTTGTCAGGTGATCACCAACTCAAAGGAAATCGCCAGACTCTACCGAGAGCTCAGCCTCTTCCCCTCACTCAGCAGGGCAGACGTGGGACCCGTCATCACTTCTCAGTATGGAGGCAAATACAGCAACATCTACACAGGTTTGTGCACTGTCAATGTTGAGGAGTTCGCATCACACCATGAACACTGGTATTAATTATAAATATGTGCTGCAGAATGGAGCCAACGCGATCTGGAGCGGAATGAGAAAGTCAAGTTTTGCAAACAGTACATCGTGTTCCATGATGACAAGTCTGTGGTCTTTTCAGCGCCATCGGGAAACTGCACAGAGGTCCAAGGAGTGTATGTACCAAATGTGCAGTCATATTTCGGAGGGATTTTTAAATTGTAATCCACACACTTTTTTTCCCTCCCCACCATGTCAGGTTGCTAAGCAAAGATGCCCCATCTGGAGAAATGAAGGCTGTTGTCAGAAAAAGCACAGTAAAGGGGGAGGAGAACCAGTTTCTGGAGGTTTGGTGTTATGTTTATACTTTAGAGGCAATATTGTCAAACTTTTTACACCATCGGCCATCTAAAAAATTACTTGGCTTTTGTGCCACAGTATTGACAAAGTGTGTAATGAGAGAGAGAGAGAGAGAGAGAGAGAGAGAGAGAGAGAGAGAGAGAGAGAGAGAGAGAGAGAGAGAGAGAGAGAGAGAGAGAGAGAGAGAGAGAGAGAGAGAGAGAGAGAGAGAGAGAGATTTTTAAAGTATACATAATTTATTGTTGTGAGTCTCATACAAGTCATAGTCATTTCTGTTTTGCGTATGCTTGCAAATTGTTGGTGTTTGTACTACTGTACATGTTCTTTATCAGAGATGGGAAATCCAGGTCCCGAAAGTAAAAACCCTGCCACAGTTTGGCTTTAGCTACAGGTGCTTGTACTCAACCGGCAGGTAAACGAGGCCATTACATAAAGCTCCTGTGGCTAAAGCCAAACTCTGGCAGGGTTTTTACCTTTTTGATCTAGTTTTCCCATCCCTCTTCTTTATCTACATTTTGCTATTATTTGCTGTAGTGTGTGAAATCTACAATGACTTTATTCTCCAGATCTGGAATAAAAACAAGATGAAAAGCATCAATCTCACAGCTTTAAAGAAGCATGGGAATGTTTATGAAGATGGTAAGTTACTTCAATAATCCAATTCACTAAAATTATAATAAGATCTCCTGATGACTTTCCAATTCCTAATACAAAATGTTCTACAGACAAAATATGGACTTTAACCCACAGAATAACCTTAATGTGTTTTGTATCCTCAGAGCACTTTGGTTGCTTGGTCTGGTCCCATTCTGAGACACACCTCCTATATGTGGCTGAGAAAAAGAGACTCAAGGCAGAGTCCTTCTTTAAGGTGTGTTAACAGGGCTGCTTTGGTAGTAGATCAGGGTTCACCAATTCCGGTCCTCGAGGTCCGGAGTCCTGCAGGCTTTTAGATGTTTTGCCCACTAGCACACCGGATTCATCTAAATCAGCTCATCAGCATGCCTGATAACAATCCTGATCTTTAGGCCGCGTCCAGACGGAAGCAAAGCCGTGTTTGTTCCTCAAACAAATCTCGTACACTCAGAAGGATTTCAATACTTGCGTGTCTCCAAAAGAAGACGCTGAGGACGTTTAATGGCTGTAATGTATATGCCAAGTCTGGAGTGGCGCCGTAGCGCAGCCACAGGGAGTTACCGATAAGTGTAGAAGAAGAATCAGCGAAGACGACAAGACTTTTTTTTCTAACTTTATTGCAATCTACAGAACAAACATGGCTTTGCATGCATCAAAACAACATGAAAAAGACAAACACAGGAGAAGTGACAATGGCGGGTGATTCAAGTACAACACCGCTTGTTGAACGTGGGAATAAAGCAAAATATTTTGCTGCAAAAGCATAAGCAAGCTAAGGAGACAAAAACGACTACGACGCGGCTATCCGCCATTGTTGTTGACGGTTCGTGCGCAGTCACACGAGAATTGGCGCATACGTCATCAATCTGCGACAATGCGTTGTCATCGAGCTGCGACCATTACGTCATTGCTGGAGGAGTGTCCTGCATATGGTGTCCAGACGGACGCGTACGGGGCGCGTTTTAAAATCCTTCCACTCTGGAGCCCGGTTTCAAAAGTGATCGGTTTCAAGCGCCATCATGTGGACAAACGGCTTAAACGATAGGAAACTTGTGAAGATACATTGAAACTGGCTTTCGTGTGGAAGGGGCCTTAGCATCAGGTGTGTTGGTAGGCGGAAACATTTAAAACATGCAGGACCGGCATTGGTGAACCCTGTAGTAGATTCTCCCTAGAAGTAACCACCATTTTGCACCTTCAATTTAAACCTAGCATTTTCATTAACAAAAAAAACAACAACAAAAACCCCAAACAATAAGTACTTACCAAAAAAATCAGAAGGGCTGTTCCTTCTTTACAGAATTGTATGTTTGTCTGATTGATTGCTAAATGTGTGATTGGTTTGGTGATCAGTTCTCATGAGGACAGGCGATTTAAAAAAAAAAAAAAAAATAATAATGGATGGATGCTTAATATAAATTTTAAAGTTTACAGGAAGAAAATAGCGCCACTCATGACCATTAAGTGTGATGCACATTTTTTGTATTTATTTTTTATTTTTATTTAATCAAAATCATTGTTGTACTTTTACAGTAAAAATTTGTAATACTCTTATGAGCTAAGCAATGTGTCCTTAAAGATATCACAACTATTCTGTGTCTGACTTTCTGATTGCAGACTGAGTCTTCAGAATTGTCGTCTACTGTGGATGAGGACGAGACTTTGAGATCAGAGAAAAAAGAAGCTGTCAAAGTACATCCTAGAAGCCAGTGGTGTCAAAATCCGGTCCTCGAGGGCCTGAGTCCTGCATGTTTTCGAGGTTTCCCACGTTCAACACAGCTGATTCATATTTAAGATCATCAGCAAGCTCTGCTCCAGGAGCCTGATAATTATCTTGATTATTGAATCAGGTGCGCTGGAGTAGAGAAACCTCGAAAACGTGCAGGACTCAGGCCCTCAAGGACTGTATTTTGACACGTGCTGTAAGCACTTTTGAGTCACTTTTATTTTTCTCTTTAGTGTTATGTGGCTAATGCCTGGTATGTTATTTCTTCGGTTGTCCTGAAGGGGGAGCAGTTTGTCTTCTACGAGGACTGGGGAGAGGCACTGGTTCAGAAGAGCACCCCAGTGCTCTGTGTTTTGGACATTGAGGGTAACAACGTTTCTGTGTTAGAAGGAGTGCCGGAGAACATCTCACCAGGACAGGTTGGTGTACATTTTGTTTCTGAATTAAATGGTAAATTCACTGTCAAAGTTTTGGTGAGAATATGCAATATAATTAGGATGTGTGAATGAAATGGCCTCTTTTGGTCTCTGCAGGCATTTTGGGCTCCGGGTGACACTGGTGTGGTGTTTGTTGGATGGAGTCATGAACCTTTCAGACTTGGACTCAGGTCTTGTCCCAACAGGAGGTGATTTAATCATTTTAATTATCAACACATCGTCTGTGTACGTCCCCACCATTCATGTTTCTTCTGTTTCTGTCAGATCATCTTTGTACTATGTGGATCTCACTGGGGGGAAATGTGGTAAGTGCAGTTCGCTGCTACTCACTACTGTGGAATTTGTAAATTAGACTGAGCAAATGGATATGGTTACAGTAATTTCTGGACTATAAGCCGCCATTTTTTTCACTTACATTCGACCCTGCGGCTAATACAAAGGTGCGGCTTATCCATCAGATCACAAGGGGGCGCACTATAAAGGAAGCGCAAGAGCGTCAGGCAGAGCAAAACAAACCAAGTGAGCCCAAATACAGTAGGTAGCTAGCGCGGCTTATAGTTCAGAAATTACTGTACTTTTTTAAATAAATTTTTTTAAACTCCGTTGGCTCACTCGTTTTATATGCATATTTTGTACCTCTCAGAGCAGTTGGCATCTGAAAACAGTGCAGTCTCCTCTCCCAGGCTGAGCCCAGACCAGTGCCGGATTGTTTACCTAGAAAATACTCTCTATGGACCACACATGCAGTGTAGCCGACTGTGTATGGTAATTGCAAAATATAGTTGTTAAGCATGCATTTTTTTGGGGGGGGGGGTATACTTTGTAATGCCAACGCTCTTTTTCTTTTTTGTAAAATTTTATGTTTTTTTCTAGTATGATTGGTATACCAAGAAGACCTCAGTGGTGGTGGATGTGGTGAAGAGACCAGGAGAAGGTAAGTAACATTAGTTGGTCTTTTTATTGCACACTTTCCTCATAAATTCGTCTTGAATGGTTGTGTTTGTGATTCTACAGATGGCTTCACTGGCATCTATTGCACTCAGTTGCCACCTAAATGCTGGTCAGCTGATAGCCAGCGAGTTATTGTTGCCTGTCCCCAGCGCAGCCGCAAGGTTTTTATGGTTCCATAATACTAATTATACAAAAAATAAACAATGGGGGTTTTCTTTTCTTTCTTCCACATACATGCTGAATGTCGTTGATTAAAGGTGTTGTTGTCTGTGTTGAAGGAGCTGCTGATGGTGGATATCAATGCAGGGAGTGTCACCTCTTTGACTTCAAGTGAGTCAATACATACGTAAAGCTCGAAGTTACATGAATGAATGCGTTTGTTTTATCTTTCTGCATGCGTAACTCATTCACTCGCAGCCATTTTCACTGAAGCAATCTCCTTCACTTGCGGCTGTTTTACTGGATTTTGACTGACTGTGCAAGGCCCACACAATATTGTGTTCTGTTGCTATACAAAACCTACCAAAAGATTAGAGTATCTTCTTTCATCAGGAAAAACGTATATTTCTATCTGTTTCCATTTTGCAGAAATTAGCATTAGAATATAGCTAAGTTTCTGCATTATTCACAAATCTATTTCGAATTATGAGTAAATGAGCTTTTTTTTTCCAACATGGCCCTGGTTGATCTCTTTTGCTCTGCTGGCCGTTTGTGTAATAACTGCCATTTCTTCAACTGTTCTTTGCAGTTGAGAGGTTGCATCAAAGCCTTCTGAATGTATGCTCTAGCACAGTGGTTCTCAAACCCCGGTCCTCGAATAACCCTGTCCAGCCTGTTTTCCATGTCTCCCTCAGCCAACATAGCTGAGGATCGTTATCAGGCTTCATGCAGAGCTTGCTGATTATCTGATGGTTTGAAACACCTGTGCTGGCTGTACAGGGTTACTTGAAGACCGGGGGCTCTAGCTTTAAAAACAAAACAAAACATTAAAACGTATAAATACGTCTGTGGGGCACTTACATTTAAAATAGAACGTTTTTGGGAGCAAATGAGTTAATAGTGATTTTATGTGCAGATTGGGAAAAAAAATAATTAAAATATATATTATCACGCTTTGTGAACAACAAGCTACTGTTAAGTGTGGAACTACAACTCAAAGCTAGACTGACAGCAGACTACTTTATTTATTTTTTTCTCAAAATCAACAATCTTTTTTTTTTTTATGTGCTTGTTATGATGCAACACACAGCTGTTCTCCAAACCGTGAAACACTTTGAACACTTTATTTTTGTCCTGATGATAGTGATTCTGACATAAATAGACATAGGAGTGTTGTCCTGATTTATTTTCCACGCATCCCCCCGTCGTCCGGAATTTAGAGTCTAGAGAATTCAAACCAAAACAGACTGGTGGTTTGAGTGGTCACTAATGTTTTGGGGCTTGGATGTCATAGCAGGACGTCCACTAGTCCAAAATGTCTTTTCAGTAATCAACAAGTGTATTTATAGTCAAATGTGTTCCTGTGTTCCGTAGAGTCTGGCATGGGTGCCTGGAATCTGCTGACTGTAGAGCGAGATCTGATGGTGGCAAGCTGCTCTTCTCCAAACTGCCCTCCAAGTCTGGTATTCGTTTCTTCATTCCAGATTGCACGACAGGATTGGCTCTTTCATTAATGGTTCCTGATGAGGATATTACTTGACAATGGCGCTCGTAGCAGTTTCACAATATAATGAATGCGGTTTCATTCAGCTGTCCTGATCTTCCAGAGACGACACTTGTTATTACGGCACAAGCCCAAAAATATTCCAACTGCTAATCAAATCAGTAACTGCATTAGTTAATGTTCCAGTGTATGCAATTGTGTGCCAAAGGGAAAACTGCAATGGTTCTTGTGTCTCATGTCCAGAGAGTGGGTTTCCTTCCGACCAGGGATTCTGAAGAAGTGGTCTGGACTACACTGGAGGAATCTCAGGCAATACCAGAAATTGATTGGCAGATCTTGACGTTCTCCCCTCCCTCAGAGCAAGACAACAGCCAATACCGTAAGAGTAAATTCTGATTTTGGTTTTGTTCCGTTTCTCTCAAAATGTTCATAATTAATCCATTCTGACTATAATATGGTCTTATAATGGCGCTGTTTTAAATGTTACATCGACAAGTTCTCTACAGCGCAATTTCAATTTTGGTTAACTCTTTGACTGCCAGACGTTTTTAGAAAAGGGATGCCATGGGTGCCAGCCGATTTAAGCATTTTTGACTGATCTTTCAAGGTCCACAGAAAATTATGTGTTTGGACTATGGAAACACACATACTACCAAATGAAAGATTGGACTCTCATCTTTCATCAGAAAAAAAAAGTTTGTTTCTACCTTATTCCGTTTTTCAGTAATCAACAATAGAAAATGGTTAGTTTCACCTCTGTTTTGAAAAAAAACGTATTTTAACGTCTTTGGCACTCCTCCATAGGATTTTACAAAACGTTATTTAACGTTTTTGGCAGTCAAAGAGTTAACTTTTAATGTGCTTGTCTTAACTTGTGTGTGTGTGTATTTCGTCTTTGATCATTATTATTATTTTAGGATATTATTATATAATATTTTATTTTATTATATATATTTTTTCTGGAGATATTATTTTATTATATTATTATTGTTATTATTTAATCATGTAAATAGGAACATGTTTCAAAGTTAAATGGTTTGAGTAATTGTTGAAAATATAACACATATTTTGTTTATGTGAACACAAAAATCTATCCAGGCAAACACTACTACAATGTAGGGCTAGGAAAAAAAGTTGACCAAGTCGGCTGGGTTGACGCAAAAATGCATGCGTCGAAGCTATTAAAAAAAAAACAACATATTTGCGGCACCTCAGAGTTGCCAGAACCAATATTTAGCATTTCCGCACGGACGCTTATTGTGAAGCGGGCTCCGAACGGCCATCACCAAAACACTACTAAGATACTTCCTAGGGTTTATGATCTCTTTAGGGAGAAAATTATCATTGCTACATGTCTGATGTTTGTAACAAAACAATCTGCGGCAAAATCCATAAAGAAATTAAAATAATGAATTTATTGGAGCCAAACACGCGTAAGATGGCGGCCCTACGTACGTACAAAACAAGGTGGTATCGACCATCTATTTTAGCATGCAGGCTAAACCAGCCAACATTTGCCGTAAGGACTATTACTACGGTTTTACACCACCAAAGTGTGCAATAACCGAGCCAAATTGACCCAGTTGGCCACAATTCACTTAACAAACGCAAGGGAGTTTGATACGTGGACACTGGCGGACCTTAGAAACAAACTCATTATGCAATACCCTTACCTAGATCAGTGGTTCTCAACCGCGGTCCTTGAGTCTTCCATGTCTCCAACAGCCAACTCGGGCGTTTCAAACCATCAGCTCATCAGCAAGTTCTGCATGAAGCCTGATAACGATCCTCAGCTGAGTTGGCTGAAGGAGACATGGAAAACAAGCTGGATAGGGGTAGTCGAGGACTGGGGTTGAGAACCGCTGACCTAGATTAGCATTAGCAAGTAGCATTAGCAAGTACCAAGCCACAATGAGCGAGTACGTTCATGGATGTAAAATGGAATGGAACCAAAGCAAAACATCGGGGTGATGGCGCGGGATCCTGGAGCATAAAGTATCGATAAATTGAACCTTGATTAATCGATAGGAGACTCAATTTTTTTTAAAAAGTCGTTAGTGACAGCGCTACTATAATGATTAAACAAAAGATATCCATTCATCAATTATCTGAACCGCTTTTCCTCACGAGGGATTAAGTATATTGATTATTTAAGTCTTGCTAATTGTCTAGACTTGAACTATTTATGGAGCATAATTACAACATTCTATTTTCCAGCTGGCCTTGACTTTGAAGCTTTACTGATTAAACCAAAGGAGGTGAAGGATGGAGTCAAGCTGCCTCTTATTGTGACTCCTCATGGTTGGTAGTTAACATGACTTTGATAGCATTTTATTCTACATTGATCAACTTGTTGCACATGAATTATTTTTGATATTATGAATAGAATTATAATACTTAATTATACATTTCATTTGTAGAAGGCCAACATGCTTGGTTATAATGAGTTGGATTGTTATACTATGACTAAGGCATGAGTGTTGAATAATAAACTGGATTTTAAATGATTTTTTTTTGCCGTAGGGGGTCCACACTCTGTGACTGTTGCGGACTGGCTTCTTTCACCCGCTGTGCAATGCAGGTTGGGCTTTGCTACATTATTAGGTAAGAATCCCAAAGTGTGAAATCTTATGTTACATGTTATGTGTGCCAATGCTAAAGCCAAAAATTGTCCTGAAGTCCACAACCCTGGCATATATTTGACCGTTTTTCTCCATAGGTTTGGCACATGTCTTGAAACTGAGATGACATTTTCAAAATACCATGGACAAATCCAAAAACCACCTTACAATTGGTGCCAACTGAATTGCATTCCTCATTGCTTTCAGCAAATTTCCAATGTCTTAGTACATGTCTCAATTGCCTCAGTGGATCTGTACAAATGGTTGTGTACATTTAGCCTGCTGTTAGCACAATGTGCCCACATTGATCACATTTTCCAAATGAATAGATCTTGCTGGATTAGTTGTTTTTCAGTCTAATGGCTGTCCTCTCCAAAACATGTCATCAGTATTTCAGTGTGTAAGTCCATGATATGCGAAATCATCTGTTCAATTGTCAAAATTAGTCCAGCATATCACAGAGGATCAGTGTAGAAGATGGTTGACTTGAGAGACATTCACGACGTTTTTTTCCTTGCTGCATTGCTAGGGAAAATATCGGCTGCGACGTAGATGAAATAAATAAATAAATAAAAGTCACTCAAGGGTTGGGAAACGGCAGCAGTACCACCTGAGCTACGTCACTTCTACTGTTTGCTTAGCTCCAAGATGTTTTTGGTCTTGGAGTTATGAAAATTCCAGCTGACACAAGCGATAATTTAGGGGTGTGAATTGCGTAGTGCCTGTCACGATTCGATTTGATGCGATTAATCCCGATACGAATCGATAAATCCATTTTTATTTAATTTTTTAAATATATATACTCATTTATAAAATACTGATCAGTAAACTTGTACATGTACACTGTAAGATTTTTGTATGAAAATGTATTTATTTACCTGAAACAGGCTTATAAGCCACTGTATTTTACAAACAGGTTGCATTCTGTTTCATGTTTGAACAGTATTATAATAAAATATTAAGGTTTAATGTTCCATTAATATAACATTCTTCCCTGCTTAAAATGTGAACCCTAACCCTAAGTAAGACATTTTGTTGAATACTTCCATCAAAAAGTGATGTTTAAAAATCGATTTGGACCCATATTGAATCGATTTGAGAATTGCGCTCTGTAATATCTTGATATATTGCCCATTCGATTTTTTTTTTAACATTCCTAAGCGATATACTACAGTAACACACAGCAGGAGCTCTGTTGCTCAGTGCATCGATCGGCTGTCTCCCAAGCTGCAGGCCGTGAGTTCGTTCCTCAACCCTTGAGCGACTTTTATTGATTGATTTATTTTTCACTTCTTTATTTTACACTCTTCCAAAGTGTAAATATTACTCAAAAACTGAGTGTATTTGGTCCCACTCTAAATAGAGTCAAATTTACTTGACATAATTTACTGTGTAGTGAAAGTGTTTCAGTAGCTGGTTTTTCATTTACGCTGTGCGCTAGATATAATTTTAGTTATTAGTTTTTCATAAATATACAGAATTTGGGTTACACTTTCTTTTGTTGAACTCTAATGTGTAAGTAACTTTGTGTGGGAAAAAAAAGTGTTGCACTTTCAGTATATCTAACCGCAAACTTTGAAAACTGCTCTTGCAAAATCCCTTTTCCCCTCTGTTTTATATATAATTGTATTTTGTTAGCAGCACCGCTGCTGTTGTGACAAAACATCTAATGATTTTGACTTGCAGTGCTCAGAGAATGCCAAAGGGACGATGCAATTTGGGCGCACTGACATAGAAATTAGATTTTGACACATAGGTAAGCTGTTTTGGGAGAGATATGAGCTTTTGCAGATGATCCACGGTGTTGTGCAAAATCATCCAAGTTACTTTTGGCAAAAGCACAAAGTGAATGCAGATGAGCCAAAGCAATTCTTTGCAGTAACTTGCGACAGTACCGACTCTTTGTTTGGGAAAGGAACTTGGAGAGTGAAGCATGTGTGACCAGTTTTGGGATAGATATGTGCTTTTGCTAATGAACTGATGGGTTTTGCACAAATGTAAGTCTGTTTGGCCAAATGAGCTTGCAGTTTTGAGAATGTCATCTCAGTTTCAAGGAGAAAAACTGTAATAGATTTATATTCCCCCAGCATAAGGCACATTTGTATTTGCTCAACATGAGCATTTTCTTCACATTTATATTTCTTGAAACAATACCAAGCTTTGATATCACACTAGTAGGAATATAGTACAATGTTTGCAAAACTCTTCCTGATAATTTTCAATTCTTGATTTGCACATCCATACTTTTTTGTGCGTGCTTGTTTTCAGTGAACTATCGTGGATCTCTTGGATTTGGCCAGGACAATATTCTCTCATTGCCAGGCAATGTTGGAGCGCAGGACGTCAAAGATGTTCAGGTAAAATTGATAATCGGGCATGCTTGAAAGTAACTCAGTTGGCAATGGTTCTTCTGTTTTACTCCTGTTCCTAACAGTGCAGAGTGTTACTTTAACTCATTCACTGCCATTGACGGCTATAGACGTCAAAAATTCATTTGAACTATTTCTATTAGTTTAACATTTATTCCCCACTTTTGTTAACAAGAGTATGAAAATCTAAAAAAAAATTTATTGTACATTTAGAACAGACATAAAGTTTGTGGTTAATCGTGAGTTAACTAGTGAAGTCATGCGATTAATTACGATTAAAAAATTTAATCGCCTGACGCCCCTAATTTTTTATAATCTTTTTTTTTTTTTTTTTTTTTTTTTTTAATAAATCATTCACTGCCATTGACGGCTATATACATCAAAAAATAATTTGAACTATTTCTATTAGTTTAACATTTTTTCCCCACTTTTGTTAACAAGAGTATGAAAATCTAAAAAAAAATTATTGTACATTTAGAACAGACATAAAATTTGTGGTTAATCGTGAAGTCATGCGATTAATTACGATTAAAAATTTTAATCGCCTGACGCCCCTAATTTTTTATAATCTTTTTTTTTTTTTTTTAATCATTTACTGCCATTGACGGCTATATACATCAAAAATTAATTTGAACTATTTCTATTAGTTAAACATTTTTACATTTAGAACAGACATAAAATTTGTGGTTAATTGTGAGTTAACTAGTGAAGTCATGCCTGACACCCCTAATTTTTTATCATCTTTTTTTTTTTTTAATCATGTCAGGCGTTTTACATTTTTGATAGTAATTAACTGCATGACTTCAATAGTTAACTCACGATTAATCAAAAATTTCATATCTGTTGTAAATGTACAATACAAACTTTTTTTCCAGGTTTTTATACTCTTGTTAGCAAAAGTGGAAAAAATGTACGAATGAATAGAATTTTTGACGTCTAGAGCCGTCAATGGCAGCGAATGAGTTAATTGCAATCGTGAAACCGTCTCTACAATTGATTCTTGCTAACTATGCATGTTTTCATGTGTTTGACCATCAGTTTGCTGTTGAAAGTGTTCTGAAAGGTGACCAGTTTGACGGGCAGAAGTTGGCAGTTTCAGGAGGTTCCCACGGTGGTTTCTTAGCCTGTCATCTCATCGGACAGTATCCCGGTTACTACAAGGCTTGTGTGGCTCTCAACCCTGTTGTCAATTTGGCCTCTATGGCTTGCATCACAGACATCCCAGACTGGTATAGTGTGACATGTTTATTTGTTTGCGTTACTGTTGCTAGTGTGTATCAAAACAGTCCGGTACACTCTGGCAAAAGAAAGTACCATTTTTTTTCCTCTCACTGCTGCTGTTTTTCATTTTTACAGGTGCATTTTTGAGGCTGGCTCGGACTACAGCACAGATAGTTTGCATGAACCTGCCGTTTGGGAGCAAATGTTGAAAAAGTCTCCAATCAAACTTATAGCACAGGTTTGAGCAGCGATTATGTGTCAATTCATGTCAAAATTTGTGATTAATCGTGAGTTAACTATTGAAGTCATACAGTTAATTACCATCAAAAATTGAAATCACCTGACACAATTTGAAAAGAAAAAATCATTTAAGATTATTAAAAATTTGGGACGTCAGGCGATTAAACTTTTTAATCGGAATTAATCACATGACTTTACTAGTTAACTCACTATTAATCACAAATTATATATCTGTTCTAAATGTACAATAAAAAGAATTCTAGGTTTTCATGCTCTTGTTAACTCATTCACTGCCATTGACAGCTATAGACGTAAAAAAATTCATTTGAACTATTTTTATGAGTTTAACATTTTTTTTCCATTTTTGTTAACGAGAGTATGAAAGCCTAGAATTTTTAGAATATATATTTTTTGTACAGTTAGAACAGATATAAAATTTGTGATTAATCGTGAGTTAACTAGTGAAGTCATGCGATTAATTACGATTACAAATGTGCCCCTGATGCCCTTAATTTTTAATAATCTTTTCTTAAAAAAAAAAAAAAAAAGCATTTATTTATTTGTTTATTTTTAATAGTGTTTTTTTTTTTCTTAAAGAAAAGATTATTAAAAAATTAGGGGCGTCGGGCGATTACAATTTTTAAACATAATTAATCACATGACTTCACTGGTTAACTCACGATTAATCACAAATTGTATATCTGTTCTAATGCAAAACAATTCTATGTTTTCATACTTTTGTTAACAAAAGTGGGACAAAATGTTAAACTAATAGAAATAGTTCAAATGAATTTTTGACGTCTGTCGCCGTCAATGGCAGTGAATGAGTTAACAAAAGTGGAAAAAAATGTTAAACTAATAGAAATAGTTTAAATGAATTTTTGACGTCTATAGCCGTCAATGGCAGTGAATGAGTTAACCGGTGCTAATCCGTTTGTGTACATGTTTCATAAATGTAGGTGCAGACGCCCGTCTTGCTCTTGATAGGAGAAGATGACAAGCGTGTGCCTCACAAACAAGGAATTGAATATTACAGGGCTTTGAAAGCAAAACAAGTGCCTGTCCGGTAAGCAGCTTTGATGACTTACCGCTTTTGTTATGTGAGATGTTAATTCTCTGATGCGCTGATTTTTGTGTGTAGTTTGCTGATGTACCCGGGGAACAACCATTCTCTGTCCAATGTGGATGCGGAGTCTGATAGCTTCATGAACAGTGCTCTATGGATGATACAACACTTGTGTGAGTGATGGGGCTCGAATGAAAATATTAGTGTGTCAACTCTAGCAAAAGATAACGGAATACTAACAAGAGGGGTTCTTTCCAGTTCTTGGGATGTTGTGAAGCCAAAGCAAATTAGTGGTCTGGGACCACAACATATCTTGCATTCATTAATTTGATTCTGTCTGTGTCTTTGGTGATTATCAAAATATCTACTACAATGTGGATGATTATTTTTAAAATGTTTTAACTCTACTAAAACTTTAATAAAGGCTGTTTTGAATAAGTGTGAATGCTGCCGTTATTCCATAATTGTGCATTCATAATGTTGTAGTGTTAGGACAAACCTCTTGCTTTTGTATTTCACTTTGTGGAGTAAAATTTCAGTTTCATTCATAATTTGTTTAAAGTCAAATAATTAGTCCTTTTATATTCTATGCCTCACCAGTGGTCATAAGCTTTGAGTTATCGCCAGGTTAATGTGAATTATTCGGGTTGCTTATTTAAGGTGTTTGTTTGATTTTATAAATGCCTACAGGTATAGATAAAATTTGACTGAGCATGTACATTTTTTCCTGGAAATATATTTAGTTTTATTTATTGTGTTTGAATTTAACTGTGTTAAATCAACAAAAATGGTGGTAGTAGTGCAAATCTTGAAACTTTGGAAGCGTAAATGCTAATGGTGGGAATCTTTGAATGTCTCACGATTCGATCCGATTTTTGGTTCTGCGATTCGATTTAGAATCAATTTTCAATTCTGAACGATTTTTGATTCAAAATGATTTGATCGACAATGATTTTTGCTTCAATCTATAGATGTGCAAGGAATTGTAATGATCTACTCCAGTCTGACTCGCTAATGCTAATTAAAAATAAAAACTCGCTACTAGCGGCACTTTTATCACTCAAAAGGACGGCTCCACGCTGGAAAAAAAAACTTTTACTGGAATAACTTGATTGTGACTTTTTCCTTCTACTCTCTAATGTGGTTACAACTTAAGTGAATTAGACCACACTGCCCCTCAGTGGCCAAACCTGGGTACAACATAAACAGCGCTCCAAATAAAGGCACACACAGACAAAGGCAAGACAGTAAACAATAATTTAAATAAAGTCGATTTTGGGACATTTAAAATCAATTCTGAATTGTACTAAATGAGAATCACAATTCTTATGAGAATCGATTTTTTTTTTGTGCACACCCCTAGTAAATGCCATAAATGTATTTTTTTTATGGTAAAATTACAAAATTTACAAGAGGGACATTGAAACCATCCCAAAAACGGTCTTTCCACCACATTTGCACAAGTTCTCGCAGAACATGGACCTGTTGGTCTTGGAAGGGTCAAAGTTCATGGGGGAATCTTGAAACAAAGAGTAAAACAGCAGAATGATGAGATCAGAGGGTGCTTTGACACAGGCACAAGAAGAAAGGTTTGCAAAAATAAAAAAGCTGAGATGTAAAAATGCGGGTCATGAGCTCTACTGTATGGCAGAAAGACAGTTGTTTTTATTAAAATAAATAAAAGTTTTATGACCAGTTGACGTCCATGTAGGTGTCATCATTACACTAGGTGTGATGATGATGACGAAACGGTCCAATCACAGTTACAGCCGTACAGGGCTAGTGCAGCAGTCCTGCCGCGCACGCGCCGACAGTTGGGAGCGCGCGCCCACGCGGACACTACGAAGGATGGCAGCGGAGGTCACGCGCGCACGAGGCAGCAAGAGACAAAGCTGAACGGATGACACCGTGACCGCGATGGAGTCGTCTGCCCCGGACAGGTGCAGGCTGGAGCGAGGAACCGGACACCGGTTGATGGAAGACAGGTGCGTCCGCGTCCGCGTTAGGTGCGGGTGTTCCGTGTTCCGCTGCCGCTGCCAACATGAGTCAAACGCATGCATGACAACAACTCCGTGTTTGAGATTAATTATTATGTAAGGCATCGGACTCGTGTAGCATGTAGCCGTGCGCATATGAGCAAGAAACTAATCCCCTCATGCAGTTGTAGTAGAGTTTTGCCGTTTTGCACTTGCATGCCATCAAAATAGTGGATGGCGAGTTTAAATGTTTCACTAAGGTGTCCCGGGCGTTCATTAGTGACGTCACTCGGCGTTTTGTTCCAGGCAACAGCTGGCCCATCACGACAATTAGGGGGAAACAAAGGCAAGTGAGATACTTCCAGTTGCTACCTTATTTGTTTCGCTTAGTTGCTCAACGGGTTCATTGTGCAACTTGTTAGTGTGGCTGTTAGTTGCCCACGCCGGTTCGAAACTGGTCACCGGCCACATTTATTGCAATGTAGCAACATTTTGGATGATTCCCCACAACAGTTCCAATTCATTGTGTGCAACAATGAGGGATGACGGATTGACAGCTGTGTTATGAGTGACAAGCAGATTTAACCAATCACTCAGTTGGATGTTGTGCAGTGACCACCAGCGTCCGTCCAATCCTTTTGGATTAGAGGAGGGATTAAGTTTGGATTTGACTATGATTTACAGGCCATTCCAATATCTGACCCATCAGATAGATGTGTTTTTTAATTCTTGGTGTGTGTGTGTGTGTGTGTCAGTTCTGACATTGGCTTCCCGTGCTTGTGTGGGTTTTCTCTGCATGGATATTCCTGTTTCCACCCACCTTCCCAAACATGTTTCTTACGTGACTTGAAGAATGTCATTTGTCCTGTACGTGTATTGTATGCTTCTTTGTCTGTATTTGTAGACTCCGCCTCTCGCCCCATCATCTGAGATTAGGCAAACTCACTTGCAACCCTAGTGACGATAAATGATAAATAGGAAAATAATAATAAGTACTTTGTCTTGCTTATCACCTCCCTACGATGCGCTCGTGATCCAATAATCTTGTACACCGAGCCACACGTTTTAATTTGGGGTCAGGTGTAGGTAGACGAACGCCACATCGTCCGAACTAAATGAGAAGTTTCACAGCATGTGCTGAACATAATCATTCGTGGTGCGTTAACAGTGCCAGCAAATTTTTAACCTGGAGAACCTTCTCTAACGATAATCTATGACAGCTTTCATGAGGTTGAAGGTCACACCATTTAACATCTGATCTGATGAATTTGGTCTCAGGTCGTCAGTTGCATTTGTAGATGGCGTCCAGTAGAATGTTCCCAAATACAGGGTGTCCATAAAGTCTCTTTAACATTTCAAAAATTTATTAAAAATGCAATTGATTAGATATTTTATTTAGATTTGTTCTATTGTATTCAGCATTTATTAAAGTTTTTTTTTTTTTTATCACACTGCATTTGTGTGTTTCAGGGATCCTGTTTGTCAAAGGTCAAAGGTCGCCCACTCCTTCCTTTATCTAACACTGTCCCTGTCTCCATAAATTTCTTGTGCCATGCACGAATTGACGGACGTGATGGTGGATTTCTTCCATACTTATTTCGGTAGTTTCGCTGAGTCTGCCTATCCGATTTTGTTTCAATAAACCATGAGACACGTTGCGCCTTCTCTTGAGGGGTAGCCATTTTGTAGGGGTTCATTCAACATCACCTCTTTGACAAACAGGATCCCTGAAACACACAAATGCAGTGTGATAAAAAAAAACTTTAATAAACACTGAATACAATAGAACAAATCTGAATAAAATATCTAATCAATTGCATTTTTAATATTTTTTTTAAATGGTAAAGAGACTTTATGGACACCCTGTATAATTCTGAGAATCCATCAAGTATTTCTGTTATTTGTTGCTGGTTTATTTATAATTGGTGACAAAGTGAATCGAGTCGATCAGTTGGTTCCATTCTGTTTATTTTTGTGGGGCGAATTTTGAAAGTTGTGCAAACTTGTAAAACTGCAAAAAATGTATCATAGAGCATAATCTCAAATTCAAATGTGTGAGCTACACCTCAATTAGATTGAATACAAATAAATAATTTAACACTCGACCAGAAATAATATAAAATGAAATGCAATTCTCTATTACCGCACAACCGCATAGTGAGAAAAAGGCTTCGTGTCCATAAATTCTAAAATACTGCAGCAATTATTTCGATTTTTTTTCAGAGGTTAAAGCAGACATGAGTAGAGATGTGTGCGATTAAACCCTGGAGAACCCATTGGGTCAAATTTGGCCCCTATAAATTCTGCTACTCAAATAACAAAGACTTTTTTTTATTTTTATTTATTTTTTTTTACAAATTGATCTTCAAAAGTCCAGAGTGCCACTTCTGACCCCTGCATGGGGCCATCTAGTGGATGAATATTGCACTTACATGAGCCAGAGTGGTGGTGACAAGATGGCTGGCAACATGCTGTTTTGTTGAGCTGGAAATCAATCCAAACAAAACTATCTTCTCAGCAAACCATCAGATGGTAAAATTGTATTTATTTTTTTTTTGTTAATCTATTTCATATCATGTTGCAGAATGCCTAGGAGTATGTTTTATATATATATATTTTGATAAATTAGCAACTCTGAGCTAGTTAAAAAAAAAAAGGGTTAAAATTGAAAAAACATATATTTTGGTGTTCAGTGAACTTATAGCAGTCATTTAATATATAATTCATAATTTTCCAAAGAAGAAAAGGGTTCTTGGGTTGTCCAGGGTTAAGCAACATTTAGGTTTTGTACATTTACAGTTGTGCTCATAAATTTACATACCATAAGCCCAACTGTAATTAAGATTCAGCACTGATCTTTTTTTTTTTTGACTGATTTCTCTCTTTTTTTTTTTTTCATTATCAAGGATCCATGATGTCCGGTCCTGCACCTGAAACCAAGTCATGTTGGGTTGCTGTACTTGGGAGCCCTGTTGCCTGTTGCCCACGGCAACCCCTTTCTGTTATTAGGACAAAACCCTTCAAGTTTCTTCCTCAAGCCCTCATTGAATCCACGATGGGCAGGTGAAAACCGAGAGGCCAAGAGTTGGCCCCACAATCCACACGGAATCCATAAAGGGATACAAAACCATTGACCTTAAGTGTATCATAAACATGCCAAACTTAGCCGTATAAAAATGCCTCTAAATATTCGAGCCAAGCCGACGCAGAGCAAGCTGTCCGCTGCGTCAAAGAGCAGCGGGCACGCAGATGGCGCCGCATCTCATTCACACTTTTCAAGGTCTGCAAAACAAGCCAAAGGTAAACAAGCCAAGACCAGTTCAACACCAGGCTGCCGCTCCGGACTCGAGCCCGGCTCAGTGTCCACACCCGTTTCAAAACCACCAGCAAGTCAAGGATCAACGTCGAGGCTGAAGAAACCTGGCGTCGCAGCACATACAAAGGAGACGTGCGGTTCGGCAACAGCCCCGGGCGGTAAAACTTTGTCAATGGAAAACATCCAGTCTTTAAACGCGGCGTACGGCACCTCGGGCACATACTCCTGTGAGCGGGATTCTTTGGAACCTTCGGGAAGTTACCCGAAAGGCACCATGACACTTGGAAGGAACTCCAGCCGCTTCTCCTACGGCGGCCGCGGCGCCGGTGTGGGCAGCAGCCCAAATGTCAACTCCACCGACCCCGATCACATGTCCAACCACTACGGCAAAGACCAAAGCTTTCAGTCCGGGAGACGTCCACAGGCGCCGGATTCCACCGGTTACCAAGAACCTCCCGCGTCTGATCTCCAGGCTCAGCTGAGAGAGCTTCAGAGGGAAAATTACAGCCTGAGAAGAGAATTGGATGGAAGCAAGAACGGAAGGACGGGCCACGGTATCAACAATGTCAACTTCTGGAGTCCGGACGTCAAGAGAGACAAAAGCGTCAGGCGGGAGGACGGACCGAGGACCTCCACACTGAAGGACAATTACAGAGCGGATCAAGATAACATTCAGGTAAGTCATCATTTTTTTTTCATGTTTTTTGGAACGAATCATTTGCTGAATGATCCACAAGTGTTCACATCCACGGAAATGTTACTGCACCAAAACGAGTCAACAGTGACATCAACAGTGAGCCACGGTCACACAAGTCAATCTGTCTTATTTTGTATTCACGTGTCCCGTAGACATCGCACCTCTTCTCAAAACTTCTGTGTACCCGCTGTTAAGGTTTCAAAGAACAGCTACTTTCCGGTTCCCTTTGGAAAGATGCTTTCAAGGCTCCGAGCATGGAGTTTCCATGGGAACGTGACTTCTTAGTGTTTGCCAGACTCGAACACAGCTTAGCAACTATTCCTCAAGGCAACACATAAATTTTTTTTTTGAAACATGAGTGGAATTTTCACATCCAAGGGTGTTAGTTAACAACAACTAAATAACTAAAATTGAAAAAATGATGAATGAAACAAAAACAAACTTCATCTTACATTTATAAAATTAACTGCAACTAATTATAATTGTAGTAAAGAGCTTTCTGGGTTCTTTTTTTAATTATTATTATTATTATATATATTTTTTAAATCTTGCATTCAACAAATTCTCTGTTTACAGTATTTAAAAAATAGCTAATAAACACTGAACTAAAATGAAGCATTAAAAAAATATTAAAAACTAATCAACCTGCTTTAAAAAACTAATCAAAACTAACAGAATTATAAAAGTCACAACAAAATAAAAAATAACGGTAATGAAAAACCCAAAACAAGTATAACTTTGCTTTTATATTTGTGGTAAATTTCACTTTTTTTTTTATTATAAATAAATAAAAAAAATCGACTGATTAAATTGAAAGGAAATATATAATTCAAAACTATGTTACACTAATTTGTTCTTTAGTATTTATTTAACTTTACAATTCTCTCCTTGTTGTCCCTCTGACTATTTTATGACTAATTAAGAATATTGTATAATAGACTGCCCTTGGTAATCTTTTTTTTTCCCAATAATTCTTGTGTGTTTTCCATGAAAATTTGGAGGGGAAACCCCCCAAAACATAAAAAAATAATAAAAAGAAATCTGCCAATTAAGACTCTCGCCCTGGAATTTTTTTAAACACTTTTCTGGAGTACCAAAAAAGTCTGAAATGAAGATTCAAAATCGCGCCTCAACACCAACGTTTCGTCTTATATCGATATTTTAGTAAATAAATATATTTTATATCGTTTTCCTCAAATGTTTAAACTTTCCATATGTTTGGTACATTTCATACTGTATACTACAGAGAAAAATAAAAATAATAAGCTATAACCCCATCGTCATGATTCCGGTGTGGATGATTCACGTTGCGTATATTTTATCCTTTGAGTTACCTTGCAAAGTTGTCAACATCAGAGCGGCTTGATTTGCATAAGGAATGTCACTTTCTCCCTCAGCTGTGCCAAACACACTCCCACCTAACCATCTGCTTGAATATGTGTGTACATATTGAGTGTGCGTGTGTGTGTGTGTGTAGTATTGTCCACACACTCTGACTTAGTATTCAGTTCTAGCATCTTGGGGAGGGAGGGAGGGAGGGGTGAAGGGATGTCACCCACGCCTGCCTTCAACTCAGCTGTGTCCTCGGTGCCCCCGACCGACCTTTTGGATGCGAAGGCAGAAAAATGAGTGTTTGTAGGAATATCATAGAGTTTTTCATAAATCTGTCAAGGCTCTAAAACAATGGGTCATCAACCTTTTTGACACCGTCAGCCACTTCTTGGCTACTGATTAATGCGAAGGGCGACCGTGTTGAAACACGCTTGTGATATTTGATCACATTTCCTTGAATTATATATTAATGATGAATGCGATGCATCTATAACATTGAGCATGTGCATGATTTCTCATGATAGTTATCAATAATTATTTACAAGAAAGTCAGAAACGGATGGCTGTCAGTATGCAGCACTTTATTTCTATAAAAAATTTTTTTTTAGTGTTTACATTTTAAATGATAACTTCTACAGCATTCCTAGAAAATAACAACACTCCATCACTTTTAGCTACTTTTAGAACACGCGTGGTCCTTTTTAATTAATAATTATTATTATTTTTTTTTAGCTGTAAATAAGTTTTATTTCCCAATACAAGTATTAATCTTGCACCTTACATTTACTTTAATTTAATTATTTTTTTGGGGTGCCAAAGATATGTTAAAGGGATACTTGACTCATTGAGCCATTTTCAGAGGTAAACGATAATAAGTTTATTATTTTTCATGTACAATTAATACCTTTTAAATACAAATGTTGCCGCTTTCTGCCGACTGAGAAAACGGGTAACGACCAATCATGGCTCAGTGGCAAAATTAGTTTTTAAAGCTATTAATTGTTTATGAAAAATAATGACGTTATTAAATTAATTCTGGACAAAATATAATTTTTTTTTACCGCTGAAAATGGCTGAATGAGTCAGGTATCCTTTTGATGGTTTCTGGGTATTTTCCTCTAGTTTTTTAGATTGATGAATGTTTGCTAATATTGCCTCAATTTCAGATTTTTTTTTGTGCTTGATTTTGACATGAAACATGACTTTCATATAAGCTCTTCTCTTAAAAATAACTAAGGTCTTTTACAATATCGTATCAAAAACAAAAATATTTTATGCAACACACATTTCTCACCGGACAAAAACTAGACTAGACTAAAACCCTCGTTAATAAACAATAACTGGGAAATCAGTCTGCACTTCCGTCTAATAATGAAGACGAGATGAAAATGTACTTCACTTAATAAAAACTGGACTAAAATCTATAGACAAAGACGAGATGAACATCATATGATTTTGTAAAATCCTGAGACACTTTCATGTGACACAGTCACATGACAACCACTTTCAGATAGCGAGTGCAACATGCAAAAACACATGGGACAGACGAGGTGGATTCACGGTGAAAGGTAAAAAAAAAAAAAGTAAATTATAATTCTAATGTAACATTAATTCAACGGCTATAACGGTCCAACAATAATGTTAATCCGACAGCTAACTAATGCTGGCTAATTTACTAGCTCGTAGCATGGAGCCATAGTAGCTACTGTAATTGTGTGTGAAGTTGTTTTTCATCGAAAAGTTTATGTGTTATAGTTTTAGATCGGAAAAGTTCAACATTATCTGCTGAGGAAAAAAAAAAAATATATAAATATATAAGGATTGTCCTGACTAAGACTAGACTAAAGTGTTGACAGTTTTTGTTGACTAAAACTAGACAAATAAAATTACATTTTCTTGGACTAAAATAAAGACTAAAATGCTAGATTTATAGTTGACTAAAAGTTGACTAAATAAAAACAGCAATATAATCTAACAAGCATAATTGAAACTGTACTAAACCTGAGACTAAATTTAAGAATGAAAAAATTAACACTAGCTTATTGTAAACGGTTTGTAAGAAATTAGACCCTATTCGGGGGAGAAAAAAAATCAAATTTTCTGATTTAGTGACATCAAAATGCCCTAAAAACTTGCTTGGCACCAAAATGTGTGTTGACCAGTGTGTAGTGGAATGCCGCCCCCTTGAGGACGAGTGGCTTCCTGCATGTGTCAAACACTTGAACATAACAGAAGAATGACTGAATGAAGAATGTCCGTTTTGTTTATTTTTTCCAACCAGCTTCCTCTGACAGTTCAGGAGCTCCAGGAGGAGCTGAGGGCCCACAGGGAGATGAACAGCCGCCTGCAGCAACCCCATCAGCAAGGCACCTCCGCTTCCTGCCGTGACCTCCGCATGGAGCAGGACCACAGAGGAAGCCTCAGTCCTGGCCACACTCCCCGAGAAAGTCCCAGCAACCTCCACAGTCCTGCACCAAAGAACAGCCCGAGAGCGAGTCCGTCCAACACGTACAATCCAAGGCAGCAGGAAGTGGACGTCATCATTCACAGCTCGGGCTATGGCTCTACCAGTCCCGTAGCCGCGCAGAGAGTCAGCCCGGCCGGCACCCTTCATCCGGGGCCAAAGCACAGCCCGACTCAAGCAGCGGCCCCCAGCCCCAGTTTGGTCCGGCGTTGCAGCCCTTGCCAGGTGCCGGGTTGCGAGGGCTACTCGTCACCACCTCTGGACCCGTCGCATGAGAATTTCAGCCACCTGCAGTCGGAGCACGAGCGTCAGGCCAAGGAGCTGTTCCTGCTGAGGAAAACAATGGAAGAGATGGAGGTGAGAATCGACTCTCAAAAGCAGACGCTGGGCGCCAGAGACGAGAGCATCCAGAGGCTCCTGGAGATGCTTCAGGGTCAAGGTCAAGTTCACGGGCAGTGGGGCCGCGGGCAGAGAACGGGCATCTTGGCTGTGGCTGCGCAGGAGGCTGAAGCTCAACTGAAAAACATGCACGTAAGAGAGGTGAGCTTTGCTTGATAGTTGCACGTTTTGAATTGGTGTGAAAAGATAGGACTGGCCAAAGAGTCCGGTTGAACTCATTCACTCCCAGCCGTTTTCACTGAAGCAATCCCCTTCACTCCCGGCTGTTTTCCTGGATTTTGACCAATTTTGCGAGGCCCACAGAATATTGAGTTCTATTGCTATAAAAACATGGAACCTACCAAAAAAAAGATTAAAGTTTCTTCTTTCATCAGGAAAAAAACTTCTGTTTCTGTTTTGCACAAATTAGCATTAGAATATAGCTAAATTTCATTATTCACAAATCTATTTAGAATTGTGAGTAATTGAGTTTTTTTTCAACATGGCCCTGGTTGATATCTTTTGCTCTGCTGCCACCTACTTGTCATTTGTGTAATAACTACCATTTCTTCAACCGTTATTTGCAGTTGAGAGGCTGCATCAAAGCCTTCTATATGCTCTAGCATTAAAAAACACACACACTAAAAACGTATAAACACGTCTTTGGGACACTTATTTATATGTTTTTGGGAGCAAGAGTTATTACAGAATGGCTTTAACCCAGGAACATTAGCTCTCGCCATATGATTGCCTCTATTGCATCATAATTCAAACCAACAAGACCATGTAATTTGAGCTATATAGTTGAAAAAGTCTACACACCCCTGCTTAACTGCCAGGTTTTGTGATTTAAGTATCTAAAGTAAGTAAGTAAAAAATGAGGCCAAGATAAATCACTTTGACCTTTGAGCGGAGATATATTTTTTTAAATTCTCGCTGATTGATGCTTGGCTCCAAAAATCATGATCAGGTCAAAAGCCTAGTTACTACTATCGTTCTCCTAAATCATCACTATGGTGTAGGGCTGGGCAATATAGGCAAAAAAATAAAATCTCTTATTTATTTTTTTTCCTAGTCATTCAGGACATTACGATTTTAATCGAATAAACCCAACAGACGTTTATTTAAAGGTGTTATTCAAAAATAATTTCTGTGCAAAATGTTAAGACAATAATGTATACTGATTCTAGTTTTAACATAAACTTAACATTCATAGTTTGTGCTTAATTGCCACGATTAAGTAGTTGTAAACATGTCTTGTAAATCACCAATCCAGCATTCTGCCATTTGTGGGAAAATTACAACTCACAACAACATCTGGATGTAACAGAACATAAGAACAGCAGCTTTTAATAAAAAAAAATGGTATTTTCATTATTATCCATCTCCGGGGGCGGCCATTTTGCCACTTGCTGTCGACTGACGATGACATCACAGTTGCACAGGTCTCAGGTAACAACCAATCACAGCTCAGCTTCAGAAAACAGGTGAGCTGTGATTGGTCGTTGACTGAGCCCTGAGCAACTGTGATGTCATCGTCAGTCGACAGCAAGTGGCAAAATGGCCGCCCCCAGAGATGGATAAAAATGGCTGGATTTTGCTTCATAACTCATATTCCACAAATGTAATATTAATCAGAATGTCATTTTTAGACTAGTGAGGTCACATGTAACATATTATTGTCAAGAAATGTTTGAGGTTGACTTCCACTTTAACTCATTCACTGCCATTGACAGCGATAGATGTAAAAAATTCATTTAAACTATTTCTATTAGTTTAACATTTTTTTTCCACTTTTGCTAATAAGAGTATGAAAACCTAGACATTTTTTTTGGTAAATTTAGAACAGATATAAAATGTGTGATTAATCGTTAGTTAACTAGTGAAGTCATGTGATAATTACAATTTAAAAAATGTATCGCCTGACGGGCCTAATTAAAATAAATAAATAAATAAATAAATAAGGGGCGTTTATTCGTAATTGATCGCATGATAATTTTCTATCTGTTATAAATGTACAATAAAAAAATTCTAGGTTTTCATAAAAAATGAAAAAAATGTTAAATTAATAGAAATAGTTCACATGAATTTTTGACGTCTATAGTCGTACTCATATTTGTGTTTAGTGCATTTTTATAATCTCATTTATGGGCACAGAAATCCGGCCACCAGGGCCAGATGAACAAATCTGTGCTCAGACTGGTGGTATGTACTGTATGTGTGTGCGTGTAACAAAATGTTCTTGGAGCTGCATAGGCTCATGTGGTAGTTGTAACTATTTGGTTACATGCGAGTCACGTCTTGCCCTTTTAAAGAGCTGCGTCCATTGATTGAGAAATGTAAATGTGGTGTTGCATGGGGTCTTTACGTTATTATCCGAGCAGACCGGGTGGATTGGCAGCACGCTGCTTTAGCCTTCTGCCTCCTCCTTTGGTTATTTTTAACTCCAAAATCTTCTTAGCTCTTAATTTCCCTACCTGTGTTTGTGTGTGTGTGTGTGTGCGCGCGCATACTCCTACTTTTGTTTGGTCCACGTTGATTTAGTTTTTGCCCTTGTGTCTGCGTCTCCCGCTATATCTACTGCAGCAAACGATTGTGTGTGTGACTGATTGTGAACATGGCCGCACATCTGGACGCAGACGGCTTAGCGTTTCTACTAAGGCCACGCCCCCTTCTGGACTTGGGCATGGAATATCCGTCCTTGCTGGCCTGGCAATTGCGATGTCTTTGAATGCAATGTTTCCCGTGCGTGTGTGTGTAATAGGTGAGTACTTGTCCACACGTGCACGCGAGCACATGCACACGGGATCGTATTCTATTTTTAACTGTTTGGAAGCTTGCCGTGTGTGTGCTTTGAGGTGCAGCATTGTCATTGTCATAGGATGTGGTAGCTTGTGTGTGTTTTATACAACAAATGGTTTGCTTGCCGAGTTAATTTTTTAGTGGGACGTCGTGTAGTTACTGTATGTGTTCGTTGGACTTGGACCATTGATTGATGTGGGCTCTATTTGCGTAGAGAGCGCACGGGCTTAAAAACGGACACATCTTGATTTTCTTTGTTTGGGAAATTTGCCTGGCAGATCAGTGCCGCGCCACGCTCGTCTGAGGGGGTTTTCTTTTAAATGCCCCCAGTGCGCCTGGCAATTTGGCGACAGAAAATAAACTCGATTTTTGACCACGTGAAAGCAGGTCTAAGTTGTGGCACATGTGCTGTAAGGACGTGAGAGTAGCGATATCCCGATCAAGATTTTTTTTTACGCCCGATTCAATCCGAGTTTTAGGGTTTGCTCTTTATTCCTTTTCTTTTTTACATGCTACTGAGTGGAGGGAATCATACACAGATTGAAAGGATTGTTGTTGGGCTGGCCAATATGACCCCCCCTATATATATATATATATATATATATATATATATATCTCATTCTGTCTGATTAGGATTTTAATGAAAGTAATAAACCCAACAAACATTTAAATAAAGATTTCATTTATTCTAAAATAATTGTTGTGCAAAAAGTTCAGACAATAATGTAGACCGATTTTAAATAAGTTTTAACTTAAACCTAACATTCACATGTGCCAATTTTAAAAATTATTATTTTTATTTATTTTTTTATATTTTTTAAATATTTATTGTAATTTAGTGTCGAAAAAGAATTTGGTACCTTGGCTCCAAAAAGTCCATTCGACATCAAAAGCCAGTGTTTCCACGACAATGAATCATTAAATAAATTGACAATCCTTGAAACGACTCCACAAGTGTTTGCTGTTAATTCTTTTGTAAGTGACAAATTCAATAGGAAGTATTAAAGTGAGCTCTGCTGGTCATGAGAAACCGCTCGTTTGACTATCATTTTGTTGTAGTGAAAAGTAATCCCGGAATTTAAAAACGGAAAAGTGCGTCGAAACACGTGAAACTGGATCGGTCCGATCACATGACTGAATCCAATTCTCTTCGGTACTCATAAAAGAGCCGGATCGGGAGCCGATGCGATACTGAATATCAGATCGGGCCATCCCTTGTTAACATTTGATCTTCTGCATGGACTGCAGCGAGTCAATTTTTCCTTCCGAAATAGCAAAAATTTAAAGGGAACGAGGGAAGCCACTTTTAATGGTTAGGAAGTGAGTCGGCTGTGAAAGAAAGAAAACTCCACCCGTGCGCACACTTTGCACTCGATTTGATCCAGACATGAAAATAGAGCCCCAAGTAGTGAGATGGTCGTGGGTTCTTCTCTAAAAAAACTTTACGCCTATAATTAAAGCAACAATATGCATTCTGGAAGAAATAAAATAGTGTTATCTCAAGCTACAAGATGGAGGAAATGATTGGTGTCACGAGTTATTTAATAAATTCATTTCTGCACTTAATTCACCCAAACCACTTTCAAGCACTGTAATCTAAATAAAAAAAGGGTGCAAATTCTGTCAGCTCGTTAGCACTTTGATCAGTTTGTGGTCAGGGAAGAATGCCCAATGTCAAATTTCTGGGTTAACTGCTAATTAATCAAAAGATTCCTTTGCACGCGTTTAAGTGTGAGGTAAGCCTTTTTCCTGTCAAGGCCTCTTGCCGATGTTGACTTGTCAGAGTGGTAATTTGGCCTCACACTTGGACTTTGAAGGCCGTTACGGTAGTGCTGCGCTGCTCCCAAATATTTTGATTAGCTCCAGAGGAAGTCGGCACAACTGCCTTCCATTACCGTGCCCATTATGCTCTTCTGAAATGACCCTGCTCATCTAGCTTCAGCTAAGATACCAAATGCTTAACATGTGTCGGCTTTCGTTTCTACGGGCGATGCTTTCTTGTCGCTATTGTTGGAATGCAACTTGATTTTTTTTTTTGTATTTGTTAATTTGCATCGACCTCACTTTTTTTCTTCACTTTCTAATTTGCCCACACATAGTTTTAGGTGGTTGGTAGTTTTAGGGGAATTTAAAAGTAATTTGCTGGTAAAAGATGCACAGAAAATGCTAATTCCATTACAGAGACTTGAGAGCATTCAGGTCTTGGAGATCTTCACCAGATGTCAAGTCCCTCGAACCATCAGTCTGTGTTTATGTCTGGATGGTATGCTCATGAGGGGCTTGTGTGGATAAAGAGTGCAGGCCATCATTCACCTGCTGATGCCTGCTCTCGGGGGATGCTGTGTGTAATGGCGCTCTTTGGCTCCCATTTTGTCTTCACATTTGGCAGCTGTCAGACGTTCTCAAATGCACAAACCCAAACATAACTTGTATTTTTTTTGTTTGTGAAACTGAACATCTACATATGGACTGTTTGACCTCATCATCATTTAGTATTTCGACTCTGCTGATGAAAACGAGGGAAACTTTATCCAAACTTTATCCTCCGAGGGCCACATGCAGAAAAATCGAAGGATGCGAGGGCCACTTTTTTTTTTTTTTTTTTTACTTTAATTTATCAAGCACACCAAAAGTCACCCAATCGATTGCATATTGTTCATACATGACAGTCTTTTACATTTTTATTTTTTTAACTTTTACCGGTATAGCTTTCCTTAAGGAAAATTGTTTAGGAATTTACAAGATTTTGGGGTGGTCGAGACCCCGGAGCACACCCGAAAATATCAGCCCCTGCACTGAACAGCGGAATCCCATCTCTACATTGAGAACCAAAACATTAACAATCTGTCAACCAGAAAAAAGGAATTCCCCTCACACTGACAGAACTTCACTCAATGAGTTTATTTGAAGGAAACAACGCGTTGAGCGTCATCAGGTTCACCTCAAATTTGTCGTTAAGATAACCATTTCAAAAACAGCTACTTGGCAACCATTCATATGATCTGTTCACCATTTGGATCTTGACACAAATCAGAAAGTAGAGGAAATAATTTGCTTGTAAAAATTAATCAACTTTATTCACCACAGAGTTGTGAACATAGTTCATTTGTATATGTATTATGTATATTGAAATTTGCTTTATATAAGTTATATAAAACTAATTTATTAGTAGCACATTTCATTTTTAGTATATGTCGTGGGCTGCTTAAAAATGGAAGCTGTCTGGACACCACTGATGTAAAAAGATGAGGTCATATGGTACAAAGATAGATTTGTTGCAGTACTGGCAATAGCCACAGAGGGGCAGTGTTCTATTAGGATTTACTGCAATCTCTCTCGCTCTTTGTGTGTCTCGTGCACACACCCACGCACACGCAGCCACACGCACACAAACACGCACACGTTGTAATCGACTCTCCCCAGCCACCAGGTCTCAGTAGACTCAATAATAACAGCAACGCCATTGCTCCGTTTCTGTACAGCCCTTGACCTGTTGCAAAGGTTTTGCACACACTCCTATTTCTACTCGGAGATCGATTTTATTTCATGCAGAGTTTTTTTTTTTTTTACTTGTGCAGTGTTCTCTAAATGTCGTTTTAAGTAGCAATATTTTGTTTTATTTGCCAGTATGTTTTTTTTTTTTTTTTTTTTTTTTTTTTTTTTTTTTTTTATGTCACTCAGCCCAATCACGTTCAATGTAGACACTGGCTATTCGGTTCTCTTTCCTGGCAGCCGCTAAATATGAGAAGCCCCCTCAAGATTCCCATTTGAAGACATTTCCATCTACCATCACAAATCAAGCCCCAGAACTCCCCTTTGCCCACCACAGCCTGGGGAACCGCATGCCGGCCATGCTCTGTTGATCTCCCAGAATGTATAAACAGAAAAGTTTATCGAGACAAAATGACACCCTTGATAACCTTAAAAAACACACCAACTCGCTATTCACTGAGTCCTTGTCATTTTTTTTGGGTGACTTTTTGAAATATCTAAATCCTTTGAGCTGATCGGCAGACACATTTGCGGCGAGCAAACGTGTTAGCGTTTTCTCTCCCCCTTTTCCTCTCGCTGATGGAGAAGGGATGGGAATATGACTGACGGATCCGTATACATACGTAGCTCTTTGCGTGTTCTGCGCGGTGTCTATGACACCATCGCCTTCGGGCTAGAATTGAACTTTTCGACCGTATCCGTCTGTCAGGATGCCAGCATTTATTGCGATTGTGTTACCTTTTGATCCTATTAATTCCATATGTTAGCCCTTCTGACGCGTGGAGCAGAGTTGACGATGTTTGATGACATGCTCCTCCGCTGGGAGACGCAGCGCTGTAAAAAATAGTCAATGATAAGTTCACTTGGACCATGTTTGAGGGTCACAGTGATTCTTACAGTTGAGTTGAACGCACAGTGACACAATAGTGCACACATGGTCAGTGGGCAGCAACAGACATGCTCTTAGACGAGTAATCCCTGCTAATACACAAGTGAATAAGGACTAGAGGATCAGGCTCGTCTCCTCTAATTTCATTGGAAGAACTTCACAAGATTCCAGCAGTTTACCACAATACTGTATGAAGGGGTTTCCCTTTCCCACTTCGACAGATCTCAACTCTTTTTTTTTTTTTTTTTTTTTCTCCCAACTGTCAAGGAATGTTTCTGTATGTTTAAACAAGAACTAAAGATTTTGAGTTTTGGCTTTGAATGACATCATGTTAATAATAAGGCTGACAAAAGTTGGTGTGAAAGGTCTGATCCGTGCATGATCCCAACCTGTCACAACTTCAAAGTTCAGCAATCAGTCTTGTATGAATTCCCCTGGATTATTTTTCTGATATCAAATGAGATTAAACATCAGTTTGACATTCTCAATCTTTCGCGGACTTTCATGTCTGAGCCAGAATCTTGTTGATTTCGGAAAAAAAAATCCAATCCCAGATGCTTGATGTAATTGGGGTGAAATGCAGTATTGGTTCATGTTTTGTGTCAGATGTAATTTTGAACGCATCCTTTCATTGTTTGCAAGGACGACGTTTAGTCTTCTCAGGATTGATTACCCATTGCAACTGTGATAGATTATTTTTCGTGTTTTTGGAAAAGGCGTTTAGACGGTAAAGCTTGTTACGTGCAGCTGTGCAGTCGCGTCCTACTCATTGCCGTGTCTAGACCATTTTTTTTGGGGGGGGGGGGGGGGGGGGCTGAAACACTTCTAAAGTAAAACACTCCCAAAATTTGATTATTTATGTCCTTTTTTTAACAAGCTAGAGAAGCATTAAAATCATAGTATCATAAAGAACTCTGTAGAAACGTCATATTTTATCAAGAGAAATACAGTGCCCACCTTTTGCCTCAAAAATGGTTTGATCCACCCGATACCTCACATTTCTGCTCACTTATGTGCTGAAGTAGTTTACGTTAATAAGGATATATGGCAACATTTTTTCAACACATTATTAACATTTCCAGGCCTGATTTCTGCTGCATTTAACCACAGGGCACTGTTGATGTTGTTAGGTAGTTGTTAGCTGAATTATTATTATTTTTTTAGGTAGGGAACGTTACAGGTGGTCAGACAGTGCCACTGTCCCTTTTGAATTGGAGCTCACCTCTGGCATGGTAATGTGTTAATATTAAACCCAAGTTGCTACTGTCTAGCTAACTGACAGTTAGCATTGAAACTCCTAGCCTAAGACATTTATCTTTGCCCTTTACCTCGAAAATAACAATTAGAGGCAAATGTATGCTTTCATGAGCGAAAATCATTTAGAGTAAGACCTCCTAAATATTCTAACTCTTTCCCCTTAATTTACTAGCTTACTATATGCTTGTATAGCGGTAGTTATGAGTAAAAGCTATGATTAATTATTAATGGAAGACGCTGAGCACATGCGCAGGCAGACAAGTGTTGCTGCAGCGTGAACATGCCAGACATGTTAAGGAAAGACTGAGAACTGACTGAGTGAAGTATCAGAAAAAGAACGGGTGAGAATATTTAAAGGTGGAGTAGCCTACATACAGTAGATCACATGAAGTAGGGCTGAGACGGATTGATCGACATAAAGAGGTAAGAGCACCTGCTAATTGAGACAAAATATATCTTAGGAGAAGGACTAAAGCAGGAAGTTGCTTAAATAACAAAATTGTTATTTACTTTCATGGCAGACGTTTAAACGCGTCATATTAATTGCGTGGAACTGTAGGCATTCAAGAGCGCTAAAGATGATGAGCCGCCAAGCGTATTTCTATCGGGTTCCTCCTCAAGAGCTCCATCGGCGCAACCAGCAGGCAGACCCAGCTAAGTCCAGAGCTTTGCAGACTGTCATTGATATGAAGGTAGGACTTCCTCAAGTGAAACATTGCCACTGTGATCCTTTCCGATTTATGCGTAAACTAAATATAATATCCTGAAATGAAAACTTATTGTGCTGCTGTTTTTTATTCAGCAACACACAGACAAGGTTTGGCCATCACCTATGACAACAACTGCAATTATTGATGAGCTCTGCTGTAATTTGAGCAAAAGTGGCCACCGGCCTAAACGCAGATGGAGAAAAAAAAGTTATTGTCTCTGCTCCAGTAGTAGTGATGAAAGTCATAATATTCATGGCAAAGTTTATTACTTGCCCAAATAGAGTTGTGCACCAGAGTGATTAGAGTTAACAAAAAATAAATAAATAAAGAAAAAAGCGTCATTAACAAATAAAATACAAATCAAACTGAACACTTAAAAAGAAAAAAACTAACAAACTACATCTTACATTTATAAAACAGACTAAAACTACCTGTCGAAAATTCCTTTGTTTACGACTGTCAATTAACATCATACATGAGCTATCGGGGCTAATTTTTAAATGTATTTATTTTGGCATTAATGTACGACTGTCCAGAAGATGGAAGGTCAAACAGTCGTTTTGAGATTTGTAGTTTATTTTACTTTATTACACAATACTTGGTGACCTTTTTAAATTCTTGCACTTGACAAACAACTCCATATTTAAAAACAAAAACTAATACTAGAACTAATAAAAACAAAACTAAAACTAAGCATTTTCGGAAAAATAAAAACTAACAAACTTGCTCTAAAATTAATTTAACTAATTAGAACTAACTGACTTGAAAAACAAAAGTCAAAACGAAATGAAAATCCCAAACTATTATCTCCCCGTTGCGCACTTCATCAATTAGTTTCAAACGCCACATATGGAAACTTTCACTCACAACTCAAACCTTTGAAGTCATTCAAGCTGTGAAAAAGTCGCAGTCGTCGCATATGCGGAGGTGTGCATAACCACACGCCCGGCCAACAACTTTTTAGCCCTCCCCGCTCCCCTGAAATATTTCAACTCACATACACAAATGTGGCCCCAAAACCACAGTAGCAAACTTTGACGCGTACTCATGATATGTCTGCCTTTTAACAAACTGCACATATGCACGTTTGGAATGCATACCGTGCATTTACATTTTGAATGAATGAATTGGAGGTGAAGCAAATGCTGTTAAACACATACAGTATGATGTTCGTCCCGGGCTACGGTGACAAAGTTGCTGAATAACGCTGTCCATCTGTAATTAGTCAGTAATGTGCGCCGGGAATTTTCCCTTTGTGATTACAGAACAGCACACCTCCTTTCTGTTTTGATCCTGACGTTATCTGGCAGGTACGGTGATGAGTGCTCATTTCTTGATCTTTCTGTTTTCATCTTGAGCTTAAGTCTTCTGAGGGTTGGAATGTTGTGCCTTCGTACTGTTCACACTGCGTCAGTTTAGGGCCCAGCTGGTACTGAACACGAGGCTCTGTATTTGACTTGGCTTTCTTCCTTTTGTGTGCCTTTCCCTTGCAGAAATACAACAGGTAACCTAAAATATCTTACAGAGACTATAGCAGTGGTTCTTAACCTTGTTGGAAGTACTGAAGCCCACCAGTTTCCTATGCACATTCACCGGACCCCTAATTAATGAAAATGTATTGATATTTTTGCTAGCTAGCTAGTTGTGCTGAACCAGACTTGCTCAACTTGGCATTTCAAATCATGCAGTTAGGATGCTGACACCCATCACTCAACTCTACTTTATTCATAGAGCACTTTTAAAACAACCACTGCTATTTTCTTAAGATAAAACCCAGGGGCAGCATAACAGTCAAAACAGCAGAGGCCCCAGAATTTAACCCTGTGGAACGCCATACGTTCCGTTATACATGTCAATTCATATAATTGCACATATTTGTCTGACCACTTTCTTTTTTTGCTCGACATAGTGTGTAGGAACGGATTACAATATAAAAAAAAAAATCGTACCATCACAACAGTCACACGTCCATTACTGAGCACACCAAAGTCAATGATAGCCAAGCGGTGTGTGTCATCACGAATCATGTGACTCGTGTGCCTTGACCTCCACCGAACCCCTAAGACTGACTCACCGAACCCCTTGGGGGTCGATAAAACACAAGTTAAGAACCACTGGACCATAGGCTACATTCTGTCAACTGTCCATGACCACACAGATGTTATATTAATATTACTTTTGATCAATGTCATATCTGAAGAGTTGAAGTGTGTGGAAATTTGCATGGTCTCTGTGTCCTTCTTGGAGGGTATTTGCAGCACCGTGTTCTGGTCAGGGCTGATGTCAGAGATAGTAATGGAGGTCAGATGCTTCAATGTTGCCTGTGGCGTGTGCTGATGGCATCATGCAATCTGCTTCCATTTATTCAATTCCCGTCCTCTTCTCGTCCAAGGTTTAGCATTCAACGTATGTATGAACACATGCGGCTAAACAATCTCAGGACCTGCCCATGGCAGAACTTTCCATTCTCTTGGCTGTTCTTGGTTGCCAGCTTTGACCTTTCCTGTCCCTTACTCACACGTCCGTGTATAGGGCCTATAAATCTAGGGTTTGTTTTATGATCCTTAGTTTTAGCCTAGCTTTTTATGTTGCCCTCTCCGTAATAGGTAAAATTTAGGTCGAAAGATCTTTCTATGGCTTCCTTGAAATAAAGTCCCTCTCAGTTCCACATCAAGATCAAGAGGGTTTTACACCACCTCCCTATGGTTTTATGCATGAGTGTGTGGCAGAACAAATGGATGACTTGAAAGAAAGATGGTTGTTTAATTGCCGGCTTGTAAGACAGACAATCTCTTACGCAAGTTCAATCCGCCTGCTGTTGCTGGTGCAGGACACCAAGATCTCTTCATTGGAGAGGAACATCAGAGACTTAGAAGATGAGGTCCAGATGTTAAAGACCAGCGGCCTGCTACATCCTGACGACAGGCAGGATGAGTTCAAACAGGTGGAGGTCTACAAGAGCCATTCCAAATTCATGAAGTCCAAGGTAGAATGTCTTGGACGACTCCTGCATGTTCGGAGTGTTGCATGCTAGAGCAAAAACGTTTTGTAGTAACTGTGTTTCGAATGTGCATGGCTCCAATGCATGCTAATGTGTTTGGCGTGATAAGGCATGGGCCCATAGTTGAGTGCTGTGTCCAAGAGAGTTGTTCCTAATATGTTCTGAAGGAAAAACGATCCTTAAGTTTTCCGCGTGTTCGTAATGTTGATTTTCTGAATCAGACTGGAGATCGGTGAACAGGTCCTTCGAAGGATTTATTTTGCAGAAATTTCTGGACACAGACAAGATACACTGAATCAGTGTGGTTCCCCTTGTGTGTGTGTGTGTGTCCCCTCCTCCCACTTGTAGTCGTTCTTATACTTTGAGGATAGCGGCCCCCAAAAAAACCCTTCCCTTCTCGTCCTCCTTTGCTGCCCTTAAGTCCCAAGACAGACAGTACTCAATAGACATGGACAGATGGCCGATTGATGTGGAAATACAGTAAGTCAGACAACCTGGCACCCCCGCAGCTGACACAACTTCACAAAGGAATCCTATTAACACATTTGCTTCACCCCAGACAAATGGCTCATCAATGTGGGAATAGAGAAAGCTCCCCCAAACATCATTTAAACACTCACCCAGCTCTACTTAGGAAATTAAAGCAGTTATGGCTAAATCCAAACAGTTATAACTAAAGTCAAAACAGTTATAATTAAATTGAAACAGCAGAATGTCAACAATTCTTTTACACAAAAGGTGCAAATTCTATTCCTTTCCCTGACATGACATCACTCACGTTTGCTACAAGCTGAGTTAGAAAAATGCAGTTGCTTGTTGAGTTTCAAACAGCTGATAGTTTGTCCTTTGGAAAGTAACACACTTACAGAAAGATTGGTTGAATTGTCCTCTCGACGGGAGCTGGAAGGTGAAACTTTTCATGGTCGTAGTTCCTATGCTGGTTGCATTCTCCGCTCAACAAAAACTGGGTTGTTGCAACTGGTAAACATGCTGCCTGTGCAAAACAACAAATGCGGATACAGACGCTCCCCAACTTACGAACGAGTTACGTTCCGAGGGATCGTTCGTAAGGTGAATTTGTTCGTAAGTTGCTTCAGTGCTATATTTTGTATTATAATTTATGTTTAAAGAGAATACGTACAGTACTGTACTACGTATGTTAGAGAGAGAGGGCGCGAGAGACACACACAGTATGTACATGTACCTAATAAGATAAATAAAATGAAGTTTAACTTACTTTTGGAAGATGTACTCGATGCTTAAGGATTTGATGGAGGAGGAAGAGGAGGATTTTATATCATGAGAGGTTCTTCGTCGTCGCTGGAATGGGCTTCAAAAGTTACTTCCTCCTCCGTAACTTCAATGTAGGAAGAAGTTGAGGGTCGCGGAGAAGAAGATGAGGGTTGATGAGTATCTTCCTTGGAGGATTTACTAGAAACTGGCCGAAAGAAGCGATCTAACTACAATTGCACAGTTTTCTTCTTTTTTCATCATAAATGATGCGGTAGCACTGTATGGCATCATTCAATTGATTTGCAACCTTTGTGCAACGTTCAATATTTGGGTCTTGCTGCTCGAAGAGTGCGATGGCTTTATCTATGAGCGACAGGCGTTTCTTCTTCTTCCTCCTCCTCGACACGTTGCTGAGCCTCCAATGCTGGGTGAGCTCTCACAGCGCCAAGCGTCGGTATTAGCGGCGGAAAGAAGCACTACAGTACTCGGAAAAAGGTGCGCAATACAAAATCTAACTTACAGCATCTCTTTCCGAACATTTTTTGACATGCGCGCATGCGCGCAGACATGTTCGTATGTACCGTTGTTCGTAACTCGAATGTTCGTAAGTAGGGGAGCGTCTGTACATAACTGATACCTGAAAGCTCCATTTCCCAAATGCCAGGAGGAACCACTACTGACTGACTGAAAACAATCCTGTGTCCTGTGTGTATCATTGACATGGCTGTGGTGGTACTGTGTTGTAATTATTCTTTGCTCTGGATAAAGTGGAAAACTTGGAGAACCTAACAGCGAGATCTCGTTTGGGTGCAAGCTTTCTTATTATGTGTTTGTCTCTGTAGGAGCAACCCTTGTCAACATTTGTCTCCTCAAACCGGCCAGCTTCCACCTTCGTACTCCCCACTCAGCATCCCTGGATCACAGAACAAGCAGAAGTACTTCTCACATTAGTTCATGCCCCACCGCAACCTAATTGTTCACCCTGCACTTACTAATATCATGCCAACTGAGTTATCCCATCTCTTACCTTCTGTCTTTTTCCTGCTGGCTCTTTTTCTACGTGACAAATATTTGCAAGCAAGCGCTGGTCTAGTCTTAATTTCTTCTTTGAGCTGAACAAAATTAGAGAAATCTCTGCTCCAATCAGCGTTGTACATTTTTTGGCGCTAGCAGTCAGATGGTAATCTTTGACTTTGCACTCCCATTTATCTTTTGCTTTCCCCTGTGGCTCAACCTCCAAATTGTGTTGCCCATAACTCTACATAACAATATTGCTGCATGTATTTTGACCTTAAGTTTTGCCATAATAAGTTAATAAAACTGAGAGAAAGAAGAAAAATGGCAATACAGAATCTTCATGATAACTTCGCTCAGGGATGGGGCGCATAGGACCACACACTTCCTAACCAGTTGTACTTTTTTAGATATGATACCCAACAACAAAGGGTTTGCAACAAAAAACTAAATAACTACATAGCATAGATGTTTTTTTCTTTCTAGTGCAAAGTGCTCTCTTACGTAAAAATGATCATTCAAGGATGGCACAAAACCTGGTGTAAGCACATCTAAGACACGTTTGCCATCTAGTGGTGAATTAACTAGTAAAAGTACAGTTAATGCATTTTTGCAGTTGGACACCCGCAAATTTGCATATTTAAGATTTTTTTTCTTCATAATTTCCCCCCAATATTTTTTAATATCTTATTTTTTTGCCCCCCCACCCCCATTTAGATTTTTTTATTTTTTTTTTGCAAACAAAAGCATAAAAAAACAACAACCTTATTTTGGGGGGGCCAGTTCCTCATCCATGACTTTTATTTAAAAACTGTGATTATTCAATGCTGCACATAAAGTCAACATTGGTTTAACAATATTCCAAAGGTGATGTAATGTACACATTATACAAAGGCTGGCAGTTCAGCATCCTTTTTCAACTATTACAGTAATTTGGTTTATGTCTTTAAATGACGTAGTGGCAGAAACTCCTGTAACATAATTACAGCAACAGGAATTGGTTAGATGTCAAGAACAAGCATTTAATTGCTGTTTGCCATAGTTTTGCAACCCCTCTGAATATTCCCATTTGAAGGAACTCTAAAAGGATGCAAATTTAAAGTGATTATATAGACTCAGCAAGACAGAATTCTAATGTGCGTGAATACGTGTGGCTCATTTCTATAGTTGCCTGTATTCCATTTTGGCTTCTACTATTTGTATGAGAACAGCATGCACAATTTATTTACGTTGATGATCATTTGTTGAGTGCGACTGAGAGAAACAGTGTTGCTTTTTGCACGTGTTGCATGCTATCATTTGCATCAGTCCCCTCAAGACTCTCTGGCGAAATGTTTTTGTGTGTGTGTGTGATTTCCAGATAGAGCAGCTGAAGCAGGAGCTGAACAGGAAGGAGTCTGAGATGCAGGCCCTGCAGACCAAACTGGAAACATTAACCAATCAAAACTCCGACTGCAAGCAACACATCGAGGTGCTTAAGGAGTCCCTCACCGCGAAGGAACAACGTGCCAATACGCTGCAGACAGAGGTTAGTTTACATGTAAGCACAGGTGCACCCAAATACTTGGACGGACACACATTCTCAAAATGATGCTGTTAAACATGAAAGCTGTCCAATGGCTACAAGAAGAGGCCATCCTTGAAGTCCCTAAACTTTATGGCTGTAATGATTTTATCTGTGCTATGAGCGATGGAGGCATGTTCCATGTACAGAGATGGTGTGCATGTGAAGCCGGGAGCATTTAACATTTTTCTCCATCACTCTCAAGACTTGGAACTGATACTTTAGATCTCTGTGTTCCCCAGTTGAGACTGGCCTGCTAACTTTGTCCACTCATCATTACAGGAAGCAATTTGGGCCAAAATTAGGGCCTAATTGTCCATACATGCGAAAGGAATTTTGGCTCTTGTCGTGAATACATCATACTTATAGGGACTGGTTTCAGTGGGTGGTTTGGATTTCAGGGGTGGTTTTGTGAGAGCTTATATACCCCACCAACGCAATCTCCCCACCCACCCCAAGCTGATAAAAATATGACGGAAAAGACATCTTTTAAATACTCGACGTCACGTTAATAGTGTGACAACACCACACATTTTAAGAATTCATATTCGGTCCACACTACCTGGCATTTTTCAGTCGTAGATAGTTATTGACACAAATATTTGGTTACTTTGAGTTGCATTCCAAAAGTACAGGTAGTCCTCAACTTCTGAACTGAATAAATGGGTTCCGCAATGCTGTTCGTAAGTTGAATTGTCAATATTATTGTGGTTTGTTGGACCAAGCGGTATACAATTTATAATGGGGAGGGAGAAAGTTGGCATAAGTTTCTGGTGAGTGGATTCATTTGTTTAGAGCTGTTGAATAAAATAGCATTTAGCAGCCAACATAACCACAGGTCACCAGCTGATGAGCAAGCTTAAAACTTTTTTATTTTTTCAGTCGGAGGAGTCCTTCTGCTTCGCCGCTCGAAGTAACACGGGGACCTCGACGAGCTGGGGGCCCGCTACGTGGGCCGGAGGATGCTTTAGCAACCCTGGGATGTTCCACGCGGTGCTCTCGGTTGCGCTTTGCGGGGCCTCGCTCCCTCCTCTAGCCTTTGGTTCCACCTTCCTTCAGAAAAAAATACTCAAAACCTTTACTCAAAATAGGCTAAAATACAGGACCAGACATTCTAGCCGGTGAAAAGAAAAGTGACATCCCTCGGTAATGAGTCAGTCATTACTGAGGGATGTCACTTTTCTTAGACCAGTAAATGAAGTATGACTGACCAAGTTCAACATTTTTGGGCCTTCTCGGTGCTACCACGGTGACCCAGCACCACACAACCTCACCACGCTCTTCGATGCCTGGGCGAATTCTCCAGCAAGTCATCCAGGCGGCCTTATTTCCCGAACCCTACGTCCCACCGGGGATATACGGGCATCTCCGGATTTGTCTCCAATGGTGTGTGGCCCGTCGCTCCACGACCTTGTGTTCCGGATATAGAGGCCCGACAGTTTCCCCAATTTCATGCCCAGGATTGCTCCAGCGTCCTCGGCGGCGCTTCGGGGGGGGGCCTCAGTTTTCAAATGGTGTATGTCCCGTCGCTCCACGACCTACCACTCCAGAGATAGAGGGCCAGCAAATGCCAGATTTTTACCCAGGATAGGAACCATTGTCTGTGTGTAGATTTTTGCGAATTCCGCCCCCCGTATCTCCGCAACCCTAAGTCCTACCGGGTAAATTAACACATCCCCCGGACTCAGCAAGACAAACCCTACCGGGCCATAGAGGTGCCCGGCCCCGGAGACCCTTTATTAGAGTTGGCCAATTGATAGCGGGCCCAGAGCAACTCGAGACCCGCATGGATCGATTGCCATGACCGAGAGCTGTCCAACGGTGTATGTCCCATCTTTTTACAACCTACCGCTCCGGAGATAGAGTGCAGGAAAATGCCAGATTTTTACGCCGGGATAGTAGATTTTGGGGAATTCACCGTAGGTGAAATTTGAAAATGTTCCCGGTTCCTGGAGGACTTCCAATGGAAATGGCTCCAGGTGCCTAGGACTGTCTTTGTGGTAGACTTGCACACTTGTAACAAAAATAGGGCCTTTAGAATCGACGTGTGCATGCTAATTATGTGCGTTCATGCTAATAGTGATATTCAATTGATTCTATTGCTTCTGATGGTGGGAGCTTAGACTCCCATGACATAATTGGATCTGATAGTATCACTAAATGCACACACAGTTAAGCACAAACATACAAAACACACCCACTCTTGGGGCTGATTGCTTGGCTCTCATCTCCGTCCGGTCTCAAGAGATTTTTTTTCCTACTTATTGAAGTAGCATTTTCCCTGCTTGAGAAAATCTTGGATTTCCGCATATAAGTGGGCAAACCCCAGGATGAGTAAAGCTATTTAGGGCATTTAGGGCCAAGTATTGCCCTGCATTCCTCTGTTGCCTGTCCGTCACTCAGATTTCGAGCACAGCCATTCTTCCTTCCAACTCCTTCACCTCAGCCACTTCTACGATGTATTCATCTCCGCCTCTCCACATTTCTTCTTTGTTACTCTAGCCAAGCCTATCATATCCACACCAGTGCACTGTGCATGTGTTAGCGACTTTGCCAATTGTGGTTCATGTGACTGACAGTAATTGGTGTACAATGGCTCATAGGAGCAACGCTTGAAGCGGCAATCCAAGAAGTAATGCAATGTCTCTTAAAGCAGTTGATGGATTTGTCAGTCAGTTTTGAGGACGGCTTCCACGTGGGCCTCTTTCAATTTATCTGCAGATAAGTGTACTTGTAGAAAATATTGAGTGTGAGCGCAGGTAGGAAGGTTCGCTGCCTGTCTCTGGAAACTTGGCCAAAATACAGACGTGTGTGTCCTTCCTGCAGCGATTATGACCATGCGCTGTTGAAACTATACACCTGCAGATCAGGTAACCTGACAGAAAACCTCTTACATATTTAAACAGCCCAAGAAAAGTGCACAGCCCCTTTTGAAACAAGATGTTTGCAGATAGTTTAATGATGATTATACTTTTTAAACAAATTCCTTCCTTGTGAGCCATGCAACAAATGTAGGACCAGGTAGATGTTTTCATGTATTCAAATAGGACACTATAGATAGATAGATAGATACTACTAATACAACTTGCCTTAAATACATGTAAAAAATTATATGCTTGATAATGTTTACAGGAGGAAACTTGTATATTTTTTTTATTAAAGAATTAGAACTGTAATTCAACAAAAGATGCCCCTGCCAAATATAATATTGGGGTCTAAAGAACTGAGCGCTTTTTAAAAAAATAAAATAAATAAAAAAATAAATAAAAAAATAAATAAAAAAATAAAAAATAAAAATAATAATAATAGTAATAAAAAATAGAAAAATAAATAATAATAATAAATAAATAAATTAATTAATAAATAAACACATACTATGCATTTCTTCTTCTTCTTTATTTGTTTTTAGTATCATTTGGTCTATAAAATTGTTGTAAATACACTTCTGCCGATGAGCTAGTAGCCCACCGCACTCTGACAATGAGACTGCCACTGCCACCTACTGTAGTGGATGGGAAATTACACTTTATTCTAGTATGGCTGAGAACCCTCCCCCCCAAAAAAAACAACAACAAAAAAAAACAGCACGCCCACACCCTCTATTTGAGATGCACTGATGCAGCGGCAATACAACAGCTCTCTATCTCAACTTGATTTTTAACAAAGGCGTAAAACATTAAACAGTGGTTTCGAAAAGGAGGTCTAACAAACACATGATGTAAAACCGAGTACTTCCCAATCCAAAAAGAAAAAGGACTCTCAACAGAGATGATGAAAGATAACCATAAGGCGGTTGAGTTAACCTCATCCGAACCCGACCCACCATGGTTACCATTCTCAATCCCTGGTTCCTTGGTTGGTGCGGTTTGGGATGCAGTGGAAGCAGCAATGCTTTCGGGCTCCCCAGAACAAACATAGATAGGTCCAAAATAAAGCCCCTGCAGAGACCATGTGGAAAAACCATAAAATGGAGTTATAGAGGTCGTAACGGGGATGAGACCCTTTAATGTTTTTTTTTCAGGGATCAAGGTAAATATGTGCTGAACGGGATTGCTAATTTGCATGAACATAAATGTGAAAAAATATGCCTTCCTGTATCGCTCACCTCAAATGGATCAGATGTAAACCATCATCTTTCCGATGATGTATCCCACGTGTGTCCTTTTGTGGAACCTCTTCGATGTCTAAACACGCTGGAAGATCAATAAAACTCACACATGCACACTAACAATGGCTTGGCTGCTTTCGGATCGAGGCTGCGGGGACTGCCAGAAACAACACGTGGCGTTCGAGTTTGTCTCACTTGAAGGTCACACCGTTTTACTTTACCACTTAACCGCAAACTTTCATCCGCACACACAAATAAACTCGCAAACATAAAAAGACAATGATACAGCGCCACAGATGTTCTCTTGCTGTGGAGTATATTTTTCACTTCTTTTTTTTTTTCTTTTTTTTCTCCTGAGCTGTAAAACCAAACCAGCAAAAACACAGCGTGGACATTTTCTTCTCGCTCCAATTCAGCACGCAGATTTTGACATGAAACAGTCACTTGAAAGAATCGCTGACTTTTAACTCTGTCTGCCATTTGGGGGTGTCGACATGAATATGCAGTGAACATGATTACCAGACAGGAAGCCATTAAAATTTGAACCTGTATGGTTTAGTGGTGCTTAAGTTCTTACACTAATACTCAGTGGACCCCAATGTGAAAAACAAACATTCATACTGTACATGCTGGATGTGGAGTGTTTTAGCAGCCAGGCACATTTTGATCTATTTGCGTTCAGTATCGTGCGTTTCTTAAGATGAAACAACATTAATGTTAGAATGAATGATGAGAAGACAAGATGAGGACCTGTAGGGACTAACAAATCCTTTTTCTGCAAACATGATGGCCCAAATTTATATTCAAAGAAGGGACACTTGATAAGTTAACGAGGGGGAACTTTTTCTTGGTATGCTTGCATCTGCTGTGTCTGTCAGTGCTGTAAGTGGTCATGATAATGGATGGAGAGTGCGCACAGTGACAGCTTGGTACTACTTCCTTCTCCTGCGCCATAAATCCATCCGCTTTTACAATACACCATGACTGACTTTCATGCCTCGGCAGAAAGCATTCATTTATTGTCAGATTATTGCGCTTGTGTGTGTGTGTGTGTGTGTGTGTGTGTGTGTGTGTGTGTGTGGGGGGGGCACATTACATCTGTGTTTTCCCTTGTTACCTCTGTAGCCTGTGGGCAAACAGCTGTGTTGTCATGGTTTTAAATGATACAACAGACTTTGCCGTAGACTGGGACTGTACAATGTAAAATTGTCCATTCGACACCTGATCGCTTATTTGAATGCGTCTTATTGTCCAAAACGTGGGTCATCCCATTTTTTTTTTTAATTTTTATTTTTATTTTAGAGCTACTGTACTTATTGGGTCCTGATTAATGTGAATGGCTACCAGTTTGATACAGACGCTCCCCAACTTACGAACGAGTTACGTTCCGAGCGATCGTTCGTAAGGTGAATTTGTTCGTAAGTTGCTTCAGTGCTATATTTTGTATCATAATTTATGTTTAAAGAGAATACGTACAGTACTGTACTACGTATGTTAGAGAGAGAGAGCGAGAGACACACACAGTATGTACATGTACGTAATAAGATAAATAAAATGAAGTTTAACTTACTTTTGGAAGATGTACTCGATGCTTAAGGATTTGATGGAGGAGGAGGAAGAGGAGGATTTTATATCATGAGAGGTTCTTCGTCGTCGCTGGAATGGGCTTCAAAAGTTACTTCCTCCTCCGTAACTTCAATGTAGGAAGAAGTTGAGGGTTGATGAGTATCCTCCTTGGAGGATTTACTAGAAACTGGCCGAAAGAAGCGATCTAACTACGATTGCACAATTTTCTTCTTTTTTCATCATAAATGATGCGGTAGCACTGTATGGCATCATTCAATTGATTTGCAACCTTTGTGCAACGTTCAATATTTGGGTCTTGCTGCTCGAAGAGTGCGATGGCTTTATCTATGAGTGACAGGCGTTTCTTCTTCTTCCTCCTCCTCGACACGTTGCTGAGCCTCCAATGCTGGGTGAGCTCTCACAGCGCCAAGCGTCGGTATTAGCGGCGGAAAGAAGCACTACAGTACTCGGAAAAAGGTGCGCAGTAAAAAATCGAACTTACAGCATCTCTTTCCGAACATTTTTTGACATGCGCGCATGCGCGCAGACATGTTCGTATGTACCGTTGTTCGTAACTCGAATGTTCGTAAGTAGGGGAGCGTCTGTAAACACTTCTGAAATAACACATTTTCTGAAATTACCTTTTGATTGTATGCTACTGATTAATATTCATTGGTTTGTGTAATGTAGGCATGGACAAAGTCAAGGTTTCAATAAGTGCTAATACTGGTTGTCACCGGTAATGAGCTTTTCTTGTCTTTTTTTTTGAGGGGACCTATGAACAGGGCACAATATGATTAGCTGCTTGCGGAGTTGAGTTAATGAGCCGCCTCTTTGAAGCTGATGTGTTTTGCTCTAATTAATGTAATATAATGCCACTGGGTATCAGTTAGCCCCAAGGTCAACATGAGTAGCTCACCGGTGATGGGAAATTGTGACTTACTAACAAGTTGTTGTTTTTTTTACGTGACAGGGTTCATGTTTGTTCTGTACCAAATATTCTACATTTTGTTTAGAAATGTAATAGATTATGTTTAATGGAGAGAAAAAAATGCTGTTTTGATTTGCCCAATTTATTTTTTATTTTTTTGTAAAAAAGTCATTTTAGAACTGTAATTTTAATACATTGCCGCTCTCCTGGACACTCAGCAATAAGGGTTGGAATTGGGAGGTTAGATCACCATATGATTCCCGAGCGCGGCTGCTGCTGCTGCTCACCGCTCCCTCAGGGTATGGGTCAAATGCGGAGAATGAATTTCGCCCCACTTAGGTGGGTGTGACAATCAGTGAATCTTATCTTATCTTTACTGTGATACAGTGCTATTTTGGCTTACGGTTACCGCCAGAAGCTAATACCAGTCCATACCTAGCGTAGGAAACCAATAAATCATTATATTTATCATTATCAATCAATCAATTTGCTGCTGGGGGGACACCTCTGTTGCGTGACCCCTGGTCTTAAGTATGGCACAACATAAACCCATCCCAATTATGCAAACACATTCATAAAGTTTTCCAGAAGCAAGCAGGAAAATGTCTTGGTCATCTTAGTTTTGTAAAACCAAGACATGGTCAAAAGTCCAAAAATAATTTATGAATCACCAAAATCAACAAAAGAATGCATTTACAATACCAGAATAAGATTAAAGTTAAGGAATGACCCAGCCATGATCCTGAATTAATTCTAAAAACCGATGGGTGGGCGGGAGGAGATGTCTGCGCAATCCAGCCAATAATGAGTGTTTTAGTAAGTTGGAAAATATATTGAATGCTGCAGTACAATCAAAAGGTTGAGAAAAAAAGTATTATGCAACCGTTGTTTTTTTAAAAACTTTTATTTTGTCCCCTAAATGATTCCAGTTTGATTGTACGGGCCTCTTTTCACATTAAAGTGGAAAAAGTAATGAAATGTTTTATCTTGGGGTCACTTTTTTTGTTTTTATTTTTTTTTAAATCTCGTAAATCCGGACTTTTTTCGGAGGGCGTTGCCGTTTCATATCCACTGTAGATAGTGTGTTACACTTATTTGAAGGTCACAGGTGATTCAAATGTTACATCAGGATATTTGTGGTGTATTAGGAATGTTTTTCAGATCACTGGCCTGACTAGATTTCCACAAGGAATATGCATACTCGTGGGAATGCAACAGTTACTATGTAAACTGCGTAAGTGTCTACTGGGCTTGGCCCGCCGCGGTCTTCCCATCGTCTCCGGTTCTGCCGTCTTGATTGTGGTTGACTCATATGGTTCCCTGGGTTGTTTATTGCGGTCCAAAGCCCACTTTGGGCCTGATACCTTTGCAGATTTTGCTGCCAGAAAAACTTTTATGATGAAATGTGAGGCAGGAAAAAGGGAGGTGAGGACAAACAGAGACGATGTTTTCTTTGAGCCTGTGTTTCACTTTACTAACCACTGTCCAGAATATACATTTGGCTATCTTTGAAAGAAAGAGGAAGTCCGCTCAAAGTGGTTGTCGGTTTAACCTTGCCTATGTGTGTTTTTGTGTGAGCAAGTGGCAAACATACAAAGATGTTTTCTTAATACGGAAGATTCCAGTCGTTATGCATATTGCAACCACAGAATTTTGAACACATCTGAAGCATTTTCAAAGTCAGATTTATTGACTATTCTTCAGTTAATTTAAGAGAAACTAAACCAAAGATGTCAAATTGTAAAAATGTTTGTTTGGCTTGGTTTATTAAACATATAAACATAAACACATTACAAGTATAAAATACAAGTTGAAGTAAAAAAAATAAATAATTGGAAGAAAGAAGAATTGGTCAATAATATCACAGTTTACAGTTTAAATGTTCGAAAGGGGGTAGGAAGAAGTTGAAAACGTATCTAGTCCTAACCCTTATGTTTTGACTTGGTTCATTATTGATACTGTTGTGGAGTAGATCTTTTCCTCCGCATGTTCGTTTTCTTTCGGGTAGTGAGAATGTTGGTTATCTGAATACAGGCTGGAGATCGATGAACAGTTCCTTGAAAGCTTTTATTTCTACAGAATATTCCGGGCACAAGTGAGTTGCAGACAATGGCTGTAGCCTCTCACAAGTGCAAAGATTACAGAGGATTTACAATATTCTTATACTACCTTGAAGGGCGGTACCACACAGTTTCCAGTAAACAGTTCAACCGGAGTTGACCGGACGTACAGAGATACATTCAAGGACACTATTCAGACACAAAATTTGAGGAATAGAGGAGGTTTTTCAGTCATGACTGCACCTGGCAGAAATTGCAATAACACTCACAAAGATACATCCGCAGAACAAAGCTCTACTGAGGAAATTAGGAAATTAAAACCGTTATGACTAAATCTGGGCAGAAGACCCTCTTCAATACAATAATAGGTTAATATATTTTTATGAAAGAAAAATTTATAAACCTGTTTGTGTACTGCACTTTGACATGTATGTACATTTGCCAGTAGCATATGTTCATGTAATTCATAGGCATACACTATAATAATTCATCGTCATACTCACATATACAAATTTTCATTGCACTCATACTGATACATTGAAATAATTGACTTTATTATTATTTTTTTTTAATTCATTTATTTTTTTAAATTTTTTTTACAGGAGAGCTCAGTATTGTTCATTCGATTTGACATCATCATTGCTCTCCTTTTTTTTTTTTTTTAAAAATCCAACAAATCAATTAAAATAAATTAATAAATGTTTTTTTTTTTTTTTAAATACATATACATATATATACACATATACATATATATATATATATATATATATATATATATATATATATATATATATATATATATATATATATATATATATACCCTTTTTTTTGTATGTGGGTGAGTATGTGTATGTGCGTGTGTGTGCGTGCGTGCGTGCGAGCGTGTGTGTATTCATCAGTTCACCTAAAGCCCATTAAAAAAAAATCCCATACTAATAATATAACATAATAATAAATTGCCAGATGCAGAAACATCAATGTAAGTTATCACGATGTAGTGGCTCTCGCTAACAGACAGAATTAAGTAACCGGAATTAGGTTAAAAAATTCTATATACGTAGACCATGTTTCTATAAATTTTGATATTTGGTTTTTATTTGAGGCAGATATTTTTTCCATTAAAATGTGATTTATGAGGAGGTTAGACCATTGGTCGATATTCAGAGTTTGTTTATTTTTCCAGTTAACAAGAATTGTTTTTTTAGCGATACTAAGGTCTACAAGTGTAGATTGAAATTGTTTATGTGGTAAGTCAGTTGTTGTTAGGTCACCTAGCAAACACAAGTTTGGAGATAAAGGTATCCTACAGTCCAAAATAGCGGAAAGTTTTTCTAAGACTTTAGTCCAGAAATACATAACCGGAGTACATAACCATAAAGCATGAACATAAGTGTCTGTAGTGTTTTGTAAGCATTGGAGACAAATGTCGGAGTCTGAGAGTCCTATTTTCTTCATCATATATTGAGTAATGTATGTTCTGTGAATAATTTTATATTGGATAAGTTGTAAATTTGTGTGTTTTGTCATTTTAAATGCGTTTTCACAAACTTGAATCCAAAAGTCATAAAAATAAGTCAAAAATAATTGACAACATTTCTGCAATTTTACCAACTCGTGTCTGATTGAAATAATTTTCTTGAACTTTGCTTTTAAAATGTGCATATCTTCTTTATCAGACGCTGTTTACTTTGTAAATTGTAATATATACTGGGTCGCAATTGTTAGGCCTTTTCACGATCACAAATTTGGGTGAATGTGATGCTTATCATCCCGTTTCTGTCTGCAAGAAGAAAACCATAACATTAGTAAATATTTGCAAGCTACATGTTCAATTACATTACATGTCCAAAAAATACATCATAAATGATCATAACATCATCATACATACAAATCTTAACGATTTGTGAGCCGATCTGGATTTGTTTTTACGGATCTCTTGCACATCAAGAAGTGGACTCTTTCTCTTCACTACACTTTCCTCTGATGGCTGTTAAATGTTTTCCATCTCAGCCGTGGTGTGCACAGGATCGAATGATTAAATCTAACACTCTCAAATATTTGTCAGCCGGCGAATTCAATAACAGCAGGCAAGGCGCCACTTGGCCTTCGACTTTCAGTCTGAAAATGTCTTTGCCCAACATGGCGCTGCGTTTACAATTATTATGTTTAATTCTTATTTCACAAACACAATATTAGTGAGAGTATCGTGTTTTTACTAGTGTTGGCACATACAATGTATTCCTGCTTTAAACATTTTGAAGTTTAGATCTCTTTAATCTTTATCAGCCAGTGTTGATTAGGTATGTAAGGGAATGTCAAGGAATTTGATTGTAATAATATCGTTACGGTTCATTATTGTCACCTTTTCGCTGTTAGCAGATAAAGACACAGGCTGTCTCAGACAATTTTTTTAGACTCGATTGTCCTATCGATTACTCCCCTCCCTGTCGGATCAGTATTTTTGTTGCGGAAAAATATCTGTCAATGACAAGTGCGCCTCAAAGTCGATGCTTGAACACTATACTAACTTCAAAGTCAACAACGTTTTCATAATGTTTTTCATATAAGTCAGAAAGGGTCTGTCGTCACACTCTTTTGCTTCACAAGTGCCTCTTGCAGCCCGTTAATTGCTGTCCTCAAGGCCTGCTGGCATTAGATGCGAGGACTTATTTAAAAAAAATAAAAAATAAATGCTGACTGTCACGCTCGCCTGCTCTTTATTTATTTTGTGTCCACATTTCCCACAATGAATACATCACTATACACTCAATCACTTCTAATGTGTTAATAATAGGCGCACTTTTCTTTTCTTTGGTCCTTCCTCGGGTCTCCTGACGGCCTCATGACTCGGTTTAGGTGAACGGTATGGGATTTTTTAATAGGTTTTAGGTGAACTAATGAATACACACACACACACGCACACGCATGCACACGCACACACTTGCACGCACGCACATACACATTCTCAGCCACATAAAAAAAAAAAAAAGAGAGCAATGATGATGACATGTCAAATCGGTAAAATTACCAAATGAACAATACTGAGCTCTCCAGGAAAAAAATAAAAATAAAATAGTAATAGGCGCACTTTGGAGCAAGCGATGCTACGCTAAGTTAGCTAAAGAAACTTTAACTTGCCTGAGACAAGTTTAACCCTGCACAACGATTAAGTGGAAGATACTTTGCTAATAAAGTGACCCCAGCTCCACTTTGCAGTAATAATAATAATTTTTTTGTGTATAATGTGCCCCCCAAAATCTTCCTATCACCCTTAAAATTTTTATTTTTCCGTGCGCCAAGGACATTTGAATGATTTGAATAATTCTGGGCTGCTGGCCTCGTCCAAAAATGACATCCATGTCTTTGAATTGCCTCTAGCTTTAAAGAGATTGATATTTTTGACAACTAATTGATTGATAATTATGGGGGCCAGTATTGTGCCAAAACGGTTTACAAATGCGTATTTCGATCCACAAATATGTAAAAAGAATTTGTGCTTGGAACCAAAGTCACAAATGTGCAAAAAATACACACAAAATAGAGTTCATCTGGTGGTCTCCATACATCTATTTGCAAATCGCCAAACGCGCTCATGACTGTGACAAAAGTCACATGTTAAAATACAGCCAATCAAGAGGCCCGGTGTTTACAGATCAGAAATGTATACACATTCAACCATGTGTCTGCGCATACGAATCAGGGTATGCATTTGCAGATTGATGTCACAAATTTGTGACTTAAGTCACACATTTCTAGATTCTCGTTCCGCATTTGTGACTTTGGTTACCAGATATGAATTATTTTTATGTATTTGGGATTGAAATACGTATTTCTAAATAGTTTTGACACAATAATGGCCCCATAGAGTTTATTAATTACATCAATTTGTAACATTTGACATTAAATATCACGTTGGAATGTAAGACGGACATTTTTTTTACATCTAGGTACTGGTAAACGTCTATAAAAGTTTTTTCCCCCGTGATTTTTATGAATCCTTGTATAATTTTGTGGCCAAAATATCTGTCGACCAATTTTTATGGTTGACTTAACCAAGTTAGCTGGCTTTCTTTTTTTTTTTTTTTTTTTTTACACACTGCCCTAAAAGACACTAGTGTGTATTTTGCTTCAAACAGTTTCACCGATGGTGTAGCTGAGAAGTGTTTCATTGTTGTTGACATTCTATAGTGGAGTGATGCATCTGGGGTTTCACTTCTTTACTTAATCTCTCCTTTGGTTTTACCTCATTGGAATCCTTTCAGCTCTCATTCCACATCAATCCATCTCCGTTTCCTCTTTTTTTCCCAGTTCTCTGTCTGGCAGCGGTCGGTGCTTTTAGAAGGTCTTAGCAGGGTGTCCTTATTGTACTATCCCCGTCTTAGTGGGCCAGTGCAGGTGAGAGTGGGGATTTCCTGTTCAGCCTCTCTAGAACATTCTTGCTAAATTGCTGCTTTCCAGGTGGAATTGGAGGCTCTTTGCGCTCATGTTGCAGAACCCGAACTTCAGCATGCATTGATGTGAACACACCAACGTAGCCAAGGTGCAAGGATTAGTGGTGTCAACTGGTTTATGGGAGTGCTTGTGTGTGTGTGTGTGTACGCATGAGTGCAGCAGGGGTAGGGCAGAAATTGTCTCAACACTGGCGGGTGGGACAGTGTGGTGGTGGAGGGTGGTTTTTTTGGGGGTGGACGTCCACTAATGCTACATCTTGAGAGGAAACAAATGTGTGACTTCGACCTCTGGGTTGCTCTTTTCTCCTACCCAACCAGAAACATGTTTTGGCCTCTTGGATCTAAAATAAATGAATAAATACATTTCAAGTATTTTTCTTTATGTTGACGTTTCAATTCCTGTCAAAATAACCCCCCCCCCCCCTGAAAAAACAATCTAAAAAAACTATCTTTTCTGAAAAGGAGGATGTGCGTATGCAAAAGCACGTCACATTCAAAACAACAATGTACTCTCAACTTAAATGTAGGCAGACATGATTATTAAGAATACGTTTTGGGATAAGACCAAGAGCAGCTTGCGCATATTGGCACTGGGTTCAAATGACATTGTTTTCTAGCATGTATTTCGTTTTTGTCATCCGTATGTGAAAAATAACAAAACAAAAATGTGCATCATTCTTGACCAATCAGGAATATATGCTTGTGACAGTGAGTAGTAATGGAGGTAAAAAAGAAAAACAAATTATATATGTCATTTTGATTAAGTTACAGCAGAGAGATTCATGTGATGCACATGACAACCAGAGAAGTTTTTATGTGTGTGTGTGTGGGTTCCTCACAGCAGGCGGTGAAGAAGAACATTGATATATGTCCAAAGGGGACTTTCATGTGTGTGTGGAAAATGTGTAGACAGTAAGATCTTTGGCAGATCTGGCCAGGATCATGCTTAGCACATGCTCACACACTTTTGCTTTACTAGCACAAAGTTGAACGTGTACAACTTAAATAAAATAAATAAAAAATCAACAAGTTCATCAATGAAACATGTTAGTTTCATCGCTTATTCCATGTGGACCACTCGAGGTAAACATATTGCACACACTCACATTTTATACCGCGAGTTTTTTGTAATTATTATTTTTGTTATTTCCATCTTTTTTGCTTATGTCTCATATATGTAAACATGTAAACGGTTTGGCCCTCCACATTGTTCTCAGTTCTGTTTTATTTACTTATTTATTTATTTATTTTTTATTTTTTTTACTATTTTAGGTCGATGCTCTGAGGGTGCGTTTGGAAGAAAAAGAACAGTTCCTGACAAAGAAGAACAAGCAGCTTCAGGACCTGACTGATGAAAAAAGCACGCTCACGGGAGAAATCAAGGACATGAAGGATATGTTGGATGTCAAGGAGAGGAAAGTCAATATCCTCCAGAAAAAGGTAGGTGCGCCATCCACGGACCAAACCAGCCGGAAATCAATTGTCCCATCGTGTTGCGTTAGTGTTGACTTTTCTACCTTGACATTTTTTTTGTCAACTCTTTCAAAACTTCTACTACGTTAAACACAAAAATAGTGACTGAGTAGCTTTTCTTAGTGTTGGTGCCCTTTTAAAACTCCCAAAAACGTATAAATATGTTCTATTTTAAATATTACCATCCTCCCAAAGACATATTTATACTTTTTTTATGCTAGAGTATACAAAAGGCTTTGATGCAGCCTCTGAAGTGAAGAGAATAGTTGAAGCAACATTACAAAAACGGCCAGCAGGTGGCAGCAGAGTATAAGAGATCAACCAGGGCCATGTTGCAAAGACATAGAAAAAAACACATAGAATTATACTTTTTTTCCTGGTGAAAGAAGAAACTAGTATCTCTTTTAGTAGGTTCACTGTTTTTATAGCAACACAATATTCTTGGGCCTTGCAAAATCAGTCAAAATCCAGTAAAACAGCCAGGAGCGAGGGTGGTTGCTTCAGTGAAAATGGCTGGGAGTGAATGAGTGTTAGCGTTTCGACTGGACTTCTATGGGGTAGATGCCACGGACTTCCGACTTCCGGGCTTTACACATCAGCGCCGTTCCAACACTCGCGTCCCCACCCCTGCGCCCCCCAACCGCACGCTCCAACTCATCGGCGGGAGGGCGTCTCGGCTATCTGAAATGCTTCGGACACTGAGACAGACACTACACACTCGCAGCCTCGCATCCGTCGACGGGAATGCGCAACCGAGGGGCACAAAGGCGGAAGCGCAAGTACTGGGACGCGGCCCACACGTCGCAAATCGGAAACAAAGTTGATGGATGAAAACCCAGAAGTCGGAAGTCCCGCCTCCTCCGTGGCATATAGTCCATTAATGCAAAGTTGCAGTGTCTGGTTGTTTTAAATACACCCCAACCATACAACACTTGTATCTCAAGTTTTTGTTCACAAGTCAAAGCAAAAAAACTGAAGAAGAAGAGTATCTTGAAAAACCATGATCACTCGTATCTCAAGGTTGTCCCTGACCACCTGTGACGATAATGTTGTATTTTCCTATATTAGCCATTTACACACACCTAGAGTTCCCCCGTCAACTAAATTCCTTGTTTCCTCTCATGTCCTCAACTTCGACCTCCCTCCCTCGCCTTACACCCCTCCCCCCTCTTGCTTTTAATTGAAAAATGCCTCCAAAGGTCACATGTTATTTCGTTGCACTCTGCGTGTTTGCACATTTGACAGCATGAATATTTAATACCTCCAAGCGTTTCTCTCTCAGCACTTGAACATGACCCTCTGCAGTGTGCTGCCTTGTGCACATGTGCGAAACAGCAGTGAATATAGGAAACTTCCAACTACTACTGCATACAGTTTCCGTGCACCCTAATAGGCTAAATCTGAAATTGACACTATATTCAACTCGAAATTCACTCGAAAATATGTTTGATGTGAAGGTAGACCAAAAAAAAGATAATATAAGTGTACAGAAGTTCTATTTAAATTACTGTATCTGTCAACCACTCTTTCTCTTTGATGAATCTGTAGATGTATGTCACTCTTTTTTATTTTTTAAGATTCACAGTGTTATTTTGGGCTACTCTGCTATGTTCTGTCTCTTCCCTCTCTCATTTTGTGACTCCGACAGACAATTACAGTGCGTACGATGTCTGATATGAAAGGAGAACTTATACAAACTGACAGCCAGCAATAGTAATTAGTAGAGTTTGTCTTTCATTATTTGTGGTCTGTAAGTCTCAGCATTTTGATTTGTAAGGAACGAATCAAGGATATTTCTTAACTTCAAGATAATCTCTAGACTCTAGTCTTTAATTTTCAAAGACCCAATATTCCCCAGTGAGGAAGTATTTATTGACAAGCAGGGAGCTGGCATATACCCTATGGGTGGTGGTAGGTCCATTTATTAACATCAGTCAGACCACATGTGATAATACTGTAATATTCCAATATATATATATATATCATATATTATACATATATTCAGATATACTTAAATTGCAAGTCCATTCTTCTTTAAAATGCCTGTTTTCACTGTCCACTTTTCTTTTGGCAGCGATTTTAAATATAATTTTTTTTAAATGCTTTTTAAAAAAACGAATACTTAATGAAAAAGTTTTTTTTACGTTTACAAAGCTAACTAAAGCTAACTACATTTGCAGCGAAAATGTATTAAATGTAAATGTGTTCTCGTCTCTGGCAATTAATTTAATACATGAGCCTTTGGGCTTGATCATAAATGTAATTATTTCGGTATTACAACACGGGCGTTAGCTGGAAGAAAGAAGGTCGAACAGCCGTCTGAGAGTTGTGCTACTTTTACTGTGCGTCAGCAGCCAAAGTCTGTGGACTGTAATACAGTATTTGATTAGTGGATGGTTGAATTAAAAAAAAATAAT